>NW_004955430.1:7055039-7107057 GCF_000276665.1 Chinchilla lanigera | reverse complement strand
CATTGATAATTTCCTACCACTTTGTCTGTAATTCGGTAAGCCCCCCTATTACTATGTTATCCTTCTTTTACTCTTTAAAATAATAAAAAAAAATTTAAAAATTAAAAGTAAGAAGATACCTCAGGAATAGGAAGGTCCTGCAGGGTTAAGAGGCAGAGCATGGACAGACCCGGAAGCAGTGGATGTGTTGACAGGAGCCTTCAATGGAGCATCCACTGGAGCCAGATTTCTGGAGCAGAAGAAAATGGTTAAAAACATTTTGTAAATTTTTCTGGTAAAAGACCATGGAAACACTCTCTGCAGCTTGTATAATTCTACTCAGGAAAGCAGAAATATAAGTTAAACAGCAGATGAAAATACATGGTAGCATATATTTAGAATAAGTTCAGGGGATAGAATTATCATGCTGTAGCAACTGGTGAGAGTCTTCGGTGAGATACATCATGTGCTTACAGAGAGGTAAAGACTTTGTTAATTTCAGAAGAGCAGACTTGTAATCAAACTATCAAAGGAATGAATTTCATGTTTCTACACACAGTAGTCTCATGGCAAGTCCTTTAGCTCTTAGTTTAGCTAATTTCTGCATGTCCCACGGATAGCCGTTTGCTTGGATTCCAACCACTTGCTGCTCCCCAGCAACACTGGAGACCAGTCTCTCCTGAAAAGGGAACAAAGCTTTGTTCAAAGCTAGCACTGAAGGAGATGGAGGGACCTCCTATTACCTCAAATCATATCTCACTGTGTTCAGGTGTGCAAAGGCTTTTACAGTTAAAGAGCAGAGGAAAAAATACAATGAGAGAACAGGAAGTTCCCTGGCTGTTTCATCTATTCCCTTACCTCCACTGCAGCCCTTCGCCCATTCTCAGCATGTTCCCTCACTTGTGGAAATGAAACTAAACTCCAGCTTCCTAGGGCCAGCGTCTGCATATTCCTTCCAAATGTGTGAATTTTCTGTCCATTTATTTGAGCGAAGGAGAGGAAGCGTGGTGACTTACTCTCTTGGCCTGAGGAGGTTTGGAGAAGCAAGTCATTTCCCTTCCTTCCTTCTTGTCTCCTTTCTTCTCTTCTTCCTCTTCCTCCTTTTTAACGTGGTACTGGGTATTGAACCCAGGGACTTCCCACTGTGTAATATCCCCAGCCCCTTTATATTTTTTATTTTGAGACAGTGTTGCTGAATCACTGAATTGGCCAGCCTGGGCTAGAACTTGCCATCCTCCCGCCTCAGCACCTCAGATTGCAGCAATGCAATTTTTAAAGATGCATTTTACTCTCTCGCTTATACAACAGGGTATATGGATTCTTCTGGATCCTTTCTACAAAGTGGAGAAGCCAATTACTAAGGCTCTTCCCTGCCTTCCCCTCTGTACCTCCACATGGCTGTTTTTTCATTCTGATGCATCTGTCCCATGTTGATGAAGAAGAGTGGAAGAAATGGATCCAACAGTGTCTCCCATGAAGTCAGGGTAGAAAAGGGAGCTGTCTGCCTTCTATCTACTTATTTAATACATTCTTCCTTTAGGATTTCAGCTCAGGGGAGAGGAAGTAGGACGTTTGGTTTCTAATACATTCTTCTCACTTCTTTCTTTGCCTTCAGCTTCATTCAAGGTGTACACCGGAAGGGCTAAGGCTCTCTGGTCATCTTCTAGCTTCTTTGTATCAGTGGCTTAATATACTCAGTGATCAAGTGAGCCAGACCTCATTCTTGATACGCTAATGAGCACAATCACAACAACAAAACAACTTTAGAAAGTCCCCTTGACATACTCATGACAAGCAGAGACCACCTTCTCTGCTTTGTAGAAAGAATCCAGAAAAATCCATATACCCTGTTGTATAAGCGAGAGGGAAAAATGGATCTTTAAAAATTGAGTTGCTGCAGTCTGAGGTGCTGAGGCGGGAGGATGGCAAGTTCTAGCCCAGCCTGGCCAATTTAGTGCCTGAGTGCAGGCGGACAGAGGGCGAAAAGGCCATATATATGCTACAGAGAAAAATGGAACCTTTTTATAGGGCTTGGACAAAGAGGGTCAGAGAGCTCAGGTGAAGAGGTCCAGGCAGACATCCGTGTTGAAAGTTTTCTGAATGTCCGGTGCCTCGGTGGCAAAGTCCTTGGGGCGTGCAGTGTAAATGTTTGAGTGTCTTCAGATGGTGCTTGGATGAGTCCATGCCCTATCTTATTTCTTTTTATGACATCCTGTGTTTGCTGAGGGCAACAGTACCTGTGCTGAGTTAGGCTTTCTCTGAGAATGGTGCCTCTGCTGACAAACAGATTAGATGCTGGGAGTCTTACCCAAAGGGCCTGACCAGACAGAACTTCCCCTCAAGCCATAAAGATGTCTCTGGAGCTAAGAAAGCAGGAACAAGATACCAACCGACAGAGCCCGGCCCACCCACCCGCTGTCCCAGGCCTCAGTTCTTCTGTGGGCAGACCTGTCTGAGCCTCTTCATGGCAGTGTGCCCCCTCACGCCACTGCTCAAGTTGGAGTCCTTGCTTTATCTTCTCTCTCACTTTCTAATCAAAGTGCTTTTTTCTGTAAATTGATGCTTTAGTATTAATTTCTATTATCACTAGAAGAAAGAGGCCCCACTAACCAGTACAGTAATGCCTTTTTCTCGATGAATCTTGGCTTTTCAAGATTTGTGGAGGAAACTTTAGTGTTGTAAAACTGAACATCAATGCTTTCTTTCCCTATATTTCCATTATTGCAGTCTTAATACTCCCAGGGTGGATATGTGCCTTTGTTACCAGAGCTGAATTCTTGGGTCCAGATGCACAGAACAAGACCAGATTCAGAAAATACAAGCACAGGCAGAGCTTGCATGGGACCTCTACTCAACCCCAAAGGGAACCACAGCTCTGACCAAGGGCAGATCCGACGAGCAGTTTTGTAAATAAGAAAAAGGGATGGCGAATATAAAAAATGTTCCCACCCAAAGACATGCCAAAAGTTCCTATCAAGAGCATCTGGGCAAATAAGGAATTCGAATTTGCAAAGAGTGTCCAGTCCTGACTGTCATGTCTGAACTCAGTTGTAGGCAGCTCATTGTTCAGCTTTGACTGTAAGGGTAAGGCAGGTTTTTTTTTGTGGGGAGACTTATTCTTGTCTGTATCTGTGTTAGTATGATATGTTTGTAGCTTTTTTTTTTTTAGTTGTTTTGAGACAGAGTCTCCCTATATAGTTTAGACTGGCCTTGAGCTCACTTTGTAGCCCAGGCTGGCCTCGAACTCACAGCGATGCTACTGCCTCAACCTCCCGAGTGCTGGGATTACAGATGTGTGCCATCACACCTGGCTTGCAGCTATTGTATTTTTAACTCTGGGGCTGAGCATGTGCACTGGATCCCCATTTATGTGCTTGTTTGGCTCTGCTGTGAAAGCACAAAACAATCAGGTGCCCCTTCCTAGCATTTCACCATTTTATTCCGTTTTGGGTGATCCTTGGCTGTCTCACTTGGGCTGATGAGGGGGAAGAGCACAGTCTTGGAAAAGAAATTAAAGCAAGACAATGACAAAACCAAAAGCATACTTACGTATTTTAATACTTTTTATTTCTGTCTCTTGTTTTTATGTTTCAGTTGAATGGCAACTTCTCTTTTTTTGTGTGCAGGGAATCGAACTCAGGACCTTATGCTTGCCAGGACAACTTCTCATTATTTTGAAACATTTTGCTAAATATTATAGTTTTTTGCTATATATTGTGACATTTTGTTACTCCAGGATAGGTTATTTTTTAGGTGACAGTTTTCTAGTCCAAATCATTTCTGAATTTTATAAAATGTATAGATATTTTTTACTTTGTATCCAAAAACATGAATAAATTTCAGGCAAATGCATATTTTATGTACTTAATTATTACACTGCATTTAAACCCACTATATCTATAAAAGGATCACGTGATATAAGTTTTACACAGTACGTATCACATCCGTGTATATTGTTCTCAAATAGGTTGTGGCTCCTAAGAAAGCTCGCTTAACAGAAGCTCAAAAGTCTTTAGCTGAAACAATGGAGCTTTTGAATGAGAAGAGAGCAGAACTGGCAGAAGTAGAACATCACTTGGAGAATTTACAGAAGACATTTCTTGAGAAAACGGAGGAAAAGGCTGCTTTAGAAGATCAGGTGGAACTTTGTGCTAAGAAACTTCAAAGGGCTTCACAACTAATTGGAGGACTGGGTGGAGAAAAATCAAGGTCAGATTTCTACTCATTTACTGAAGAATGTCAGGCTTGAATATGTGACTTTCTTTGGGTATTTATTATGATTACTACAGATTTTAGAAAGACTGATTGAGAAGGTGGGACATTCTACAAGCAATTGGCCAGGCCCCTCCAAAGAGGAAAACAGTGTTGAGAAAGGCTAGTGTCTTAGTTATTTTCTCGTTGCTGAGACGAAATACCTAAAGTTAAAGAAAGAAAGGTTTATTTCAGCTCACAGTTTGTAGAGGTTTCATCCCATAGCCAGGTGACTTCAATGCAGGTTGGCATGGCAGAGTGGCGTTACAGAAGAGAAATAGTCCATGGTGGGTAGGCCAAAGGCAGCAAGCAGCAAACAGTCCACCTACCTTTCCCTTTTATTGCATCCAGGCTACCAGCCTTTTGAGTGGTGCCTCCCAAACTATGCTAATTCCAATCAGTGGACTATTTTAGTAGCATATGCCCTTAATCCCAGCATCACACACCCTCAATCCAGCCAGTTCCAAAAAGCTCCATCTATCAGCATGAGGCTGTGGGGGCACACCTGTATACAAGCCATAACAGATGATGTTTGCAGCATACTTTTAAATAGTTTTTTAAAAAGGCAAATAAGATACATGTTAACAAATTTTAATCTAAGCATCATATGTTTGTTATGCAGTGTGCAATTCTTTTACCATTTTAGCAGGTGGGGTGGCATGTCCCTGTAATCTCAGCACTGGGGAGGCTGAGGCAGGAGAATTACTGTGACTTTGACACCAGCCTGAATTGCATAGAAAGACCCTGTCTCAAACAAAAATTGTTTTACAATTGTATGTATGTTCAAAATTTTGTGTTATAAAATGTTTAGGGAGAATACTGGATGTATGGCTCACCTGATTAAAATTTACTTCAAAGAAGATATAACTGGCCTGATTTAGCAAAGCCAGCTAGTATTATTTTAACTTGTTTATTTGGATTGGATAGCTAGCTATTGCATTTATTATCTTTGTTAAATAAATAGCATATAAGGTGATATGTCTTTGGCAATATTCTATAGTTCAGGTTGGATAATTCTGGAACATGCTTTTTATTATGAGGGTTTCATTGAATGGAAAAAATGTAAACCTCAGTAATACTATCTCAGTAAAACAGAGTTTCAAAACAGGCTTTTTTCTCTTTAAAATAAAAAGGAATACTATTTCAACTTCTATACAGCTTAAATTAAAGAGTTTCTAATAGACAGTCTTAGCAATTCAGTGTTATGTACTGTCTAGCAGTAAATACTGAAACACAGTACTGATGCCAGGCCAAACCATCCTAGAGAAAATTCATAGGCAAAAATGCTGGTATTTTGCTTGATATTGCTTAAACCTAATATTGCAATAACAAAAGGTGGATTTTTGTTTCTATAACATGGATATATATGTGTATATTACATCTGTATAGATATATATAGCATATATATAACATATATAGCATATAGATATATAGCATGCATTTATAGCATATAGATAGCATATTCAAGCTAAAAAACTCAACCTCTTTACATTAAAGATAAGCAAATGTCCCACATTCATAACTTTTTATGCTAGAATTTGGACTGGAATCCCTGGCTCTTTCATGTACTGTCTTCTGTCGTTCTGTACTGTGAATCCGTTTTGCCTTTGTTTGATCACACAGATGGGCTCAAGCTGCAGCTGATCTTCAGATAACATATGTAAATTTAACTGGTGATGTCTTAGTATCAGCAGGAGTAATAGCCTACCTTGGTGCTTTCACTTCTGGATTCCGACAAACATGTACTAAAGATTGGAGTATGTTGTGCAAGGTACTAGTGCATTCTGTTTTAGAACATTCAAAGTAAAAAAAAAAAAAAAAAAAAAAAAGAACATTCAAAGTATGAGTTGAATTCTTTGGGAGAAAGGATGATAATAAGGACAGACGAAGGAAGAGAAACTGAAAATATGGGGTCTTCTTTTATTTTTGCTGCTTGTTTGATCAGTGAAATAGTGACCCATAGTCCAACTTTTAACTCAGTTTCTTTTTTCTGGTCCTTAAGAGTTATTACGTAATAGCTGATGACAATTAACTCTGTACTTTAATTTTTAAAAATGTTTTAATTAGATGCAAGAAAACATTAGAGTTTTTATTTCTTACAGGAGAAAAAAATCCCATGTTCAGAGGAATTCTCCTTAAGTAAGACTCTGGGTGATCCGGTAAAAATTAGAGCTTGGAACATTGCTGGATTACCAACAGATACATTCTCTATAGATAATGGAGTGATCGTTGATAACTCTAGACGCTGGTAAGGAACATATAGTTTTAATTTTTCCATTATTTTATTTGAAAGTTTTCAAATATATATGAAAGTTGAAAGAATTTTCTGATAAAATTTTTTTACATTATGGCTGCCACCTCCTGGATTGTGCAGTTAGCGTTTAATATGTGTGTGTTGCTTCATCACGTATCTGTCTATCCCATTCAATCCACCAACATCTGTTTTTATGCATTTTAGTATAAGTTGCAGACATAGATGTATTTTCTCCTGGACACATCAGCATGCATATCATTAGCTAAAGTTCAATATTTTTTACATTTTTGAGGCAAAATTTCATACACTGAGATACACAAAACTTAAATATGCTATTTGGTGGGTTTTAACAAAAGTATACACCTGTGTAACTCAAACCTCTATCAAGATACAGAAATAACAAACACCTGGGAAGTCTAATAACTACCTGCCTTTATCCCACCTCTGGGAAATTATAGTTTTATTGTTTCCTACCATGAATTAGTTACACCTCTTCTAGAACTTCCACTTACAGATAGAATCATATATATGTGCTCTTAAGTATAAAGCTTCTCCCATTCTGCATAATTTTCTTAAGAATCACCCATGCTATTACATGTACTGGTACTTTGTTTCTGACTTTTACTGCTGAGTAACATTCTATTGTATGAATATATCACTGTTCATGCATCCTCCTATTAATGTATATCTGGGCTACTTATTGTTTTCAGCTACATAACATTTACTTTGGCTGTGTGTTTTTACTCATTTTCAAGATACTCTAACTTGACAACATGCAATTTCATGGATATCTCTTTCGTTTGTTGTCATTCATAGCCTGGTAACTTAAGAACTTTCCAAATGACTTTTATTGCTATATGGAATCTTATTGTTGTTTTAATTTATATTTTTCTAATGGCCAGAGGTGTTGAACATTTTTCATATATTTGTTAGCCATTTGTATTTCTTCCTATGTGAAGTGTCTGTTCATTTCTCTTGGGAATTTCTTGACTGAGTTTTTAATTTTAGGTAGTTTAAATTTTTTTAGTTCTTTCAGTTTTCTAGATTTGATCTTCTGTCTGAGGAGTAACTGGCAAAACTTTTTTCTCATTCTGTGGGTTGTCTCTTCACTCTACTGATTGATTCTGTTGCTGTACAGAAGGTTTTTAGTCAGATGTAATCCCATTTGTTGATTCTTGCTGCTACTTCTTGTGTGATTGAGGTTCTATGTAGAAAATCATTTTCTATACCTGTGTCTTCTAATATTTTACCTATTTTATCTTCCAGTAGGTTTAATGTTTTTGTTTTAGTGTTTAGATCTTTGATCCATTTTTATTTTGAATAAGCTTTCTTCCAACTTATGCTTTTGGTCCCTTTTTCAAAAATCAAATAGTTGAATATGTCTGGAGAGGTTTCTCTGGAGAGGTTTCTCTACCCTCAATTCTGTCCCATTGATTTATGTATCTGTTTTTGTTCCAGTACCATGCCATCTTTTTTTTTACCACTATTGCTTTGTAGTAAACCTTGAAGTCGGGTATTACTATACCTCCTGCTTTGCTCTTATTGCCCAAAAGCAAATTGCTTTTGCTATTCTGGGTCTCTTCTGGCTCAGTATGAATTTTAGGATTGTTTTCTGTAGATCTGTAAAGTTTGTTATTGGTATTTTGATTGGGACTGCATTTTATCTGCATAACAGTCTTGAAAGTGTGGCCATTTTGACAATATTGGTTCTGCCTATCCAGGAGCAGGGGGCATCCTTCCATTTTCTGGTATCCTCTTCAATTTCCTAAAGAGCACTGCAGTTTTCTTTGTAGAGGTCTTTCACTTCCTTGGTTAGGTTAATTCCTAAGTATTTCATTGTTCTGCAAGCTACTGTGAGTGGCATTATTTTCATAATTTCCTTCTCCTCCTATTCATTGTTAATGTACACAAATACTAAAGATTTCTATGTTGATCTTGTATCCTGCTATTTTGTTGAAGTAGGTTATTAATTCTGCAGATTTGAGTCTTCTATGTAGAGTATCATGTCATCTGTATCCCTTTTATTTCTTTCTCTTGCCTAATTGCCCTAGCTAATGTTTCAAGTACTTGTTGAATAGAAGAGGTGATAGCAGACACTCTTGTCTTGTTCCTGATTTTGAGGGGAATGCTTTTAGTTTTTCCCCATTTAGTATGATGCTGGCTATTGGTTTTCCATAAATAGCCATTATTATATTCAGGAGTGGTTCTTCTATACTTATTTTCTTCAGGGTTTTTATCATGAAAGTGTGTTGGATTTTGTCAAAAACCTTTTCTGCATCTATTGATATGATTTTATGGTTTTTGACTTTCTTCCTGTTTATGTGTGATATATTACATTTATTGACTTACATATGTTGAACCATCTTTGCATCTCTGGGATGAAACTGTCATGACATCTTACTTGATACTGATGTATCATCTTTTTAAAAATGTGCTGCATTATATTTACTAATATCTTTTTGCATCTATGTTTATGAAGGAGATTGGCCTACAGTTCTCTTTTTTAGTTAGGTCTTTATCCAGTTTTGTAATCAAGGTGATACAAATATCCATAATGAATTTGGTAGCACTCCATCCCTTTCAATTTCTTTGAAGAGCTTGAGGAGTATTAGTGATATAACATCCTTAAAGGTTTTGTAGAAATCAGCCATGAATCCTTCAGTTCCTGGGCTTTCTTAGTTGGTGAATTCCTTACTACAGTGCCATTTTCATTGTTTGTTACTGGGTTGTTAAGTATGTTCATGTCTTCTTGCATTAGTTTTGGTAGTTTGTATGTGTCTAGAGATCTCTTTATTTCTTCACAATCTGCTAATTTGTTAGAATATAGGTTTTCAAAGTACTTATGATTTTCTAGACTTCCACAGTGTCTTTTGTGTCAAATCCTTGCCCTTTATCCTAGGTTGAAATATGGAATAGGATATCAAACTCACTGCTGTTACAACTATAATTGAAATTTAAATCTTCTTTTGAAGTTTGAAATAAATTAAAGATATAAGGAAATCTTGGCCTAGTGGGATAGCTCAGTCATCGAGTGCATGTTTAAGCATGCGTGAGACCTTAAGTTCAATCTCAAGCTCACACCAACACACAAAAAATGAAATCTTATCCTGAAAAACTGACAGCTTGATGGTCTTTCCTTCATAGGTGATTTTTTCTTTTTTCTAACATTTTAATATTCTGTTCTGGTATTGAATGTCTAGAATCTTAACTAATCTATGCCTTGGTATAGTTTTTTTCTGATCATGGCTAATTGGAGTTCTATATACCTCACTTGTTTGTATGTCAAGTTCTTTTTCCATGCTTGGGAAGTTTTCTGCTATTACTTCTATGAATAAGGGTTTTATGTCCTTTGTGCTATCTTTTGACTTTACATTGATTTCGGTTAATCTTATGTTATTCTTTGCATTATCTAGCAGCTGTTAAATTGATTGGGGGGGTCTCTTGCTATTTTTAAGAAATCTTTCATTTCATGATCACTAACCACAAACCTGTCTTCTAGATCTGATATTCTACCTTTACACTGGTTGATTCTGCCATATATACTTTCAATAGAATTTTTAACCTGCTAGATATCTGTTTGAATCTGCTTTGTGAAATGCAGTTCTTCCCTATGTTGGACATTCATGATTTCCATAACTTTCCTAAGCTCTTCTTTTTAAAATCTATATCTACTTTAGATTCACTAACCTTGTCCTTCATTATAGTCATCATCTCTTTAGTACACTGTGTAATAATTTCTGATTTGCTTTTTCTAGAGACTCACTTATCAGCTTTGTTACTTCTGCTGCTACCATTTCAGAAAGTTCAGGTGGGTGGATGTTGATTTCTTCTCCCTCATTCTCCCATGGATTTGCCCTGGGCAAGCTTGGGGTCTGAGGTTGAATCTTGCTTCTATATTTCCTCATTTTCTATTTTGTTTTTGTGGTTGTTGCATTGATGCTTGTAAATTGCTATGGTGGGTAGCTTTATTACTAATATTGAGACCTTTTTAGGGAATGACTACATCTTTTTGGAGATGTCTTCTGGGCATAACTGGCTTTTGGCTTGTGAGTGTGTCTCAAGATCTTGCCTCTTCAATTTATCATGAATGAGAGATTGCTGACTGTTTTACCTATCACTCAGTTCTTTGGTACTAGACTCTGGTATTGTTTATGATCCCCAGACAGTCTTAGTATTGGCATACAAGGAAGAATAACTGATCACAACAACTATGTCATCCTGGCTAAAGTAGTACAACCAGTACTAAAAATAGCATCAAGCACAGTCTAGAAAATTACAAACGATGATAACTGTTAATTGCCAGTTTTAACCATAAGTACTAGATTTATAGTTATATAAAAAAATCTAAAACAAAAATCAGAAAATCATATACAATAAATATCCCCTTAATAGATTGATGTTACCCTCAGGGGAGAAATTCTTTTTAAACAATAGGGAAAAAAATAGAGAAATAAAAAAAGAGAAAGAGATTAGAAGCAAAGTTGAAAGACAAAGGAAGATCACCCAGACTTTGGAAAACTGGTGAAGAAGATAGGATGGAAAGAAAAACAAAAACAAAAATAAAAGTAAAAAGCTAAAAACAATGTTCACACTCATGGAAAAACAAAGCAATCAAAAAAGGGGGAAAAAAGTAAAAAAAGAAATTTCTCTGTGATTTCAAGCCTGTGGTTATTTTCTGGTGTCTACAATTTTGTGGTGGTGTCCACTTACAAGGCATAACTTTGTTCTTACTTGTAGACAAAGGAGGCCATCAGAGCATAGATACATGTTTGATGATCCTGTCAAGCCTTCAATAGGATTAGGGTGGGGTTCTGGGTAATCTCAGCAAGTTTGCAGTAGGAATAGGATGGAGTGCTGATTCTGGTGCTTTGAACATTACAGAAGTTCAAATCTGATCCTGGCCTCTGGTTGTGGGGTTGGCGCAGGAGACTCTGGGTGTCTCTTGCCGGCCTGTCCTCAACTCTCTGACCCTGCACATCTCCCACAGTTGTCTCTCACCCAGTCACTGGGAACCCTAGATGAAACCAACCCATGGCTGCTCTGAGTCCTGGATTCATTTGGCCCTTCCCTAAAATGGCATCTGGCCTAGCACCTTCTCCAGGGACATGGGAGATGCTTGCACTTGAGTCACTCAGCAGCTGTCATAGCTCACAGGATCTACTGCTCTATTCCACTTGTGCTATTCTCCCTGGAGGTACTGGAGTCACTTGCTTTCACTGTGTCTCTGTGGATTCAAGCCTCCTCTCTCATGCATGCTCCAGGAGTCAGGGAGCAAGTACAGTTTGCCACACTCTTTTTCTGCATTGAGGTCTGTTTCTTCACCTTCTCTGTGGGCTCCAATTATCCCTTCAGATCCTTTCTGGGTCCCAGAGATCCACGTCCCTCCTCCTCCTTTCCTTCCGCAAGTTTATATTTCAGTGTCTGGATTCCAAATCTCAGAGAGGTTCATCTGTTGCTGCTTACTGCTCCTCCATCTTCCTGAAGTCTTCCAGCATGCCTCTTCTATCGTACCATTAGTGCAGAGGCTTGATTGAGTCAGTTTAATCATGAGTAGAGCTCAATTTGGGTTTTGTTGTTGCAATGATAAAGAAGTGTCAAATTCAGCTAGTCATGGGTTCAAATTACAACAGGGGCTGGGGCTCTAAAGTGTTCTTGTTAGTGTTAGAGTTTTACCTCCAGCTTCCAATCATCCTCAAATGCCTTTCTCACAGAAAGAAGGTCATTCTCTACTTGCTCTTGGTAATCCACATTTGTGGGGCTGGGGATTTAGCTCAGCGGCAAAAGCACCTGCCTGGCAAGCGCGAGGTTGTGAGTTCAGTTCCCGGTACCGGAGAAAAACAAAAATAAATAAATAAATAAATAAAAAAAAAATAATCCACATTTGCTTCCATTTGGGAGCAAGTTAGGAGGTCTCCTTACTCTGCTTGGTACTCAGTCTTAGGAAGGCCCTCTATACACAAGGCATAGAAATGGAACTTTTCAGACTCCCTTCCCCTCCTTCCTATGGCACTCAAATTCTGCCTTCTAGCTATTAGTCTTCAGTAAGAGTTTTCTGCCCCTCTTACAGGAGTAGGACATCTCAACTTAGGAGTAATATAAAGTTTGGCCCAAACATTTTCCTGTTTCTGCCCTAAGGGATGAATTTTCCTTTTGACCTTCTTTTAGCTATAATGTATGTTTTGCTTCCAGGAATCTCAGGAGTGTTGTTAGCCAAATGTCTGCAAATTCTCCAGCTTGGTGTTTCCTCAGTCACAGATGTAACATAAATTTATAGCCTAAATCTATATGAGACATAGACCCACTGCTGTTGATTCTTGGGGGACGCTGTTTCCCAGTCATAAGGGTGACAGGAATCAAAACATTTTCTTCCTATCTTCTTAGGAATACAGGGTTGGAATGTTTTATCCAAATTTTCAAAAAGTCTTTTTGTGGACTCTCAGTTCTAGCCTCCTACTACATATGGATCCAGTGATCCCTTCAGTTATCAGGCTGGCAGTGTCTTTAAGCGTAGCTGTTAATTCAGCTAATATGCATAATATTTTGGATTTCAGTTTTATCTGTTTCCACAAAGTGTGTTTTTCTATATGTGTATTATGTCTGTCTTTTAAATGATTACCTCAATTCACCTATGATTTAAAATGATGACATTTTATCCACCAGTACTAGGTGGAAGGAGGATTTTTAAGTTAGTTAGCCAGTCACGATGTTTGAACCATAATTCATAATTAATCAATTGTGCTTACTCCTCATATTTCTAGAAGTTTGTTCATAATATTGTGCAGTAGTTGAGAGCAGTTCAGATTGGCATCAGGATACTTGGGTTTAACTTTTCCTCTGTCATTTTCTGTCTTCAGTTTTTAGTGAGTTACTTGATCTCTTAGTGTCTCAGTAACCACATCTGCAAATGGGGATAATAACTCCTACCTCATAGAATGTTGTAGGATAGTATTCAGCACATAAAGTGCTCAATAAATGTCAATTTTTAATAATTATCTTCAAATGTGTTGTTATATGTTTGTATCTTAAAATATGATTGTTTGTATCTTAAAATATTTTGAACATGTTTTAACCATAATAAAAATAGTTGCTTGCTCTTTTTAAGTGTTTATTAATACATCATTTTGGCTACTTAACAACAAAGCTTTATTTCTTTCAAAATTCCTCTCTCGGGGCTGGGGATTTAGCTCAGCAGCACAGTGCCTGCCAGGCAAGCGCAACGTCTTGAATTCAATCTCAGAGGGACCATTCTTCGATTCCCGGTACTGGGAAAAAAAAAAAAAAATTCCTCTCTCTTTCACAAACAGGTAGATATTGCTGCTGCTTTCATCAGATTACCCAAAGATCTCAACTATAGACTACTATAATTTTCTTCCCTAAAGTAAGGTATACTTGGAATACAAATACTATGGCAAGGTCTTGTCTGTCGGATGTACACAACAACCCTATTTTCCAATATTCACATAAGGTTGTATAAGATAAAATCAGATTTCTCTTGGAGTAAACAGAATCTCTTAATTATTGTATTGCTGAGAACATTGATCTAAGTATTACCAAGAGAACTGATTAACTTGCAGGTATTATTGCTTTTTGCAATGGAATGAACAAATACTGTATTTTTTCACTTATAAGGCTATATAAGGGAAAAACATTTCCTTAAATAGGGTCTCTAAAAATAGTAAAATCATGTAGTTTAAATACTAGGACATTTTAAAGCAGTTGTAACCAAAATAGTTGTCTTATTTACAGGATACTCCTATTTATTGTGGTAGGTTAAGTAAAATTTAACTAGTGTCTGGATCTTTTGGGGTTTTAGGCAGGATTTTAGCATCATTTGAATTAAGAAAAAAAATAACCAGGTAGATAAAATTATGTTTGGGAATGAAAGAAACTGTAGGAACAGTTACCTGGTAGTAGGTGATTAAAGACCTTATTTGTAGGCAAAGAGAATGGGAATTTTAGCCCTACAAGCTGTTGAAATGGAGGATATCTAGGAAAGCTGAAATCATATGGGACTAAAACCCCTTTTTATGGCTGCGCTGTTTAAAGAAAACTGAATTTCCTGTGCTGAACACAAGAGGAACCTGGGACAGTGAGCATAATCACTAAAGAAGAGGAATGTTTATCATATTTTAAATTGAAATAGCCTGGCGAGGTGACACATGCCTATCCCAGCACTCAGGAGGCTGAGGCAGGAGGATCGCCATGAGTTTGGGGCCAGCCCGAGCTATATAGTGAAACCCTGTCTCAAAAACCCAATAAAATAAAATAAAAATTAAATTGAAGCTATGGATCATTTTTTAAATTTTTAAAATTTGATTGATAAATAATGGTACATTTTTATGGACTGCAGTGTGACATTCCAATACATGTATACAATGTAATGATCATATCATGGTAATTGGGCTATAGTAATCTCAAATATTTATCATTTCTCTATGTTGGGGACATTCAAAATCATCTCTACTAGCTCTTTGATTAGTTGTTGTCAACTATAGTTATTCTACTGTACTGTTGAACATTAGAAGTTATTCTCTATATCCACCTGCACCCTGTATCCACTCTCTCTCCAGCACCCTTCCCTAAGCCCTGCAGGCTTTGACAACCGCTGTTCTACTCTGACCTTCTAATGAATCATATGTTCTAAACCATGAAGTCCTTATTGTACTGTCTTAGAAAAAAATTCTAAATAAGTTTCAACTACATAGCAGACTTACCCTGGAATTTACTTCATAGTTTTACTTATAAACTGGGAAAATTCTTTACAATCTAGTGAACTCTCGTTGTAAATTTTTAGAAAATAGTTTGTAGTAATATTTTTCATATTATGTTAACTAATGTTATATAGTAAAAGTTCCCTGAAGACAGCGTGCTATGGTGGGGAGAGCATGGTTCACAGACTTACAAAGTCTTCCTCCTTTTAACAATGAACTAGCTTTGGAATCTTGAAATCTTGAGAATGGTCCCTCTGAGATTGAATTTCTTCATCTGAAAAGTAAATAAGAATAGAACTCCTCACTTTTTCTCAAAAGACTGATCTGAAGATTAATTCTAATAATAGATGTTAAATACTTTATATTTGTGCAGATTGATGGTGATATTTGTCACTTAAATTACACAATTTTCAAGAAATCTCAACATTTTATATTGCTCTAAGAATATTTGTTTTTTTGGTTTTTTTTTTTTTAGGCCTTTAATGATTGACCCCCAGGGTCAAGCCAATAAATGGATCAAAAACTCTGAAAAAGAAAATCAGCTCAATGTTATTAAGCTATCAGATTCAGATTATATGAGAACTTTAGAAAACTGTATTCAGTTTGGAACTCCACTCCTATTAGAAAATGTTGGTGAAGAACTGGATCCCTCTTTGGAACCTTTACTGCTTAGACAAACTTTTAAACAAGGTAGAAGTCAGTTCATTTAGTTGAAAGATTGAATTATCTTTAAGGCATAAAAAACCATGTAAGTTATTACTGATGTTAATACAGATATTCCTTGTTTAGCACCCTACCTATTTAATGACTGTTGGGACTTATGACCAATGCCAACTGCTCAGACTTACAACTCATAATAGTTTTTTTGTACAGTCTGTGTTTCTTGCTTGTAGAGCCTCAGTGTCTTTTTTGTAGAGTATATCTCATTTATAGAGGACAGTAATATTTGCTAATTGTCCTGTACAGTACAGTAATGTAGTTTTATGTTCTGTTACACATTACAGTATTGCATGTAAGAGTTGTGCAGTAAAAGCAGTCATGAAGTTGGAGTTTCCCTTGACTATTTCTTTGTTATGAATGTTGTAATGTACAATTCCTCATTTAGCAACCAATCCACTGAATGAACTGGACACAGAAACAGGAAAAGGTCATTAAACAAGGAATGTATGTAGCTCAAAACTTCTGTTTATTGTTATAAGTGAAAAGAAATTTGGAACAAATCTACATTGGAAATGAATCTTGTATTCTAAGATGAATATCTCACCCTTTTTCTTTGGCTTAACCACTGTACAGACTCGTGTTTCATAGAGACCTGAAGAGGTTGAAGCCAGTTGCAGCCGTCCTGACGTTCCCTTGTCTTGTGACTTTTGACCATAGTCTATTATTGTGAATAGTAGTGTGGTGAATAATAGCGTGAATGGTAATGTGGACCTGAGATCAGTTTAGATGAACGTTACCCACCTTATATCTTTCTGCTCATGAAAATTTTCTCTCTGAAAAGTTGTAGTACTTTTTTTTTTTTTCAGCATACTGGGGATTGAACCCAGATCCTCCACACTGAGCTATATTCTCAGGTTTTATATTAAAAAGAAAAGAAAAGAAAAAAAACAGGTCCTCATTAAGTTGAGCTCAAACTTTCAGCCTCCCAGAGTGCTGGAATTGTAGAAGTGCACAATTCTAATGCCTTTAAGAGCTTTAGTCATAAAAAAATATTTTTCAATCATGCTTGAAATTTGATGGAGGAAGAAAACCCAAATGGAATCTTGTTTTACAAAAGCTATATGACAACCAGAGAAAATGTCCTACTCTTCTCCAGAATGAATCCCGCTGTTATGATTCCTTATTTGCATCTGTGTCTGTGAAATTTTTCCACCTGTTTTGTACCTCAAATTAAGTTGCAATTCTGTTTGTAAACTAGGTAAGGCCTTAAGAGAACATAGGAGGAGGGTCTTGGTAATATTGGCTCACTTATTATGCATTTGTTTTCTGAAATATAGGAGGCATTGATTGCATCCGACTTGGTGAAGTCATTATTGAGTATTCCTTTGATTTCAAATTTTATATCACTACAAAACTGAGAAATCCACACTACATGCCAGAGCTGGCTACAAAAGTATCTTTGCTCAATTTTATGATAACTCCAGAAGGACTTGAAGATCAATTGCTAGGTATTGTTGTTGCAAAGGAAAGGTATGTTTTTTCTTAGATGCTTCCAGGTGGTCTTTTTTCTGGGTTCAATCCCCAGAAAAAAATATTTGTGGACATCAGTACTTGTATTTTATGATCAGTTTGAGACTGTTAAATGTCCTATTTTGTTATCATAAGTTAAATAATTATATTACCCTTTAAAAGTAACCATTCAGTACTAAGTTGTAAGCCAGCTGTATTATGTTAAGCTTCTGGTATGGGCAGTAGGATTTAGTTATATGCCACAACTTCTACCTTGTATCTGATTGAGCCAGAAATTTCACCCCAAGTAATCCGTCATGGATATAATCAGAAATACATTCAAAGACTTGTATACTGAATGTTAAGGAAGCTAGAAACTACTTGGGAGAAGGGAAAAGCAGGTTCAAAAATATATGTACTGTAGGTAATATGATATGAAAACATTGATAAATGGAGCTGGGGGTGGTGGCACACACCTATAATCCCAGGGTACATAAGAGGATTGCAAGTTCAAATCCTGCCTGGGAAACTTGGCGAAACCACCTCAAAAAAAAAAATTTAAAAATGATTAAGGATTTAGCTTGGTACAAAGGCCCTGGGTTCAACCCCCAGGAACCCTATACACTCAAAAGGAATATCTGTCTATCTGTCTGTCTGTTTATCTATCTAAAAGAAAAAAATTGAAAATTGAAAAGGAGTATACCTGAATACTAATGGTGACAATTCCTGGTGTGGTAAGATTATGGATAATCTGTATTGTTTTCTTCATACTTTATGTTTTTTAATAGCTATATATATTTTTAAGGAGAAAAATACAAAACCCAGAGAGACTACAGTAAATAATTGATTGTAGAAGAGTATCTTTGGTTCTCCTTGAAACTTAATATCACATCAAATAGCCTATTATGTTAAATTAAATTAAAAGTGAGAATATGTAACGATGAGGTAGGTTTGTTATTTCCAATATTTAAATCCCACTTGTATTATAGGATAGAACTATCATAACATATTCTACGACCTGCTGGATTGGGTTATTCTGAAATTTCATCCCATGTTTGTTATTAAGAGATAAATGCCAATTTTGCCTTTCACTTAAAGACCCAATGATATGACCAGTCATCCTTTCTATGTTCTCTAATATAGAAAGAATGATGAAAATGAGGGCTAGCAATCACAAGACCAAGGAACAGAAAAGAAGTTTCATGCTGAGTCTCTTCTCTCGTTTTTATTCTCACATAACGATATATTATAGGGATAAATGTGGTGTATTCTTAGATTTACTGTGGCACATCTTATTGTCATATTTTACATATACAAATAATGTTTCCTTTGCTTGAATTTCAAATTATTATTTGTGTGCAAGTATTTTCCCTCATGTTATAATAAAGATATCAATCACTTTAGATCTATGAAATTATAGATCTGTGAAATTATTTAAACATCTACAAAATTTTGATATATAATTATATATAAAGTAGATAAAATGCTATAAATTTAGACTGACTGTTTCTGTCTTTTCAGACCAGAATTAGAAGAAGAACGAAATGCTCTTATTCTTCAGTCTGCAGCTAATAAGAAGCAACTAAAAGATATAGAGACAAAAATTTTAGAGACATTATCATCCTCAGAAGGGAACATCTTAGAGGATGAAAGTGCAATTCAAGTCTTAGACTCTGCCAAAATTATGTCCAATGAGATAACAAAGAAACAGCAGGTAATATAACCTAAAAATGTTTTGATTCTAAGATTCTAATATGCCTCAAGTCCTTGAGGATGCTGTAGTAGGCTTCCTGGAAAAGAAGAATAATTGATAAAATACAAAAACCAGAAGCTTTATATTCACAAGAGAATATCTTACTGTTGAATTATTCAAAACTTGGGCTGATCTATATGGTATCTATACACAGAAAAAACCAATTTAGAATGAAAGTTTTAAAATGTGTGTATTATTAGTGAGTAATAATTAGGCAAGGCAAGCTAGTCAGGTTCATTTAAATTTTAGTTGACTCTTCACCGAATGATCAAATTTGTGGACTTGTCTTGCCTCTGTTTGTGGTTGGAATCTGAGGTATGTGGAGGTAGTTCTTTGTTGACAGGATAGTAAATGGTTCTAGGAACAATAAGATGTTCTTGTCGTGTGCTTATCAGAGAGAGGTATGGGAGATAATAGTAACCTGGGAAGGAAAGACTGGCAAGTAGTCATAGCCAATAGTATGCGTATTAAAGATTCATCTAATATAACTAAATCCTGTTTTTGTGCTACTTTTTACAGAAGTACAGTGTTGAGTCAAAGAGACCATAGGCAGCTGTTCTCTTTTGTACTTTATAGTTGAGAAAGCTAAGGCCTGGGAAAGTTAGTCAAGGCTCAAATTTGCACAGTTAAGGAGGACTGCAAAATGACATCTGTAGGCTAACTTTATTGATTTTCAAGTCTTTAAGCTCTCCATGGTCCCACTCTATGCACTAGGTACTCCTTCACTTTTGGTTAATTAAAACATAAAAAGAAACCTACTCAAATCAGCTAAAATACAAAATACACTTGGGAATATTCTATATTCAGGTATAAAAAATATATCTAGGCCTGAAAGATGAATGAATAAGTTTCTAAGCACTCTTCCCTTGTGGGTCTTCTGTGCTTCTCTCTCTGCTTAAAGGCCAGTTTCTTCTGTAAAGCGTTTCTGTCTGTCTGTACACTTATCTAACATGTAGGCGCCATTTAGAAAAATTCCCACTCTCTTTTAGCACTAATGCCCGGTATGACCTGACTTTGTTTGTAACTGATTCAGCGTTCTTGAAGTTCCACTTCTCTAGGAGAATTTTGTATTGTCTTAGACCTGGTGCTGCCCCTACCACCTGGCTGAATCAGTTACAAATAGGATCATTCAGAATAAACATGATTGCATAGATGTCCTTATTTAGCAGAGTCAATAGATAGCACTACAAAACAAAACAAAACAAAACAAAAAAAAGGACAGTAGCTTAAAACAGTGCTATGAACAATTTCCTTATAGAATATTAACCTATCTGATTGAGTTGTCAAGTGAAGAACTGTTGATCTGAGAGAAAATTATTTTCTAGGGTTGAAATTTATAGGTCTATTAAATCCAGAAAGATTTATGAGAAACTAGTTGAAAAAAATGTAAAACTATCAAACCCCACATAGTTACTACGCCAGAATTTGTGCTGGGTTCTGGTTCAGGTGTTAACACCTTAACACGGTAAATACACATTTCCTCTCACTGGCTCTCCTTCCCCCGCTCTGGCTCTGACCCGTTAAAACAAAAGGGTGTGAATAACTAGCAGACATGTCAGATTCAGATAAAGAGTAAGAAAACATTCATAGCTCTGGTATTCCTCACATAAAAGGCAAATGATTGATAGGTAGTCATACCTTGAATGTGTAAAGTTCAAAGTTTTTTTTCGTGTCTTCTTTCATCTTTTTCCTTCCTTGCCTCTCCCCCCACCTTAGGTCTTTTCTGTCATGCTTTTAGCATAATAAAGCTCTCTCTGTTAACTGTGCATAAAGTCATATAGTTTTGTCAGGGGCTAGTTGTTTTAAAAATAGGAACTACATTATATAAAAGTACATTATATAAAAGTACATAAAACACATTCCCTATTTTTAATCTTAATTTCTCTCTTCTAGATTGCAGAAAAAACAGAACTCAAAATAGCAGAGTCTCGAGAAGGGTATAGACCCATCGCTAAGCATTCATCAGTATTATTCTTCAGCATTGCAGACCTGGCTAACATTGACCCCATGTACCAGTATTCTCTCATCTGGTTTGTGAACCTTTATATCAACTCTATTCATGATAGGTAAATGTTCTCTAACTTCATCCAGCTGAAGGGTTGATTTCTTTTTTAGTACTGGAACCCAGGGCCTCACACATGCTAGGCAAGCACTGTACCACTGAGCTACATCCCTAACCCTTCAAGGTGGGATTCTCATCATCCTTCCTATTTAAAAAGTATAATTTTTGTTTCTAATTATTTTAGAATATATATTTATTATAGAAATTTAAAAGATGGAAAGTGATAGAACAATGAAGGAAGGAAGTTCAAGTTGCAGAATTGACATAAATATCAAGAATAAGATTCAGGAAGGGTATGGAATAATTGGAACACTCATATAGTACTAGCGACGTTTTATTTATTTTGCAACACTCAAAATTGATAAGAAGTTACACACTGAGAAAATACACAGGTGGGCCTCACCTACTGTTTACACATTTTCTGCAATAGTAACATTTTATAAAACTAGAGTGCAGTATTGCAACTAGGAAACTGAAGTTGGTATAATCCACAGTCTATTCCAATTCACCAATTTTACATTCACTTGTGTATATGTGTGATTTCTATGTTTTTAATAGTGAATACTTTGTTAAAGTAAATGCAGCTTATTCTATATATTAATTCATGTTATTTATTTTTTTCTTAGTTTTGTATGACAGTATCTTTTCTTTCCTTTTTTTAAACTTTTAGTAATAAATCCAAAATTTTGGAAAAGCGCCTACGATATTTAAATGACCACTTCACCTACAACTTATATTGTAATATATGCCGATCACTATTCGAAAAGGACAAGCTATTATTTTCCTTTTTATTATGTGCTAATCTTCTTCTGTAAGTTACTTGTGTTTTCTTATTTTAAAAAACCTACCCTGAAAATCTAATCTATAAAAGTGGTTTCTCATAGAAGAATATATTTTGCTTGGTTTAATTCATGATTTTTCTTGTGTATTTCATTGATAAGGGCTTCCAGAATAGTATTGGTATTCTGATGTTTCTTAGATTTTAAAAATTTATGTAATTATGTAATATGCAACTATGTAATACTTGTACAGTTCAGTAAACTCTTACAAAAGGAAAATTGGGTCAAGAAATAGAATATTCCTGTCTTCTCTGAAATACTTCTTTTACTCCTCCCATTTATCACCCCTTTACTCTCTCCAAAGGTAACTACTATCCTCGTCTCTTACACTGGGATTTAGTTTTGCTTTTATATAAATTACAGCAAGTCAGTCTGGCCTGGTGGTGGCGCACGCCTGTAATCCCATCACTCAGGAGACTGAGGCAGAAAGATCAATGTGAGTCTGAAGTCAGCCTGGGCTACAGAGTGAGTGGAAGGCCAGCCTGAACTGCATAGTGAGATCCTGTCTCAAAAAGACCAAGAAACAAAACAAAACAAAACAAAACAAAACAAAACAAAACAAAACAAAACAAAACACAGTTTCTCTGTTCTGTCTTTGGTACATACTGTTTCCAGTTCGGTATTATTATCAGTAATACTGTTTTGAACACCTGTATATAGATGTTGGTGCATAATATTTCTGTAGGGAAGAAACTCGCAAACTGTTTTTCAGAGTAATACTGTTAATTTACATCCTATTCATATATTGCTCCCCATTTGCATAAACATTTTGTACTATTACTTGAAAAGTACATTTAAGGGGCTGGGGATTTAGCTCAGCGGCAAAAGCGCCTACCTGGCAAGCGCACGGTCGTGAGTTCGGTTCCCGGTACCGGAGAAAAACCAAAAAAAAAAAAAAAAAAAAAAAGAAAAGTACATTTAAGTATATGGTAAGTATTACTGGATCGTGGTTTTGGGTTTTTTTTTGTTGTTTTTTTGGGTTTTTTTTCCTTTTTGAGATAGGGTCTCGCTCTGCAGTTCAGGCTGGCCTTGAGCTCGCTTTGTAGCCCAGGCTGGTCTCAAACTCGCAGTGATCCTCCTGTCTCAGCCTCCTGAGTGCTGGGATTACAGGCGTGCACCACCACGCCCGGCTTGGATCATGGTTTAAATCTGTATTTCTCTGGCAGCTAATTAAGTTGAGCACTTATTTATACATTTATAGTCCATTTGGAAATCAATTGGGGCATAACTATTTATATCACTTGCCTATTTCCCTATTCCGTTTTGTTTTTCTTACTGATTTGTATGAATTCTTCATATATTCTAAATACAACTCTAGTTTGCTTTTTTCATTCTCTTGGTGTCTGCTTTTGTTGAATACAAGTTCCTGATTTTAATATTATCTGATTTATAGTCTTTGCTTAGTGAAAACCCTTCTCTCAGCCCAATATATGAATATATTCTCCTATATAATTATCTTGAAACTTTATTACTTGCCTTTTACATTTAGATCTATAAGCCTTGCGTAACTGAACTGTGTGTGTGGTGTTAAATAGATATCAAGTTTCACTTTTTTCCATATAGTTATCCACTACTTGAAAAGATGGCCCTTGCTTCATTGCTCTATAGTACTACTTTTGCCATAAGTAATATACTCATATATCTGGGTCTATTTCTGTACTCTATATTTAGTTCCATTCGTGTACTTGTCCATAATTAATCTTTAAAGTCTTGATGTTTGACTTCTCATCTTCCTTTATTAGAGTGTAAAAAGTCTTAATATCTGATGGTATCATCTTCCTGTGTGATGAGTATCTTTCTTATTCTTTACACTTTATATTTCCATATAAATATTAGAATGATCTTATTAAATCCCAAGTAGCAACCTATCAAAATGTGTGTGTGTGTGTGTGTGTGTGTGTGTGTGTGTGTGTGGTACTGGGGATTAAACCCAGGGCCTTTCCACTGGGCCACATCCTCAGCCTTCTCCTCCCTTTTTTGAGACAAAGTGTTGCTAAGTTGCCCAGGATGGACTCAGACTTGAAAATCTCCTGCTTCAGCCTCTCAGGGTGCTGGTATTACATGCATGTGCCATCACCTGTTAAAGTTTTAATTAGGAGAGCATTGGAAGTATAGATCAATTTGTGGAAATTTAACAATTTTACGGTATAAGTATTAACCAAGAACATCACTCCATTTCCTTAATTAGCTCTTCATCTTGTTCTATAACACTTCATAATTTTCTCTGTCTTGTATATCCCTTTTTTTAAGTCTGTATTTTTTAGAGCATTTGTAGGTTTACATAAAACTGAACAGAAATTTCTCATTTATAACTGCCCCCACTAATAAAACCTCTCACCAGAGTAGTATATTTATTATAAGCATTGAGCTTACATTGACACAAAATTATTACCCTTAATGAAGCTCATAACTTACATTGGAGTTTACTTTTGAAATTGTGCTGTTATAGATTTTAATGAATGTATAATGATATGTATCCATCATAACAGTACCAAAAGAAGTTTCACGTCCCATTCCTCATTCCTTCCTAATCCCTGATGATCACTTTTCCTTTTAATGTCTTTATAGTTTTGCCTCTCTGAGAGTGTTATATAGTTGGATTAGTATAGTATATAGCCTTTTGAGATGGGCTGCTTTCACTTAGTAATATGCATTTGAGGTTATCTATGTCGTTTCATGGCTTAATAATACATTTCTTTTTTAGTGCTGTATAATATCCCATTGTCTGGACATATTACACCTCATTTTTCCTTTCACCTACTGAAGGACATTTTGGTTGTCTTCAAGTTTGGGCAGTTATAAGTAAAGCTGCTATAAATATCCATGTGCAAGGTTTGGGGGTGGTCAAAACACTTTCATTCCTTTGGGTAAATATCAAGAATGCAATTGCTAAATCATATGGTAAGAGTATGCTTAAGTTTTTCAAGAAACTACCAGTCTTCCAAAGTAGCTGTGCCATTTGGTATTCTTAGCAGCAATGAGTGAGAGTTTGTGTTGTGTGTATTGGATATTGCCACTTTGACAGGTGTTTGGTAGAATCTCATTGTTGTAATTTGGAATTCCCTAATGACAAATGGTGTGCACCATCTTTTTGTATGTTTATTTGCCAGCTGTGAATCTTCTTTGATGAGTTGTTTGTTTAGATCTTTTGCGTATTTTTAAGTCTGGTTATTTTATTATGGTTGAGTTTTAAGAGCTCCTTGTGCATTTTGTATTATGGGTCTTCATCAGATATATCTTTTGCAAATATTTTCTCATCTCTTGATATTGTCCTTACAGAGCAGAAATATTTTATTGTAATCAAGTCCAGCTTATCAAATTTTCATGATGGTTTCTTTGGTGTATCTAAGAAGTTACCACCATACTTAGGGTCACCTGGATTTTCTTTTAGGCTATCTTCTAGGATTTTTACAGTTTTGCATTTTACATATAAGCTTATGGTCTATTTTGAGTTAATTGTTGTAAAGGGGTGAGGTCTTTGCCTAGATTCTTTTTTTTCTTTTTTTTTTTTTTTTTTTTTTTTTTTTGCATGTGGGCATGCTCTTGTTCCAACATCATTTGTTGAAAAAAATACCATTTCGCTGGGGATTTAGCTCAGTGGCACAGCACCTGCCTGGCAAGTGCAAGGTCATGAGTTCGATTCCCAGTACCAAAAAAAAAAAGAAGAAAACAATACCATTTCCATTGAATTGCCTTTATTCTTCTAGCAAATATTGGTTGACTATATTTATATAAGTCTATTTCTGGGTGCCATATTCTATTTTGTTGATCTGTTTGTCCATTCTTTCACTAATGATACACTGTCTTGATTACTATAGTTTTATATTAGGTCTTAAAGTCTGGTGGTATCAGCCCTTCACTTTGTCCTTTTCTCATTCAATGTTATGTTGGCTACTTGGGGTCTTGTGGTACTTCATATAAACCGTAAAATCAGTTTGTTAGTATCCACAAAATAACTTGCTGAGATTTTGGTTGGGACTGTATTAACACTAAGAGGAACTGACAACTTGACAATATTGAATATTCTTATCCATTTACCTGAAATATCTCATTTATTTAGATCTTTTCTTATTCCATCAGATTTTTGTAGCTATCCTCATATTTATCTTATACATATTTAATAAATGTATACCATATTTTATAAATTTATTCTTGCCTTGCCTTACTCTTGATCTTAGCGTGAGATCACCTGATTTCTCACTGTGTAGTATGATAGCTATAGTTATTGTGAATGTTTTTGTCACATTGAGAACATTTCTCTGTATTTCTACTTTATTGAGAGTTTTTGTTGAGTTGGGTGCTTGGTTTTATGCAATGCTTTTTATGCATCTATTGATATGATCATATGCTTTTACTCCTATAACCTTTTGTTGTAATGGATTATATTTATTGATTTCCAAATGTTGAACTAGCATTGCATACCTAGAGTAATTCCACTTAGTTGTGGTGTATAAGTCATTCTATACATTATTGGATTTGATTTGCTAATATTATATGGAGAATTTTTGCATCTATACTCATGAGAGATATTTATTCATGAAAGATATTGGTCTATCATTTTCCTTTGTTCTATAATGTCTGATTTTGCTCTTAGGTAATTTTGACCTCATAAATCGAGTTATAAAATAATTCTTCTGGCTATTTTGAGAAGATATTTATAATATCTTCTCATAGAAATGGCTTAATTTCTTCCTAAATGTTTGGTAAAATTCTTTAGTGAACTCATCTCTTGGACTGGTGCTTTCTGCCTCAGGAACATATTGATTTAATTTTTTAAATAAATTAAAGCTTATTCAAATTACCTACTTTTCTTTGTAAGAGTCTTGGTAGATCATGGTGTCTTTATCATTATGCAATGGCTCTCTTTTTTTTTTTTTTTTTTTTGTCTTTTTGAAACAGGGTTTCATTATGCAGTTCAGGCTGGGAACTCACTTTGTAGCCCAGGCTGGCCTCAAACTCTGAGCGATCCTCCTGCTTCATCCTTCTGAGTGCTGGGATTACAGGCATGTGTCACCATGCCTGGCTGTGGTGTCTCTCTTTATCCCTGATAATTTTTCTTCCTTTGAAGTCTGCTTGGTCTGAAAGAAATATACTTTTTGCCACTTTCTTTTGATTAGTGTCAGGATAGTATACTTCTCTACATTCCTTTACTTTTAGTATGTGTCTTTATATATTTAATTTGGGTTTTTGTAGCCAATATTATGTGTCTTGGTCACTTTTGTGTCACTGGGATGCAATCCTGGACACCCACAATTTAAAGGAGGAGATATTATTTTGACTCACATTTCTTTAGATGCTTCAGTCCGTAGCTGGCTGGCTCCAAGGCAGAAATGGCATGACAGAAGGGTATGGAGCATGAAAGCTGCTCACATTATGCCCGCCAGGAAATACATGAAGGGAGGAGCAGGTAGGGAGGTATGCCCTTCCCGCTCGTGTCTCCAGTGCCCCACCTCTCTGACCTGCCCACGGCACACTCAGCTGCTGAACTCAGTAGGTGAACCCACTGATGAGTAAAGCACTGCATGACCCAAGCACCTTCCAAAAGCCCCATCTCTGAGTGCATGAAGCTTGGGGGGCTGTTCTTGATCTAAATCAGAATGTTTTATTAGTCATATTTTATGTTGCTGAGACAAAGTCCCTGACAGCCACAAATTTAGGAAAAATTGTGGGGAGCTGGCTCACTGTTTTAGGGGGTATAACCCTTGAGGGGCTGACTCCAGCGCAGAAACGGAATGGTGGAAGGGCTGGGCACAGGAAAGCTGCTGAGCGCATGGCAGCCAAGAAGCAGAGAAAGAAGGAGCCAGGAAGAACAGTCTTCCAGGTCACGCTCTTAGTGGCCACTTCTGCAAGCAGGGCCCACCTTCTTACAGCAATTCAGGTATAAAATCTCCAAGAGATTCATCCAATCACCATTTAAAAGCCCCACCTCTAAACACATGAGGCTTTGGGAGCGCATTTAGGTATGTAGTTGGGTCTTGCTTTTGCAGCCACTCTGACAGTCTTTCAGTGAGTACTTCAGACCACTGTTTAAACCGACTGTTGATGTAGTTAGATTAGCCTCTACCAAATGTTACTGTTTCTACTTAGTGCCCTTATTCTTTGTTGCTATTACTGTCTTTCTCTCTTTTTTCTGCCATATGTGAGTAACCACTAAATTAAAAGACATGCATCAGGTTCTGATGTTTGCTCTGTCCCTTCAAATTCAATTTTTTGTTTGGATGTTGGTTTTGTCTTTTAGTATGCCTTGTGAGGGTTCTGCAAGCCCGCTATCCTGTACTGGGTAAAGGAAATTGAAATAATATAGAAGTCCAATGGACGTGATAGTGTGGTGTGGTAGAAGGGAGTGTTCTATAGTCCTCAAATTACCTCTCAGGTTTTTAGTGAGCCTGTGCTACTGCTCTGTGCTCTTTGCCAGTGGAACAGACCTTTAATCTGAGGTTTTATGACTAGGAGTTAAATTGTGTTTAGTATTTTATTCATAGTTATAGGTATTAGAGTCTAAAATTTCCTCTAGCTGGGCATGGTGGCGCACGCCTGTAATCCCAGCACTTGGGAGGCTGAAGCAGGAGGATTGTTGCGAGTTCAAGACCAGCCTGGGCTACAAAGTGAGCTTATAGCGAGACCCTGTCTCAAAAAAAAAAAAAAAAAAATTCCTCTAACTAGTTTTGTCTCTCCTTCTAGCCTTATTTTATTTTTTTATACATTTTACTTGTTATAACAAACTCTCCAGCACATTGTTGTTACTTTTATTTAAATTGTTGGTTATCTTTTAAAGAGACTTAACTAGTACGAAAAAGTATTTTATGTTTGTCCACATGGTTACCATTTCTGGTTGTAAGGAAAGGTGCGAGGCAGAAACCCGCTGACACCACCAGGCTTGTATAACGGCAACATGGCATGGAATTTACTGTGCCCTGGTGCAAGCTGACAGAGGGGGAAAGGCCATCTATAGGGAACAAAATAGTGGGATTTTTTTATAGGGCTTGACAAGAGGCATTAAGTGGGAAGATCTTAGTAAACCTCGGTGGTCAGAGTTCTCTGGATGTCTTGTGCCTCAGTGGGCAAAGTCCTCGAGGCATCTACTGTAAATGTTTGGGTGTCTTCAGATGTCTGGGTGCTTGGAAGGTTTGTGCTCCATCTTATCTCTTTTATGACATCTTGTGTTTGCTGAAGGCAGCCCCCAGTGCTGAGCTGAGAGCAGTGCCTCTACTGGCAGACAGGCTGGGTACTGGGAAAGTCATGTCCAGACTGAGCCTTACACTGGTATTCTTTACTTTTTGTAGATTTGGGTTTCGATCTACCTGAAACTTTCTTTGACATTTCTTGTACTATAGATATGCTGATAACAAACCTTTTTCAGTTTCTGTACATCTGGAAAAAATTTTTTATTTTTATTCTTATCTGCTAAGTGTATTATCTTTATCGTATCTATGTTTATATCTATTAATTGATCTTCTGGTTCTGAATATTGTGAATTTTTATTTCACATTTTTGTGTTTTTTAAAATCTCTAGAAGTGACAATGTGATTTTTAAAAATATTTTCTGAATTTTTCCCCTTTTTGGGGGTGGTGGTGGGAATCAAACTCAGGACCTTGAGCTTGCCGGGCAAACACTGTACCACTGAGCTATATTCCTAGCATGACTTTTTTTTAGTATTGCCTGTTTTTCTTTCTGTTATGTTCATGTTTTGCTTTAACTCTTTCAGCATGTTTATAACTCTTTTAACATTCTTATCTGCTAAGTGTATTATCTTTATCGTATCTATGTTTATATCTATTAATTGATCTTTCTTCTGGTTCTGAATATTGTGAATTTTTATATTGGTAAATGCTGGACATTTTGTGTTCCTTTAAAGAGTTTTAGGCTTTTTTTTTTTTTTTTTTTTGGTTAGTTAAATTACTAATCTTCTTAAGACTTGTTTTTAATTGTTTTTCTGGCAGTTTTAGAGTAGTTTTATACTAAGGCTAGGTTAGCTTTGTTACCCATCCTGGGCAACAGGGGGCATGATTTTGGGACGTTCCAACACATCAAGGACTGGACAGCTGCTCAAAAATCAAGTGGAGAAAATGATCATGAAAAGTAGGAAAAGACTTTATTCAGCACAGCCATACTGTGAAGACAAGGGAAACCAAACACCCTCAGCTGTGTCTTCTAGAGTGTGGAAATGAGGTCAGGTTTAAATAGGGAACGGAACAAAAGTAGGGGACGGAGAACATCTCTGCCCAGTTAAGCAGACTTGGTCAACTGCGGTCTGGTCATTATCAGGGGTAAGAAAGAGCTTGGCACAAGCATGTAATCCCAGCACTTGGGAGGCTAAAGCATGAAGATCAAAAGTTCAAGTCTCATCTGGGCGATTTAGTAAGACCTTGTCTCAAAAGGCTAGGAATTTAGCTCAGTGGTAGAGCACCCCTAGTTAGGGTCAAAACCAGGGAGAGAAGGAGGTGGTTGGCGGTAGGGAAACAACACAAAACACACACACAGACAGACGAGAAAAACTTGCTGTTGGGGGGTAGTTATGAGTCTTATCACAGGATGTTCATAGATTAGACCTGTTACTCCTGGAATCCCAGTGCCAGAGAGAATGACTCAGAAAAGAACAAAGGCCAGATGGAGCTAGTTCGGCCTCCAGGTTTAGGGAAATGACCAGAGACTGCTAAGTGCCATTCGGATGGTCTGGATCAGGACATTGTAAGAGCTGACAACTAACAATCTGCTGATTAAGATGTCCCAAAAACTCTTGAAAACACCTTTGTCACCCTGGGGGATGACCAGTTTTAGTCAAACACACTTTAAATGATTAACATGACTACGTGCAGTGTTGAGCAAGAATCTGACACAAAGTGAAGTCAGTGCAAAAGCAACCTCTACAACCCTGCTACAGCTTCATTACTAAGGCGATCCCTGTCGTGTCATCACTAAATTTTTCTGGTGTTCAACACATGCTCAACTCTGGTTGGCATGAATTCATTTTCCCAGTACTGTGCAGTCTCTGAGAGCTTTTCAGTTTACTCCTTCCCATTCTTTGCCTTCCTCATGCTTGCTTTATTCATCAGTGGACTCATTAATTGTGTCCAGTTTTCTAGTTGTTTACAGCAGGAGGTTAAGTACAATCCCCATTTGTTCAATCAAGTTATCATGAAAAATTTGATGTCACTCTGTATAGGAATGATACCAGGACCGCTGGATATGATATAAGGGAAATACTATAACTCTCAACCTGTTAGGTATCTGATATGCCAAGTTTGTGTTCTGTAAATCAAAGCATGAATTCTAGGAACAACAGAGGTTAAAAGTACGAAATATTTGAGGGATAGAAAGCTGCTGCCTGAGAGTGACAGGAGGGGTCACCTGGAAAGTGGACTGTCCCCAACCTCACTTCTCAGGGGAAGCTTTATAGAGCACAACCATGTAGTACAACATGGGTTACCGCAATGATCAATCAATAAGGTTATAAGTATGACTGCTTAGGTAATATTGACCCAGTGGGGTAGCAAGTCACAAGGGGGTGTGCATGGAAAGAACAAAGAACTTCCCGGGTAGGTGATGGATCAGGGTCTTAGTTGCCCACTTAGGTGACTGATACCTATCTAGAATTTATTAGACCAGGTATTATCACTTATTCCTTGGGAAGTATATTGGCCTGGTCCTTTTGTTGTTATCTTGAAGACTGGCCTCCAGCTAGTGTGTCTCTGGCCACAGCTGTAGTATGTTTTCACCTTTTGTCTTGACGGTCTCTCAAGGGCCTAGCCCTATCTGACTGCCAATAATATTTTTACCTAACTTAGCTGTCTATAATAATTCAATTTTAAAAACAGCAATTTACAACAGCCCTTATTTTGTGAATGCAGGGCTAGAAAAGAGATTGAATACCAGGAGCTGATGTTTCTTTTAACTGGAGGGGTAAGTCTTAAGAGTGCTGAGAAAAATCCTGATCCAACTTGGCTACAAGATAAAAGCTGGGAGGAAATTTGTCGAGCAAGTGAATTTCCTGCCTTCAAAGGATTCAGGTAATTATTTACATATGATGATGTAGCATTGAATAATGACAGGTGAATTTGTAATTGTTTTTGTGGTTCTTTTTAGTTTATTGGTTGGTAGACATACTATTCAATACTTTGTATAAAATCTTAGAGACTGCAACTTCTTAATTACAAAAAGTCAAAGCCAATTTTCTTTCACCCTGGAGCTTTAAATCTAATATTCGAGGGGCTGGGGATTTAGCTCAGCGGCAAAAGCGCCTGCCTGGCAAGCGCAAGGTCGTGAGTTCGGTTCCCGGTACCGGAGAAAAACCAAAAAAAAAAAAATCTAATATTCAAGTCACCAAGATGTTACAATTGAGTGGCCCAATAATAGCCCAGGTTCTTGTATATGGCAAGGAAAAAATTGCCAAGCATAAACCCAATAGTAAGCACAGTCATCCCTCACTATATTGTGGTTCACTTATTGCAGTTTCACTGTATTGCAAGTTTTTAAAAAATATATATCTAATTCTGTATCATGGAGTTTTTGCTATATTGTGGGATTTTGCGGTATGTAGGCATTTATGTATGTAGGTATTTATGATTTTAATTATTTTTGCCTAAAAAGTTTGAAACAATATAAAATATATAAAAAATGTTAATTCAAACATGTTAAAGGAATATTAAATCAAAACAAAATACAGTATATATTTTATCAGCAGATGAATACCATGCTGTACACAATGGAAATGCAGTATGCCACTACCACTTGTGCGTTTGCCAATGTGAGATTGTATACAGCACACTATGGGCTGATGGAATGGAAGGTGACCAACCACAGCATTGTGTTCTGTATCCTAGGCGCTGACTGGCTCAGTGACCATAGCATCAGTCTGTTTTCTCTCCCACACTGTGCCCGTACATTCAGCATCTCCTCTTGTCCACTTCACATCGATATCTAATTGTTGCGCATAGTGTTGCTCTGCAGTGTTGCGTTTTTGTGAAACTTTCATAAAAGTTTGCATTTATTCCAAGCCCTATGATACCACCCAAACGTTCTGCTCCTTCTAAGGCTTCTCACAGTGAACCCAAGTGTCAGAGGAAGATGGTTGCCATCAAAGAAAAGGTAGAACTTCTTGACATGTCAAAGGAAGGCAAAAGCTATGCAGCTGTAGGCCATTATGGGATCAACTGTTCACTACATAAAGAAAGATGAGACGAATATTAGGTCTACAGCAACAGTGACTTTTAACAAGACTGCAAAGAGGGTGGTCACTTCCTGTAATAAAGCCATTGTGAGGATGGAGTCTGCATTGGCCTTGTGGATAAATGACTGCATGAAGAAGAATATCTCACTGGATACAAACACCCTCTGGACAAAGGCAGAAAGCACGGATGTTCACAAGGATGACGAGGACGATGATGCAGAAGCAGGACCAGACCGTTGAGTGCTTCTCTCACCAGACCAAACTCATTCAGTGTCACCAAGGGCTGGCTTGACAAATTTCAGAGACACTTTGGAATCAAGAGCATTTCTCTGCATGGAGAAGCTGCCTCTGTGGATAAAGCCAGAGCTGAGGGGTATGCGAACGACATGTTCAGATCCATCATTGAGGAAGGGGACTATAAGCCTGAACAAGTTTTTAACATGGATGAGATGGCTTATGTTGGAAATGGATGCTGTTTTGCACTTTTATTATGAAGGACGAAGCCAAAGCCCCTGGTTTTAAGGCCCAAAAAGATCAAATAACTCTGGTTATGTGTGGGAATGCTGCGGGCTTTATGATAAAGCCAGGGCTTACTTATAAGTCAAAAAACCCAAGGGCCCTAAAAAACAAAAATAAAAATGTGTTGGCTGTGTACTGGATGTGCCACCCCAAAGCCTGGATCACGAAGCTCCTCATGGCTGATTGGTTCCACCAGTGCTTTATCCCAGAGGTTAAGCTTTACCTGGTAGAGAAAAACCTCTAATTCAAAGTGCTTCTGATCATGGACAGTGCTGGAGGCCATGCTGTTGATCTGTTATATAATGAAGTGCAGATAGAGTTCTTGCTGCTGAACACCACATTGCTCAGTCAGCCCATGGATCAAGGCGTTATTCATGCTTTTAAGGCACTCTGCATGCGAAACGCCCTGCAAAATCTGTTTGAAGCTATGGGCTCGGATGAAAACTTCTCACTAAAGGTGTACTGGTGTGACTACAATATAGCACTGTGTCTCCTAAATATTCAGAAGGCCACAGAGGAGATGAAGAGTGAAACTGTAAATGCCAGCTGGAGAAATCTGTGGCCAGAAGTGGTCCACGATTACAAGGGATTCTCTCTTGATGATGTCCATCACTCTGCAGTACCAAAGGCCATGAAGCTGGCAAAACTACTGGGAGGAGATGGCTTCAATGATGTGACTCCTGACAGCGTGAATGATCTGATTGACATCCACTCACCACCGCTGATGGACAACGACCTGAGAGAGATGACAAAGTCAGCAAGTGAAGAAGAGGATGAGGAACAAGACGAACTACGGGTTGGAGAAGAGGAGGAGGTTGGCCTAACACTCAATCAGCTTGCAAACCATGGTCAGAATGGCCAAAGAACTTCAGCGCGTGGCTCAAGAATGGGGCCCCAGATGTTTCGTTCATTGCACTTCATAAATGCAATCGAGAATGGATGTCAGTATATAAAAACCTTCTCACTCAAAAGAAAAAGCAGCGCCAGCAACTCCCCATAACTATGTTCATCCCTCAGAAAAAGAGATCATTTACATCTCAGAGCTAAGATACAGCACCTCGTGATGAAGTGCCTGATGAAGTGGTGCCTTCAGAAGAGCTGTAATGCTCTTCTTGGCTGTGCAATACACTCATCTCATCGTCGTCACCTTCATCACCATCAGTACCGCACAGCTACTTAATTCATGATCTTCATCATTCAAGTTCTAGTATACTTCACTGGCAAGTACTTGTATAGAATTTACATGTTGCTAAAATTATGTAGGTTTACAAGTGTAGAAAGTGTTTAAGAGCATATGAAGTGTTTGTAAGAGTGTGGGAAAGGTTAATAAGAGAGTGGGAAAGGTTTATAGGAGTGTGGAAAGGGTTTATAAAGCCTTAAAGTATATATAAATAATAAAATAAATATAACACCGCTACTTCACAGATTTTCACCTATCATGGGGGTCTCTGGAACAGAACTCCCATGATAGGTGAGGGATCACTGTACCACCATTAATAATGGAATGGAATTTAATAATAACATAGAATCAACTAAATATCTAAAAATTAATAAAACTTAATAGTAATACTAGTGAAGATGGAGAGAGTGGAGAAGGGGAAAATGAAAGAAGTAAAAAATTTTTGAAAAGGAAAAGAAGATAAAAAGGAGGGAAAGTGAAATATTAAGGGATAAAAGAAAATAGAATTAGATAAAAGTAACAGACAAGAAAAAAACAGAACAGATTAAAGAAAAAAGCTCCAATCCCCTCTCCAACAAAAATGAAGAAAAAGAGAAATGAGTGCAAAAAAATGTCTCCATGTTTTTGAATGAGTGGTTCTTTCCAGCATCTGACTGTTGAACTCTACCGGGTATAAGGGAGGGATATTGAGTCACTGCTAAGACCTATATTATTTTGTTTCCACACTCATGTTTTTGTGTGTGAATGCTGAATCGTATCTCATTTTTCCTGCTGGGCCTGGTTGGTCAATGGTGTCCACGCTGGGGGTATATTTACTCCAACTGTTCCCAGTTTCCATGTCCCTCAGTGCATGGCAAGTCATGGCTTTCTCCACCTAACTTTGTGGCATACGGGTTTATGAAATATCCTCCCTGTTTCGGAGGCCCCTCCGTCAATACAACACAAACTTTGCCAAGCATCCATCCCAGGTTATATCCCTGACTACGCTGGCAAATGGAGCAAGAAACAGACCAGTGAGCTCAGAGTTGGGTGTAGGCAATGGAATAGGGCCAAGGAGGGGGAAGTCAAGCAGTCCGCTGGAATTAATGCCATCGCTTTCAGACCTAGTCACTTCCAAAAGCCACATAGGACTGGCCTAGCTTCTCACCACAAAGGGCAAACCTCTGTGCTGCTCCCAGTCTGCACTTTAACTTCTCAGAGCATCTGTGTCTACTTGTGCCCTCTCTGTAGCTATCTCTTATGCTGTCTCCAACCCAGTCATGGTGGTAGGGTGACCCAAGAAACCCTGAAGTGTATTTGTTCTGTAGTTGTTCTGTAGCTCAGACTTGAACAATTAACCCTTGCCAAAAGTGACTCCTGGCTTAACACTTTCAAATATGGCAGACACTGCCCTGGATTTCTTCTCCAACCTTAGCCTGCCATGTAGAAGGAGTTAATTTCAGAGTGAACCTCATGCTACCTTTGCAACAACCATGGGTTTTTCTGGCGCTAGTGCTGCTGGCCTTGTCTGTTATTTCTCCCTAGAGCTGCCAACCCTCTCCGGGCTTACCTTGTGTTAGCAAAGAAAGGTCTCCCTCTCTGGGAGCTGAAGCTAACTTTCCAGAATGCTTTATTCATCTCTCTGTTTTGTGCTTCTCTGTATTTTCTAGTTTTTCTGTTGTCCCCTTCACAATTCCCAAAGACTTACTTTTTTTCTTTACCAGGTTGTTGTTTTCCAGGTGTCTCAATTCCACATCACAGAAAGGATTTTTTTAAGTGGTCCTGTAGCTGTCTTGTTTCTTCTCCTTACTCAACAATCTCTTAAAATATTTCTCAATGAAACAATAATTATTAATCTTGTTTCCATTAGGAAACATTTTTGTGACTCTCTACCTGAATGGCGGGAAATCTATGACAGTAAAGAACCACACAATGCAAAATTTCCAGCACCAATGAATAAGAAGCTAAATGAACTACAGAAAATAATAATTCTTCGGTGCCTAAGACCAGATAAGGTAAAGACAAATGTATTCTATTTGGGATCCATATAACTTGCCGTATATGAAGTACTAGTCTGAAAGATAACAGTCATGTGCCATATGACATTTTATCGATGGACTTCACATACAACAAAGGTCCTACAAGATTATTAAAAAACTGAAAAGTCCCTATTTCACCTAGTGACATTACACCCATTGTAAAATCATAGTGCAATACATTATTCACTCTTTTATGTTAGTAATGGCATAAATAAACCTACTTAACTGCCAGTCATATAAAAGTAAAGCATACACAATTATGTATGGTATATAATACTTGATAATGATAAATTACTATGTACTATTTTATTTATAATGCTACATTTTATCATTAATTCAGAATATATTCCTCTTTATTTTAAAAAAATATTAACTGTAAAACAGCCACAAGCACATCCTCTAAGAAATATTCTAGAAGAAGCCATCATTATCACAGGAAATGATAGCTTCATGAATGTTGTCAGTTCTAAAGCCCTCCCAGTGGGACAAGATGAGGTGGAAGACAGAGATACTGATAATCCTGATCCTATATAGACCTAGGCTAATGTGTGTTTACATCTTAATTTCTAACAAAAAGCAAATACATCAAAATTTTTAAAAATAGAAAAACAGTCATAGCATTAGGATATAAAGGAAATACTTTTGTTGAGCTGTACAATGTATCTGAGTTTTAAGCTAAGTGATATTATAAAAATGTAAAAGAAATTAAATTATAAAGAAAAATTATACTATGCTAAAGTTAACTTATTATTAAAGAGAGAAAAATGTTTAAAATAAATTTAGTATAGCCTGAGTGAACAGTTTTTATGAAGTCTCCAGAAGTGTGCAGCAGTATTCTAGGCCTCCACATTAACCCACAACTCAGTCATCTAGAGCCGCTTCCAGTCATGTAAACTCTTCACAGTAAGTGCCCTGTACAGCGGTACCTTTTTTAATCTTTCATACCATACTTTTACTGTAGATTTTCTATGTTTAAACATATTTAAATACTATGTGTTATAATTGCTTACATTATTCAGTACAGTAGTATGCTGTAATGTTTATAGCCTAGAAACAATAGGCTATTGAATACAGGCTACAGGTGTAGAAGGCTATTCCATTTAGGTTTCTTTATGTATGCTCTGTGATGTCCATACAACAAGAAACTGACTAATTCATTTCTCAGGAAGAATCCCAGTTGTTCAATGATGCATGACTGTATTGTTATTTGGTTCTTTAATTCCTATTCTTATTTAATTCCTGTTTAGGATTCATTGGGTTCCCTGGCTCTATGAGTTTCTTTTCTCAATTTGGGAATATTTTGACCATTAATTTTTCAAATATTTTTTTGCTGTCCCACCTACAATTCCAATTATGTATCCATTAGACTTATTGATATTATGCTATGGGACACTCTGTTAATTATATTTTAATCTTTTGTATCTCTGTGCATCCATTTGTATAGTTCCCATTGCTATCTGTGTGTTTCAGTGTAATATCTAATCTGTTGTTAGTCCCATCCAATTCATTTCAGTAGTTTTGTATTTAAAATTTTTAGAAATTTCACTTGATTCTTTTTATATATTCTATTTTCATTTGGCTGACATCTTCCTTTAAATATTTGAATATAGTTATTACTGTTTTAAAATCTTGGCTGCTAATTCCATCATTTCTAGATCCGTTTCTGTTGAGTGATTTTGTTCTTGGTTGTATATTTTCCTGCTTGTTGATATCTAGTAATATCTTAATTGGGTGTTGGACATTGTGAATGTTATGTTGGTGGACTTTGTTATCTTCCTGTAAAGATTTTGTCCTGCTAGTTCGGGAGCCAGTACACAACACCTGTGGGCCAAATCCAGCCTATGATTTCTTTGGTCTAGTCCATGAGATGAAAATGTCTTTTACATTTTATAGGGTTGCTTTAAAAAGAAGAAAGAAAAAGAAAGTGCAGCAAAAATTGTATGAATTGTATGAGTCCCACAAAGCCTAAAAATATTTACTGTCTGGCCCTACGTAGAAAAAGCTTGCCAAGTCCAATGGCTTTGTAGTTAAATACCTAAATTCAAATTGTTCTTTTTGAGGGTAGTTAAGATCTATTAGGGACTATCTAAAAATAGTTTTCTCAATGGACAGTTTAGCCCATCCACGAAAGGTTGCCCTTCTGGGATCTTTACTGAACGCCTCAAATGATCATCAAGGACTCGCCACTTGGTTATGCCCAGCCTTGTGTGGGAGTCAGTTGTTCCCCAGGCCCCCAGCTCCCAGCTCTCTAGTCATTCTTTCCATTCATGCCTACTGCATGCACATAATATTCAGCAAAGATTCGAAGGTTTTGGTATGCATATTTCTGAGCTCTTTTCCTGAATAACTCTCTCCTAATTGAAACTGCACAACTTCTAACAGACTTGGCCTCCTTGCACACTTTTTCCTGTTTTCCCGCCTCAGCAACACTGTGCTGCTCTGCTTTCAATCACTCTTCCCTGTTCCACAGTCTGGGATATACCTCTGAGAAGAAAGCTGAGGAAATAATAAGATTTACTTCATTTCCTTTTTTATCAGGATCACAATCCTGTACCACCTATTGCTCAGTGTCTCAAAAAGCTTGTTTCATTAATGTTGCCCATTTTAAAAAAATTGTTTATGGCGGAAGATAAATCTGATCCCTTTAACTCTGTCATAGCTAGAAGCAGATGGTAGAAAATCTTGTACATGTCACAATTCTATTAGTCAAATGTGCACAGAAATCTTTCCATGGGTATAATGAGTAGGATAATTATCACTTCACTTATAGACTAAGCTGCTGTAAAAAGAGACCTAAAATATAGTCACTTCAATAAAATAAAAGTTGATTTCTGTCCTAACAGCCCAGAGGCAAATGATTAAGGGCTGGCAGGCCCACTTAGCTCTTTCCTGAGATCACTCAGAAATTCAGACTCTTCCTCTCATGCTAGGAAAGCCCTTTAGAGTGTGATCCCCATCAGCAAGATTGAGCTCACTCAGAAACACTACATCTGTGGAAGAAGGAAAGTGCTGAAAGCAAACAGCTTCCTTATAGAATATGACCTGGAAGTCCCATGCATAATTTCTACTGGTTCCTCTGGGCCAAACTGAGTCACATGCTGATATTAGCTGGAAGAAATTAAAAAAACATGGGGTTCTATTACCGAAAGGAGGCAAAAATGATAGTTTTTGTCTCTGCTATAGAACGCGTTGGAGTCTTAGCATATGTTTAAGATCCATTTGTATATCTTCTTCTATAAGCAGTTCATCTCCTCTGCCCATTTTTCATTTGAATCCTTGTCCTAACAATTTATAGATACTTTTTACATGCAAAGGAAATGCATGCTTTTCTTGTCCAGTAGATTAAAATTGTATTATTTGTTGTTTTTCAATAATAATCAAAGCTATTGTTGAAGTAAAAATTACTCCAAAGATCATATTCTCTTTCTACATCAGATAACTCCAGCTATAACAAATTATGTAACTGACAAACTAGGAAAAAAGTTTGTGGAGCCTCCACCATTTGATTTGGCAAAGAGTTATTTGGATTCCAACTGTACCATCCCCTTAATTTTTGTGCTGTCTCCAGGAGCAGATCCTATGGCCAGTAAGTACTTTACTGTAAACTTTTAAAAATTACAAATAAGGCCGGGCATGGTGGCACATGCCTGTAATCCCAGCACTTGGGAGGCTGAAGCAGGAGGATCGTTGCAAGTTCCAGACCAGCCTGTGCTACAAAGTGAGCTCAAGGCCAGCCTGAACTGCATAGAGAGATCCTGTCTCAAAAAAGACAAAAAAATTACAAATAAAAAATTTATTCAATGACCATTTATTATATAATTGTGAATTAGTAAATCTGGTATTTATAGGGAAAGGTAACTAGAATTTTTTTATGATAAAACACAGAAATTGTAATATATCTTTAGTAAGAAGTGGGACCATTTTCTGTTCCCCTTGTAGGCCTGCTGAAATTTGCAAATGATAAATCTATGACTGGAAATAAGTTTCAAGCTATTTCACTAGGACAGGGACAAGGACCAATTGCAACAAAAATGATTAAAGCAGCAATAGAAGAAGGAACGTGGGTTTGCCTACAGAACTGTCATCTTGCTGTCTCCTGGATGCCCATGTTGGAAAAAATATGTGAAGATTTTTCCCCTGAAACCTGTAGCTCATCCTTTAGGCTTTGGCTCACAAGTTATCCATCTCCAAAAGTATGTTTATTTTTTATATAATTCAGTGCATTCGTTTAGCCATCTGTTCAACTGTGTGTCTTGAGTTTCAGACACTTCACCTTAGATATATTTTTTAAATATATCTGGAGTCTTGTACTATACACACTTTTAAATCCACTAGTGTGGATTTAAACTTTGTAGGACCCATAATTACTATTTTGCATAATAATTTCCACTCATTTTGTCTTAGTTCCCAGTAACAATTCTACAGAATGGAGTAAAAATGACTAATGAACCTCCCACGGGTCTGCGGCTAAATCTTCTTCAATCCTATCTCACTGATCCAGTTTCTGATGTTCAGTTTTTTAAGGGATGCCCAGGAAAAGAACAGGTAGGATTCAGCTTCTGAAACTCTTAAATTATGTATTGCCATGATTTAAGAAGTTAACAAAAAAAATTTTGTGTAATAATTTTTAAATTTTATGCATTTTTTAATGAAACAGAAATTGTTCCCGTCTTATTCATCATTTTACTCCCAATACTTTCATTGTGCTTACGACCTAGTAGATGTTGAAATAAATATTTTTCAATGAATGAATGTATCTTAGTTTGTAAACTAAAGCCCAATAATATTTCTGATCAAGACCCAAGAATAGACATTTATTATTACATTATTTATTCATCCTTTCAACAGATATGTGTATTAGGCAGTACGCTTGGTACTAGATACAAAACAGTGAGAACAGAATGGACATGTGGAAGTCTGCCTCCGTGGGACTTACATTCTAAGATAATATTCTAGTGTATTAATAATGTTTTTCAGCATATACATCTAACATAATTTTGTTCATGTATTGGGAACTTCAGGGAGCCCCAATAACTAGCACTCATTTTCTCTACCTGAATTCTTACCAGTTAAGAAACTGGAAAAAGTAGACATGGAGGGGACGCTAATTCTAACCACAATTAATACAGGTTAGGTTGGAAGATGAAGCTTATATTTGTGAACAAATGAGCTGCATATTACAGAAACCCAGAGTTAAGATTTATCAGACTAAGGGAATAAAGGAAAATTCATTTCCCTGTAAGAAGCTCAGTTCTGAGAGAGAAAAGAGAGGAGCTAACCAAGCCTAGCTGGTTAATTTTTCCCACATTTGCCTTCTCGCAACTTTAAGTACAAGGATGGAGAAAAGTCAGGAGTGTTAATTAGCTGAGGTTTCTCCACATGGTAGAAAAAAGTACTAAAAGAAAATCATCTCCTTTCCCTCATCCCCACATATACTATTTCTCATATTTGCCTGTTTGAGCTAGAAAAAGAATGATATCAAAGGCAAAATAAAGGAAGTCAGATCCCTCTGTTTAATTTCTGTGTGCTTCTACTTCTACACAATAATTTCATTTATAACTCTGGAAGAAAGAGAGAATATTTTGTAGTTTTAGCTAGAGAGATTAGTAGAATCAAGAAGGTATTGTAGCGTTTGATTCCCCATCCAGAGTTTGAACTTCAGCAATTAAATAAACAGAGAATTACAGACAGAGTTCAGAGTTCAGATGACGCACGTAAAAATGATGCTCTGTAGCCAGGTGTGGTGGCACATGCCTATAATTCCAGCATTCAGGAGGCTGTACATTCCAGGCCAGCCTCTACTACATAGTGAAACCTTGTCTCTAACAAAACAAAACAAAACAAAAAATGGTGCTGTGTTGGGGCAGAAGCACTCTGTATTATAATTTTGAGCAAATGATGTTGGTGCCCCAAGTAGTGGAATCTGAGTGACATCCAAAGTTAGCGCCCCTCCCATGTATCTGAATTTTATGATACACAGTGGCCATAGGTGAGGCTTCACCAAGCAGCTTCTTTGGTAATAAAAACGAATAGAAGCTGGGGCACGACAAGAAAAAGAGAGTAAATGCCCTATGACATCAGTTCTCAGTGTGCGAGGGCTTGTACACGTGCATCTTTCTGGGCCTTCCTCCCAGAGTTTCTAACCCAGTAGGCCTGGAGCAGAGCTTTACTGTACAGTTCTAATTCTCAGGTGAAACTGATGCTGCTGATCCTGGAATCACGCTTTCAAAACCATTGTCTTAGGATTTCTGCAGGTGGCTGGTTTGTAGGCATATATCCATCTCCTTTAGAAGTTCCCAGAAAAGCTGGGCTGCCTTTGCTAATTTCTGACTATTGGGCCCACAGAAATTTGAACTATAGCCATTTGCCCATTAAAAAGCAAATACGATCTCTGTGGTCACAGGTTGTTTATTTGTTTGTTTGTTTGGGGTCTGGGGAGGGGTTGAGACAAGGTCTCACTATACAGTTTAGACTGGCCTTCAATTCACTATCTAGTCCAGGATGGTGATCCTCCTGACTCAGCCATCTCTTGAGTGCTGGAATTACAGGTGTGCACCACTGTACCCAGCTTCAGTCACTGGTTGTTGATATTTTGGATATTCCAATTATCTGGCAGTGATAATAGTTGTCACTTTATACATTTGTCTCTTGTACTCAGTTATATCTTCCTAGAAGCAGAGATACATTTTTGTATCTCTGTTCACTAAATAAATAGCCACTAAACACCTACTACATACAAGACACTCTTCTAAAAACTGGTAATATGGCACTAAACATGTAAACATACAAAAACATATAAAAATCTCTGTGTTCATGGGATTTACGTTCTGGTTGAAGGAAAGCTATAGAAGGCAAACTCAGCCCTAATCCCCAGAACCCTGGTAGACCTTTTAAAGCTACAGATGTCATTGCTCTACTTGTAAGACTCTGAAGTAGGGACTGAAGAACTAGTATAAGTATAGCACATCACAAACCATGACCATGAAGGATTTATCTCTGGGATGCAAAGATGCTTCAACTTATAAAAATCCATTCCTGTGATATAGAGTAACAAAATAGAGAATAAAAAATCACATGATTGTTTCAATAGATGCAGAAAATGGCTGGGTATGGTGGCACGTGCCTGTAATCTGAAGAAAAAGGATTGTAAGCTTGAGGCCTCCCTAGGCTACATACTGAGTTCTTTGCCCAGTGTGGTGGTGCATGCCTGTAATGCCAGTACTTGGGAGGCTGAGGTAGGAGGATTATTGCAAGTTCAAGGCCAGCCTGGGCTACAAAGTGAGGTCAAGGCCAGCTTGAACTGCATAGTGAGACCCTGTCTCAAAAAGACAAAAAAAAAAAAAAATCTTTAGAAAGAGCTGGGGATGTAGCTTAGTGCAAAGTCCTTGGTTTCTATCCCCAGTACTGTTAAATAAAAAATAAATAAATAAAATTCATAATAAAAAGCTCTTAACAAATAAAGAATAAAAGAAAATTATCTCAACATTTAAAAGGTCATATATAAAAAATCCACACATAATATCATGCTCAAAAGTGAAAAAACTACAAGTGCTTCCTCTAGCATTGGGAACAAGGCAAGTTTGCCTACTCCTGTCACTCCTAATTCAACAATTAGGCAGGAGAAAGAAACAAGTTACCCAAATCACAACAGAAAGTTTTCTTACATTTAGGAAACCCTAAAAACTGCATAAGAGAACTGCTATAAGTAACCAACAACTTCAGTAAAGTTGCAGGATATAAAATCAACCTACAACTATCAGTTGTACTTTTATTCACCAGCAACAGACTACCTGAAAAAAAAGAAATTAGGAAAAAGCACAATTTAAAATAATACCAAAAAGAATAAAATATTTAGGAATAAGCCAGGCATGGTAGTGCATGTCCTGTAATCCCAGGAGGGGGATCTCAGGAGGCTGAGGCAGGAGGATTGCAAGTTCAGTACCAACCTGGGCTACATAGTGAGTCCAGGCTAGCCTGAACTACAGCATTTGAACTACAGCAAGAACCTGTCTAAAAAAAAGAAAAAAAAAAAAAAAAAAAAAAACCTTAGGAATAAACTTAACTAAGTGAATGAAAGATTTGTACACAGAAAATTACAAAACATTGATGAAAAAAGCTAAAGAAGACACAAACATGGAAAAGACAGCTGCAATAGTTAACTGTGGTGTCAACATGAATGGGAAGTGTCTATCTGATTAGTTTAGCATGGTTGTGGAGTGTCTGGAGATAATAGACTGACTGAAGAGGCAAGACCTGCCCTGCCTGTGGGTAGCACCAACCAATAGGCTTGTAGGCTGGAGGGAATAAACAGGTAAGGAAGGATGTGTCGCTTCCGTTTCTCTGAGCTCCAGTCTTCACCCTCACCTTGGGACGTCCATGTCCAGGCTTCCAGCACAGACCCGCCACTTCCTGCTATGGACGCGCAGTGGGCTCCGCAGTGAACTGAAGTCTTTGACCTTTGACGGGGTCCTGCAGCCCTTACCGTGCAGACTCCTCCTGTGCATTCTCCCACGCCTGACCCTCCAGGCAGTCACTGTAAAGCTACCTTGTAAGTCCTTATACATCTTATATTAAATCTGCTCCTCTAGTGAGCCCCATCTGATGCGGCATCCCATGCTCATGAATTCGAAGATTCAATGTGGTTAAAATGTCCAAACTAGACAAACTTACCTGCAGATTCAGTGCAATCTCTATCAAAGTCCCAGTGATATTTTCCACAAAAATAGGAAAAATTATTCTGTAATTCATATGAAAGGACAAGAGATCCCATATAGCCATATTATTGAGAAAGAATAAACTGAAGACAACATACTTCCTAATTTCAAAATATGCTACAAAGCTCGAGTAATTAAAACAATATGATTCTGGCATAAAGACCAATGACAGAACAGGAAGTACAGAAATCAACTCACATTTAACAATAATTAATCTTTGACACTGGTGTCAGGATCACACAATGAGGAAAGAATGGCCTCTTCATCAAATGATCTTGGGAAAACTGGATTCTCATAGGCAAAAGAATGGAATTAGACCCTTATCTGATGATACCCTACACAAAAGTCAGGTAAAATGGATGAAAGATTTAAATGTAAGACCTGAAATTTTAATCCTAGAAGAAAAAAAAAAAAAAAAACAGAGGAAAAGCTTCATGACATTGCTCCTGACAATAATTTCATGAAAACAACACTAAAAGCATAGACAACAAAAGCAAAAATTGATATGTGAAATTAATCAAACTAAAAAGCTTAGGCACGGCAAAGGAAACAATCAACAGACTGAAAGGCAGCCTAGGAAAGGGGAAAGAGTATTTGCAAACTATATATTAGACAAGGGGTTAATTTCCAAAATATAGAAGGAACTCAGACTGAATAGAAAAAGATAATTAATGTGATTTTAAAATAGACTAAAAACTGGGCATAGTGGCACACGCCTATAATCCCAGCAATTGGGAGGCAGAGGCAGGAGGATCACCACAAGTTTGAGGCCACCCTGAACAGCATAGTGAGTTCAAGACCAGCCTGAACTACATAGCAAGACACTGTCTCAAAACAACAACAAAACTAGAATAAAGACTTGCATGGATACTTCTCCAAAAAAAAAGACGTATTAATGGCCAACAGATATTTTAAAAGGTGCTTGTTATTGTTTAGATAAAAAAAAAAATGTTGCCCTAGAAGATTCAAGCGTAAAAAGGTGGGGCTTCTGAAAAACATTTAGATCATGGGGCAGGATGATGAGCTTATAGCTGAATGGGCTCTGAGGAGCGGGAGCACGGTCAGGGACATAGGTCACTGGGGACATAGGTCACCGGCGACATACCTTGGAAGGGTGTGTCTTTTCTCAAGCTCTTTGCCTCTCAGTCTGCTTCTTGGCTGCCATAAGCTGAGATTTCCTCTGCCATCCTCTTCTAGTGTCTTTCTGCTTTGCAACCAGCTGCCCATGGATTGAAACCGCTGAAAACTATGAGAAAAAATAAACCTTTTCTTCTTCAAGTATTTTGTCTCAGCAATACTGCAATCAACACAAGTCAGCATAGAAGTACAAATCAAACCATCATGAGATATATCACACTTTCTGGATGGTTACACAAGGACAAACCAACATGAGTTAGTGAGGATGTGAAGAACATTTACAGAATGTCACAGTAATGTACAGTGGTACAGCCACTAGGGAAAACTGGGGATTCTCAAAAAAATTAAAATAGAACTGTCGTGTGATCTAACAATCCCACGTATGGATATTTATCCCAAAAAGTTACAATTGGGACCCCAAAGAGATTTTAGTACGCCATTATTCATTGCAGCACAATACCCAAGATATGGAAACAAGTTAAATGTCCATTGATGGATGAATGGATAAAGAAAATGTGGTATGTACAGCCTTAAAAAAGGAAGAAGCTGCAGAGCGTGGTGGCGCACACTTATAATCCCAGCACTCAGGAGGCTGAGGCAGGAGGATCATTGCAAGTTTGAGACCAACCTGGGCTACAAGTGAACTCAAAGCCAGCTTAAACTGCATAGCGAGACCCTGTCTCAAAAAGACAAAAAAAAAAAAAAAAAGGAAGAAATCCTGCCGTATGCAACAACATGAGTGAAACTGGGGGACATTGCGTTAAGTAAATTAAACCAGTCACCAAAGGAGAAACACTGTGATTCCATTTACATAAGGGTTCTAGTCAAATTCACAGAAGCAGAAGGTATAATTGTGGTTGCCAGAAGCTGTAGGGAAGGGAGATGGAAAGCTACATACCAATGGGCATAAAGAATCAGTTATGTCAGATGAAGAAATTCTAGAGATCAGCCATAAAACATTATCCCTGCAGTTAACAATACAATGGTGTACACTTAAAAAATGTGCTAAAGGGTGGATTTCATGTTAAATGTTTTACCATAGTAAAGTAAAAACATTTTAAAACCAGATCAAAGTATTTAAGAAGAACTAGTGTAAATGATCAAATAACAAAAGAAAGTGACATGTTTGGCTATCTTGACAAAAGTGCTCTTAACAACCATGACAGTATTATGAACTACGGAAGGACAAAGAAGGAAAGGAAGAGAAAGAACAAACATTTTCTGAGCCCCAGCAGTGTCATGGCTTGTATCTAGGTGGTCCCCCAAAGCCTCTTGTGGTCACAGGTAGAGTTTTTGAGGTGGCTGGGTCGAGGGTGTATGATGCTGGGATCAAGGGTGTGTGATTACAAATTAGCTCACTGATTGGTTTGGCATAGTTCTGGGCATGGATAGAAGAAAAGCCCTCTGTGGATGTGAGTGCTACCCACCCAAAGAGCAGGTAGCCAGGATAGAAATATCAGGGACAGTGGTGCCAGGGATATAGCTCAGTGGTGCAAGCGCCTGCCTGGCAAGCACAGGGTCCTGAGTTCGAGTGCTGACACACACACACAAAAAAACCAGTGCACAAGAAATATAAGGGACCGAAAGAGGACTGCTGTAGTTGCTTTCTGCTTCTTTGCTACTTTGCTGCTCTGCTGCTTTCTGTCTGCCATAAACTGTTTCTCCTTGGTGATGTCCCTCTGCCATGTGCCACCCTGCCTTGGAGCCAGCCAACTGTGAACTGAAACCTCTACAAACTGTGACTAAATAACCCTTTCCTCCTCTAACCTTAGGTGTTGGATATTTTGTCTGAACAATAAGAAAATAACTAAAGCAAGTAGGCTGCAGGTAGTTTACATATATGAGCCTCACAACAATGCTGTAATATAAGTACTATTATCACTCTCCTGTTTTTAAAATAATATATAAATCTGCATATCTTTTTTTTCTTTTTGGTACCGGGAATCGAACTCAGGATGTTGCACTTGCCAGGCAGGTGCTTGTGCCACTGAGCTACATCCCCAGCCCCAAATCTGCATATCTTAGTTACTCTTTTGTTTCTGGAACAAAATACCTGATACCCACAAGTTAAAGGAAGAAAGGTTTATTGTAGCTCACACACTATAGAGGCTTCAGTCCATAGTAGGCTTACTCCACAGCAGGATGGCATTGGCAGAGGCTCCTTTCAGAGGAGAAGCCACCCATGGCAGGATGGGCAGGAGGTAGGAGGCAGAAAGCCTATCTGCCTTCTTTCCCTTTATATTCCATCCAGGCTACCAGCCTATTGCTTGGTGCCACCCACACCCAGGGTGGACTTTCCATTCTCCATACCCAGAGCTATGCTAAACTAATAAGTGGGCTAATCTAATTATCACATACCCATAATCCAGTTTCACACACCCACCATCCAACCATCTCCCAAAAGCCCCACCTATGAGCACATGAGGCTTGGGGTACATCTAGATAAAAACCATGACACCCACTTTCATCCTCATCTTTCTCTCAAATTCTGCTTTTGGAGAGATCCAATCTAAATAAAGATCAAAGACAGAAACAAATGCAACCATTTAGTTTTCCAAAACTTTAATGATGGTCCCTGCCTTAAGAAAACCCATTATGTTGCCATATTAATGGTGATGCATTCCTATAGTCCCAGCACTCGAGAGGCTGAGGCAGGAGGACTGCCTTAAGTTCAAGGCCATCCTGGGCTACATAGGGAGTTCAAGGCCAGCCTGCACTACATAGTGAGACCCTCTCAAAAAAGGAAAACTTAGGCCAGCATGGTGACACGTGCCTGTAATCCCAGCTTTTGGGAGGCCAGCCTGGGTTATATAGTGAGTTCAAGGCCAGTCTAGGCTACATAGCAAGACCCTGTCTCAAAATGAACAAAAACAACAACAAAATAAAAAAATGTGAAAATATAGTATCTATCTTGAAAACATATGTAAATTAAGTAATTGCTGTCATTGCCCAAGTTTCTTCTCTTACTAAATACTTTGACCACCTCAGTGATCTACCATGTTTAAATATGCTTTGATTTATGTACAGTATTTCAAGAGTATACCTATCTAATAAGATGTTGTCTTCTTGGGCTGGGGATTTAGCTCAGCAGCACAGCGCCTGCCTGGCAAGCACAAGGTTGTGAGTTTGATTCCTGGTACTGGAAAACAAACAAACAAAAACAAAACAGAATGCAAGATGTTGTCTTCTTTCATTTTAACTTTTTTTTTGAGTCAGAGTCTTGCTATATTGCCCAGACTGTGTTGTTCCTATGCAGCTGAGACTATAGGCACATGGTACCATGTCCAGCTCACGTTTTAATTAAAAAGTAATAAGGTAGGTGTGGTAGCTCAGTCCTGTAGTGTTCACCACTCCAAAGACTGGGCAGGCAGATCACTTGAGCCCAAGAGTTTGAGGTTAGCCTAAGCAAGAGAGTGAGACTCTGTCTCAAAATAATAATGGTGAAATTTAAATTAAAACAAATAAATTACGCTGCATCCCATAAAAGTAGCTGGACTTGAAGCTGTGTTTGAGGTGTTCTAATTTAAAATACATATCATAGATATTTAAAATTTATCCGGGGGGGTGGCTGGGGATTTAGCTCAGCGGCAAAAAGCGCCTGCCTGGCAAGCGCAAGGTCGTGAGTTTGGTTCCCGGTACCGGAGAAAAACCAAAAAAATAAAATAAAATAAAATAAAATTTATACAGGGGAACCTTAAAGAAATGGGCAGCCATCCTCTAGAGCACTGACACAGGTCCAGTGTGACCATGTGTGACATCCATACTGTGTGACATCCATGTCATGTGACATCCAAGACCATGTGACATCCATATTAAATGTGTGAAGGTGGCATAGGTAGGTCAAGTAAACAATGGCTTCAAAATGATCTCCAAATGAAAAGTAATCAAATCAGAAATTACACAGTGGGGATTTTTGTTTGTTTGTTTGTTTGTTTTTGAGATAGGGTGTCACTTTTGCCATTCAGGTCTGGCCTTGAATTGACTATGTAGCCCTGGCTGGCCTCGACCTCTCAGCAGGCTTCCTGCCTCAGCCTGGGGACTGCTGAGATTGTAGGTATATGTCATCACGCCCAGCTATATATTGGGATTTATTCATCTCCTAATGACTAATCATTGTCCTGCACAGATAGTCTCAAGTATATGCCAGCAGATGCGCAGGATAACATCTGAGTATTGAATTTGTAACTATCTATGAATAATACCCAGGTATTACTAGCCTATACTTTGGTAAAATGGTGATATTATTGCATTTTAATAAAGCTTAATATTATCATGTCATGTCTAGCTTTGGAGATTTAAATTAAGATTGTAAGATGCTTTTTAAAATAAGTATTACTTTAGAAGTTTTCAAAGACATATGATCATAGAATCTTGTAATGAAAAAGATCATCTATCTCTCATTTTACTCTTGGAAATCTGATCAGAATTTTTTCTAATTTTTACATTAAAGGCATGGGAGAAGTTGCTGTTTGGAGTTTGTTTTTTTCATGCCCTTGTACAAGAGAGAAAGAAATTTGGTCCTCTTGGTTGGAATATCCCATATGGATTTAATGAATCAGATTTACGTATCAGTATTCGGCAACTACAGGTAAAATTGGAAAAAAAACTAACGTTTATGAAAGATCACTATTTACTAGATCCTAAGCAACTACCTTTGTTTAGAATAAATTATTCAGTTTTTCCAATGCCCCCAGTAGGTGTAGATAGCTCTAATAATTTTCTACTTTGTATGTTCAACACTAATATTTATTTCTTCTGTTATTTACTTTAAGTGGTTTTGACTCTGTCCCTATGTCTTGCCAAAAGAATTAAGTCTGGTTGTAACAGCATTCACAGATTCAGTTGTATCACACTTCTATATGATAGTCCTTGCAGTTACACTTCCCTCCTTTGTCTGTTCTCTGTGCACACTATTACACTTCATTATTTTTGGTTATTGTGTAGTGAGGTAGGTAAGGAGGGGTGGTGCGTTGGACACGAAGGTGGGAGGTTTAAAGGGGGCTGTGGTGGTGGATGAGAAGAAAGGGTTGATGTGGATTCTGATTTTCTTGGGGTACTTTCAGCTGAGTTGAAGGGTTAGTGCTGAGAGTTTACAGAGGATATTTTGTGAGGGCAAGGGTGAGAGATTAGGGAAATAGGGTTTATTTTGTGATTGAGGAAAGCTATGTGGTTCTCAGAATTTGATAGCGAGGCTGAAGCAGGAGGATCGCAAGTTTGAGCCCAACCTAGGCAACTTAGTGAGACTCTATCTCAAAATAAAAAGT
>NW_004955430.1:7023499-7054924 GCF_000276665.1 Chinchilla lanigera | reverse complement strand
GGAAGGAAGGAAGGAAGGAAGGAAGGAAGGAAGGAAGAGCAGGAGGGAGGGAGGAGAAAGGAGAAAAGGGAGAGACTGAGGAAAGAAGAGAGAGAGGGAGAAAGAAAGAAGAGAGAAAAGAAAAAAGAAAAGGGGGAAACCGGTGGCTAAATGGATAGCCAGGGAATGAGTTGTTGGTCTCCACTTCTCACATATGTCACAAATGTAACATTAAATCCTCTTGGGATTTTTTTGGAAAGGGAAGGGACTTTGCTGAACATACCTTTGCCCTTCTCCAAAGAGAAAAGAGGCCAGCCATGATGGTGCACACCTATAATCCCAGCTCTCAGGAGGCTGAGGCAGAAAGATCACTGTGAGTCCAAGGTCAGCTTGGGCTACAAAGTGAGTTCAAGGCCGACCTGAACTGCATAGTAAATGTTTGTCTCAAAACAGAGCAGGGTGGCGGGGAGGAAACTTTCCTTTTAATAAATTATTCATTCCCCAAAAAGATGACTTCCCTCTTTCTCAGTCACCTTCTCATACCTCTTGATTGCTCTCTTCCTCATGAAAATATGGGAGTTTCAAATACAAATTAGACCTTAACATGGCTTTGGAGAATTTAGAAATTTTTTTCTCAATTTTATACCATTTCTCTTTAACTTCTTCACTATTAGCTAAATTTTAGGACTAGCTCAGCTCTCAATCAGTAGCATATCATCTCAGTACACATACTACCTAAAATTCCGCACACTGGGAAAAGGATGGGACCTAGAACTGGAAAAAATAAATTCAGTCTTTTACATTACATCATATTTTCCAGATTCCATTTCCTGCTGTACAGGGTTATTAGGAGATAAGAAAGACAATGTGGAACTATGGAAATAGTAGTTTTTATGACTAGTGTTATGATTATACAGAAACTAGAAACAATACGTATTGCCTACCGGTGGAGCTGTGTCATGCGTATGAACTAGCCTCTGGCACAAAGGTTTGAAGTTGTTTTTATCACATCATGAAAAGTGCTCTAAACAAGGCAGCAGGTTCTCAGCCTTGGCACTAATGGCATTTGAGGCGGGGAGCAGCTGTCCTGTGCACCATTTAGCAGCATCACAAACCTCTACCCACCTAGATGCCAGCAGCGCCCCACACCCTCCCACAGTTGTGACTATCCACCTTACCTTTCACCTTGCCAAATGTCCCCTCCAGGACAAAACACCCCAGCTTACCCCAAAGCAAGGTTGATCCAAATTCATATTTTAAAAGTATTTGGAGGTGCCAGGGATATAGCTCAGTGGCACTGCGCCTGCCTTGGAAGCACAAGGTCCTGAGTTCAATTCCCAGTACAAAAAAAAAAAAAAAAAAAAAAAAACCTCAGTAATGTCCATGTCATCTATTTCTGCTAGGTCCTTTCTTTTTTGCAGTGCTGGGGATTGAGCTCTGGGCCTTGCACATGCTAGGCAAGTGCTCTACCACTGAGCTATACCCCCGCCCCATTCCATGTCATCTATTTTTATTCAGTGTTTTTCTCCTTAAGGAAACAATGTTTATTTATTTCAGAAAAAATAAGAAATTTAGATAAATTCAAAATATGACAAATTCCAGGTATCCAATGACAATCTATAATGATAAACCTTTCAGCCCCTTTCTATATAGATAGGTAGTGCCACCTTAAAATAGAAATAAAATGAAAGAAATAAAGGTTTTTCTTTTTTCATTTTCTTCATTTCAGCTATTTATAAATGAATATGAAACAATTCCATTTGAAGCTATTTCGTACCTGACTGGTGAATGTAATTACGGAGGAAGAGTGACTGATGACTGGGACAGACGTCTCCTGTTAACCATGTTGGCTGATTTTTATAACCTACACATAATTGAAAACCCTCATTACAAGTTTTCTCCCAGTGGAAACTATTTTGCACCTCCCAAAGGCACTTATGAGGACTATATTGATTTCATTAAGGTAACTGGTATCACTGAAAATAGGGTTAGATTAACGTGTGATTTTTTTCCAAAAACAAATCACAAAATGTCCCCTTCTACCTATACGTTTAGACAAGCATTGCGGCTTCAGTAGACTTTCACTGTTTTTCTTTTCTAGTTGTTACTGAAAATTAGAAAAGTTTGACTCTTTTGTTATTTGATCTTTAATTATTTTGTAACCCTGTTTTTGTTCTGCACATGCCTGCCCTATAAATCAGTGCTTTATAGGACAGGAAGAGAAACCCTTTCCCCTGTCTGCTTATGTTACTGGTTGGGGTAAAACACAGATTAGCAGGAGAAAATGTAGACAGTTTGTTTTGAGGGTACTATTTTTAATGTACAGGAGCTTCACAGAAGTGAAGCGAAAACCAAAACGAGGCAACTGTACTTGGGAGGTTATATACTTTTAAATAAAGAGTGGTGGACTGTGGAAAATTAACTAAAAAGGGAAAAGTGGCCTGGGCTTCTATGGGCAATAAATTGTGAGGAAGTTATTAGGACACATGGAGAAGGGTAATGGGAGATAGGGGTTATCTTAGTGAGATCTCTTGTGCAGACTTCCCAGTGCCAGCTTTCAGTGATAAAGGATTGCTGACCTCATCCTGGTACAGGCAGAAAAGGCGAGAACTCTGTGTGTGTGTGTGTGTGTGTGTGTGTGTGTGTGTGTGTGTGTTGATACCGGTTATCACTATGTAGTTCAGGCTGGCCTTGAACTAAAGGTGATCTTCCTGCCCGAGTCTCCCCGGTGCTGGGATTACAGACATGCACCACCACACCCAGCCCATCTGTTGATTTTACATTGCTTTCAGCTTAAAATAATCCCTATGCTAAAGTGGTATGTTTTGGGGTGGCAAATCCTGACTCTCTCCCATATCCAGTGAAGATGCAATGGATGTATTTGTTTCCTGGTAGAAACTTCCATTTACTCAAGAGCCTGAGATATTTGGATTACATGAAAACGTTGATATCTCCAAAGATCTTCAACAAACAAAAATCCTTTTTGAGTCCTTGCTTCTCACCCAGGGAGGCTCCAAACAGACAGGATCCTCAGGAAGCACTGACCAGATTCTATTAGAAATTACCAAAGATATACTCAACAAGGTAAGACTTAGCTTAAAATATGTTGCTTATACTCTAATAGTAATTAAAGTGGTACTGATAGGGCAATCCAAAAACTCCATTTATCACCATTATGACCTCCATTTATCGCCTTGAGCAAGATACTTTACCTCTCTATGCATTCATTGCCAAACCTGTTAAGTTGTGAACATAGCACCAATTGTGTAAGGTTTCTGAGGACATTAAAGTGAGCATCAATTTAAAGTGGTTTACAAAAATAAATGAATAAAGAGAAAGAAAGAAGGAAGGAAGGAAGAAAGAAGGAAGGAAGGAAGGAAGAAAGAAAGAAAGAAAGAAAGAAAGAAAGAAAGAAAGAAAAGAAAGAAAGAAAGTTAGTTTACCAAATGCCTGGCACACAGATAAGTTCTTAGTAACTATAGCTGTGAATGAGCTAATTTCCTATGATTTATTTTAATTTCCAAATAAAAGGTAAAGGGCTTACTTTTTAATGGGGGAAATGTTCTGAACTTGCTCATTCAAAGACAGAATGATTGAGAGGAGGGCAGCATAGTCCAAGCTGGCCTTGAACTTACTATGTAGCCCAGGTTAGTCTCAAACTCCTGATCCTCCTGTCTCAGCCTACTGAATGCTGGGGTTACAGGCGTGTGCCACCATGGCCAGCAAGAGAATGATGTTTTATCTGTACCTTAGAGAGTGAGAAAGTACAAGGAGATAAGGTCAGAGCTAAGTTAGCTGCTAAAACTTTCTCTTTTTATAATGCAGTATAACCCAAGGTAGTTAACTCTGCTAAGTAAAGTGGAATGGTACTGTATTTTTACCCCTTTTCTGTAAATCTTAAATTCAATAAAGAACTACTAAGGGGACTCTTACAAACTGTAGTCCTCAGCACAGATCTTTGCATGTGCTCTCTAAGGTAAGTGTTATCAGAATCTCCTGGCTAGCCCAAAATGTTATCAGTAAATGTCACCAGGTTCTGGGTTGTTCGCCTCTCCTTCTGGAGTTAGATTCCAGGTTCTTCTTGTCCCAAACAAAGAACTGAATGAAACGAGCAAAAAGCAGTGGTCAGGTTTATTTGAAAAAGTAAACGTGAAGAGTAAGGGAGAAACGGGCTCTGCAGAGAGAGCGTGGGCTGAGTAAAAGAGGAAAAAGCACGATAAAAGTACACCCTGGGGGAAGCAGGGCGGGATATCATGAGGAAAGCCACAATCGCGAGTTCTTTGGGGCATCTTTGTCCTTTTGTACTGTCCAAATCTCGAGGAAACCCATGCAAACTCCTACGTATGGGTCCTGAGAGGTGCTGGTGGGATCCCACGCCTCAGGCCTAGGCCATCCCGTTGAAAACCTGCTCAAATTCTCAAAAGAAGGCCATGAGCAGGGCTTTGGGAACTGTTCTGCCCATGTGCTCTGGGATCTTGTAGTTAACAGACCACCACTACTTCCCCAGCCAGCTTTGCCATGCCCTAATCCCTTATGTCATTAGTACTTCAGTGCCCATGTTCAGCACAGACACTCTGGCAGGGTGGAATCTGGCCCCTACGCCACTTGCCTTCAGAGCCCACTACTCCACTACTCCTTTGCCTCAGCACTCCTTGAAGTGAGGCTGCTCACCACAAGCCTGGCTGTGGCCCCTGGAGAAAGCAGGAGAGTGGCACTCCCGATGGCACGAGTGAAAGCATACTAGCCTACCCTCACTCCACTCCTCAACTGCTGCTTCTGCCATCTCCCTCTTCTCACACAGGGCCACTGCTGCGTTTATGGGTTTCTTGTTGGGGATTTTTTTGGTACTGGGACTCGAACTCAGGACCTTGTGCTTGCCAGGCAGGTGCTTTTCCTGCTGAGCTATATCCCCAGCCCGGCGTTTGGTTTATCTCTGTGGGGAAAGGTTCTAACCCTCATGGAATGGTGGCTCTCACAAGATCTATAATAGACCACCTGGTGGAGGCATTTGGGGTAAGGGGACTGTGCTGAGCCAAAAAGCCTTGGAGTGACACCACTTAGTGTGCCTTGGAAAATGCTTTTGTGGGCCAGGGGTATAGCTCAGTGGCACAGCACCTGCCTGGCAAGTACAAGGTCCTGAGTTCCGTATGAAAAAAGGAGAAAAAAATGTTTTTGTATCACCTAGAGTCCGTCACCTGGGGAAAGTCAGGGAGGCTTAGCTCTCATAGTCTACAATTTCACTGATTAGGAAACTTCTTTGCCCCTTTAGGATTGTGAATTCCAGTGTCCTAGACTGTCAGCAGCCCCAAAGCCCCTTTCATCACTTCAGTTTGTCTGAGGGGCCTCATAGATCACACATCCAATGGCTTTCTCTCCCCCTCAGCCCTGGCATCCTGCTACACTTATAAGGTTAATTATTTGATAGTGGGATAAGATGTTTGGAACCAGTCAATAAGTGATTAGAAATAAATATAAAACAGTTTTGAAAAGGTAGATAACTTTTATCTGTGAAAAAATAAGATTGAATTTACAAAAAGAAATTATACAATGTTTCAGAAATATGTATCCCCTGCAAAGTGCTACAGTGCTTAAGAACATGAGGCGTAGAATCAGAGACCTGTGGATTCAGACTATTTGGCTGTGTGCCTTTGGGCTAGTAATTAACCTCTCTGACCTTAAATCTCCCCATGCATAAAATGGAAATAATAATCACAGGGTCGGGGATCTAGCTCAGCAGCATAGTGCCTGCCTGGCAAGTGCAAGGTCCTGAGTTAGATTCCTGGTGCCAATAATAATAATAATAATAATAATAATAATAATAATAATAGCCACCTAATATTGTATGCTAAAGATTAAATGAGATAGTCTGTGGAAAGCAGCACAGTGCCCTCCAAATAGTAACAGCCTAATCTTACCTATTATAAACATTGTCAAATGACACTATGCATTCGAAGAATAATTTGTGATCTTCAAAATCTGTTTAGCTCCCAGAAGATTTTGACATTGAAATAGCATTAATGAAGTATCCTGTAAGGTATGAAGAGAGCATGAATACTGTGTTAGTACAAGAAATGGAACGATTTAACAAGTAAGTATCTATATCCCAGTGATTCAAAAGGCAGCAAAGTTGCCAGGTATGGTGGCACACCTGTAATCCTAGCACTCAGGAGGCTGAGGCAGGAGGATCTTTGCAAGTTCGAGAGCAGCCTACACTACAAAATGAGTTCAAGGCCAGCCTGAACTGCATAGCAAGACCCTGTCTCAAAAAGACAAAAAAAAAAATTCTAATGCTTTCATCCCAGAAAATGTTAAATATCTGAGGTGGCATTAATTAGTTTAATATAACCTTCCTACTTATACTGTATTCAGAAATTATAATACTACTTTGTACCCCATAAGCATTTACAACTATGATTTGTCAATGTACAATAAAAATTGTTTTTAGAAACTAGCTGGGTCCTAAGAAATAATACCAGAAGCAAAAGTTTTGGTATGCTGGTTGTATTATTTTCTATATTTAAAAATGCATGTGTAGTGATTATAATGGAAAATGTTCATTCAAGTATCACCTAAAATTATCTCCCATATTGCCAGGTGGGATGTGGTCATACCTTAGAAAACACTCCTGTAAGTCTGCAAACACGATTCCTATTATTTCATCTTCTAGAAAACTATATGTTGACCTTAATTGTCATGTATGTGTTGCTAACATAATTTCTTTCATTGCAGTTTGATTATAACTATACGCAGCACTCTGCAGGACCTTGAAAAGGCTATTAAGGGTGTAGTTGTAATGGATTCAGCGCTGGAGGCACTTAGTAGCAGCTTACTTATTGGAAAAGTTCCAGAATTGTGGGCCCAACGATCATACCCAAGTCTTAAGCCCCTAGGAAGCTACATCACAGATTTCCTAGCCCGGTTGAAATTTTTACAGGTAAAAGAATATTTTAAATTATATATATATACATGACTGAGGTGATGTTAGTAGTTGACTGCAGTCTCTTTAATCTCTCTGAGTTGAATGGAATGTGATTAGTAGTTTTATGGTAATCTAATCAAAATTTTAGAATCTTGAAAAATATACGCATTTCAAAATGTTAAGTAAAAGCTTACTATTTTATTTGAAGCAAACCCAAGATACGACATTCATGTTTCCAAAAATTCTAAGCTTGTGATTCTGAGACTATAGTTTAATGTTGTCTTGTGATTTTATTTTTTTGTTTGTGCATTTTTTGCCTTTTTTTGAGACAGGGTCTCACTATGCAGTTCTGGCTGGCCTTGAACTCACTTTGTATTGCAGGCTAGCCTCCCACTCACGGTGATCCTCCTGCCTCAGCTTCCTGAGTGCTGGGATTACAAGCATGCACCACCATGCCCGGCCTTATCTTGTGATTTTAATACCTATAATAAATCACAAAGAAAGCCAGAGGCTTGGAATTATCAATTATTACCCATTACATTAACATCAATACTTATCTTTTATGTCATAAAACTAAGGAAAAGATTAATGTTTTGAGTTCCCCGAGCACACGTGTGTGTGGCGTGGGGGGATGTGTACTCACATACAAACACACACAGAGGCTTCAGTCCATGGTTTGTTGCCCCCATTGCTTTGGGCTCTTGATGAAGCAGAATATCATGTGGTAGAGGCATATGGTACAGCAAGGCTGCTCATTTCATAGCAGTCAGAAAGTAAAAGAGAGAAAGGAGTGGGAGTCCCAAAATTCCCTTTAAGGGCATATCCCTAATGACCTAACACCCTCCCGTAGACCCTATGTCCCAACAGCACTACCACCTACGGACCCAGCCTTCCACACATGCACTTTTGGGAGCCATGTAAGAGCCAAACAATAGCCAGGCGTGGTGGTACACGCCTTAACAGTTACCTTTTTATTATACACAAAGCTTGCTTCATGTTGAAGCTAACCATGAAGTAACCAGTGCTTGTGAGGCCACAGAAATTCAGTCTTCCTTGTTTCCACTTCCGATTTTTTCCAGCCTCATAGGTCAACCATTTGACTTTTTTTCTTTTTGGGGGAGTGTGCTAACATTGTGAGCTAAAATGTGGGTTTGGAGTATTCTGTCTCAGAGATTTACCAAGGCACCTGTGTAGCTTGGGATGAGAGGCACTGTGTCATATAGAATCAATGCTGTTGTAACGAACAAAAATTCTGACGTAGCAGAAAGAAAGTTTGTTCCCCCAAGTAACTGGGGGTTAAAGCGGCTACAAAGGGGTGGTGCTGGCCGGGCGCGGGGCTGCGAACTGGCTTGGACAGCCCCGGAGCTACCCCGAGTCTCAGGTTAAACCCTAAGATGAGAAAAGCTGGTCTCTGAGCTCTGAAGGGGCTGAAGTGACTTTAGCCACATCACGTGATGAAAAACACCCTCCTGAAAATATTACTGATGGGAATACAGAAACACTTTGGACCACCACAGGAATGTGTCCCCACGAGTTTGTTATTTGTTTTCACAAACATGCTAAAATCGAAAAGCTCATAATCCAGAGTTACTTAGTGTCGACCTTGAGGGCTGGAAAGCGCACATCTAAAGAGCCTGTTGGATTCGAGCAGTGGATTGAAATAGATTTAGTGCACACAGAGGGACAGCTGAAAATGAGGAAATTAGGGCACATGATGGCCATGCTACCTACTTGAGAGTCATGGTTCTATCAGCCTTCCATCATTTCGCATCTCTGCATAGCATTTCTGCAGAGGGAACAGTAGTCTTAAATTCTTCTTAGTAATTACACAATGATGTTCCTTGGAGATTTTTTAGCAATGTATTTATTTAAAAACAAAGCTGTCATTGATATACTTTATTAAAAGGATTTGTCAACCTGGAAAAAAAAAGTAGTTACACATAAGTTTTGACTTGGGGGCCGACATGGTTACCTAGTCCTGGCTTCTTGTACTTCGCCTCTGGGCTCTGTTCCCTTTGGGTGAACTCTGTTCTCAGTTAGGTTCTCACCTGATAACAAGATAACAGCAGCAGCTCGGGCCTTATCTCACACGACTTCAAAAAGTTGAGTTTCTTTTCCCTAAACATAAGAGCTTCTGCATCGTTTGCTTTGAATGGGTCACATGTCCATTCCTTGGTCCATAACTGTGGGTTAAGTGTGATTGGCCAGGCATCAATCATGTACCCACCCCAGGAGGCTGCATGGAGCTCCACCACTGGAGCTCCATGGACTAAGGGTACAGGAGGGTTTGTCCTCCAGAGGGAAAGAAAGGCAGTATTACTTTAACAAAGGCAGAGAAAACAGCAAGTGCTCACCCAGGACAGAAGGGACCACCAAAGAGTTCAGTTTAATTAGATGCTTGAAGGAAAGTAAAAGAGAGGTAGGGCTAAAAATACACTCTGGGACCAGACTGAAGTATCTTGCGCAGGAGACTAAGCGGCTCAGGCTTTAATTTGGTGGGTCACTGAAGAATTCAGTAGGTCGCTGAGAATGAGGTGAGATGATAAATCTGATCCTAACTATACATGGTCAGATGGTTTCTAGCAGCACTGTTCTAGATGTATTCAGCAGAGAGGGAAGCAGCAAGGGGGCAGTGTACTCTAATCCAGAAGCAAGACCCATGGGCATCTGAGCTGGAGTGGGCAGTGGGCCTGAGACGGGGACCGAGAGGGTAAAGGAATTGGAATCAACACAGGAGGGCTACGGTTAAACGATATGTACGATCTTTAAAGACAGTGGCTTTTGAGTAGGGTAAGTAACATAATAAATCCTCAAGTAATTTACATTTAGCCTTTTGTAGAAGGTTTGAATCTTTCAAACTGTGTTTCATTCAGAATTGATTCATTTGAATTAATCTTCCATTAATTCAAATTTCCAAGAAGCATAACTAGAAAGGAAAAGAGGTAGGACAGTGTGCTTGATCCCCCCCGACACACACACACACCAGTATCAGGAAGTGTATGTCTGGTAGTATTTGTAGAAGTGGAAGGATGGACATAATGTATTTTGTTTTCCCTTTTGTAGGTCTGGTATGACTCAGGGAAACCCTGTGTGTTTTGGCTCTCGGGTTTCTTTTTCACCCAAGCCTTTTTAACTGGAGCTATGCAGAATTATGCCAGAAAATACACCATCCCTATTGATTTACTAGGATATGAATTTGAGGTACAGTAACTTGCTAAACTCAACAGTACGTCATTACAGCAAAGCTATGTATTTAAGCAAGAAAGATATGCAGAATTTATATATTATGACCCATTGTAGGAAATTATGCTTTTCAATTTTTGTGTTCCATGACAAACATATATACTGTTTGTCTTTTTATCACTAGTATAGAACTTTTCTTTCTTTCAATACTTGATTCAAATAATCCAGTGTTGTTCTACTTTAGGGAAAATTAATGTGCACTGGAGTAAAGCCTCATAAAGTGCTTCAAAAAGAACAACTGGGATGGGGGAAAAGAGAAAAGAAAGAACAAAGGGGAAAAATAAAAAATACATATTTTATGTGTATATATATATATATACACACACACACAAGATAGCTAATAACTGTACTACTAATTTCTATTGATTTATTGAAAGGAACAGTTAATGTTTAATTGTGTGATCAATCTTACATGCCTATATCTGGTTATCTGAGTAACCACTTTGAAGATAACAATATGTAATACAACAAGGATTGTTAATTTCCTATCACCTTGCTTTGAAATTCTGTATCATTTTTGTTGTTTTTATGTTGTTTTATGTCTTCGTTTTTGTTCTTTTCTCTTTAAAATAAAAATGCACAGTATTTTATATTACTGTATACAACAGCTAAAAGATTTATAGTTTAACAAGCTGTTACATAGTAGAGTTTCCGAATATGCTCTGAGTATTTAGCCAGTGTTTCCTTTCTGAGACTCAGTTGTGTGGTGGAGAGCATTCCCGTGTGGGCTTCTCCCTGCAGGTGATTCCTTCTGACACATCTGACACAGCACCAGATGATGGTGTTTACATCCACGGACTGTATCTAGATGGAGCACGCTGGGACAGAGCAAGGTCAGTGGTTTCAACTGTAAACCTCTCTTTGGTTGTACATGAGTCATAGGGAATATAGGCAGATGGTCTGATGCTTTTTTTTCTAACTAAAAGGCCTCTTCTAGGGAATAAGTCAAGTAATACAACATCAGATTTCGGCTTTCCCCTCATCCCAGTTGCTCTTTCCTTTTGAGCAGTCTCTTTCTCTTTCACAGTATCTATTGTACCTTTCAGATTTTATTTAGTCTTTCAGGTTCTTACACTAGGGAGACAATACAATGTTTACACATGTGGGTAAACATTTACACAGGCTGGCACAACTGTGATGATTTTTTGATCCTAAACAATTGTTAGTTTATATTTCAAATATTTCAGTGGTCTCATTAGTAGAAAATTTGCTGATTATTTTCCTGCTTTATTTATTTTATAATGGAAAGTACCTTCCATTTTGTAATGTGTAGAACTGACCCAGTTTTATTTATATATATTTTTCCCAATTTTCAATGGCTGACAGTTATAATAAAGTTTCCCTTTAGTGAACAGAAAACTTTTTCTTGCATGTTGATAAGGTAATAAATAAATACTTGAATAAATATTGAATGTCCAGCTTCAGCCTTAGAAAACTATTCCCAGTTCAGCTCAAGGCCAGCCTGAATTGCAGAGCAAGACCCTGTCTCAAAAAGAAAAAAAAAAAAGAATACTATTCCCAGTTCAAAATACTAATACCAAGTGAAATAAATCAGATAGAGAAGGTTAAATGTGACATTATTTCTCTTATATGAGAAACCCAAAGTATAAATAATTTAAAGGGAAAAATAAAAGATAAATGATAGGAAACTGGAAGTGGACCTTTTACAGATGGGAAGGGGATTCAGGGATGGAGGAAAAGGCAAGTGAGGGAAGAAGAAAATGGAGTCAGATGTGATCTGTCTGTATTTGTACCAATTCCCCATGATGAATGTACTCAGTACGTATCACAAACACGTACTAATAAAAATGAAATAAGTAGGAGTAGGGAGGAGAAAATATTTCCCTTAGAGTCTTGGCTTTTAACAATCCATTCATAGGTATAATACTCTGTTTCTAGAGCAGGGCTACCTTGGCTCCCAAGGGCATGTTAAAAATTGGTGTTAAGGGGGCTGGGGATTTAGCTCAGCGGCAAAGCGCCTGCCTGGCAAGCGCAAGGTCGTGAGTTCGGTTCCCGGTACCGGAGAAAAACTAAAACCAAAACAAACAAAAAAAAGATTGGTGTTAAAATGGAGTATTACTCAGCTATAAAGAAAGATAAACTCGAGGCTTTTATAGGTGAATGGATGCAACTATAGATCATACTCATAAGTGAAATAAATCAGACCCACATATGCTCACCCTTAGGTGAGCAATGAGGTAGTTCTGCAGAGATAATTCTGAAGCAGAATTCTGAAGAGACACTGCTACGCATAGTTCTTTTTATTATTTTTTCTTTTTTCCTCACTGTGTTGGCATTTTTGTTCACTTATTTTCCCTTCTATAGTTATTCATTGTTTATTTACTTCTTTATCTGCAGTACTGGCCTCACACATGCTAGGCAAGTGCTCTACCACAGAACTACATGCCCAGTCCTTTTTTTAAAAAAAATTGTATTACTGCATACATAATGAGCACTCAGTATGTATTCATTTTTCCTTCTTTCTTTCCCTCCTTCTCAACAATGTGGTGTGAAAAGTAGTCAGACTTTCTAGATAGGCGGCTCTATACTTGAATCTTGAAAGTGGCACTTGAGGACTATGTGACCGTGAAGAGCACTCGGCCTCTCTGAGCCTCCATGTTTACGTGTGGGGTAAAACAGGGTCGCTGCGGGAATCGCTGTGATGGCACGATGCCTGCCTTATGAACGCTGCTTAGCTGGCAGCCCTGATATCTGTCCACTGTGTGACATTTTGCCTTTACATTATTTGCTTTTGTTTCGCTAATATCCAAGTAGCGATCTCTTCTAAGAAGCAAATTTCAGAAACAGCTAATAACTTCTGTCAATCTCTCGTTACAGTGGGTTGCTTGCTGAACAATATCACAAGCTTCTGTTCGACCTGATGCCCATCATATGGATAAAACCATGTAAATATATTTTTCACAAAATTTCCTTGAGGTTTAGGGAGAATAATGACACAGCTGTTGTTCACTGCTACCTGAAATAAATTTTTGTTGAAACCTTTTAGGATTTAACTTGATTGTAATTTTAAAATGATAGAATATCCGCAATGGAAATGCACAGTTCCCCTTTTGTGGGTGTAGCATTTGTATTATTGTAGGACTATCATACTGCTTCTTCGTGCCCTTAGCTCACAGGATGCATCATTTTCTTTACTCATCCATCCCACATACTTCTGCGAAGGCTTTCAGAGACCGAACGCTTGCCATCCAAGTTTGGTTCTGAACTCCCTTTGCATGCTGTTCAGAGACACAAATAAGCCTGACGCAGACCCCAGCTTGTGTCTAGGATTTTCTGCCTCTAAGAAACCCTTAGGCCAAGGAGTCAGCCCAGGCACATAGGTATGCTGCAAGCCACATGAGGTTGAAGCCACTTTTGCCCCCTTAGAGAAGTCACTTACACCTTCCTCCTTGTGCCATCACCGATATTTTTTATTCTTTTTGTTATTTTTTTTCATTGCTATGGATTGGACCCAGGGCCTCGTGCATTCTAAACAAGTACTGTGCCACTGAGCTACAGCCTCAACCCTAATTTTCTTATTCTTAAAAAACAATAAATAAAAACATTTGCAAATCGCCCAAGCATCACCACCCAAGCTAATAAATATCTCTTATTAATGTGGTTCAATTTTAAGCAATGTGGCCTTAGTTTAGAAAGACTTAAAAAAAAAAAAAAATACTCCTAATACTTTCTATCTGGCTTTTCAGAAATTGAACATAGATTATTTTTGTGAGTTGGCAAAGAGAATTTATTAGTGTATTTTTCTTACTAGTAACATGCTAAAAACAGTTTTAGCTTAATTAATGGATTTCTTCAATTAGTGCTCTAAGTGGTTGTGTTTCTCCTTTTGTTTCTTTGTTGTTGCTGTTGCTGTTTGAGACAGGATCTCACTCTACAGTCCAGGCTGGTCTTGAACTCACTATGAAGCCTAGGCTGGCCTCGAATTAGCGGCAATCCTCTTGTGGCAATCCTCCTGCCTCAGCCTCCTGAGTGCCGGGATTACAGGCATGCACCACAACACCCAGCTGTGTTTCTCCTTTTGAATCTTTCCCATTACGCATACTGTGTTTTATTCCTTCACTATCTTCTCTTATTCCTTGCCTTCTAAATCCTCTTGAGTCTTTTCATGCCTGCTAAGTGATCAGAACTTTAAAATTTATTCCAGACTTCTAGACCTAGAATCATTTACCACATGAATCACATAATAATAATATATCAATAATAATATATCAACTGTAAATACTAAAAAAAATTTTTTTTGGTACCGGGAATTGAACTTGGGACCTTGCGCTTGCCAGGCAGGCACTTGTACCACTGAGCTACATCCCCAGCCCCAAAAACCTTTAAGATCTTCAAATATCATAAAATTGAGCCAGACGTGGTAGCACATACCTGTAATCCCAGCACTCAGGAGGCTGAGGCAGCAGCACTGTTGCAAGTTCAAGGCCAGCCTGGGCTACAAAGTGAGCTCAAGGCCGGCCTGAACTGCATAGCGAGACCCTGTCTCAAAAAGACAAATAAATATATATATATATATATATATATACACACACACACACACACACACACATATATATATATATATATATATATATATATATATATATATATAAAATCTTAGATTTGGTACTGACCATTCTTTACAAGATAGCAATTGTGCTTTTAGTACCAGTTGCTATTTTCCTTCACAAACTGAGTGTATTTCTCTTCTTTACAAGCGCAAAAGTCCCAGATTGCGAAGTCAGATGCCTATGTCTGTCCACTGTACAAGACAAGTGAACGTAAAGGAACTCTTTCCACTACAGGACATTCTACTAACTTCGTCATTGCCATGTTGCTAAAAACCGACCAACCCACTCAGCACTGGATCAAGCGTGGTGTCGCTCTCCTCTGTCAGCTGGATGACTAAACTGGACAAACTAGGAAACATCTGAAAGTTTTAAAGATTGTTTCTACTTACTTAAAAAAAAAAATTATAAAGCCAGATAAATTGATGTTGTTCTTTTAAATGCTCTTTGTGAAGGGTCTTTGCCTTCACTGTTCTCCTCCCCAGTACACCGCGCCTGACGGGAGCGCAGCCTGCTAGCCAGACTTCAGAGTTCCCAGCCAGACACCACTGGAAGAAAGAATGAAAGGCATATGAAAAAAATAACTGAAGCTTTTATTTAGTTTTAGTTTGATATGTTTGTAAAAAAACATTGTGGGGATTAAATCAATAAAATTTAACTGATACTAGAAAATTATTTTTTACTAATGTTAAATCATTCCTTCAGTTTCGGTAGTATTTTACTTTCTACTCAGTTATTTGAAGTTACGGCACATGACCATTTTACATAAAGAAATTGTAAATGAGCAAAGTATTAAAACAATGATTAAAGCACTAACTCGCATAGTTCATACTTTTAAAATATTGCTCCCAGTTCTCATGGTACCCCTGTGATCAGGAGGAGACACTCAGTAGTGAAGCGGGTATACGGAGGCAGTGAGCTGGCGGCAGGCAGTCCTCACTGCAACACCTGCGGGAGCATTGTGCTTCTTGGTGTTTGCGTCATATTTAATTGGAAATGTCAAGCTGTCCCTTTCTTTTCTTTTTATTATTATTATTTTCTTTAGTAGTTGATATTTGTATCACTTAGTATGCACCCATTAACACGTTAACAATTTTATCATATCATTAACAGTTTAAAGATATTTCAGCAAAGTAAAATTTTAATCAAAATTGTATTGTCTGCGTAGAATTAATTGCTTCCTTGGAATTCCTTAGTTCCAAGGATGCTTAAGCCTGCAGTTCTGTAAACCAAAGACAAGGTAGGTACAAATACCCACTGAAGCTGGACCACTGGGACAGTCACTTTTGGTAACTAAAGTCAGAGAAAAAGGTTTAGTCTCTTAAAGAGAAAGTTAATTCTGGCTTACAGTGTCTGTGTGAATGAGTCTTAAGAGAAAATTCTCTTTGTATGGGAAACCCCCTGCAGATGCTTGCTATTCTAGAAATAAGATGTTTAATGTTTTAGATTTGAGGAATCTAACAATGAAGGAAAAGATCATGTTTCCAAACAGTCAACCGCATGTAAAAAACAAGGAGAATGTGCCAGACAGTCTTATGATCAAGTATTTATAGTAAAGCTATTTATAATAGTAACTGCAGAGGAGTGGATCCTAAATATAAATGAAAATTCAGAGGCTTACATGTGCTGATCCTTGACAGTGAAAACTGCAGTGCTGTCCTACAGGATATACCAAAAGGTAAAAAAAGCTTTGGTATATGATCAAACCTATTCTATACTAAAACTGCAATGTTCTTTTAAACCATGTAGATAATGCTTAATGAAATACTTCGGGTGTTTTCTTACTGCTATTCCTATTATATGCTGTATTAAGAGAATCTATTTATTCCTGTACCGTTTTTATTCTTTTCAGCGTAACACTGTGTATAGGAAAGATGCTATTCTGAGTGACTACTATAGTCACTGAGAAAAACTCACAAGCCAAGTCCAAAGCAGATTAATATGAACAGTTTCAGTGTTACAGTGGCATGGACCTAAGTTGTATATGAAAGGTTATCTTCTTGAATATGCTTCTAAGTAAATAGTTGCTCACCTGTCGCAGTGCAGAAAACTGTTTAAAGTTTATGGAAATATTTTTAAATGAATATTTTATTTTCTAAATGTTATACATTTTCTTTATCAGTCCTAGCAACTTTTTAGTTTTCTAAATTTCATTTATCATTTTAAGCAGTGGATAATCTTTCACAACCAGGAAATATTTTTAATTCATTCTGTCTTTAAAGTAAACCTGTACCAGCTTGCATGGATAGCTACACCAGTGATGATAACACAGATGATGATTTTGACACCCAGCTCATCATTCAACAGAGTTTACAGGACATCTACAAGCTGAGAACACATGTACCTGAGGATAACAGGTAGGTTGTGGCTTTCTCATTGACAGGGTACTATAAGTATTCAACAGTAAGACTAGTTATTAACATACCTCTAGGTGTTTTTATAAAACAAAAAAAGGGTCAGTCAGAATACAAGTTTTGTTTTGTTTTGTTTCCAGTGGTGGAAATTGAACCCAGTGCCTAACAGGGGGTGCGAACGTATGGCATATGTGCCATAGCAGGCTGTTTGTTACCATTAAAAGCTCTAGGCTGGGGATTTAGCTCAGCGGCAAAGCGCCTGCCTGGCAAGCGCAAGGTCGTGAGTTCGGTTCCCGGTACCGGAGAAAAACCAAAAAAAAAAAAAAAAAACCGGGCCTTGCAGGACACGTCGCGGGAGTCCTTCCCATTAAAAGCTCTAAAAGTTTCACCATCACTAGCCTAGTGCATGCTAGGCAAGTACTCCGCCACTGAGCTCCAGCCCCAGCCAAAAGTTGTTATTTAAATATGTACAAGATATGCTCTCTGACCAAACTGTAAAAACTTAGGAAGAATTCACAATTTAGTTAATCAGTAAAAAAATAGTCAAAGGAATTTAGCAGTAAATCTCGATAAGGAAATACAGACTAGAAATCATAAGGAAGAAATAAATGGAGCCTATGAAGGACTAGAGGGGAACTCTAACATATCTTGTCTTTATGGAGCTCAAGGAATCCATAAACCCAACCGTGACACATGGAAAGTTATCTTAGTGAGGTAGGTAAAGATGGGGTCCAGTTTTTTACCTACTCAGTCAAAAGGAGACAGTATGTAAACATAACCCCAAGAGACAACCCTCTCTGAAGGTATCCGTTCAATGCTGTTACCACTCTAGTTGAAAAGGATCCACAGGTCCCTCAGTGGTGTAAGAACCGCCCTGGGTGTGCACAGTTTGCAGTCAGGCATACCTGGTCAAATTCACTCGTAGTCCATCAGCAACCTCAAGTCCCTGAGGTAGTACCCACTGTTTTTCTGTTTTGCCTGTGGAGTTAAAACTGCATAAATGTATTTTAACCCCAACAAATTTTATCATTAAGCATGGAGATGATGAAGTACAGTATCAAATTTGTATTATTTTAAAAATTATAACGAACTCATAGAGGGATCACTGTCACTATGTCTCACACATTTTAAGTGCTTCATAAATATGAAGTCATTTAAATTCTAATTCTCAAAAAAAAAATTAAATAAATAAATAAATAAATTCTAATTCTCATTACCTCTCCCTACGAGGTAGGTAGTATTGCTATCCTCATTTAGAGATAAGGAAACCAAAGGACAGAAAAGTTAAGTGACATAGCCAAGGTCACAAAGCTAAAAATTGAACAACCCCAGGCACCATCAGCCATCTGATCTTTAACAGAGAGGCCAAAAACACACACTGAGAAAAGGTAGCCTCTTTAACAAACGGAGAAAAAGCTAGTTATCCATATGTAGAGTGAAGGGGCTGGGGATTTAGCTCAGCGGCAAAGCGCCTGCCTGGCAAGCGCAAGGTCGTGAGTTCGGTTCCCGGTACCAGAGAAAAACCAAAAAAAAAAAAAAAAAAAACATATGTAGAGTGAATCTAGACCCATATCTCTCACCAAGCATAAAATAAAATCAAAATGGATCAAAGGACTAGACACTCAAATAGAAACACTAAATCAGCTGGAAGATGAAACTGGTAAAACTCTTAAAAACACAAGCAAAGGACTTTCTAAGTAGAACTGCAATTGAACAAGAGATAATACCAAGACTCAACAAATGGGATTATGTCAAATTAAAAAGCTTCTGTACAGCAAAAGAAACAATCAACAGAGTGAAGAAACAACCTGCAGAGTAGTAAAGAATTTTTGCCAGTTACTCTTCAGAGGACTAATATCTAGAATATATAAAGAACTGAAAAAAAATTAGAGTGCCAGGTGTGGTGGTGCATTCCTGTAATACCAGCACTTGGGAGGCTGAGGCAGGAGATTGCTGAGTTCGAGGTCAACCTGGGCTACATAAGCGAATTCAAGGTGGGCCTGCACTATAGAGTAAGATGCTGCCTCCAAACAAAACAAAATTAGACCCCCCAAATTTAAAAAAAGCAACAAAAACAAACAATTGAAATGAATAGACATTTTCAAAAGGGAAGTACAAATGGCCAATGGGTACATGAAAAAGATGTTCAGCATCTTTGGCCGTTAGAGAAATATAAATTAAAATAACACTGAAATTCTATCTTACTCCAGAAAGAATGGCTATTTTCAAGAAATCAAATAATAACAAATGCTGGAAATATTGTGGGAAAAAGAAATCCTTCTACATTGTTGGTGGAAATGTAAAATAGGACAACCACTATGGAAATCAGTATGTATAGTACTCAAAAAAATAAAACTAGAAATTCCATTTGACCCAGCTATTCCCCTTGCAGGTGTCTTCCCAAAAGAGTTAAAGACATCATATTGCAGTGATACACGCACACCCATGTTTATAGTAGCACAATTCACAATAGTAGAATCTTAGCAGCACCCTCTTTCTCCACCAACAGATGAATGGATAAAGAAAATGTAGTATATACATATACTGGAGTACTACTAAGCCATAAAGAAGGATAAATTTGAGTCACTTGTAGAAAAATGGATGCACCTTGAGACCATAATGCTAAGTGAAATAAATCAGACACAGGCCAGATATTGTATGATTTCTCTTATGTGAGAAATCCACAGTATAAATAATTTAAAGAGCAAAGTAAAAGACAGATGATAGGAAGGTAGATCTTTTGGAGTTAGAGAAGGGATTTAGGGATGGAGAGAGGAGGAAAAGAAAAGGAGAAGATAGAGAAGCCAAAAGGATTAAGATTTGATGGGTGTCTGTACCAACTCCCAATCATAAATCCATTAATTATCTATCACAGCATGTACTCACAAAAATTTTTTAAAAATTTGAAAACCCAGAGCTAAATAGTGAAGAGCCATGCAGTCTGACTCCAGACTGTGCTTGTAATCACACATTACTCCTTTATGTTCAATTTCACTTAAGGAACTTTTTTTTGTTTGTTTGTTTTGTTTTTTGTTTTTTTTGTTTTTCTTTTTGTTTTTTTGTTTTGTTTTTCTCCGGTACCGGGAACCGAACTCACGACCTTGCGCTTGCCAGGCAGGCACTTTTGCCGCTGAGCTAAATCCCCAGCCCCTTAAGGAACTATTTTTAAACTAATCTTTAAATATTTAAAGTATTCAAATTGCACTATTAGATTATCTGTCATATTAATCTTTAAAAATTTTAAATGTACAAATCAGTCATTGAACTCAGTCTTAGGTTGAAAGGTGTGATTTTGACTAAGTTAAAAAGTATTGAAACCTGGGCATGGTGGTGCACACCTGTAATCCCAGCACTTAGGAGGCCAAAGCAGGAGGATAACTGAGAGTTTGAGGCCAGCCTGGGCTACATAGTGAGTTCAAGGCCAGCCTGAACTGCATAGTGAGACCCTGTCTCAAAAAAAAAAAGAAAAGCAAAGAAAAAAGAAAAGGAAAGAAAAAGTCTTGAGCAGGGCAAGGCATGGTGGCATATACCTCTAATCTCAACACTCTGGGAAGCTGACGCAAGAGGATTGCAGATTTAAACCCATTTTGCGCAATTCAGTGATTTAGCAAGACTGTGTCTCAAATTGTAAAACAATAAAAAGGTTGGGAATGTAGCTCATCACAAAGGCTGTGGGTTCAATCCACAGCAACACACATAGTATTGAAATGTTTCAGTGACACTGAAATTGACTCTAGCTATACATTTCATTTCATTTATTAGGCATGCAAGAATTGTATGATACTTAGGAAAGATTGCTGATTTGGTCAGAAATTTGCAGAGATTTAGCTGGGTGTGGTGGTGCACCCCTGTAATATTAGCACCTGGGAGGGTGAGGCAGGAGGATCACTGCAAGTTCAAGGCCAGCCTCAACTACAGAGCCAACTACCTTGCCTCAAAAAACAAACAAACAAATAAAAAACTGCAGGAATTTAGAAAACTATAATATACTTTGGTCATGTGAAATAATGGCCCCCTCCTAAGATGTCCATGTCAATTCCTGAAACCTGTGAATATGTATCCTTATATGGCAACTAGGGAATAAGGCTACCGGTGGAATAAAGCTGTTAACCAGCTAATTTTAAGATAATGATATTATCTTCGATTATCCAGATAGGCCCAATATAATCATAAAGTCCTTAAAACTGAAAGATGGAGGTAGAAGTGGAGAGAACCTGAGAGATGATAGGGAGAGGACTTAGCCCAACAATCCTGAGGAAAGCCAGAGAAAGCCTTTTTCAGTCCAAGAGACCTACTTCTGAACTGCAAAAGTATGAAATAATTTGTCTTAAGCCACTAATTATGTGGTAAATGTGTATAGTAGCTATAGAAACCCAATACAATGCTAAATATGTATTGAAAGCTTAAGACAAGCTGTGAGTAGAACAGATTGTGTGAATTTATTTTCTTCAACCTGGTTTACTGACTAATTAGAGCAAATGGAATGGTAACAATCCCTAGTACTAATTTTAAAATGAGTCATAGACTGAGCTTTAAAAGTAAGTATTTTGTTAAAAATATTATTTAAACTACTAGTAATATTTTCTGAATACAGTCTGACTGAATATTTTTTAAATGCACACCTGATTATTTACTATTTTTAAAATTTTTTGCTAGTCATTTTTATTATTGGAGTGGCATTAAATTGTGTTGTGATCATGTGATATTTCAGTCCTAGGCAGATTTGAATCAATTAAGCAACACGGATTGCCAACAAACTGCAACCCATGCTTTTGCATGGTCCTTGCCCCACACCACCCCACCTAACCCCTAGCCCTACCCGCTGGGAATCAAATCCAGGATGTTGCCTGTGCTAGGCAAGCACTCTGCCACCGGACTACACCCCCAACACCTTAATGTATTTCTATGAAATCTCAGTCATTGTATCATATGGGGAGTTCATCCCTGATTAACTATGACTGCTTTTACCTTTTTCTTTTGTTTTATATTAGATATCATAGTTTTTAAACCAATTTTGGAATTACATATATATTTTTTTCTATGCAGCTTCCATTCCTCTTTGAGTGCCGAATATAAGAAGATAGTTGAAACAATAGAGACAGTTAAGTACTCTTCCTACTTTCAACTTGTGGTAAAGTGTGATGGTGACAACTTCCTCTCTATGTTCAGAAAGGCTAGAAATTCTTCCAAATCCTGAGCATTATCCATAACTGATTGTCAAGCATCTGATGTGGCCTTTTCTGGGAGAAATAGTGGACTGCCGAAATTCACAGGGGTTATGTTCCTAGAGCACCCTCGAATTGTGAAAAAACTGAAAATTTCAGATATGGTCCGAAAAGTGCTTAGAAATACCAATTTCTATAGCTTAAACCCTAAATATGTCTCCCGCAGTTATGTAATTTAATTAAATGAAATACTGTATGAATAAAGCCTTAGAAGGTGCAGGGCCTTTTGGCGGCATCTTAAGGCCTTAAGAACAAAACCAAGAACACTCGAGATAGTTACATGCAGTACAACAACCTGTTAGGATGTGGGAATGCTGGCGCATCTGCCAGAGATGGGTTACAGGGCAGCAGCCAATCAGTGGCAAGGAGAACTGAATCATGCTCTCGGATTGGCTACTTCCAAACTTCCCACCAAAAAAACAACTGAGGAGGACATTCGCAATTTCCACAAAATTGCCGGTGTTTCTGCAAACAATTATTAGGTTCTAAGGAAAAATCTGCAAACTACTGAGGCCACAAACTTTGAACCACAACTTTGCAGGGCTATGCTGTATTTCAGGACAATTTATCCCTGAAACACACCGTTTCTGGCTTCCGGTATGGACAGAACTGTTTTTCTGTATGTGACAGGACAATGGGGGTGTTCACGGGTACAGGCGGTATGATATGCTGCTGGATGCAGGCCTTCCCGTCCCTCCTGTACCATTTAAATTTGTCCCTCATGAAAGATGGTGCTCTAATTCTGTTGTCTCATGCAGTAACTCTGGTGGTAGAATTCAGAAGCAGTGTGCCCGCCAAATGTGAATCTGCTCTCGTTTTTCTTGTTAATAGGTGAGGAGGATGCACTGTCACACTTAACCGAGTACCATTCCGCTTTTGATGAAGCAGACGAGATAGGCTGGACTCCTCTGCATAAGGCTGCGGTACAATTAAATAAGAACATCTTAGAAATAACCATGAAAGGTAACCTTTTCATCTTCTTGCTGCTTCCAGAAGCAAATTTTTAAATTTCTGTATTTTAATGTGCCATATGCATTTATTTCAGCTTCAAAACCCAGTATGTGGGAGCAAACTACCCACAATGGTGAAACACCACTTTTTTTGGCTGTCAGCAGTTGCCTCTTAGAAAATGTCAGTTTCCTTCTTCTCAATGGCTGCAATCCGAATGCTAAGAATTACGAAGGCAGTTCTCCTCTTCTCACAGGTAAATGAACGCCTTGTCTCTGGAGAAGAGTCTGTGTCCCTGAGTCTCCTCCATGCCCACAGGTGTCAAAGGCAGTGTTTTTTATGCAGGTGCAGCACTGTTACTCTGGTCCTACGGGAGCAGACATGGGAATCTCACCCTCAAGAGGCTTTGTACAGATTGGCCTGGGGCGAGGGGCCTCATGCACTCACCCAAATCAAAGCAACTCATTTTGCTTTGTGCCTTAATAGGGGGTAAGGCATCCAAGAGGGGAGCAGAGTTAGGGAGCATTCGTGAAGAGCAGGCAGCTGACGTGGAAGGATCAGTTGAAAAGCACTTCAGAAGCAGGATGTCAGTTCCCTAGGTCAGAGGGACAGACTCCTCCTCAGTCCCAGTAGCATGCTGGGGGTTTATTCTCCGCAGAGTTTAACAGAGACCTCTGAACCGGGGTGGGTGTGCGAGATCGAAATCACTGGAGGAATTAAGCAACGATAGACTGAAAGCACCCGACCCTCTTCCAACAGAGCGGAGTCCTCCCACCAGGATCCCAGAAAGCGTGCAGCCAGGCCTTTACTCTCTAGAAAGATGCTTCTCGGGAGAATATAACCAGCCCAAGAAGACCAAGAAGAAGGATCTAAAGATAATGGCATTTGGGGGCCTCCCAAAAAATGGCCCCCAAATACAACCTATTCTCAAGCCCGCAGTCCCACCTATTGTTTAGGACTTCCAACCAGCTCTGTAGTGCCAGCCAGCTCTTTCTCCAGACAGCTAAGGATCACTAGAGGAAAGTCTTTGACAGAGATAAGCAAGTTAGAAAAAACATATTCTTTTAAGGGGAAATAAAACATAAAGGGAAACTATCATTAATTGCTCAGAGAAATTATTCCCTTTACATGGGGACACTAAGGCAGGCGGATGACAGATTCAAGCCCAGCCTGAGTAACTTGATGGTTTAGCAAGACCCCTCTTTCCAAGTTAAGAAAGAAATTAATGAGGAACAAGATACTACAAAACATACCAAAGAGCAAAACGAAACAAAAGTGCTCTTGGAAATTAAAAAAATGAAAGAAAAAACTCAACACCAGACTGAGTACTAATTTTGGAAAGCTTCCAGAAGCAACAGAGAACAAAAGAGAAATAAGAAAATTAGGACAATCCAAGAGAAGCAACATGTGAATTACAGGTATGACAGAATAGATAAGATGGGAACAATATATTACCAATGAAATAAGTCAAAATAATAATTTCTAAATTGAGGGACATGTGTTTCCAGAATAAAAGGGCACATAAAAGGGCAAGCTTGGCTGAGCATGGTCGCCCACGCCTATAATCCCAGCATTTGGGAGGCAGAGGCAGGAGAATTACTGTGAATTCGAGAGCAGCCTGGGCTAATAGTGAACTCAAGGCCAGCCTGAACTGCACAGTGAGCCCCTGTCTCAAAACGGGGGCAGGAGGAGTTTAACAAAAAGGCCTAACACCCAGGGGCTGGGGATTTAGCTCAGCGGCACAGCGCCTGCCTGGCAAGCGCAATGTCGTGAGTTGGATTCCCGGTACCGGAAAAAAAAAAAAACCCCAACACCAACACTTTGTTTGCAATCTTAGAGCAATTAAAGCACTTTCACGGCACATTATAAACGGTTATTAGCTGAATTCATACTGATGCAGCACAAGACATCTAACCAGGTTCCACACACATTTGTTGTCAATGACTAGTAGTGAAATTGATAAATTCAGATAGTTTTGTAGCAGAATGCCCCCCCCCCCAGTATATTTCAGTTTCCCAGGGAATAGTTCCGGTTACAGATCCTATTACTACTGTCTCCTAGCAATGGCTGGTCACTGTGATGCATACTGTAAGAACCAATTGAAGACACCCAACCCCATAAAAACCTCTGTGCGTCCCCTTTGCAACCAACCCCGTAAAAACCTCCGTCCCTGGGCCTTTGAGGCCTGACATTTTGAAGGATAACTGATTCCTTGTCAGTGCCCTTCGATGTTAAGTAGATCTGCCTCCAAATCCTGGATGTTGTTTCGGTGTTTCTGCTTGCCATTGCAGTTTAGCTTCTTGATGGACTAAAAATTGTCATGCAAATGTGAAATAATAGTATAGGTGCAGAAAAAAGTTATTAGAGAATTTTGGTTTATAAAATGTACTTAAAATATTTTCCAAAAGAAATTTAGACATAGAATAAATAATGCAGGGAGAGACAAAAACGCTAACAAAGATCATCTCAGAGAGGTGGGATTATGTCATTTTTTTCTTTTCTGCATTATAGTCTAAATTCACTGTACATGAATTTCTTTTTAACATGAACTTTTTATTGTAGTAAGAAAGCTCTTTTAGCCAGATGTGGTAGCATATATGTCATCCCAGAACACAGGAATGCTAAAGCAGGAGATAACAGATTCAAGCTCAGCCTGAGCAATTTAACAGTTTAGGAAGACCCTCTTTCAAAGTTAAAAATAAGGGCTGAGGGGGCTGGGGATTTAGCTCAGTGGCAAAAGCACCTGCCTGGCAAGCGCAAGCTCGTGAGTTCGGTTCCCGGTACCGGAGGAAAAACAAACAAACAAACAAAAAAAATAATAAGGGCTGAGAATATAGGTCAGGAGTAGAGTGCCTCTGAGCTCAACCCCTAGTACAAAAATGAAAAAAAATTAAAAAAAAAAAGCTGTTTTTAAAAAGACCTACATAGTCCCCAGAGATAAGGAAAAGCTTCCACAAGTTTCCTGAGAGAAAAAGAGAATGTATCATATATATAACATGATAAATAAAAACGGCTTCAGCGTTCTCAATAGTAATCATATACTTGATGAAACTGGTAAATTAGTTTCACAGATTGTAAAAGAAAATTATTTCAAATTTAAAATTCTACATTTAGCAAAACTAGTCAATGTGAAGGTAGATTAAGGCATAAAAATCCATCTTTTGAAACACATATCTCAAAGAGTTTTAATTTTCACACACACTTCTTAGCTTCTTAGGAAGCTAACAGAACAAATGTTCTGCCAACATGGGAGAAAACTAGAAATACCAAAGCTTCTGAGAAACAGAAGACCCAACCCAGGTGGTAAGCAAATGAGAGCCCCAAGATGTTAGGGACCGGAAATCTTAGGGTGACAACATGTTCACTAGATTGGATTGGATTGGACTGACCAGGAGGCCCCAGACAGAGGCTTTCTCAAGACATGATGGGATGATACGATGTTTTGAAAGGAGATTTAGACAGTTTAGAGGGTTTGAGATTGAATTAATGATAACCAAACTGAAACGAAGCAAATGAAATGTAAAACAAGTATTACCTCCAGGGAAAACGAAGGATGTGCAGGAGAGAAAACATTATTATGGTCCAGCTTTGAACAGTAAACATAATCAAAATAAGGTAAACACTGAATGCTTATCTAACAAAAAATTAGGCTATGAAAATGCTGGAAGGACGTTGGTCCCCATGAGAAATGTGCACGTCACGGGCACAGGAAGAAGAAAAAAGTCAAATCTTCACTTTGCATAATGAAGAGCCAACTTTACACCAAAACCAAAAAATAAAAAAGTAGCAATACGAGCAGAATATACAGAAATATAAACATTAAGAATAAAGAAGCAGCTAACAGATGCCTCTGGGGAAGAAAAAGAAGAACGGAAAAGGATGAACTCTGCAGGAATTGGCCCTTTAAACTCTGCGTGCATGTGACTTTTATCGGAACAGAAATGGAAAAGAGAAAAGCAGTAGAGCACTGCTTAAAACTGAGGTTTGGGGTCTCATCTTGGTTTGTCTCATGGTGCTACAAGGCTTACATTTGTAGAAAACACATTGAGCTGCAGAGCTTTCCCTGAGAAAGCAGATCACAAGCTGTACAGCACTAGAAAGGAAAACGAGGTCTCTTCATCAGACTTCATATCAGCGTGCTAAGTAAACCTTGAGGAGTGAGAGCATGTAGTCTTCTCAGGCTTTTTACAGTCTGGGTTTTTTGTGTGTGTCAGAGTTGTTTGTTTTTGACTAGAGAGTCACTTTCTTTATAAACTTTAAGAGACCTTTCTGCACATTTTAGGAAATACAGGCAAAAGCTATCATTTTCTGTGGGCTCAGCTACTCACCCGAACAGGCATGCTTTTTAATTGTCTTTTAGTCATTCATTTACTGAGCCCAGTTCTGTTGCTGTTTTGGTTTTTCTTCTTTTGAAGCAGTTACAAGCATTTCCAGAATTGTACTGAATATTTAAAGTTCCATTTAAAAAAAAGGAAAACAACGGATGATGAAGTGAAAATCTTATCGTTTCAACCCTGTAAGCAACCAATAATTGGTCATATCTTACAGAAAGCTGCTGATATAATGCATTATTATTTGATATGTGCTTTAATGTGTTTCCTAAACATGAATTCTGAGGCCTGCAATGGGGAGAGCTCCTCAAGAAGCCTGAGAGAGACTGCCTGACATGACATGCCGGCTTTTGAACGTAATGCCCACCTTACTTCTAATTTCCCAGCTGTGCTGCGTGACTCCTATGACATGGCCAGCTTGCTGATCAGCCATGGAGCCAACGTCAACCTGCGATGTGCCAATGAGAGGACAGCTCTCCATGAAGCAGCGAAACTGGGCAGACAGGACATGGTGAAGCTTCTGCTGGCTTCTGGGGCACACCCTGACCCTCGGAGCGCCTATGGATTCACTCCTCTTGCTCTTGCTGCCCAATATGGACACACCAGAATCATGGAACTATTACTACAGAAAGGCAAGATTTTCCATATGGTCAGCATACTACCAGGTGAAATGTAATCCAAGTATTCTCCTCCTGATGGAGAGCTTTAAAACAATATAAGTTAATGTTTTATTTAAGACCAAAATAAATGTTTATAAAATTGTGTGTTCATACTGGCTACTGAAAAGCCTAAAATACAGATTGAATTAATTTGGTATAAAATTAACTTCCCACATGTTAATAGGCTGTAAGTGGCTTTTTACTTTACTGATTCTTCACCATGCTGAGAATTTTTTTTAAACTTCTGTGGTGGTGTCATTTCCTAGAATCAAAACCTAAGTTCCTGCAGCACATTGGCTCTTCCTCTGCCTAATCACAGGCAGTTTAATCTCTCATCAAGTGGCTTTAGATGTTAGGACATTCTTCCTGACCTCTTCTCCTTAGGTCCCAGTGCCCTGCATTAGTAACAGCTGAACATAAAAGACAAGTTATATTTACCAAGTACTTACACACATCAGGCATGAGCTGCGTATGTTGCACCACGTAATCCTTTAAAAATCCCAAGAGGTAGTATTAACCTTATTTTGCACTTGAGAGGGCAGAGATGGTACCAGTTTCAGGACTTGCTGTCAGACGCACAACCTCCCCTGCTGCCTGTGCTGTAGCTGTGGCCATTTTAGATCATGGTTACACTGGAAGGGATCCTTAGTCCAGAAAACTTGGTCATTTATTTTGAGAAGGACTCCACTGATAGCAGTGTCACATGAAGTAATGTGGTATCCATAGCTTTTTTCAAAGAAGCAAACTTTTACCAAGATTTAATAGAAGTCCCAATATTGGAATCTTCTCTGTTCTCCTATGTCTAGAAGCTTCTTTCTTTACCAATACAGGATCCTCTTCTCCAGAATTCTAGATGGGAGGATTCTCTTTTCATCTAAGAACCACCTGACCCCTTGTAAACATCTAAATCTCTCCTACCATATAGAGGATGTTAGTTTCCAACTAACGTCCTAAGCCATTTTAGTAAGATATGTCATATAAATTGCATAAGAAATGTCTTAAGTTATAGGTGAACTAGTAACACACTGGCCCCTTCATCTTCGAGGAAAGTCTTTCTTGTGAGTGGGGCTGGACCCAGTTCTTTGTACTGAGCTATATCCCAGCCCATTTTTAATTTTTCTTTTGAGATATGGAGTCATCACTAAGCCTGTCAGATTGAGCTTGAATTTGTAGTCCTCCTTCAGGCTCCAAACTGCTGGGATTACAAGCATGTGTCACCCTGCCTAACTTACATTTGGTGTCTTATTATCTACACTATTCACGTGATACTTAATGAACATGTGCTATAATTTACCTTTTCAGCTGTCAGTAGCTACTAACTTTAAAAAAACAATTACATAGTGTTCTACTATGAATAATCCCTTAAGAGCATGTTAAAACACAAATGCCTTTTTTCACCAAAACAGCATCAGTAGATGGCGTGGTACGGTAATTGTTTGTTAGTACCATATTACGTGGTACGGTAATTGTTTGTTAGTACCGTATTACATATATGGACAGCGAATCAAATGGGCTTTTGGAGGCTGGTCTAGAAATAAAGCCATCTTTTATAAAAAAAAAAAAAAAAAAGCATTAGTATTGGTATTTTCAAGTTCCAAACAAGTAATTCATAGGAAACTGCTGGTGTTTCTTTCCTCCCTAACTAGTTTGTAAGTCTGAGAGCAGGAGGTATTCTACTTTTGATGCTTAGCACTTTGCTAGAGTAGCTGCCCAGTAATTGCTTTTTGGTAGTGATGATAGATTTTTTTTAAGATTGCTCAAGCAAAACCGTGGAAGATAACTTCTGCATAATGAGACTCTCTCTCCGCAGGTGCTAACGCTCACAGTCAGGCCTCCGATTCCTCGTCCATCTTACTTGAAGCTGCTAGAGGAGGAAATCCAGACTCTGTGACTCTCCTGCTTGAGTATGGAGCTGACGCCAATATCCCTAAGATTTCAGGCCACCTGCCCATTCATGTGGCAGCTGACAGAGGTCACCTATTGTAAGTGCAATTATATATTGTAAACAGAAATACCGATAGCTTTGGGGCAGAAACTTTATACTCTCTTTCTCTGACCCCACAACCTACCTCCTTTGTGAAGAAGCTGGTGATCAGCCAGGAAGCAGTAAGGTCAGGCATCCTCTGCAGCCACTGAAGTCAAAACTTTGTTATCACATCCTTAGGCCATATGGGAAGCACTGGGTCTCAAACGACTGAGATAATTCTGAGTTTTTAACCTAGACAGTAGGTCCATTCCATTTTACTTGGAATCTGAGCTTGTGAGTGAAGGGTGAGTGAAGGAAATAGTTTCTGTTGGGGTTGGTTTCAAATACTCACACCAGTATCACCCATGTTAACATAAAAGGGTCATAAACAAGCTCACTCTGCACCTTAACAAAAACCTTTGAAATTCTTTCGTAGAGCTCTAAAGATGTTAGTTCCAGTTACAGATCACGCTGCCATTAAGCGGAGTGGAATCAGTCCAGTTCACTGTGCAGCAGCAGCAGCACACCCTCAGTGCCTGGAGCTTCTCATCCAGGCTGGATTTGATGTGAACTTCATGCTAGACCAGAGAATTCGTAAACACTACGATGACCAAAGGAAATCAGCTTTGTATTTTGCTGTATCAAATGGTGACCTCTCTTCAGTTAAACTGCTTCTGAACGCTGGAGCTCTACCTAACCAAGACCCTGTTAACTGCCTGCAGATAGCTCTGAGGATGGGCAATTATGAGCTGATAAGTCTTCTGCTGAGGCACGGGGCCAACGTCAATTACTTCTGCAGAGTAAACCCTTTGCATTTCCCATCAGCCCTGCAATACACGTTGAAAGATGAAGTCATGCTCAGGATGCTGCTGAATTATGGGTATGACACAGAGCTATGTTTTGATTGTCCTCATGGGGACAAAGTTCAACTTTCCTATGCTTTTGAAGGCTGGACCTCTACAGTTATTAAAGATACTATGGTAAGCCCATAGTATTGGCTGTATTACCTTAACAGATGATGATTATAGCTATATTCCTAGGTTCTCAATACCCATATCCCTAGGTTTTATTTTTAATCGTTTAGTCTTTTTTTTGGGGGGGGGCGGTAACCAGGAATCGAACTCATGACCTCACGCTTACCAGGCAAGTAATGTGCCACTGAGCTACATCCCCGGCCCAGCGCTTTTAACATTTGAGTAAATGATCTTTGTTCACCTTTCTAATGAAAAAAGA
>NW_004955430.1:6983037-7022951 GCF_000276665.1 Chinchilla lanigera | reverse complement strand
TGCTGTGCCACTGAGCTATATCCCTGGTGCTTACAGGTTTGCACTTAAGAGAAAACTAGATGCTCTGTAAATACTTTAATTCATATTCCCAACATTTAAAAATAGAAATGAAACAGTGAATCGGAGGGAAGCACTTTGAATGAATTCTAAAAAGTGACAGGCAAAATATTTTTATATTGTATGATTTACTACTTTTAGGTGATTAATATAGGATTTACTTTCTGCATCCATAACCTGGCATTCAGGCATACGTTTATCATCTGGTGTCACTACCTAGTTGATTCACTTCGTATTACTTGAATATTCATCTGGGAATCATGTCAAAGAGCATGTAAATTTCTTAAAGGCATAAATATCCCTCATGTATCTAGGTAGGATTAAAACAATTTTTAAAAAACAAAAACGAAAGCTTTAACAAGTCAGCAGCCAAGCACTATGGCACAGCTGTAGCCCAGCTACTCGACAGGCTGAGGTGAGTTGACTGCTCAAGCCCACAAGTTGGAGACCAGCCTGGCCTACGTACTCTGCCTCAAAAGCAAAATGGCTCATTTCACTCTCACTTATGTAAAGGCCAGAAGTACAGAGACATCTAACTGGACAGACACGACTGAGGAAAGCCTCATATCCCCACTCCAGCGAGCCAGAAGGCAAGCAGGGGGAAGCACCACGCGTCTTGCTCTCCTTTAAGGGTACTGGAGAGTCGCGCAGACTTGGATTTATCTCACTGGCTAGAACGTGGTCAGGTGACCACACTTAGCTGCAAGCAAAGCTGGAAAGGTACTCTTTCTTACAGGCTGGTGACCAAGCAAAGGGGCTTACAGATAAAATGAATGTCATACTTTCATTTCATCTTGTATGACCCTGAAGACACAGTAGTAAATGTTTTTCCAAATGTTGGGTCTAGAGACCAGATAACAAACTCCTGACCTTGGTTCTTGACCTTGAGCCTAGTGTTCTTTTGATCAGTAGGCTAACTCGGAGAGCAGCGACGGTGAACCTTTCAGAGGTTTCACTGATAGCCGTCTACAGTGCGTGCGCCGTAGGCTCACCCGTCACAGACGAGGAGTGTGTTTCATTTACTGATTTTCTCCCCCCTCAGTTCTGTGAAGTAATAACTTTGTCATGGCTGCAACATCTCTCTGGAAAGGTTGTTCGCGTGATGCTTGATTACGTTGCTCAAGTTCGGATCTGTTCAAAACTGAAAGCTGTGCTCCAAAAACAGGGGCTCTGGTCAGAAATACATTCTATCTTGAGTAAGTATCTTCCTTGTAGAAAACGCTTACAAAGTACTAACTGTATTCTTGTTTTTAGAACCTTCTGCTGGTTGAAAGCCTGACCAAGAGAAGTCAGAAAAATAGTATTCCTTCTAAAACAACAAAGCAAGTTACTGTTCCTAACTTAATTTGTAATTATTACCATTTTCTAGTAGGTAAAAATGTGCTAGGTGCTTATTATATAGGCAGGTAATGCACTTTTTCTCAGTCCACTTACGCCATGGCTATAAAGCAACCATACAGACAGGAATGAAAAGCTACGAATGACAGTAAAAACAGATGAGAAAAGCACAAGATCTAAATTTATGGAAGGTATCAAAAGACCCTTATCCAAACTAAATTTTTCCAAAGGAGCACATAAGGAAAATAACTTTTCTTATCTCATTTGCTCCTGGGCGATCTTCACTTTTGAGCTTGCCTGTGAGGGGCAGGAGCGGGCACTAACAGAAACTTAGGGACGTTTGTTTCATAGGCCAGACCCACCACTGACGTGTCTTCCGCCCTGACCCAAATCTACACAAAGGTTTACAGGGAAAACGGATGCTCATGTAGTCACAGTAAATACAAATCCTGGTGGCTTGAATATCAAATACATTTACATTTACTAACTTAGATCACTAAGAAATAAAGCAGTTCTTCTTCCTTTTGAATAATGTGTCTATTTCTTTCGTTTTAGCAAACCCTCGCTCCCTAAAACATCTGTGCCGCCTAAAGATCCGCAAGTGTATGGGGCGCTTACATTTGCGCTGTCCTGTTTTCATGTCATTTCTCCCATTGCCCAATCGTCTTAAAGAATACATCCTTTACAAAGAATATGACCTTTATGGGCAAGGAATTTTTACAGGAACCTGGTGATCTAACTATTCCAGCTGAAAAGGTATATAATTCTGTGGTTGTTTTTCTTAAAAACTTGACTTGGCAGTTGGGCGTGGTGGTGCACGGCTATAATCCCAGCACTTGGGAGGTTGAGGCAGGAGGATTGTTGTGAGTTCAACGTCAGCCTGAGCTACAAAGTGAGTTCAAGACCAGCCTGAACTGCATAGTGATATCCTGTCTCAAAAAGACCAAAAAAAAAAAATTTTTTTTTGACTTATTTTTATACCAACTAAAATCTCAATGCAGTCTACACTCTTTGAAACACTACTCTGAACAGAACCTCTCAACATATAAATGGCTAGAATTCTAAAGGCAGTATAAAAAAGCAAAACCCAAATCATGCCAGGTGTGGTGGCATGTGCCTATAATCCCAGCACTTGGGAGGCTGAGGCAGGAGGATCACCATGAGTTTGATGCCAGCCTGGGTTACATAGCAAGACCCTGTCTCTCTCTCTCTCTCTCTCTCTCTCTCTGTCTCTCTCTCTCTCACACACACACACACACACACACACCAACTAGTAAAAATTTCAATTAACTGAATGAAATATACCAGTTCTAATTTTGTATTGTTCTTATATTCATTCATCCAGTTTCTTTGTGCTCAGAATAACAGATGCCATTTCTGACAACTTAGGGTAATTCTGAACAGTAATCTTTTTTATAGAGAACATATATGTATTAGTGATTGAACTGCGTATCTATATATTACCCACTACATAATGTGAAAGTTGGCTGTTGATGTGCTAACAAGTCCCAATGCCAGCTGTGAGTCTGACAGCTTCTTTGTAGTCAAATACAGAGTTGACATAATTTAGCTAATCCAGACAGAAACTTTAACTGAAACTTCATCATTGAGGGAAACCATATCCTTTCCTGGTGATGACTTACAGTGATTGGTTAATGTGATCGCTAGGGTGGGAATTAAAAGCATTTCAAATAAATGATGGGCTCGTGGCTTCTATACCGCACCTGGCCTGGTCCTGGACTGGGAGTGGGGGTTTACACTTGTGCTTTGTGCAGTCTACACTGTATTACACAGAGAATGTTGGTTTAAATGATTATGTCTTCTAAAACTGAGACGATATTCCTTTGGCCATAGCTGTGTCACAGCACAGCGAGAGGGACGGTCAGAGGCAGGGTGACAGTCTGTTTTCACCACAGCCTGGTCAGCTGTAACTCTGATGTTCATATTTAGTCTTAATGGAACACTTCTATTAGTACAGATTTTTAAATATTTCTTATAATTTTGCCCATTAAGAAATTTGCAAAACTAGCAGGCATGAAGTTTTTATTTTTTTAAGTCAAATTCTGTGTGCTCATAAACAACTGACATGTATGTCAATACGCAAGTATATACACGCACTTAGAAAAATTATGTAATTCTAAATTTCATCTGTTCTTCCCTTGACCTTCTAAAAGTGTATAAAAGTCAATATAAATTAGAACACACACTCCCAATGGAACTTGGTAAGTGCTACGATAAACTACAAAGGGCACACAGGGTGTGTATGTATGTTAGTATTAAGAACACAGGTCTAAGCCGCCCAACCTGGAGCACACGGTAACCTGTACCTTTAGAGGGATTTCTGTGAGTGAACTCAACAGTAGCCAGAATACATCACCTGAACATATCTTTGGTAATTATTGAAGTCTCTTTCTTTTACTACAAGAAAAAAGTTGTGTTGAACTGGTTTGCTTCTGCAACAAATGTTCCCCAATAAAGGACACTTTTTTCCACTTCAGCTGCTATGGAACTGCAGTGAGGTTAAATGTGTAATTATGTTATAACACATGTAAAATATCATTTGTAATAACTTGGAAAAATAAACTTCAGAGTAGATATCAAATATTTCATACCAAAGAGACTGTACAAAAATCATGGACTTTATTATACATTAAAAAATCTTCTAACAAGATATTTCCCGAAGCCTTGTCAGCAAATATTTTGACAAAATGAAAAAATAAATTCTCTGCCCCACATGTATACCATGATCACATGAAGATGAGTTCTTCAAATCCAATTCTGAAGGGAAACATTGCATGACTTTTAACTGCACACTGCATAACAGTATCAGTGAAATATTAACCAATTCACTTACATTACAGTATCACCCAATATACAAAGCAATTCTGCACAGTAGTTATAGTTTAATCCCCAGTATTAACTGAATTATGTATGAGAACAGTCACAAGAGATTGGTTAAAAGTGTAATATGGTTCCAGTGCTATCAATTAATGTAGAATAAAAATCTCATGAAAGAGTTAACCAAACTTGTTAAAAATAAAACAAAGAGCTTGCTGTAACTGGTATGCTTAAATATTTAAAGTACAATCCAAACACTAGGAGGTTGTTGTCAAAACAAACATTAATATTTTCATTTGATTCAGGTAGCAGAAGGTTTTACAATATGCTCTTAGGGTCTGTTAGCATTTACAGTAAGATTCAAGTTTTAAATATTGTGGCTCCTAATCAAAATTGACTCAGATGCCTTTACCAAACAAGATTGTGTTACCTTTTGCACATTCTAGTGTCCTTTCTAAAGTAGAAACAATTTTATCCCTCGACTGTGAAGCCTAAAAATTCTGATATTAAACACAATCATTACAGACACAGCAAAAATTAGACAATTTAGGTACTCTGTTCTATAGTTATGTTTTAGTCCCTAGTAAGGTTTTGAAATTCTAAAAGGATGCAGGAATAAATGATTTCCTATCTGTTGACTGTTATCACAGTTACAAAACTACTGTTCATGTATATGGCAGAATGCACAGCAGAATTAAGTGGGCTTAATTTCTGCTCTTAAAAAAAAAAGCAGTTTTTTTGATTTCTAAGAAATTGTTAAGTGCATGTTCTGAGTCAGAGAAAGGTTATCTCCAAATCTAACACAATCACCATCAAAGTATCCCAGGGATAGAAGGGATTTCACAGGAGGATAAAACAGTACCAGATCAGCTTTAACATTAGGAAGAAAGCCATAAGTAACCTTCTATAAACAAAAGGGAGAGCTTACTAAAGTTGATGCTTTCAAATCTGCAATAATGGAATAAGAGCTCATACAGTTCAATAGTATTAGAACAGAAACGTGAATCAACTCATAACTTCTATTTGGCACTGGAATGCATTTTGGTTTGACCCAAGGACATGGATGTATGAGAACTCCTATGAAATGTGGCTTAAAAGGAACTGTATGTCTGTCTAGCATCCCTAGTCTGCAAGTACCCTTAAGTCCAGCCAATACTTTGACCTAGGATGCTAATGAAGGTCACCACTCTGTTACCATGCAAAGGACCACCAAGTAAAACCACCTCTTAACGATGACCCACCTTTCTCGTGGAGCAACAGATTTCATCTGAACTGAGGCAACAACTTACATAAAGAAAAGACTTAATGAAACAGAAATATTACCAATCCGAAAAAAAAGTCTAAAGAGCAGAACTTGCTGTGACCAATCAGGTGCTGACCACAGAAGAAATTTCAACTTCAACAAAAGGAATGATACGCTATTGAGAAAGCACCCCTTTAGTAAACACAAAACGAACTTTAATCAAGGAGTAGTCCATAAATTTCTACATGTTGACTATATGTTTTGGTAACATACGGCTTCGAAGAGTATTAAATAATCACTATGGCCATTTGGCACACAGATAAAAAGAATATATGATACCGCATATAATTATCTATTGCGTTCCTACAGAAAATAATGTACATACAAAGTGTGAAAACAGATGAGTTATATTTTAACAACTAAAAGAGATGCCATTTCCAATTCAGACCTAAAACTACATATCAAAGAACAAAAAGCTTTTCCCTTATAAAATTAGCCTCATGAATTGTAGGCGTTTAATTATGTAAAATATTTTACTCAATTGTTTTATGTGGAAACTTTCTCATGTGGAACATGAGCATAACTTCTATCAACCACGTTTAAAATCTGAGTAACAAAAAAGAAATCAGTCTCGACATAAAAGCAGTACAGAAATGTCATTTTAACCTTAGGACCAAGCTAAAATCTTTCCTTAGTCAACTTCTATACTATACCAGGCATTCAATTCCTTTTCAGTCTTTCATGGAATTAGACCTTTTACTCATTTGAGAAGTAGAAGTATTTACAATAATTAGTGCAATTTATTTTATGCTCATAAATTAGTTATTTGCCTTTGTGGATATAAAGTGGTGATTCAGTACTTTATCAAAACATAGGATTATGAAAATATTGGGAAGTCTGAAATTTAAAAGATTACATTTTCTAAACTAAACTCTGGGGATTTTACTTTAAGCAGTAACATAATTGTTATAGAATTTCTTTTGAAATATCATTTGATTATCAATAAAAATTATTTCACACAATGCTGAAAATACAATGTATTCTCCTGTAACATCTTTACACATAATCTAAAATGTATTTGCAAAACAACAAAAAAATCACTTTCAATGAATTTCAAAGTCCTCTTTTAACCCATTACTGCTCTGCAGCAATAACTGAAGTCCCAACCTGAGAACTAAGAATACGGTACTAATGCCAAGCCCTGTATCAATCTTGAATTGAAGACACTTAAGCTTCTTTCCTCTGGCATCAGATATAGTCTAGCAAAGAAATGTAAGCAATCCAAGAAAGTGCCTAGAAATCTATAGTACCACCTGCCACACCTAGAAACCTTACATCTAACATTTGTCCTAATGGCTTTATACAAATTCTATTGCACATTTAATATTGTTAAAGTATTTGCAACCTTGTAGAATTCTCTGTAGAAAGTTTTAAACTTCTTCAATTGAATGCTTCCTCACTATAAGCAAATGTTCCTAATGAAAGGGAGAGTACACATCCATGAATATGTGAATCTGCAGAATAAATCTTTTCTTATAGGCTTGGCCAATTACAAGGCAAAATAAAAAATTGGCAATTTAAGGAAAAAAATATTTCAGCAAAGCTCTAATTCCTTAGCGATGTATTCAGGGAAACAAGCAGGTAAGTAAACTTTGTTAATGCATATTACATTATTTTTAAGGAAAAAAAGTCAGTGTAAATCTAAATCATAAAGTTCAATCTTATTTTTTCCAATCAACCTTATTTTTTTTAATGAAGCTAAAACAAGCAAATACAAACTTGGTGTTATTTCAACATAGTTGTTACCTTGTGCCATTTCACCAAAGAAACTGTTGAACTCTAAGGGAAGGGAATCAACCAAAACCAAGGGGAAGGTTATGCTTCTGACTCTCGCTTCTTTCCCTCTTCTCCCAAATCACTCTCTTCCGACTGGCTACTGCTCAGGACCACAAACTGCCCTTCACTACTGGCTTGGTTTGGTCTACTGGAAGCAGCTATCAACCGACTTTGTTCTTCCAAGTCCTAGTACAGAGGCAGAAAAGAAACAAAGTTACATTTTGTGCAGCCACGGGAAAACAGCAGAGTTAATTACACACCTGAGAGCCGCTCCAATTCTTTGGTCAGAAATATGTACACGTAATTTTGGCAATTTGATGAGGGGGAAAAAAAAGGCTCTACCCAACCAATGTAACTCCAAAGTGGATCTTGGTACCATTCTAGACAGCCTGTAAGGGCTAACATTCAGACTAAAATTTGGCTGTTTTCCTCTTTTTCTTTGTATGGCCTACAACTAAATTCAGGCCGTCTTCATCTGTCACTACACACTACACAAGTAATTGCTACCTCAGGAAAAACCTCCGGGCCACTTGTGCATCCTTGTCCAGTTTATCTGGCTGAAGTACATCCTCACCTTCGCAGTTAAGGCTACTGAGGAGTCTGACTTTAATGTCACCTTCGCTATTTGCCCCTTCTTTGTCCACATACCCAGCCCACTCCCATCTCACCGACCAGTCCCGTTAGGTGTCTTCCTCTTCTGTGCTACTCCTATGGTCAGTGATGCAACTGTAACAGGCTTTACAGTCTCGCAGATCATTTAACCAAGATTTGCCCTGAAAACTGTGTAAAGTCACCTTACCCTTTTGTGGGTTTGTTCTCAAGCACTAAAAATGACCCTTTTGGAATGGACAATGAATAGACATTCCTGGCTGTGATATTCCCCTTAGAGAGCAGTCTGGCTTTCAGCAATGGCAATTCAATCTATAAAGCCTATATGAAAGTTCTAGTATGTCTGCTTAGCAGCAAGTCACACTGTACACTACAAACCAGTATAGCTATTGTGCAAATCCAGGAGAATTCAGATGTTACCCTTTCATGCTATGCTACGCATCATCTGGTTATGAAGCAGGTGAGCAAGGAGATACAGACCTTCATTGGAAATTCAAATGTGAAAGTCACAGTACTAAATTTCAGTCTTCACTAACACTGCATAAAAAGAAAATCAAGACATGGGGACTGCATACCTTTTCAATCTGCCTTTGTTTACTGAGTTCTTTCTGTTGCTTCTCTTTTACTCTCTCTATTTCTTTTTGTTTTTCAGATGCCCTACGATCCTAAGGACAGATGAATAAAACTAATGAATTACACATCAAATAACTAAGTTTTTGACATCTGTTAGTATGACCTTTGTACCTTTAAAATCTTTTTAAAAATATTTACATGCAAGAAAGCACACCCATAACTGCTACCCTATAGTAGACACATATCCAGACTCTGAACGCGGTATCAGCAGTGGCACCTGCTGTTAACCTTGTAATCATGTTATTTACTTGTTAGTATTTAAAAAGTCATATCACACTACCTGGATTAAAGATTGTTGGAAAATTAAGCATCTCTTGGATTCTTACCAGTTCAGCATGCAGAGCTATCTGTTTTGCCAGTCCAACAGAATCACAAATCTAAAAAGTGAAAAAGCATGAAAACTTCAGTTCTCACATAAAAGCAAAAATTTTAAGTATCTCAGTGAGTGATATAAGCAATGTCTCTTTGTAAGTGAATAGAATACACTGCCTCAAATAAAAGCTGATTTAAGGATTCTTCAGCCCAAAACCAACACTTTCTATTTCCTTCAGTCTGAGTCTTGAGAGTGCAGCTCTGTCACACGAGGCAAAAGCTGAGAGCTTTTTCAAAAACAATCAGTAAAAACTGTGATTATGATACGTATTTCACAACAGAAGCATTTTGAAAAGGCAGATACCTTCTCCCCTTCGTTGTTTGATTCAAATATATAGCAGACAGATGACAGATTACTTTCACTTCTCCCTCCGGAGGTCCGCAGTACAAATCCAAAAAGCCTCTTATTTTCCTGGTGTGTAGCATACAAAACTACACAGGGCAAAGGAAACTGCCACAGAAAACATCAGAAGTAAACATGAGACCTTCCAAATCATTACAGCAGCACACATACATGAGAAACTCATATGTTATTATAAAAATATTATGAACAATTTTAAAATCAAATTTTTTTAACAAACTGGTAATCTAAGAACAAATATATTTTGGTTTGGATTACCAAGGAGAATAGAGGTTACTGAATAATATTTTATTAGTTATGAACACATTTTATAAATCAAATTCAGTGACAAAAATCTACTTAGGTAAATGATTAAATACACACTTGCAGTAATTTCAGAATAGGTAATTATAAAATAATCATGTTCACATTTTAATTCCTACTGCTAATTTCTCTGATGTATGATTTAAGCTTCCTAACTAAGGGGTAAATACCTAGTATCACACCAGATAAAATTGATTCATTTAAGTTACACAGAATGTTCAATTATAACTTGTTGGAGATGGGCCAGACACTTAACTATAACAGCCTAAAGGCCAGTCACAACTGATATACCTATCATACTTGAATATACAGGATCAGGATTATTAGTAAGTTAGAAGATGTGTACACACACAAAGGGACTTAAAGCTTTAATCACGGGCTCAGTGGCATAAGCGCCTGCCTGGCAAGCACAAGGTCCTGAGTTCAATTCCCGGTACGTACTAACTAACTAACTAACTAACTAAATAAATAAATAAATAAATAAAGCAAGCTTTAGTCATGTGGAACTCACCGTAAGCCTTGTAACTTGTGTCTGTGGATCAATTAACCTACAATAATAATTTAAAATTTGGGAAAAAAAATTTAGTTAAGCTGAAATTATGTAAATATTTTTCCTACAAGCTTTTTTAGGGAGGGGTCACTTACTTTAAACAGTCACAAGTAACTAATAAATGCGACTCTGTCATGCGGAAGATGCTGTGGATGGCCCGAGCAGCGAGGATTTGGCGCATGGTTTCATAGACAACATCTGGGTGGTCGTCTGATTTCACCTCCATAGAGCCAAGGAAGCGGACAATAAATAACTGATGAAGAATGGAATCTATAATAGAATAAGGTAATTATGTATTTATAAACCCATTTCATTTCCAAAGTAATAAAACATATTGGCTCCTCTTAGATTTTCATGAAAAATCCAACTTGAAGAAGGTATTTAGAAATAACTCCTAACTACAGTGTTCAAGTTATTGGAAAATTAATGTCTCAAACTTGAATAGCAAAGGTTAGGGTAACATTCAACAATGTGGTTCTGAGTAAAAAGAATTCCTTGCATTATTCTTATAGTTTTTCTGTAAGTTGGAATTTATATTTAAAAAAATAGCTACTGGAAAACTAAAAAGTTATGTTCCAGGACCAGAAGTGAAATATCTGCTGTTTGAAAAACCTCATAAGGGTAGCTTACACATTAAGAAGTGGACTATGAAGTCAAAGTAGATGATACCACATAATGTGTGAATAATGATCTCACATCACATTAAATTCTGTTGCTGTGAGTGAACTCTGACTAAATTGATAAATTTTGAAGTAATAACACATTACAACTGAGCACAGCAACAAAGCAAATGTAAGTGACAAATTCTTCATACAGTTTACTACTGAAAAATAGTTCTACAATACAGGGATATTGCATATCTGTTGTACCTTCAGTTTCAGACTTTGTACTTCCTCCAGATTCTCCAAATGGATTTGTACGCCTGAAAAATTTACCAAAAACAAAAAAATTAATAAATGCTCAGTTACCATGAGCCACAGAGAAGATATCTAATCATTGAAACCAAAGTTAAAATCCAAAAATCACAAAACTTTGTACATACATCTTAAAAAGAAAAGCTCTATATCATTCTGTCCTGGTGAGGAATACTAATGACCAAGGTGCTATGGTATGACCACTAGCCTCACACACTGAGCTAACTAAGAGGGTAAACCCAATGTTGCTGCGTTCTGGAATGCACAGAGGGACTGAAGTTCGGGCACACACAGCAAACACCTCAACGCCATAATAACCCATCTTGTAAAAGCTGTTGAATTTAAACAAGCTAACAAAAGCACCCTGACATAGCTACGATCATAGCTGCTTGAGAAAAATTTCAGGGATTTCCTGGCACTATGAAAGCTTATTTTTAGGTTCTGTCTTTTTTTTTTTTTTTTGGTACCAGGAATTGAACTCAGGACTTGTGCTTGGCAGGCAGGTGCTGTGCCATTGAGCTATATCCCCTGCCCTAGGTTCTCTTAAGTACACGCTGTCAGTTAAATAAAATGATTTCAGCATTTTCTACTTTTAGTAGCAGAGCATTTGCCTAGCATGCCCAAGGCCCTGAGCTCAATCCCCAACACTGCTGAAAAACAAAAACAAAATAAAGTAAAGCTCTTATTTCTTAAAGTGTAAGTAACAGTGAAAGAAGGAAAATAAAGATAGGAGCTACTTTTCTCCTTAGTGTGCTTGGCTTGTGGGACAGCCACAATAAAGCAAAGTACAATTCACAGTATTTTTGGAAGCAGACAGCTAAGTTGTTCTAAAATAATATCAGCAGTAAGATAGCAGAAAATTCATCTCTTTAATACATGCTGACCTATTACAGCAAATGTTAAGCCTATTTCTGTGGTCAAATATAAGTGATTTTTGCTTAGTCACAGTCATATCCAAGTTAATTTATCCAATTTATTAAGTCTTAATCTACTTACTAAATGATTTGATACTAAGTCACATTTTCTTCATCTATAGCCTAAGAAAAGAAAGTAAGTGCTTTCACAAAAAGATTCCTCCTCATATAAACAAAAGATGTCAAGGCTAGGGATATAGCCCAGTGGCACGAGCGCCTGCCTGGCAGGTACATGGGCCTGAGTTTGATTCTGGGTACCAAAAAAACAAAGATGGCTCATTAATAACTCACAGCAGCAATGTTTTTGTAACTTCCTAAGCATTTCTTACTCTAATAAAACATTATTTTCTAATAATCTAAAGCACATGTATTACCCAGAAGGTTTTTCACAATCTTGAATAGAAAGATCAACTTTCTTCTGCAATTGTCAGAGCAAATGTCCAAGAAGTAAACCTGATAAGCTACTCAGAATTAAGTAGTTTTGGGATTAGATTATCTTAACTTCTTTAACTGAGGCAGCAGATAAAGAGAAAAGCATGTATGAGTCTTTCCTAATTATTAAATTTACATTAGGTAATTAAAGGAAGTACAGCATATCTGATGCACCTGGTGTGAAGGAGATGACTCAAAAACAGAAATAGAATCATAAACCTTACAAAGCACAGCATAATGTCCCTGTACTGCCATTACCCACCTGCCTCCCTGGCCAGAGGCTTTGGCCTGACCAGGCTGATCTTCACACACAGGGGAAATGATGTCGAACTGTATCGGGGTGTCTGGAGCAACAAGGGAATCTAAAGACAGGGCAGCCAAACTGGTGGACTCAGATCCTAAGGACCCTGAACTGCTAGTTCGAGCTGTCGGTGGCCGAGACTGTCTAAACAAGAAAAATCAGAAGGCAGGGCATTTGTTTTTCTCTTTTGGAAATCACTTAACTATAAAAAAAAGAAAATAGTATTTTACACCAATGAGAGTAAAGCAAATTTTAATAAAAACACAACCCCCAATCACAGCTATTTAACAACAGACATCTTTCCGCTTAAACTGAAAAACATAAATCACCTCAAACTAGACATGTAACTGGAAACACTAGGGAAAACTGAAATCATCATTTAGTTGGCACCTGTACTGGTAAACTTACTATTTTGAAACTACACTTCTCTGACGTTCAAGTACCTGTTAGCATGGTACATACTAATATAAGCAGTACTGCTAAAATCAAAGCGCTCACTAACATTTCTAATAGCCCATGTAGTTTTTAAATAGCTGTTTGTTAACTCACCCCGCTGGCCGCAGGCTCTCATGTCTTTGCTGGAAAGATGGGGAAGGGGTGACAGCTTCCAAAGCTGACTGATTGACTCGTGCAGCAGTTTCCTATTTTGATTTTATTTTTAAAGTATGAGTATTAGTAATATTAGAAACCAGAAACTTCAATACAGTCTTCTGAATTGTCAGAATGCTTTTGAGTTATGTTTAAAATACAACTAAAGCTACTAAAGTAGTTCTACCTTCCGCTGTCTTATTAAGGTACAAAATTTCACATTACAAATTTAAATTTCAGCCAGGCACAGTGGTGCACACCTGTAATCCCAGAACTCAGGAGGCTGAGGCAGGAGAATCTCCTTGAGTTCCAGGCCACCCTGTGCAACACAGTGAGTTAAAAAGCCACCCTGGACTACTCAGCAAGACTTTGTCCCAAAAACTGAAATAGAAATAAACTTAAGTTTCCTCTTACATCCTATAATCTAGAAAAATGACTATTTTCTAGTAATACATATAATAGGAAAATACTGTTTTCTATAAACTCATGACCAGGCACTTTCAGGGATTTTTTTAGGTTTTGGTTTTTGCGAGGCATTTTGTTTTTCTTTTTTGAGACAAGGTCTGGTCTTGAACTCACTATGTAGGTCATGCCAGTCTTGAACTCACTGTGTAGTCCAGGTTGGCCTGAACTCACAGGAATCCTCCTGCCTCAACCTCCCAAGTACTGGAATTACAGGTGTACACCACCATGCCTATGCCACTACACCTGGCTACTACCAGGTATTTTGAATTAAGCTTGTCTTGCTAGCACCAAGCATAGTGCCTGACACCATGACATTCAATACATTAAATAAAGAAATTTAGAAGGAAGAAATTTTTACAAAATTATAAGTTATTTTATAACTCTGCTGGTATATTTTCATAATTTTTGAGAATATATTTACACTCAGAAATATCTATATGTCTATTAATTTATAAAATTATCATGGACCGGGGCTGGGGATTTAGCTCATTGGCAAAGCGCCTGCCTGGCAAGCGCAAGGTCGTGAGTTCGGTTCCTGGTACCGGAGAAAAACCAAAAAAAAAAAAAAAAACAATTATCATGGACCTGCAAAACTTTAAAGAAAGTTTTTCGTAAGAAATAATTTTATAATTACTGTTTCATTTACAATAACAGCTAAATAGAAATGATATTTTAACACTATTCTATACAACCTAAGTTGTTAAGATGATAAATTTTTTTGTTTTTGTTTTTGTTTTTTCTCCCGGTACCGGGAATCGAGCTCACGAACTTGCGCTTGCCAGGCAGGCGCTGTGCCGCTGAGCTACATCCCCAGCCCCAAGATGGTAACTTCGTAATGTTTTTTACAATTTAAAAAAATGGTCTTTAAGTTAGAAAAAAATTACAACAGTTCTACATCACTATCTTACAGTTAGAAAAAATACTAATATAATCCCACAAACTGATTAAAATTTCCATTTTTATTAATATAGCTATAATAGTTTTGGATGACCTGAAAATACCAACAACTAGAGTTTTGATAATTGATAGGAAAAGAACTATAGGTGGGAACTATTCAAATGCAAATGTTGTATCCCTTAGGTATTTCCTAGGCAATAAAAAACATTTGGATTTTAATTTTAGTTTTTGTTGCTCTCAGGTGATCTTACAAAAGGAAAAATAGATACAGGAAGGAGATTGAGTCACTAAAAGCAAAAGGTGTTTTTACCATTAGCACTTATTTTCTAATATTAAACTCAAGTTTATTATAAAAATAACAGCTGGGTGTGGTAGCACATGCCGTAATCCCAGCACTCGGGAAGCTGAGGCAGGAGGATCGTTCTTGCAAGTTCGAAGGCAGCCTGGGCTACAAAGTGAGCTAAGGCCAGCCTGAACTGCATAGCGAGACCCTGTCTCAAAAAGACAAAAAATAAATAAATAAATAAAAAATAAAAATAACAACTCACTCATATTTTGGAGGAGATAAAATGAATCTGGTGGCACATGCCTAGAATTTCAGCACTCTGTGAGGCTGACTAGAAGGACTGCAAATTCAAGCCCAGCCTAAACCACTTAGACCCTGTCTAAAAATTTAAAAAGGGCTGGGGACATAGCTCAGTGTAAAGGCCCTAAGTTCAACCCCCAATACATACAAAAATAAATAATAATATTTTAGAGGTCATGAAATTTTGCATCTTAAATTCAAACTTCGTCCCGGGCATGTATGTATCCCGAGTGGCACTTCACGGTCATTTTGATAAACCCAAACTCCTTTTCCAAATCGCTCTCCTCTTCACTTGAGTGTAAAACCTGGAGAACATCTTTACCTTATGCCTCTCGGTCATCTTTTACATCCATCAGTTACCAACTAGACTAGACCCTCCCAGCTAATCCCCCATTACAACAGTAACTTCAGATTTAGAAGAGTGGAGCTTCCCAGCTGAAAGCCTTCAACTGACATCATCACCCCCGGCCAGTCCTGGAAGACACTGGGTTCACGGCACAGTCAGGCCCAACAGGAAGAGAAGCTCAGACAGCTCGTATCCTAGGGCCACGTTTTTCCCCAACTACATACTCTGCAGTATGGACCCACCTGATCCCTTCCATAGTAGTCAGTACCCCTCAGATATGCCTGGTATGCCTGGACTGTCCCGATGGCTACATCTACACTGCAGGATTCACCAGGTTTGATATTCCTGCTAACCAAAGAATAACTGCAATGCTAGGAGTTTAGGCTCTATTATAACATGTATTTTAATATGTATTTTAACAAGACCCTCAAGTCATATGTATGCACATTTCAGTTTTCTATTAGTCTTCATTAACAACCTGTAATTATACTACTAGTTTCAAAATAAATCTCTAAACCGGGCATAGTGGCACAGGCCTATAATCCCAGCACTTGGGAGGCTGATGCAGGAGATCACTGTGAGTTAAGTGGAGCCTGAAACACATGCGTTTAAGGCCAGTCTGAAATATATAGTGACCTCAAAACAAAACCTCTGCATTTGTGTTTTTGTTCTATCTGCTATGTCCTTTCTTTTTCTCAAAACAAATTCTGAGTCAGATTTCCAGTATCTCTAGAGAATTTTCTCTAAAGCTTACATCCACACTGATGGTAACATTTTTCAAAGAGAATCCTCCTGTCATCACCAGATGGTTTTGAGCACACCTGTTTTTACTGAGCCCAGGGCCTTCACACTGAGCTACATCCTCAGCCTTTTTTTATTCTGAGACAGGTTCTCAAGTAAGCAGGCTACACCTACACTTGTAATCCTCTTGCCTCAGTCTCCCAGTCTCCCAGGTGCCCCCAGTGTCCAGCCAAAGTTTTAGTTCCGTTTCACCATGAAGATAAACTCCTGTGGGGCAGAGGCCACGGCTTATTTTCCTACATGTCCCTACTCCATGGTACGCAATTCAGAGCTAAGTAGCCAATACCCAGTAAATAACATATTGTTCTAAGAAGATCACTCAGAACATGCATGATAAATTAAAAGCTACCTGCTAAAATCAAAAGATTATAAAACTTGAGAAATGATGGCTCTACTAAAAGCTACATAGCCACGCAACTATCCAGTTTTGCTACATCTGGGTAATGCAAAATAAAAATATTACCTCTGGATTTTCACTTAAGTATATTTGCTTGGATATGTTGTTAATTGTACAAATCCACTGCAAGAGAAGGAACAAACATGTGATCAGAAATATTTTTCAACAACATTTTGCTGGGGATACAGCTCAGCAGTAGTGCACTTGACTAGCAAGCATGAAGCCCTGAATTAAATAAAAAGTTTCTCTTCTAAGGGAAAACATCCAACAGTCAACTGAGATACAAGTTTCCTTAGAAGTAACATACGATCTTTACAGGAAAATGCCTTGGGCCTGAGGGTATAGCTCAGCTGAAGGGCACATGTTTAGCATGCCCAAGGCTCTGCTTTAATCCCGGCACCAAATACAAAACAAAACCAAGAAAAAAATCTTGCTATAAGTATGTAAGAGTGCATTCAGCAGATTAATTATTTTTAAAGTCCCAATTTTATTCCATACAATAAAAATATAGCAATCACGCTAAAGTACAATGTAACAGTTCGTATTTACCTTTTCATACTACTTTCTGCCTTAATTCCCACTGAACAAGACAGTCTGAACTCAAATACCACAGTTAGTAACAACACAAAAAAAGAGAGAAAGAGAGAAATACCTAAATATCTTCCTGGAGAATACATTTTACATACCTCTCTTCTTTCAACATAGAAAACATTCTCTCTCCCACATCTTCTGCTTCACACTCAAGCATTCCATGCCTGATAGGCCTCGCCACTAATCTAGTATTTTGTTTGGTAAACCGTACAGAGAGCAGTACTATTTGTCTGTGTTCCTCAGAAACCAAAAGCAAGTTTTAACAGGAAGTCTCTTCCACAGGAAGCAAATAAAGGTAGCTCTCTACATACTTCTAACCTTTCTATGCTAGCACCATTATGATACTAGACAAAAAGGCTAAAACTCAAGCTATGGCACATTTTCATGGAAGAATATTTTTCAAAATGAAGTTTCCGCAATGTAAGTCCCTGGAGCGCCTCACCTTCTCCATCTGGTACACGAAGAGTAAAAATGGAAATACCTGTGAGGAAGAACACAGACTCCCCAATTTTTGTTTTTCTGTCTTTGATTTCCCCAGGGTTTTACGCTTTAATTGCTCCCTGCCGTGCCACACCTGCTGCCACCGCATTCTTGCTTCAGCAAATAGTGTCTCAAAGGGTTGGCAGGGAAAGGACTACATTAAACTGTTACCTCAGGACACTAATAACCTGACAGAGTGCAACAGTCACTGCTGAATTTTGCTTTTAAGAGAGCAGAGAGTTTACCTTTAAGGTCCCTCCAACTATAACATTTTGTGAGAAACTTAAAAATGTTAATTGAAAACAAAAAGACGAAAAGACATTTTTAACTCATTAGGATTTTCCAAAATTTCAATAATGACCATATTAATGTTTTACTTTCAGGAAAGTTTGGGGGTTTTTTTGGGTACCAGGAACCAAAGTCAGGACCTTGTGCTCACCAGGCAGGCGCTGTGCCGCTGAGCTATATCCCTGGCCCAGAAAAGTATTTATAAATATAGCTGAAGAAATTAACTAAATAAAAATTTACCTCTTCATGGTCTTTTTTACTCTCCGCTTGCAAAATTGAAGATCTAAAAAAAAAAAGTTTCAATCACAATTCAAAATAAACAAAAACACATAATCAGCATTTTAAGAAAAGACCGCCAGAGGCCCTGGGACTGAAACTTCAACTCTGACTTTCACTATCTAGGCCAAGATCAGCGATAACAGAAATAGGCACAGGTCCTTAGAAGGCAGAACGTGAAAGTACACTGTGACTGAGACAATGCATTTGAAGTTACTGGTGCCTGTATCAAAGACCTTACTAGAAAATACATTATTGCTAGTTTCTCCTTTAATATTGCTAAATCAAAATTTCAACATATGGAATCACTAACATTGCAGTGTTCGACTTTTCTATACATGTTAATATTTGGAGGGGGATGTTTCTTTCTGAGGCAGGGTCTTACTATGTAGTACAGGCTGGCCTTGAACTCATTTATGTGCCCACACTGGTTTTGAACTCATCGCGATCCTCTCGCCTCAGCCTCCCAAGTGCTGGGATTACAGGCATGTGCCACCACGCCTAGCTAGATGTTAGTATTTTAAGTTACAAAGAAAATTGCTTTACTAATTTTGAATCAAATCAGGATGTTAAGCATTAGCAAAAACTAAAAATACAAATATATAAGCACTAATAATTAGCACAGTTACAATCTGGTAATTTCGGTAAGTGAACAAGGCACTCCTAACGTCCACTGTAGTTAACACATAGTACCGCATTCATCACATATTTATAGGAGGAATATGAAATTAAACAACCATTTCAATAAGTTAGTTGGATATGCTACCTATTTTTATGGGGTAAATGTTGAATTTATTTATTTTCATAGTTGGTTTTTCTGGAGACAGAGTCTCAGGCTAACCTGGAACACACCATCCTCCTGTCCTCAAGTTTTCTGAATAGCTCAGATTACTGGCAGGTGCTATGGGAACCACCTCAAAATATCTTAATTTGCATAAATACAGGGGGAAATTGACTTTCTGGGAATCCAGACTGCTCTTAAACATTAAGTTCAGAGGTCCAAATTAACATTTTAATTATGTGAGGGGATCGAAGTTAACCTAAATATCCATCATCAGGAAGATGTTTAAATTATAACAAATGTCTTTAAAAATATTATAATCCAGCTATTATGAAATGTTTTTAATGTGGCTGCAGATTCAAATTTTATATATATAATTTCAATTTTTAAAATGTGCTCAGAACTGGGGGTGGTGGCACACACTTACAGTCTCACCTCTCTGGGAGGCTGTGGCAAGAGGATCCCAAGTTCCCTTTCAGCCTGAGCAACTTTGCGAGATCCTGTCTCAAAAATAAAGGGCCAGGGCTGTAGCTCAGTGCAAAGACCCACAGTTCATTCCCCAACACCCTTTAAAAAAAAGTGCTCAAAATAAAAACTGTAAGGCAATAAACAAAAGTTACCTGTTGTTTTCTGGTTAATAAGATTTTGTTTGGGGGTTTTTTGTGTTTTTGGGTGGTGGTGGTACAGGGGTACAAACCCAGGACTGTCACACTGAGCTACGGCCCCAGCCCTTTTTAAATTTTGTATTGTGTGACAGTATCTTGCTAAGCCACCCAGGCTGGGCTAGAACTTTTAATCTTCCTACCTTAGCCTCCTCAGGGATGGATTATAGGTATGTGCCACATGCAGTTACCCAAACTCCTTTATCTATTTCTCTGTGCTTTTCAAAAATTGTTCTAAGTCCTACTTTATGGATTTCATTTAATGGAAAAGTAATAGAATTTTTAAGGGGCATCATAAACATTAATGGACAAAATAATCTGACCAAAGTATTTAATATTTGACAGACACTATTTAATACCCCTTCTATATGCTAAGCATAGGTTGATTTCTATTCTTCCCTATAATTTAAAAGTAGGAATTACAACCCCTACCTACATTTTACAGGGAGCAAAACAAAGATTGGAGGGAGAAAGGAACTTGTCTTACCAAGTAAGTAAGGAATTCAGAGATGGAACTTTATAACCGTACAGTTGACAATATCTATTAACTTGTGCTACTGTCCCTGTACTATGCAAGATTTCCAGTGACCAAGCTCTGAACACCAAATCACAATTCACTCATTTCTGTAAGATTAAAAACCAAATTATCTTAATACACAGTGAATCTAAAATGTCTGTAACATTTCTGAACAAAAGGAATTATCCTGCATTTCAGCAGTTTAAAATATTAGAGATTTCACTAATTGTAGAAAAAATACTAACTTTTTTCCATCGAAAGAGGTGATCTGAAAACAGTATCGCCTGTCTTCGCAGTCCACCGCCATCACCGAACAATTGTCTATGTCCATGGCCAGGCCTCCGGCTACATCTCCACGGGCCTGGCTCATTAAGTTTCCACCCTGCGTGAAGTAAAACTGTCTGTCCCAAGTAGACGACACCAAGCCTGTTTTACTAAATGAAGAAAGTACATTCACATTTTAATAGCAACACACCTGAGATGGTCTCATCAGCCAACCGCAAGATAACAGGTTGCAAAGAATCAACTTGCAAAAAAGGCATCCAAGTGTCAACAAAACATAAATACAGTTGTTTTAGTCTCTAAATGAATTTATGTTTGAATGTGTGCAGTTTCCAAAGCAAGGCTGGAAATTATCAAATCGCAGCTGTTTTAGAATGACGATCCATAAAATTTAAGTTATAGTCCAATATTCCAAGGAAATAAATTCAAAATGACAAATTTTACTTCTTACTTTACCCCTGAGCTTCTCTTCAGATGAACACTAAAATCTGACCTGATGTTATAATTATGTAGATTTTAAAGCACGTAAATGACATCTAATAGTATTCACACTGTGACAGATTTAAGCTCAAATTAGTTTCATTTCTTTTGTAACTCTAAATTATGCAACAAATACCTAGGTAGAATTTTCCTTTGAAAAGTATTCATGTACTGACTGCATCTGTCAACAAGTTCACATACATACTAGTCCCACTAAAAACCTTACCTTCAGTAAAATCAAAACACTTGGCACACAGTATCAACTATGTATTATATTCATTTCATGTTACAAGATATAGAATATATGAAAATAGCAACCATTTCCTTACTTCCTAGCATTTAGGTATCCAGCCTTTCGGGTTAAATTTCGATTAACAGGAAATCTGGTGGGGTCTGGGTCAGGCACATACAGAGGGTCACTGGCTACTTCCAAATCCTCTATTGTCTGCTGCATGGTCTCCACGTCACCGTCCATTTCCCTGCGAACGCTAACACATGGAACAGATTACTTACTATCAGTCAAAGGAACAAAGGACATCTTGATAATCAGGTTTACCTATATATTTGGGTTTTTCTCCTATGTATTTGTTTTGTACATATTTTCTTAAAAGCAGTGGCACAGGTAGTTGAAGCAATTCAAGTATATTTAGACACTTTGAAAATAATACATTTAAAAACTACTGAAGCCATGCTGAATGCCTCACTCTGGAAGGCTTTTCAAACTGCTATGTCCTGTGCCTTTAAAACATAATCATCACCAGGTGTGGTGGCACACGCCTGTAATCCCAGCACTTGGAAGGCTGAGGCCCTATCTCAAGAAACAAAACACAATCATTCTCAGGGCCAGGAACAGAGCACAGTGGTACGGCACCTGCCTAGCATGCTCAAGGCCCTGGGTTTAATCTCCAGCACTGCCCAAAGGGAAAAAATCACTGTCCTCTCTCTCCACACCTATGACTGCCCGTATCACTGCTCAAACTTCCAAACTCACTGAGAACGCTAGCTTCTCCACCTAAGCTTTGACAGAATAAAAAACAAGATTTAGCTAGTAATCTCCCCAGGCACGCCCCACACTACAGTATGAAGCTAATTTCACTTATGAATAATTACTACGACGTGTCTATTCTATTCAAATATAAAAGCTAGCCCTGAAAACCTTCATTAAATTTGACATTGTCATGAAATTATGAGTTTACAGTCTAAATTGGGAGTGGTAGCACATGCATGCAATCCTAGCACTCAGGAGGCTAAGAAGGAGGATCGTGGTGAATTCAAGGCCAGCCTGGGCTACAGAGTGAGACCGTGTCTCAAAAAAAAAAAAAAAAAAAGAGTCTATATTCTAGAGAAAAGGCGGCAAGAAAAGGAAAGAAAAAGAAAGGAGAGGACAGTGGGGAGAGGCATCCTCAAACCATGTGAGAAACACAGTAGGGGAAATACTCCCTCGGGAAATTAAGTGGAAATACTTTTAAATTTTGCATTTAGCTGTTAATTTATTCACCACACTTCATTTTCAATCTTAAGGAAAAAATACTTACTTCTGCACACTTGTTCCAATATTAGCTAAAAATTCTTCCAGTTGTTCACTGAGATTTTCAGAACCCATCTTAAAGAAACTTATCTGAGATGAAAGAAGGATGGATACAAGCACAAACACGTACAAAAAATTACTTAAATATTTAAATAAATCATATAAGCAATCTCTAAGGCACATGGTTAAGTAAAAAAACAACAAAGGACTCTTCCATTTTCTAACACTGGGTACAAGGCACAATCCTAATGCACATCCTTTTATACTTTTTAACAGAAAACTAATGCAAATGTATGGTAAATTTTTTAAAACTGGAAAGTAAATTTTAGAGCATTTCAAATAAACCATATGGATAAACTATTTCATGTTTATGACAGTGATAAGCTTTATATCTGAGGAATAATGTACCCTTTTATCTGAAGGGGAATATTCAAGTTTCTTTACTGGGGGGAGGCGGTTAGGGTACTGCGAATCGAACTCTGCACCACTGAGCTAAATCCCTGACCCCTCAAGTGCCTTTAAATTCTTGATTTTTAAAGAACTAGCATCGTATCTCAGATTTCTCAAAGCTCAGTTTACTAGCTTCCTTCCTGTTGCATACCCCTTTGGGTACCTTAGAGTTTATCTCCCATTTTTAACTCAGGAACATGGGACAAACTCAAACTTGCTCATTCTCTTGCAGATTATGCAACAAGAGTGAGTAGAGGCTCTGGCTACAGCAGAACTCTCTGTGATTCACTTGATTTTCTGTTCCTGTTCCCAACTGGGATGGACAAGGCCAAAAAGCAAGGGCATTGATCTCATGTACTCTACACCACTTGAGATCGTTATCTGCAAGGGAAACTTCCTTAAAATAGTGCATCAATGACATTTTAAAATTATTATTTAAAGTAATTTTTAGAACCCAGACACAAATGAGGATACTGGCAATTGTTGGTAGTATCTTCACATTTAATGTAAATATCAGGCTTGACAGGAATCTTCTGGGATGATTATAATCCAAAATATAGTATGGCATGTACCTGAGCTTGCATGTACCCAAGGAGAGGTTCTAACAGTGCTATCTTCTTCTTGTACTGAAGAGTATTTAATGCACAGAAATAATGCATCATGGTCTGGTGCTGTTTTTTCCTGGAAGTGTACACATCTTCTGTCACTTCGTACTTTATCTTTGAATGAAAAGATTTAAAACAGCATTATGCACCTAATTTGGGGTTACCTTCAGTAGTTATCTACAGGGAAAAACCTACCAAAAAAACACTGTTATCGCTACCAATCAAACATAACTTTTGTTTTCTGATCTATTAGAAATCCTTCAACATATTAGCTAAGCTGTTTTTCTGTTTAACTACCAAACACATCGTTAATAAGGTGCAGATCCACGTTATCATTAGAGACGTAAATATCTAAAGTAGGTATGGCAGAGAAAGTCGGCCGCACGGAAGAAAGGCAGACAACTGCTAGTGACTTCGCCATCGGTGTCTGGCTGCAGTCAGTTCACGGCATGGACTCTCCCTCCTGGTTCTCTACCTACTGCTCTCCCTCTGTCCCACAGGCTTGTCTTCCTCACTCCTCCTATAATATGTGCTCCAAGTTCTCTTACTCAGACAACAGGTGTTTACTGAACACTTCTTGTATAATAGGCATGACAGTCTTCTCCCTTCTTTCTCTCTTAGCGTACCTGATCAAGAACATCCCAATAGGCTGGGGAGGTGGCTCGGTGGTAGAGCACTTCTCTAACATGCGCAAGGCCCTGGGTTCAATCCCCAGCACCACACACACACACACACACACACACACACACACACACACAGGAAAAAAGAACATCCCAATGCATCACTGACTTAGGGATCACACATTTTTACCTCCTGCTCTCACTCTGCCCAGGACCAGAGGAAGCGTATCTCTAGCTGGATGTAATGCGTGTGTAATACATGTGTGTTTATGGAAATTTACAAAACAGAAGGCAAAAAACCTGCTCTTCTATTTTATTTCTTAGCTCTCAATTACTCCAGGACCTATCAATTATCCAAATAATCTAATACTTACTTTCCATTCCCCAAAAGCCTTGGCTTATGAAATATCTCGCAGCCAGGACTAATGGCCACCTTTTAGTCCCAGCTACTGGGGAGGCTGAAGAAGGAGGACCGAAAGTTCAGGGCCAGCCTGGACAATTTAGTAAGACCCTACTGCAAAGTAAAAAATAAGGGGAGGACAGTGTGAAAGCAGTGGGGGGACAAGCTCTATCATGTAGAGGTGCAAATTCTCTATGATGAATGTGATCGTTATGTGTATCTAAAATGTACCAATAAAATCTAATCAAAAAAATAAGTAAATGAATAAAAATAAAGCCAGGCATGGTGGCACACACCTGTAATCCTAGTACTCAGAAGGCTAAGGCAAGAGGACTGCTGAGAGTTCGAGGCCAGCCTGGGCTACAAAGTAAGACCCTGTCTTAAGAAACACAAAACTTAAAAACATAAAAATAAACACTAGAATGGACTGGGAAAGTAGCTCCGTGGCAGTGCACCGCAGGGTCGATCCCCAGCAGTGTAAAAAGTACCCCTTCCTCTCCTCCCTCAGTGACATTATTTGAGACCCTTACGGTACCCTGCGAACTGCTCCAAAACCTCTTCCCTGGACTGTGTCTCGGCCTCTTCTCGTTTGCATTGGTGCTTCTGTCCTACCACGCAGGGCGCCAGGGCGTTTACCCAGCTAGAGTCCCTGTGGCTGTTCAATTCTTCTAATGCACATCTCAGGCCGCAAGCACAGTGAGCTGGCCTCAAACCACTTCTCTGCTGTCATTTCTGCTACACGTCCCCAAAGACCTCCCAAGTTCCAGACACACGAGAATGATTCTTTCCAATCACCACCAAAATAATTATAACTCGAATTTAGTGAAAGTTCCGGTAAGACAGATACTCTGCATGCATTACCTAACTTCCTCTTCAAATATAGTGGGTTTTGTTCTTTTTTGATAGGAAAATAAAGGTTTGAGATTAGGCAGAACTACATGACATCAGGGAAGTGAGCGGCAGAGCTGAGACTTGTTCCCAGTCTGACTCCAGGGCAAGTGCTCCCAACCTTGACCTTCTCCCAGCTCCACCAGGTGCCTCTGCAAAGGATTTTTAAGGGAAAAAAAAAAAGCTCCTCTCTCCACATCAGTGACAGCCACTCACCTTCAGTGCAAATGTCACCTTCTAAAGTACAGTATTTCCCAGTTCATCAATGAGAGCCCTCCTGTGCTCTTAGCATTTTAGTAAAACCTCTGTTTTTGCGATTAACTCTCATTAATCCATGCCGTCTCTTTATCCTTGTACTCTGGCACTTAGTCCAGTCCTATGCATTTATACAAAAGCCTTCAATAAATGTGGAGGAGCCACTCCATGAGGGCAGGAGTGGAGCCTACTCATACTGTTCCTACTCATACTGAAAGCAGGTGCTCAATAAACTTTTTATTTTTTTTTTATGTTTTTGAGATAGGGTCCTGCTATGCACTTCAGGCTGGCCTTGAGCTCACTTTGTAGCCCAGGCTGGTCTCGAACTCGCAAGGATCCTCCTGCCTCAGCCTCCTGAGAAATTTTTTACATTAAAAAAATGGTGAAAGAATGTTTTTTAAAGACTTGCAACAGCCAGATGCAATGTAAAATATGCCAAATCTTATACGTAGGGCCTTTAACTACTTCTCTAAGGCAAAGAGACTAACAGAGATCTATAAATGTACACATTTTATCAGTATCTGCACCATCAAGCCGTTTGTGAACTAAAACTAGAAAGGGCAAGCAGGCCTGGGGACGCTCCCATTCATGGTCACAGCGGCTGAGGTGCAGCAAATACCACCCTGCGTGAATTCCCGCGGGCACTCACGATGTTTGTACCAGCAGCGGCAGCCAAGGTCACACACGGCAAGACCCAGGCATAGCGATCACCTCACTCCCAAGCACCTAGAAGGCCTACACAGCAAGCCTGGATTAGGCCCTGGAGAGAAAGCTAATCTAAGGAACACCCAGATAAACCTGTTAATATTCTGTTCTTTAATCGTTACTTGACTGCATTTCTCAAGTACAGTAAAATATGTCTGGACTTCACCCCTTGAAGTATCAAAAGACAAATAACCCTTTAAATGAAGAGGGCCTCATAACAGTTTTTCTGAATTATGTATGTAGCAACCCAACCTTTTTTTGGTACCAGGAATCAAACTCAGGACCTGGCACTTGCGAGGCAGGCGCTGTGCCGCTGAGCTACATCCCTGGCCCTCAACTTACTGACTATCATATTTTATGAGACATTTCTGAGTAGTACACATATGGTCAAACAAAAACAGCGTACCCACTGCTATCAAAATACACAGCAGAAAGAGGCAGTGTGATACTGGGCATCAGTAAGTAAGAGGCAGGGATACCGGGCATCAATTCTACTTCTAGAATAGTTATGTTCCATTATAACAAATTCACCAGAAGAAAAGTATTTTGTTTAAAGACACCAACAACTATTAGAAAGGTTTTAAACCAAGAATAAAGTAAATGCAAAAAAACTTAAAAATTTAAAAAATGTTTTTCTTTAAAAAAATATAAAAAATAAACTAAATACAATACAACAAAGCATACACATGAACTGCTGGCTCTATTTTCAAGCAGGGAAAACCACGTGAGGGAACAGTCATTACTGTGAGGGAGCACGCAGGTACCCTACCTTATCATTCTCTTTTTTTTTGGACAATCGGCTGTATCTGTTAATCGCAGCATCATGATCTAGAAGGCAGAAATGAGTGCTGACAACCATCCGGCAGTACTCCGCAAAGCCTACGAATGCTCTAAACGCTCCTCACACATGCATCTTTCTCCAAACATACTAGAACAAGAATTCCCTACCATACGATCATCATACTCAAATTTCCCCACAGCCAAGTGTCCCTTAAACTGTGTCTACTTATCAAACTCGTAAATAAAAAATCCCAAAGAAAAGATAATCCACTAAAAGGTTTTTAAAGTATTTTTAATCCAAAAATAGCAAATGCTCATTAAATAAAAATTGGAATATACAGAAAAACAAGGGAAGTAAAAGTTTTTAGTTATTTTGGGGTTTTTTTGGTTTTTTGACACAGGGTCTCATGTAGTCCAGGCTGGCCTTGAACTCACTATGTAGCTCAGGCTGGCCTCAAACTCACAATAATCCCCCTGCCTCAGCCTCCTAAATGCTGGGATTATGGCATGCACCACCAGGCCCAGCATGGAAGGTAAAGTATTGTATCACCTTTTTAGACATTATGAATAGTAAACTGGAAGACTGATACAATAAGTTTTTAAATTTTTTCTTGCAAACAGGGTATTCAAGCAACACTGATTTAAATAATATTCACTTGAGGTTTGAATTAGGTTCATTTTTTTCAATTATTACAAAGAACTGACCATGCTATAAACTGATAAATGCATCAAAAAAAAATAAGTATATAAAGTATTAAGAAAAAAAAGTATTCAGGGCTTACCATTACTAGCAATCTGAAACACTTCCTTTAATGTTAGAATTTCTGAAAAGGTTCAAGAATAATTTCTGTTAGCATATTTATGAAATACCTTAAAGTTTGTTTACAAAGCAATAAATGCCACTAAAACTACCGTTAAAACTCTAGTATTTTATACTTTTACACTTAAGGTGTAAAATTACTGTATGTGTCAGCTAGTCTGTGAAACATTTACTCTCCTTGGCAACAACTACCCCACCAAAAAAATCTACTTGATACAAATGAGTAATATGACACGAAACAAATTTCAAAACCCATTATTGTGTTACAATACGCCAATATTATGACTTAGTGCTTATTAACTCATCTTCTGACATATGATTCTCACAATTTCAAATGCTGAATGAGAAAAAAGCTCATTTTATCGCTAAGATTACGCCACTTGGTCCCCTTGTATCATGGAGAAAAAGACTGTTTCGTGACCTTAGAAATAACCATTCCTTTTTTTTGTACTGAAAATTGAACTCAGGACCTTGTGATTGCCAGGCAGGCGCTGTGCCGGTGGGCTACAGCCCCAGCCCGAAATAACCATCGTTAAGGATCATTACAATTACTTACTCCGTCTCGGCCATATATTTGTCTTTATTCCATGTATAGTTTAATTATTTTACAAACGACTGATACATTATTAGCTCATTGTTTCTATTCCATCTGCATATTTTAGAAATAAGTCTATATAAATGAATTTATAAATTATGAAAAAAAGATCCAATTCTACAAAACGCTCGCTTTTTCACCTAGCAACAGTAAATGGACAAAACATCCACAAACTACTAAGTCACTAAGTTGTGAGATGTGCCAGCTCCTCTACTCCTCCCACTGCCCCAGCCCAAACGAATCTCCACACTCTGCGCCGGAGCCCAACTGAGGCCCTGATCATACATCGCTGCCCTCTCACAGCTTCTCAGTCCAGTCTCCCAGACACCGAATCTACTCTATTTCTTCCTCCAAAAAACAGAAAGACTGTATCTCTTTACTCCTTACATACCTCCACTGGCTTCTCTGGTCATAAACTCAGGCTCGCCTTCAGCATGATGTAATCTACTTCTAAATTCCCTCCTGCCCCGCCCCAGTACCGTAAACCCAACATGGCAGCCACAGTGAATTCCTCATTACCCTCAAAACAAGCTAAGCATCTCCGAAACCTGTACCTCTGCGCGTTTTAGTCCCTCTAACAGAAAACGGCTCGCTTCTGGCAAGTTCCTCCCCACTCCCCAGGGCCCACATCTTCACGAACCCTTTCTGACCTCCCCTCCGCGCCCCACAGCACCTTCCCACTCCCTGATTCCGAGAGACACACTGTGGGTTTACCACCTCCTCTAGGGTCTCCCAAGGGCAGGGATTTCTTACCGCTCTTTGTCAGTATCTATGTCAGTAGCTATCCAGAGCGCCTATAAACATCCGGAGAGCGACTGAAGTAAACGCAGCCGAGGCTGTGGTCAGAGACGGTTAGGTACAGAGTAATCACATTTTACAGCACGCAGCTGACAACTGACAAACAACACAAGCTTGAGGCTGGGGATTTAGCTCAGCGGCAAAAGCGCCTGCCTGGCAAGCGCAAGGTTGTGAGTTCAGTTCCCGGTACCGGAGAAAAACCAAAAAAAATTTAAAAAAAATTAAAAAATAAAATAAAACAAACAACACAAGCTTGACTTCAGTACCTTTCAGATCTCTTTCTTTAAACTGGGTGATGGGGAACATCATGGCGTCGGCAAGCTGAGTTGAAAGGACCGCGTGACACGAGCTGAGCTAGTTAAGAAAAAAAGACCAGAGAGGCCAAATAACTAACAGATAACATTTACAATAAATGTCTACAGAGACATTTAACCAGTCTTACGTAAACGAAACAGAACTACTTTAAAAGGCTGACATACTTTATACAAGAAAACACTAAAAACTCTGATATAGTACAAAATACTGTACAGTCAAAATTTTCCATTTAAAACTCTTAAACTAAAACAGGAAGATCCTGGATTTAGCAATGACTTCTTAGCTATGACAGCAAGTGTACAAGGAACAAAAGAAAATGTAATTTGGACTTCATCAAAATTAAAAACTTATGTGTGTCAAATGATACTATCCAAAAAGTGAAGATAATTCACATAACAGAGTAAGATATTTGCCAACGACCTATCTAATAAGTTTGTACCTAGAATAGAGAACTCTTACAATACAAATAACTCAATTAAAAAATGGATAAAGAGCTGGGTAGAGTGGTACGTACCTATAACCCCAGCACTCCATGAGGCTGAGGCAGGAGGACCACAAGTTTGCAAGCTCAAGGCCAGCCACAGCAACTTAGTGATTTGGTGAGACCAAGTCTTAAAATAAAAATAATAAAAGGTCTGGGGATGTACCTCAGTATGAAGGCCCTGGGTTCAATCCCCAGTACTGAAAAAAAAGAAAAAGTTGTCGGGAACAAGGATATAGTAAAGGGAGAACCTTGCTCCTTGCTCAGGGGAATATAAATGGTATGAGCATTATAAAAAAATGTGATCTTATACTCTGAGTAACTAATTTATAGGTAACAACACGCAATGTATTAATCATTGCTACTCTCCAATTATCCTTTTTTGAAATTTTTTTTCCTCTAAAATAAAATTAAAGGCCGGGTGTGGTGGCGCATGCCTGTAATCCCAGCACTCCAGAGACTGAGGCAAGAGGATAGTTATAAGTTCAAAACCAGCCTTGGCTACAAAGTGAGCTAATGGCCAGCCTGAACTGCACAGCAAGATCCTGTCTCAAAAAAACTAAATTAATTAATTAGTTGATTAAAATAAAGTTTTAAAAAACCAGTTTGGTGATTCCTCAAACAGTTAAACATAACTGGGTACGGTGGTGCATGCCTGTAATCTCAGGATTCGGGTGGCTAAGGCAGGAGGATCACTCTGGGCTACACAGTGAGTTCAAGGCCAGCCTGAACCATATAGTAAGACCTTGTCTTAAAAAAAGAAAAAGTCAAACACAAATGATCAAGCAATCCCACTCTGGGTATATACCCCAAAGAACTGTTGTTTAGTGTTCAACAAAACAAACTTGCATATGAATGCTGTAGTACTGTTTTAACTAGCCAAAAGGTGGAAACTCAAATGTCCATAATAAATGGATAAACACAGTGTGCTATATCCATATAATGAAATTTTTATTCAGCAAAAAATAAATAAATATGAAATTAAGTGCTGACTCATATTACAACACAGATAAACCCTGAACACATGCTAAGTAAAAGCAGACAGACACAAAAGTCCGCAAAATATAAGGGTCTATTTATGTTAAGTATACAAAACTGGAAAATCTATAGAGACAGAAGGTGGACTAGTGGTTGCTAGGAACTAGGGAGAGCCGGAAGATGACGGTAACTTTTCCAGGGCAGGCGGTTTCCCTAGAGACAATGAAAATGTTCTAGAACTAGAGAACGGTGAGGGGTGCGCAACGTTATAAACATACTTAAGTTTCACGAGTGGCAAGTTTTGTATGTATTTATCACAATTTTTTAAAAATGGAAAACATCCCAATTCTTTTTTTTTGGTATCGGGAATCAAACTCACAACCTCGAGTTTGCCAGGCAGGTGCTGAGCCACTGAGCTATATCCCTGGCCCAACATCCCAATTCCTTTTTTTTTCTCATTCCAATTCTTGTAAGTATTATTTCTTTGTATTAATCTCCTAGGATAATGTGTTATAATGAGTTAGAAAGATTTTTTTAAGTTGGCCTGGGGGTATAGTTCAGTGTTAAGAGGGCTTGCCTAGCAGGCACATATATCCAGTTAAAGGCAGTAGTAATGGTTCATGTCCAAAAAAAAAAAGGACCGTTCACTGCCACAACTGAGAATATTAAGATTCCCCATACATTTCTCACTGCTAGCTTCCAGTTTTTTGGTGTTTTTTTTTTAATTATTTGTTATGACAAATGGTTTAAGATATTAAGGGTTGATTTTGCTGTTTGAGATAAAAGGATTAAGGACTGGACAGTATAAACATGTAAATCTGCTTTGGCTTTTCTTCTGTGTGTGTTTTCCAAGGTCTTAAATGTTCATTCTATTTAATTATCCATCCTTGTATTCCTAATTTTGGGTTTTTTTTTTTTTTTTGGTTTTAATTTATTTTTTTGAGAGAGTCTCACTATGTAGTCCAGACTGGGCTTGAATGCACTTATTGGCCTAGGTTAGCCCTGAACTCATGACAATCCTCCTGCTTCAGCCTCCTCAGTGCTAGGATTACAGATATTCATCTCTGTATCCGACTATTCCTAATTTGGTATTCACAAAAATTTAAAAAATGGTCAGTAAGGCAGTTCATTTCAGCATGTTCTAAATAATGGTCACTTCTTAATCTTAGGGAGTTTTAAAGTTGAAGAACAATCATTTATAAAATATTTTCCTAAGTAGTCTGTTAACAAAAATAATGAGATTAATAATAACAGTAACAATAATAACAACAGTAATAACAACAATTATAAGGATGATAACTGAACAGTAAATGTTGCTTCACGGCGAAAGAAAAATCACAAAGGGCTTGGCTACGGCTATGGCTTCATCTCTCTTTCCCCGCCCTCATCAAGTAACACAGGAGTGATACATGGGCCGGGAGTACAGAAAGCCCATCCTGAAGCTTCTTCCTGGAAAACAATTTGTTTTAACAGATAAAGTATTGTTTTAGGAGACAGAACCAGCGTGTGGAAATAAGATCCTTCTTCAGTAGTCTTTGTAACCAAGTTTTACTCCTATAATCAGAATAGAAGTTCCCAATTAAAGCTGAATAACTTGAGTAACAAATATGAGAACATCTATCCAACAAAAAGAACATTTACCTCATCTATAACTTTCGAAAACTGTTGTAAAGTAGAGCTCATAACTTCATCATCACCCCCCAATGGAAAACGCTGAAAAGAAACAGAGATAAAAGTCCAATACTATAGGAATCACGTGAACAACAACATCATAATTTACATTTTTTAGTAACCAGAAAACTAAAACTTTGAATAAGCTCCAAAAATGTCATTTAATAAAGCACAGTCATTTCAATAATTAATGAACATTAATTTACATGTTTGCTAAGGAACCAACTAACATGTTATATTACAATGCACAGAACACCAAAGTTTCAAGATTTTGTGTTAGCTCCAGTTCCCCTAATAACTAACCATGTAACCTTCAGTAAGCCTCAGTTTCTCCATTTATAAAAACAAAGTAGGGGCTGGGGAAGTTGGGGCTGGGGATTTAGCTCAGAGGCAAAAGCGCCTGCCTGGCGAGTGCAAGGTCGTGAGTTCGGTTCCTGGTACCGGATAAAAACAAAACAAAACAAAACAAAACAAAACAAAAAAAAAACAACAAAGTAAATAAGATAATCTCTGAATCTAACATGAAATCATTAAAACTACTCAGTATAATATATCAATGGCATATTCTGAGAATTCAAGAAAACTTAAGAATTCTATTTTAGTAGTAGTAGCAGTACTAGTAGTAGGGAACGAACCCAGAGCCTTCCACGGGGCTACATCTCCAGCCCTTTTTTTATTTTTTATTCTGAGACAGGTCACTAACCCAGGTTGGGTTTAAACTTCCAAATCTGCAATCTTCCTGCCTTAATCTCTCAGAACTGTGGGAATTACAGGCGTGTGCCACCACACCCACCCGAAGTTTAAGGATTCTTGGTGACAAAGTCTACTGTAGAAATACTCTGTCAATGCATATGCTAAAGCATGCATATATGTTTTTTATTTATTTTTTTTTTTAAAGCACCTTCTAAAACTTTGATGCACATACCTGTTTTTCATATTCTTTTAAAAGTTTCGAAGTCAGGTGTGTTGCTGCACTTAATTCATTCTGTGGAAAAATTGGCATTCAAATTAGCACAATATTACTAAAACAAGTTTTAACTGAAGATAACTAGGCCATTTTTACTTACTGTTACACAGATATTAAACAATGCATTTTTTAAAAACCCTCATTAAATCACTGGAAAGGCAAGTACCATTAAAGCATTTGAAAGGAAAACACAAATCAGGGGCTGGGGATTTAGCTCAGTGGCACAGCACCTGCCTGGCAAGCACAAGGTCGTGAGTTCAATTCCTGGTACCGGGTGGAAAAAATAAAAATAAAAATAAAAATAAAACAAATCACAAGAGACAGTGTCAAAGAACTCACTAATATCCCAGGTATGTTCTTTTTTGCTGTTGTCTGGCTAATCAAAAGTAAGCATTAGGGCCGGGGATACAGCTCAGCAGCACAAGTGCCTGCCGGGCAAGCGCAAGGTCCTGAATTCGATTCTCGGTACCAAAAATTTAAAAATTAAGTATTAAATATTTTAAAAGCTAGAAGTAAACTGTATAGAACATTAACAAAATTGTTATGGAGATTCTAGATGGGTGACTATTATTCTCTTCAGATGCCTATAGCAGACTATCATAAGCATTTAATAACAGACAATTAAGCCAGGTATGATGGTGCATGCCTGTAATCCCAGCGCTCGAGAGGCTGAGGCAGGAAGACTGCTATGAATTTGAAGCTAGCCTGTGGCTACATAGTGATTTCAAGGCCAGCCTGAACTACATAGCAAGACCCCGTCTCAAAAAACAAAACAAAACAACACACAACCAAAATGCGGTTGAGTTACTCATAACACAGTCATATTTAAGACTTTTCCATTTTAAAAATTCTTTTACAGTAAAAAATACAATGCAAAAATAATACTTTTTTCATATATTAATTAAATATATGTGGTCAAAAATTTGAGACAAGTAAAAAAACTAAACAACTACCATAGCAACTTTTTTTATTCTTTGGAGACAATGCCTCCCTCTGTAATGCAGACTGGCCTTGAACTCACTAGGTAGCCCAGGCTGGCCTCAAACTATTGGCAGTCCTCCTGCCTCAGCCTCCCTAGTACTGGGATTACAGGTGTGCACCACCACGCCCGGCCATAACGTTTTCATCTTTTTTTTTTTTTTTTCTTTTGGTAGTGGTGGTGGTCTTAGAAACCAGGGACGCTCTACCACTGTGCTATATTCCCAAACCTTTTATAAATTTCTTATTTCAAGAAAGTTTTTGCTAAGTTGTCCAGGAGGGACACAAACATTCTATCCTCCCGCCTCAGACTCCCTCGGTGCTGGGATTACAGGCGTGCACCATCATGCCCGGCTTATCACTGCAAACTCTAAGCACATAATGAAAATGTGAATCCAGAAAGAGAGAAGAATAAGGAAACAAAATTTACATTTGATTAATCGGAATGAAAGTACATCATAGAACCCCGGCTACTGTTAAAACTTACAATTAAGTTATACAAACTCAAGAGTTATGTCTATTCTATAAGAAAATCGCACCACAGCCTCCTTAAACTCATCTCCTTATACCCCAGAGCTGTATTAACTTTTTATTACCTTTTACTAACTAGAGACAGGCTGCCCTCAAATCCTCTGCTCAGAAAGGGGAAGTACCCCTGAGTTGCAGTAAGGAAGCCCTTACTGTTTGGGGAAGGGACAGAGGAGACAAAATCTTGTCACTTTTGCAGTGCTACAAAGCATACACTAGTAACGGAAAAGTAAGCTCTATAATACAACACACTTAATATTCATCCATCCTTTTCACAAATACTTCTCACCCAGGGCAGGGCTAGCACCAGTACACAAGACACAGGGCTTAACGGTTCCTTTGTAAACAGCGCTGTGTCAGCCCTTAGCTTTCTTACCTGTGCGTCATAAATCCGATGCATCGCTTGGTACAACTGGTTCATGTAGTTGGAAATAGCTGTAGCATCTTCTTCAAATACACCCAGTAAAGACCTTGTCTGAATAAAACAAACCAATAAATTTATGTTAAGTGGTACATAAATCAGATCAGATGGAAAAAATTTTTTCCCCTTACAAGAAGTAAAAATTCTAACATAATAGAACGCTACTATTTCTCAATTTTAATCTACTTTCCTGGGGATGAGGCGGCTGGGGATTGAACCGAGGGTCTCCACACTGCACACCCCCAGCCCTTTGTATTTTAAGAGACAGTCTCCCTAAGTGGCCCTGGCTAGGCTTGAATTCGTGCTCCTCCTGCCTCAGCGTCCGAAGAGTGCTGGGATCACAGGCACCCCTACCACGCCCAGCTCGCATCAGGGAATCTTGTTTGACTACTGCCATGCTGTTTTGTTTTGCTCTTTGGGGCACGAGGGGTCAAACTCGACCTCACGCTGCACCACTGAGCTAAAGCCCCAGCGCCACTACCACCATTCTTACGAAAAATCTCCCCCTTGCTTTTATTTTTTCCTCCAAAAATTGGCAATTTCAACTCAAAGAAGTATACATTTACTTATGATTACATGAAAAAGCTTCTATCTCAAAGCAGGGCTGAACAAGTTTTTGTTTTGTCTTGGTTTTTTATCTTGTTTTGTCTGCAGCGCGAGGGACTGAAGCTAGGCCCTCATACTTCCTAGGCAAGCGTTCAACCACTGTGCTACACCTGCAGCCCACGTTCCCTACTTATGGCGAAGAATATCAGGTTCAACACTGTATAATTACTATTTGTTTAAAGTTTGGAGCTAACGAAAATAGAATCAATATAATACCGTTATTCAATCAAAATGGCATTTATTATAAAATACACCACTTTCACACAAAATATTTTATTTCAAGTAAAATATGCTGGCAGTAAAGTTATGACAACGTTTTCTCATTTATTGATATTCTGACTACATTTACAGAAACAGACCCTTAGAATTTTATTACATGTGGCTTTCATGTAAACACAAAAAGGAAATACAAATGGCATAAATGTAATGCATTTCTAAAACTTTTTCACACTCAAGAGTTCAACTTGAGTGGGATATAGCTCAGTGGCACAAGCAAGCGCGAAGTCCTGAGTTTGATTCCCAGTACCCACAAAAAAAAAAAAAAAAAAAGAATTCAACTCTTGCTAAGGCGTGGTGGTGCATGCCTGTAATCTCAGCACTCAGGAGGCTGAGGCAGGAAGACTGCCATGAGTTCCAGGCCAACCCGGGCTACATAATGATTTCAAGGCCAGCCTGAACTACAAAGCGAGACCCTGTGTACAAAACAAAAAATAGTTATACTTTTATGAATCATTTTTTAACTCAAGTCATCAATATCCATATTTTCTCCAACATTATTCTTCTTGTTATCATGTGGAGGTGACAAGTATTTCTCAGAAGTACTCCACTTTAGGTGCTACTATTTTCTTACAAGCATGAGAAAAAATTACGATGATGGCGCTTTGCTTCCACCAGGTACAAAAGTTTTTAGGTAAACTGACTTGTTGGCTGAAGAGAAAGGCTGCACCTGGCTACTGTGCCAGTAGGAGAAATGAAAACCAAGCACTGTACATACATTTGTAGGCGATCACAAGCATATTACACCTGCCACTAGCTAAGAGCAACTGTCAAAATACCACCAACCCAAACTGGGTGTGCTGCAAGCCCACAGCCCCAGCCACTCAGCAGACTGAGGCAGGGTGTGCTTGAGCTACTGTAAATCAAAACTAAACAAGGGGGTGAGGGTGTAACTCTGTGATAGAACGCTTGGTTAGCATGTGGCTCTCAGTTCAATCCCCAGCACTAACTCGTTCACACAGAAACTGGCTGGCAGGTCACTTGTGATTAGATTAAATAATTAATTAAAAACTTCTATATTAAGAGCTTTAAAAGGTACCGTGCTTTTGTTACTCTAGATAAGACAGTCCAAACTGAGAACATTTATGATCAAGAGCATTCATGTCAGCTCTATTTATAAGAGCATTATTTTGGAAAAACTCTAGAAGACCAACAGTGGGAGCCAGGCAGTGTCACACTCCTGTCGTCCCAACTACTCAGGAGGCCAAGGCAAGAAGATCTGGCCACACAGTCTGGGCAACATAACAAGACTTCCTCTCAGACAAAAAAAAAAAAAAAATTTAAGAAAACAGGGGCTGGGGATATAGCTCAGCGGCACAAGCGCCTGCCTGGCAAGCGCAAGGTCCTGAGTTCGATGCCTGGTACTGTCAAAAAAAAAAAGAAAAAAAGAAAACATGCAGTCTCCAAATCTGTTTTATTCAGAAGATGTAATAACAAGGAAAGATACTTAAGCTATAATGTTAAAAGCAAGATAAAAATTGTTACCATACAGAGAGAGAAAAAGACTAAAATAAAGAAAGAAAATTACTATTAGGGTTTGCTGCTGGATTATTATTTTTAAAATCAGAGTCAAAAATGGTCTGGGGGGGAGTGTTTGTTTTGAGACAGTCTCACTTTATAGTTCAGGCAGGCCCCGAAGTTGCTTTGCAATCCAGGCTGGCCTGCCTCAGCCTCCCAAGTACTGGAATTATAGGCGTATGCCACCATGCCTAGGAAAAATCTGCAGGTCCAGAGACACTAAGTGCCTTGCCTTAAAGTAGAAGGTACTAAGGGGCGGTAAAAACTAAAACCTTTATTACCTCAATTCCAGATCAGGGCTTTTCATCCTGCCCACAAGTTTTCCCTAAGAATAACCTCCAAGCATCTTCCCTTTCTAAATCCCACTGTCCCAACTAATTTTCCCAAATAAATGTTACCAAGTTCAAACTGCCTCTAGAAACTGAAAAACTGCCAACGCAGTTATTTCAGTAAAAATTACTATAAAGCTGATATAAATGAGGCGTGCTTGTCAAAAAACACAACTAATTCTCAAAGTTCAAGATTATCTCTGCCTCTACAATTATGGTTAGGGCACTGTGTCACCCATTCTGATCTTATAATTTTTTTTTTAAAGTCACACAGGAGAAAGGGCAACCAGTTGAGGCCTACGAATAAAAAACTAAAATGACAAAGCACACCTCACCAATACAACCACAAAATTGTTGCGAATCATTTGAAACAAATATAACTTTGTCAATTTTTTTTTTTTTTTTTTTTTCCTACTGGGGATTGAACCCAGGGTACTAAAACTGAACTATATCCCCGGTCCTTTTAAAATTTTTTATTTTGAGACAAGGTCTCCGTAAGTCGTTAAATTGCCCTGGCTAAAACTGAACTTGTGATCCTCCTGCCTCAGCATCCCGGCGTGCTGGGATGACAAGCAAGCACAACCACGCCTGGCTTACAATTACACTGAGAATGTCATCAAGCAAATCTGAACCGGCTATACTGCACTGGCAGTTAAGATAAGCTGAATGTGGGTTTCTCTTTGTTGATTTAGGCTGATAAGGCTACATTACCAGCAAGCAACTGCCCTGGGAAGATAACTTTCAGGATGAAGAACAAATCAATTCTACAATCACAGCCCCATTTCAAGTTGGCAATTAAAAACGGGAGAAAAAAAATCCACGGCAGGAATGCCATCTGGGAAAGGAGTAGCTAGCTTTTTCCTCCTCTTTTTGAGGGAGAGGGGGTATATTAAACCGAAGACACGTGAGATACACATGCAACTGTATTTCTAAGTAAGCGAAATTGCAGAAAATGTGCATCCTAAGCGCACCCAGGAACACCTCAAATCGCCTGTGTGAAAGGTAGGCACGGAAATGACATTTCTTTACGCGAGTTAGAGCCCCAGCCAACACCTAATACAATTGATTTCATTCTTCAGTACTGAAAACGTAATCAAGTGTTTACACTTTCCAAACTGCCTTAAAGCAACCGCACCGGCATCATCCCCCAACGCACAAAACCCGGGGCTTTTATTTTGATGAGCGTTTCAGAGCCAAGTCCGCGGGGAGCGGCCGCGGCCGCGGAGCAGCGAAGGCGCCGCGCATCACGCGCCGAGCGCGGCTC
>NW_004955430.1:6968819-6982307 GCF_000276665.1 Chinchilla lanigera | reverse complement strand
GCCCTTCAGCGCTGCGGGGCTGGCCGGGAGGTTCCCGGGCGGGGCGGGGCCGCTCTCTGCGAGCGCGGGCGGCGCAGGCGGCGCTGGCAGCTCTGGGTGTGAGTGCTGCGGGAGCGGTCCGGTCACGCCTGGCCGGCGCGGGTAGCCAGGCCCCGGGGGAAGACCCCTCTGGGGAATTACGAGCGCTCATACTTCTGCAGCATTTCGGTCAGCGACCTTGGAAAACCCCTGTGCCCGGCCCCTTAGTTTCCTCAAATTATAACCACCAACCCCGTCCTGAGCAGCCCTAACTCTCCAGCCAAATGGTGCGGGCTACCTCGCAAGAAACCCGACGTGTGTCACCAGCCGAGCTTTCTGGTAACCGTGGACTCGAAATTACTTCTCTGGGCACTTGGGCATCAGTATCCTGAGGTAAAAGCACTGGGCTTTGGCCCGGCGTGGTGGCGCACGCCTGTAATCCCAGCACTCGGAGGCTGAGGCAGGGGGATTCTTGCAAGTTTGAGACCAGCCTGGGCTACAAAGTGAGCCCAAGGCCGATCTGAACTGCATAGCGAGACCCTGTCTCAAAAAGACCCCCCCCCCCAAAAAAAAAGCACTAGGCTTTGTTGCCAGTTCATTGATTTTCAACCTGGCCTTGAAGCCTAACAGGCTGAGATTTCTTTTACATCACAAAGAAAAACATCTTTTATCTGGGGGCTAGGGGCTGGAGATTTAGCTCAGCAGCACAGTGCCTGCCTGGCAAGCTCAAGGTCGTGAGTTCAATTCCTGGTACCGGAAAGAAAAACAAAAAAAATTAAAAGTAAAAATAAAATAAATAAAATAAAAATCTGAATACACTGGTTAATTATGTGAACAACTGATAGCATTTGCGTCCCATCAAAAAAATTTAGAAACTTGAAGCAGCTTCTTCTGTCACTAATTATGTAATAGTGTGAAGCTCAAAGAAGTGGGTGTTTGTCCCGCTGGAGGCTAGAACTCTTGCCTGTCCTCCTGTTCCTGATCCGTCTTCCCCAACCTCGAATCTTCCTCTCCTTCTCTGTTTCTCTGTAGGGCTATAAGAGGCTATCGTCTGTGCACAAAGAAAATGGCAAAATAACTAGTGTTTTCTCAAAATCTAGCCCTTAATCCCACCAATCCGTTCCATTTCCATTCACAAAGTGTGAGATGCTGAGTGAGGATTATTAGCTGCCTACTTCCACCGATACACTGGAACAAATCCATATATTGTGGAACAAGTCCAAATATGGTAACAGGAATGGAAGTTACAGCCTTTAAAATTCTAGATTTTCCCGTGATCTCCTGCAAGGAAAATAAAATTATGTTTTAAAAGTTTTGTCAGGTAGACTTGTTTTACAGAAGTATCTTTATTGTTATGATCTTTCAGTAAGAGCTCTCCGTTAGTCTTTGAAGAGATCTTCAGTTTTTGAAAAAGGCAGCTTGGATCAGTTCTTACGTTGTCTTAAGAGTTCCCAATTGTTTTATGGGTTCTTTATCCTTGATAGCTATTTTTACTCTGCTAGCAAAAGCAATACAACCTGGCTCTAAGAAAGGAAGGTTTTCAAGGTAAGTAACCTTGATTGAAGTATGACTTAGATTTTGAGGGAAGAAAAACAGCAACAATTGACAAGCATCAGGAGTAAATGACTATTCAAAACAGAATAAAGAAAAGAAAAGAAAATAGAAGAGAGGAATTATGCGGTGTAATTGAAGGGGAGTTACCCAATTAATGTGGCCAAACCAAATAATTCCAATGAAAAATTCTGTTTGGTATCCGAATTATCTGGGTGTGGTGTTATCATCAGGTTGAATAGTTTCTTTGTGGGCTGGGGATGTGGCTTAGGGGTAGAGCACTTGTCTAGCATGCACAAGGCCCAGGGTTCAATCCCTCATGGGAGGGGGGGTTCTTTCTTTATATGTTATGTGCATTTAAATTGTAGCAAGGATCAGCTAGTTAATAATGTTAAATAATGTTAATGTTCATTTGGGTGGAGAGGTGGTTTAGTCAAATTATACAGCCAGAAAGAATCTTCAAGCATCTTTTCTTTGGGCCTTCCAGTCTTTTCTTTAGGCTACTGTATACCCTGCTTATCCAAAAATATGATGGTATTGCTTATTTTAAAACACCTCTAAAGCTAGTTTCCTTTGATAACCAGCTGAAGTTTAATCAGCCTAAATTTTGTGCAGTTGACCAAACTGAGTTCATTTTAAGCCCATTTCCTTTTGTACAGGAAGTGAGGCTTGTTCAGAGAATGCCTCTAGGGCTGCTGGAGACTGGTGTGTGGGTAGCATAGTAAAAACTGGGCAGCTGGTTAATTTTATGGAAGCAAATCAGGACTAAACGACTCCCACCATAAGAATTCTTTGTGATGTTTCACACAAGCAATCTACAATAAAAGGATGCACAATTTTGTAAATAGATTTGTTAATTGTTAGTCTCCTAACATTATATTCAGTCTTCTTATAATTAGGTTTTTACGGGATACTCCTTGAAGTTCTTGTCTGTGGTCTGTAATAGGAAAGAATCCAACAACCTAAATGATGCTGGAGCTTTACTTGTAAAAATTATCCCTCCAGGTCAGTGGTTTCAAATTTATGCAAATATAAAAAACATCTGAGGCTGGGTGTGGTGACACACATGCCTGTAGTCCCAGCACTTGAGAGGCTGAGGCAGGAAGATTGCTGTGAGTTCAAGCCCAGCCTGGGCTACACAGTGAGCTCAAGGATAGCCTAAACTACAGAGAGAGACCCTGTCTCAAAAAAAAAAAAAAAAAAAGTTAGGGCTGCGGTTATAACTCAGTGATAGAGTGCTTGCGTAGCATGCACAAAGCCCTGGGTTCAGTTCTCAGCACCACCCACACACACATGCACATACAAACAAGTGCATGTTTAGAAAAGGAATCCTAGATTCCAGCAGAGGACAGCAAGAGAGGCGCCATCTCCAAAATCATCTAGAAAACCAAGAAACCACCTTATCACAAATATCCTCAGAAATACTATCAACCTGAAATCCTAGGGAATTCATGCTCCTTTTAAAAATATAATGTGGTGATTTAGGAACTTTCGTGACCAAAACCAGCATTTAAAAATCAATAAATAGGGGCTGGGGATTTAGCTCAGTGGCAAAAGTGCCTGCCTGGCAAGTGCAAGGTCATGAGTTCGATTCCTGGTACCAGAAGAAAAACAAAAACAACAACAACAACAACAAAATCAATAAATAGCCTGTTTTCTATTGCTACAACCTTAGTACCACAAACTGAATAATTAGTAAAGAATAAAGCTTTATTTGGCTTATGATTCTGAAGGCTGGGAAGTTTAAGGTCAGGCAGCCACTAAGATCAGTCCTAGTTACTTTCCTCATTGCTGAGACAAAATATGTAACACCTAGAAGTTAAAGGAAGAGAGGTTTATCGTAGCTCACAGTTTGTAGAGATTTGGTCCATCATCGCCTGGCTCCAAGGCAGGGTGGCCTGGCAGAGGGGGATCGCAAAGGAGAAACAGTCCATGGCATAGCACGCAGGAAGCAGCTGCATCAAGCCTCCCTTTCCCTTTTATCCCATCCAGGCTACAAGCCTATTGGTTGGTGCCACCTACACTCAGGGAGGACCTTCCCTTTACCCACACCCAGAACTATACTAAACCAATTGGTGGACTGATTTAGTTATTACACAAATTCTTAATCCCAGCATCACACACCCTAGATCCAGCCAGCTCCAAAAAGCCCCATCTATGAGCACATGAGGCTTTAGGGGGACATCTAGATACAAGCCATAACAGAGGGGTCCTTCTTGCTGGTAGCAGCTCTCCTTGGGGTCTCAAAGTGGCACAGTGCCCACAATGAGAACGTCTTAGCTCAGGTTTCTCTTACAAAGCCATTGTGCCGTTGAATTCAGGCTTCACCCGTACAGTTTTATTTACCCTACTGAAGGACTCCTCCATCCAAGTACTAACCAGGCCCAACCCTGCTTAGTTTTTGAGATCAGACTAGATTGGGTGTGTTCAGGGTGGTATGGCCGTAGACATAAAGCACTCCTCCAAATAATGTAGTTGGTTTAAATTTCACCCTCTTCACATCAAAATGGGGATTACATTTCTTTTTTGGTGGTACCAGCAATCAAACTCATAACCTCACGCTTGCAAGGCAGGCACTGTGCCACTGAGCTATATCCCCAGCCCAGGGATTAAATTTCAACATGAGTTTTGGCACAGACATTCAAACCATGGCATATGTATTTTGATATTCTAGAGAAAAATCAAACCAACAGTTAACCAAAACAGCAAAGACTATTACCATGTTGATTGGGGTTTTGTTCTTTTCTTTTTTTGGTGCCGGGAATTGAACTCTGGACCTTGAGCTTGCCAGGCAGGTGTTTGTGCCGGTGAGCTATATCCCCGGCCCCTGCTTGAGGGTTTTGGTGGTAGTGGTGTTAGTGTTTTGGTGTGCATAGGGAGGAGATATGGAGGTGCCCCCAGGTTAAAATACACATGACCTATATGTATTTCTGCCACCACAGCAATTCTGGGAAGGATCAGGCAAGCCCAAAGAGATTGCTATTCCAGAAGTCAGTATGTCCTGTGACTGCTCAATCACTGAAAACATTTTTTTTTTTTTTTGTCTTTTTGAGACAGGGTCTCACCATGCAGTTCAGGCTGGTCTTGAGCTCACTTTGTAGCCCAGGCTGACCTGGAACTAGCAATGATCCTCCTGCCTCAGCCTCCTGAGTGCTGGGATTACAGGCATGCACCACCACGCCCGGCTCCACTGAAAACATTCTAATTTTTACAGATAAATATAGTAGTATTTATCTCATGGCTAACACGTCTCCAGGTTAATCAGTACATCCCTCCATGAACACTAGGTGGCACTAATAATTTACTTTACGGACTCAAATTACCTCAGGGGATGGCTGTCTTCATTTAATAAGTATTTATTAAATAATGAGCCAAATATTAAAAAACCCTGACCTTGTATAATTTTGTAGTTATGGTGGGGAGAAAGTAAAAAATAAGCATAAGTACTATCAGAAGTGATTTATTAGAAGGTGCTAAAGTTAAGGAAAACAGAAAAATGGAATGGGGGTCAGTTACAGTTTTAAATAGGCTTTTCAGGGTAGGCTGCGTCAGAGGTGATATCTCAGCAAGACCTGGAAGGGGCGGAGGAGGGAGCCTCGGAGCATCTGAGGAGGGAACGTTCCAGTGGGGACTGGGTGGCCCAGAGCCCCAAGGCAAGGGTGACTGGCCTGACAGGGACCACACAGGCGGCCGGGCGGGAAGAGCAGGCCGGAACAGGTGAAGCCTTGCAGCATGCTCTGCTGACTTTGCCTTTTGCCCTGAATTTGGTCAAAAATACCCACTGTACAGGTGGTAATTTGAAACAAGTATTAGGGAAGCTTAATGAATTAGTGATGTATCATAAATTATGGAAAAACTACATTGTCTTAAGTAAACTGGGTAATTTATGAGATACATTGTAAAGGAAAATTTTACATCATGATTTAGGCAAATCACATTCAGTAAAAGGACCAAAAATAATGTTTTAAAGACAGAAGACAGGGGCTGTGGATATAGCTCTGCAGCGTAGCGCCTGCCTGGCAAGCACAAGGTTGTGAGTTCAATTTCCCAGTACCAAAAAAACAGAAGACAGCTAGGCATGGTGGCACACGCCTGTAATCCCAGCATTTGGGAGGCTGAGGCAGGAGGATCGTTGCGAGTTCGAGGCAATGATTTATTCTAAAAATGTGTATGTACCTTTTCCTCTTCCTGAACAATTCAGTCTTCAAACCATTTGATGGGGCCAGGAAAAGTAGTCCATGCAAGATGAAGAAGCCGTGGGCACCCAGAACAGGGCGAGGAGAGTCCGCACAGAGCAGCAGTGTGGGGCGTCAGAGCATGAGAAGGAGAGAGGGTATATTTTGGTGGGAAGGCAGCCTGGGCCAAGATATTGGCACTAACTTGGGTAGGAAGGCGTCTGCATGTGAGGGCAGTTCTAGAGCCGCTGCACGACCCCAGAGCTTTTGTCAGGTGGGAGCCTGGCGCAGGATTTCAAAACCCAGTATGGGGTAGGAGGAGAATCCACAAAGGGCAGCAGCCTGGTGCGGGCTCTCAGCCATGCACCTCAGGCTGAAGAGAGCACCTGCTACAGAGTGGCCGTCCTGAGGTGTCGGCATCCCAACAGAGCAAGAAGGGCCTTTGTGCGTGGGACGGCACCCAGGGCCAGCGTGGGGTACTGTGCTCCGCTGGGGTAAGAAGAGCTTCCAAGCTGTAGGGAAGCCCAGAAGAGGTGTCCGCACTCAAGGGAAGGAGGGGGCGTCTCCACGGGTGGGGTGTGGCAGTGGAAGTTTGTTTATGTAAACAGGATAGATCAAATAAGTATTTTGAGGGCAACGGGTGCCCGATTTCTCACAGTTGAGGAGGGAGTTACAGATATGGAAAGGAAGAGAGTTAAAGTGAATCCTGTGGAGCTGGGTGGGAGCTAAAGGCCTCCGTGCGAACTGAGACACAGGAGTGCATACAGCTGTCACTGTGTGTGTGCCGCATGCGTATGTGTCCTGCCTCTCGCCCTGGGAGGGCCTGGGAACAGAGGGACTCCGTAACAGTGAACACACAGGCAGTCCGAATCTCGGCTTCCAAACGCCAGCCTCCATTAACAGGAACCAGGGCCCCTTGAAGAAATGGCAGATGCTATGACTTGAAGCGAGAACAGAACAAGACACTTGCCTGGACATCATGTAATGCCAGAAAGTACAAAGTGCTCAAAAACAGTGTTGCCAAGGACATAAAAGTCAAATTAAAGGAGGTCTTCCCACTGGCCAAATCAAGGGAAATTTGATAATTACAATAAATAATAAGGGGGTTGGGGATTTAGCTCAGCGGCAAAGTGCCTGCCTGGCAAGCGCAAGATCGTGAGTTCAGTTCCCGGTACAGGAGAAAAACCAAAAAATAAATAAATAAATAAATAAATAATAAGATTACAACCCATGAAATAAAGTAGGAAACTATGAGTCCATACTGATATAAAAAAAAAAAAATGAACAAATAGAAAGTTTGGTAAAAAATATTTGTATAGGTTTAAAGTATTTCCTCCACAGAAGACTATATTATAAAGAGGAAGAGACTGACTTTATAGTGCGGAAGCCCAGCAGACCATCTTTTCTTTCCCACTGAGCTGTATCCCCACCTGCCCCCCTTTGAGATGGTCTCAGTTGTTAAACTGCCCAGGCTGGGCTTGAACTTGCAGTCATCTGTCTTAGCCTTCCGGAGTGCTAGGATTACACGTGTGTGCCACCATGCCTGGCTGACACCATTGTAAGTGCTCAGTTCAACATTCTCAGTAATAGTACGCAGCAAAATGACGTGCTGTGCAATAGGAAATAACGAGAAGAACATAGACATAGTAGCATCACTTCTATGGCATTTTTACCAAGCTGTTCAACCCAAACCTAATCATTAGGAAACATCAGATGATAGAAAAGGAAGGAAACTCTATGAAGTGATTATGATCCTTAACAGTATGAAGGTCATGCCGGGCGTGGTGGCACACACTTGTAAATCCAGCACTGGGAGGCTGAGACAGGAGGATCTCAGCAAGTTCAAACGCAGCCTGGGCTACATACTGAGTTCAAGGCCAGCCTGCTGGACTACATAGTAAGACCCTGTCTCAAAAAAAAGTATGGAGGTCATGAAGGTCAAGAAAATACTGAGGTTGTGTTACTGATTAAATGAGACCAAACAGGTACAATAAAAGTAATAGGTCATTCTGGGCTGGATTCCGTGGCTACAAAGGGTGTCATTTGTGAATGACAAGTGGGGAAACTTGAGTGGAGTTTGATGATTAGGTGGTACTAACGAACAAGTGTCAATTTCCTGCCTTTGAGTTCACTGTCATTATGTAGGAAAAAGTCCTTGTTTGCAAGAAAAACACACTGAACTATTCAGAGATGGTAAAGCATCGAGTTAGCGACCCTGAAATGGTCAGAGAGAAAAATATTTTTGGTACTATATATGCAGCTTTCCTGTGGCTTTGAGATTGTTTTGCAATTAAATAACGAACATTGAAATTAAAATGAAAATTGGTACATAGCTCTAATCAGTTATATAAGATGTGGTCACAAAATATGGTGAGTGCTTAAATTTTAAAAATTATTAAAGGGGCTGGGGATTTAGCTCAGTGGCACAGTGCCTGCCTGGCAAGTGCAAGGTCGTGAGTTCCATCCCTGGTACCGGAAAAAAAAACAAAACAAACAAACAAAAACATTATTACAGTAAAAGACTCATTGCTATTAATCCCTCTTGAAATCCTCCCCTTAACCCTTAACCCATCACTGTTGCTACTTTCTGAAATAATTCATTGTGATAAATACTTGCTCATTTGTTTATGTAATAAGAAATACAAGTTATAGCTAGGTGTTGTGGCAGTTTAGCTGTAGTAGCAGCTACCTGGGAGACTGACGCAAGGGATCACTTGGGCCTAGGAGTTTACCAGCCTGGGCAACATAGTAAGAGCTCATCTCAAGAAAAAATCAAAGAAAAAGAAATATAATTTGCAAGTGATACACCTTCCTCTGCCCATATTCCCTTCTTAGTTAATGAGGCCCTCACCTACCTGGTCTTCTAAGCTAGAAATATGGTAATGAGGTTAACCTCCTTGTCCTTCCTTCCCTCAAACACACACACACACACACACACACACACACACACACACACACACTCACCTCTATCCATGATTGACTGATTACATGGCTTGTCTCCGATCTTTTCTTAAAACATATCTCCCTGAAGCTATTTCTAAAAAACGTTTATAATATCATCAGTAACAGTAACCAATAACAGTTTCCCAGGTCAGGTGCTATTCCAAGGGTTTTGCAAAGTCATTCTTCTCTGACCCTCATTTATGTATTATAATTATCTCCATTTACTGCAGCAGAAACTGAGGCCCAGACAGGCAAAGTAGTGTATCCAAAATCATATTCCTGGAAAGACGTACAGCTGGGATTTGGACTAGGTAAGAGGTGTAATCAGAATGTGGACCACACCTGTAATCCCAGTACTTGGGAGGCTGAGGCAGGAAGATTGCTTTGAGTTGAAGGCCAGCCCAGGCTACATAGTGAGACTATAATGAGATCTCCTACTTAATATACAGTAATTAGAGTAAATGGCACCAAACAAAGTTTAAGCCTGAGCCCCTTAGAGCCCTAACTCCTAAACTGTCTTACCTGAAAATTGAGTCTGTAGGAAACCTGAGTCCAGGCTGGCTCAGCCCTGAGTGTCCTTGTTCTCACTGTCAATCTGGGGACATGAGGACAAGGGTTATAATGGGTAGGACTGCGTACTGATAAAGATTTCTTACAGGAAATATGACAAAAGCCCAGAGAAAATTCTTCAAAGATGTTTTGTTTTGTTGGGTTTTTTTTTCTTTGTAACAGTGTCTCACTATATAGTTGAGGCTCTTCTTGAACTCACTGTGTGCCCCAGACTGACCTCAAACTCACAGGGATCCTCCTGCCTCAGCCTCCCAAGTTCTGAGATTCAGGCATGCACCACCATGCCCAGCTCAGGGCCATCTTTTCCATATAAATACTTCTTCCTATATGTTTGTTTGTTTGTTTATACTGGGAATCGAACTCAAGACCTCATGATTTCCAGGCAGGCACGGTTCCACTGAGCTATATTCCCGGCCCAACAAGAGAGGCAGAAGAAACACTAGCCATTAGTAGTTGCATCAGTCACTAGAAACAGATTTAATGTAAAATATACAAATATATGAGGATTTACAAGATAGGCTTACAATGGCCTCCTGCAGTCAGATTTAGAAGAGCGCAAAAGCGCTGTCTGCATGGGGGAGATCCGAAGGGTCCAGTCAAAGGCCTGGTGCTCACCACAGGGCCTCATTTGAGTCTGTGTCGGGGGTGAAACGTCTGCGCTGAAAGGCAGGAGATGTCCAAGGGGAAGGTGCAGACTGGAGCTCCTCTGCAGAAACAGAAGCAGGCCCTCCTTCTTGTTTCCCTTTTATTCCATGCAGGCGACAAGCCTCTTGGCTGGTGGCTGACACCCAGGACGGGTCTTCTGTCTTCAGTAAATCCCTTCAGCCACACCCAGAACCATGCTGATCCGGTTTCGTGGGTTGTTTCTCACTCAAATTGACAAGAAGTTAACATCACAGTCCACCCCTTGACAACCTGAGGCATTTCCTTAAACCGCACTTAGTCTCCAGATACAAAGACAAGTTCCTAATCACACCTAACGTTACAGCCATCCTGCCTACAAATGGAGGTGCACTAATTCCCTCCCCGATGGAAGACCAGTTTGCTTTGGGTGATGCTTCCTTCTCACAGTGCATCATTTAACGTAACGCGGGTTTAACAATACTTCAACACCAATATCCTATCAACATTATATTACATAGGAAGCACATTAGGAGAGAACTATTATAGTTACAATCCTCATTTCTGTACCTGATCACAGGGCCGTCGCTGGTATTTAGAACTACATTCTTCTACTACCCATTCTGTAGGCACAACCCCTCCTCCTGGGCCCATTTGGATTTGGGAGGCAACACATCCCTCACTTAGGAGTTTCACTCCGGCCCACTTCCCAAGGGACTTGGAAAGTTCTGAGTGGCACCCAGAACAAGAAAAGGCTACGCAACCAGTCCCGGCTGCCATGCAGGCTGCTCTGCCACTGGAACCGTACAATCCCGCAGGCCCAGCGGTGCCTGAAGTGGCAGTGGCAGGGAGAGACGCTGTAGAGGAAATCCCCAAGGGCACTTCCTAGCATTACCGTGTCGTGTTGTTAAGGTCAGTGGGAAACTACAATAACTTAATCCGGGCAGGACGACAAATGGTCCAGGCCTCCGAGAATGAACATACGGGCCACCCCACCAGGGAAAGAACCTGGGCAACTCAGATCACACGGGAACCTGCTGTCCCACGGTCAAGCACTCAGTTTCCACTAAGGCCCAGCGGCAGGCCAAGAGCTGTTTTTTAAAGGGAGAGCAGTTGTCTGTAGGTGATGGCAGAGCCTTGCTCCAAAATCCTAAGAGCCTCTGCTGCAAGTCACCTGCGGGTCCTGCCAGACAGAGACTCCAAACAGCGTCTCTCCCTGCCACTGCCACTTCAGGCACCGCTGGGCCTGCGGGATTGTACGGTTCCAGTGGCAGAGCAGCCTGCATGGCAGCCGGGACTGGTTGCGTAGCCTTTTCTTGTTCTGGGTGCCACTCAGAACTTTCCAAGTCCCTTGGGAAATGGGCCGGAGTGAAACTCCTAAGAGAGGAGTGTGTTGCCTCCCAAATCCAAGTGGGCCCAGGAGGAGTTGTGCCTCTTCCTCAGTTGTAGGGGGAGCCAGATGCAACCATGTATCTTTTACCTTAGAAGGGAAATACCTACATGCCCCACACCACTGGACTCCTGGAAATTTCACTGAGGTGGAAGGACCTGGAATTTTATTTGGGCGTTTCTTACTCAAGTCGACACCATCAGTTAACTATCACGGTCGTGCTGCAGTAGGTTGGGAGTAAAAATGGCACAGAAGCAAAGGAGACTATCTCATTTCTATGCACTGTGGTATAGAGTGAATCCTTTTTAAATTAAAGTGCTTCGTAGTTTGGAGAATTTTAAATTAAAAAAAAAAAACAACAGTTTTTTTTGAGACAGGGTCTTGGTATGTAATACAGGCTCACCTTGAAGTTGCTTATGAGGCCCAGGCTGGCCTCAAACTCAAGGCAATCCTCCTGCCTCAGCCTCTAGAGTACTGGGATCACAGGGGTATGCCACCATGCCCGGGTTTAAATCAAAATTTTTTAATTGAGAGTCTGATATGTGCAAGACACTAAACAATTTGATCTGAAAATGAAAAATGTGAAACTTTTGAGATTTAAGAAAAGCAAAGACTATTATCTTTTGTAAACATTATAAATAAAGTGAATTTATTCAAACAACCTATATGTAATATCTCTTGTATAGCAGGCACTGCACTGGACACAGGAGGAGACAGAACCACGTGTGAAGTAGTCCCTGGTTTTCTGCACTTGTAATCCTTGGGAACGATACTGTGTGTCTCTAGTACCAACAATGGCAGACTGGGGCCCTCGAATGACGGTGTGCTGCAGATGTGAATTGTGTAAAATAACTCAGCATTTTTAGATTTCAAGCTCAGCTTTTTTTAGATTAATACTCTATTTCACATTTTATTAAGTTTTAGTTCCAAAATGCCATAATAGCTTCTAATTTGCAGATTTCCCTAAAGGGATACATATGTTGTTTACAGAACACTAAGATTATTCTTACACAGTGGTAGTGAATCTATCGCAGTGAGCTGTGTATCACTGGAAGCTCTAAAAGGTTCGCCATCACTGCCCTTACACACTAAAAGAACAACAAGAACAATATTGTGCTAACCCCACAACATTCAAATTGCCTGCCCAGTTGACAAAGGTTGCCTCTGGTTAGTCCCATTATTTATTCACTTATTGGTACAGCTTGTGCCTAGATACCCGCTGGGATCAAGGGCACGTGATTGCTAAATCAGTCCACTCATTGGTTGGCATGGTTCTGGGAGTGGATAACAGGAAGTCCCACCGCGGTGTGGGTGCTGCCCACCCTAAGGAAGTGTAACTTGCCTCAACTCTAAGGGACAGAGAGAGGGCTGCTGTCATCGCTACCTTGCTGCTTTGCTGCCTTCTGCCTGCCCGGCTTTGCCATGAACTATTTCTCTTCTGTGAGGTCCCGCTACCTTGGAGCCAGCCAACTATGGACTGAAACCTCTCCAAACTGTGAGGCAAAATAAACCCTTCCTCCTTCAACTTTGGGTGCTGGGTATTTTGTCTCAGCAATGAGAAAAGTAGCTAAGCCACTCATTAAGCAAATACTTATTAAAGGTCTACTTTGGCATTATTCTAGGAGATGCCAAAGATATAGCAGTGAAAATTAAGCCTGTAATTTATTTTTTATTTTGGGTGCCAAAAATTGAACCCAGGGCCATGCACATGCTAAGGTCCTACGCTTCCACCAAGCTGCACCCTCAGCCTTGATAAACTTTTATCTTAGCAATCACATTTTAATGTGTAAAAATAATGAGTTTCAAATCAGTACAATTCTAACGCAAAAGTGAGAGTGGGGCAAATGTCATGAAATTTTTCCTTTAGTTTTTTGACACAAGATCTTGCTATGTAGTTCATGCTTTCTTTTTTTCTCCTGGTCACTTCTGCTTTTATTTATGTTTTCACTATGACAATAAATTGAGCAGCAATATTTTTTTTTGGTCCTGGGAATCAAACTCAGGACCTTGTGCTTGCCAAGCAGGCTCTGTGCCGCTGAGCTGTGTCCCTGGCCCCAGTATTCCATTTTAAACACAGAAGTATATAAAATATAATTTGTTTACCCACCTATCCCCCTGCTGGGTATTTTCCCAGGAGATCTAAAAACATCATATCACAGTGATATATGTGCACCTATGTTCATAGCAGCACAATTTGTAATTGCTAAAATGTGGAAGCAA
>NW_004955430.1:6966837-6968195 GCF_000276665.1 Chinchilla lanigera | reverse complement strand
ATATAATTTGTTTAAATAGGGAAGGCAGACAGCACAGTAGTTACTTGTTTAGGTTCCTGAGTTAGACTCCAAAGCTCCAAGTCCTAGTTTAGCATTTAACTAAATGCTCAGGGCAAGGTACTAAAGCAGGCCTGGTTTTCTCTTCTCTAAAGTGGAGTTAATACATACTTCAGGATACAGTAGTTTTAGGGGTTAAAGGAGACACTGTATACACCATTTTACCCCTGAGGGAGTAATATAAGCTCAATGGACGTAGCAAGTTATACACTGACAAGAAAAACAGCCTATGATAATGAAAAGTTCAACCCCCAGGCCCTTTGGCTCCAAGGGTACCTTCTTCAGTCAGAACTGCTGCCTCTCTCCTTTTCTAAGCATTTTCTTTTCTAGAAAGACCCACAGGCAATTCAGTGAAATAACACCATACTTTCAGTCTGCCTCTACTACAGAGCTGTACCTCATTCTTTGAAAATGCAAACAATTAATCTATTTCACAAAGCTTTCTGAATCAAACTATGGCTGTGTAATCACATATTACAATTCCATTTTATAACTACATTTTAGGAAATAGCAAAACGGAAGGCCCAGTGGAAACTCATAATTACCTTCAGTTTCTCTGTGGAGTCCGTGGAGAACGTGGCATCACTTTCCCTTCCTGTCACTCCAAGAATGGGAAGAATGGGTTCTTGCTCAGGCTCCAGACAAGGAAGCTGATCCTTAAGCTGGAATCTCGCCGCTTCATCCCTAAGGGCTCTTCTCCACTGCTTGTGTTTTTCCTTGTCTTCTAGTTTGTCCTTCAAACACTGATATTGTAGCGGCAGTTTTTTGTTCTCATTTTCATTCTGGGTTAACTCCTCTGTCACGTTGTGATTTCTCAGCTGACAACGAGGCATTTTAGCTATATTCACATCTTCTAAGCTTTCTGCCTTCAGCGTCCTAATGTGACTCTCTGTCGCTCTTTTCCTCTTAAACTACTTCATCAGCTCCTGAGTATTTTGTTCGTGTTTCATTTCCGCACTTCGCAGGGACGATGTGAGCTACCCCGGCTCCCTCTGGCGAATGCTCATTCTGGCTTCAGCTGTGTGATAACTGTGTAGCTGTTCTTCATCCGTGGGCCAGGCCTGGGCTGTGGGGTCAGGAAGGTCCTCAAGCACTACTTCCCTGCTTCTCTCTCCTTCAGCCAATTTATTAGCAAGATCTGCTGCCATGGCTCTTAAGTCCTTGGTCTTAAATCCGTGATGGACTCTTATATCTCAAGAAGTTTAAGGGGCTGGGGATTTAGCTCAGCGGCAAAAGCGCCTGCCTGGCAAGCACAAGGTCATGAGTTCGGTTCCCGGTACCGGAGAAAAACCAAAAAAAAA
>NW_004955430.1:6952923-6966297 GCF_000276665.1 Chinchilla lanigera | reverse complement strand
AAGCTCCACCTGGGCATCATTACAGCGTAGTGAGATCCTTTCTAAAAAACAAATTTTAGCTGGCTGTGGTGGCGCTCGCTTGTAATCCCAGCCCTTGGGAGACTGAGGTAGGAGGATCACAAGTTCAAGGCCAGCCTGGGCTATGTGGTAACCTCAAGGATAGCCTGAACTACAGAGTAAGACCCTGTCTCAAAAAAAAAAATTTTAAAGGGCTGGAGATATACCTCAGTGTGGAGGTCCTAGATTCAATTTTCTCTTTTTTTTTTTTTTTTTTTTTCCTAGATTCAATTCTCAGTACCACAAAAAAGAAAACAGAGAAAGAAGAGATTATTGTCAGAATCTGGATGAATTTCCAACTTAATAAAGCAAAACATACACCTGTTAGATTTCACTTCACCTTGTACACCTAGATGTTTAAAATATAGACTGCCTAATTTTATTATTCCTAAATCTCTTCATTGTCAATGTCAGACTTTTATTTCTTTTTTTTTTTTTTTTTTAGTGGGAATCAAACTCACGACCTCACCCTGACTTTTCTGATATGAATATGCATTGAAAAGATATTGCAAGATTTTCACATTTTTTTCTAAATTGACCAGTATGCTTTTTCATAGGGTATTTATTTATTTATTTATTGGTACTGGGAATCGAACTCAAGACCTTGTGCTTGCCAGGCAGGCACTGTGCCGCTGAGCTATATTCCAGGCTAATTTTTTGAGACAGGGTCTCTCCATGTAGTTCAGGATGACCTTGAACTCACTATAGCCCAGATGAACTGGCAGGGAACCTCCTGCTTCAGCCTCTGCGTGCTGGGATCAGAAGCGTGCACCATCACACCTGGCAACCAGAACACTGTGATATTTATGTCATGAGATCATTTGTGAAGATGTCACAGAGGCCATTCACTGGTAAAATCAGAAGACCAGAGAATTTGGAAACACAAAATACAAATCTGATACTTGCCAGTTTGTGACTTCTGCACATTATACTCTACTCTTGGTTTCTGTTGTCTCAGCTACAAAATGGTATGGGATTTCTGAAAAGATTCAATACAAAAACATTAAAATGCCTTGGAAGCATAGCGAGAGTATTTTGCCTACTGGATGGGTAATCATCTTAAATGTTTATACTAAAGATTTGTTGGCCAGGGTGTAGGTAAGGGTACTTATATGACTGTCCAAAAATGCTGTGTGACTTACTGAGTACATTTCAATGCACATTTTTTCATTTTATAAATTCCATTTTGTTCTTTTAAAAATCTTTTCAGTCATCCCTAATAAGTTTTGCTTGTCCCTGTGTGTGATTCTAACACTTAGTTCCTTAAATTTTGATTTGTAGCCATTCTATATTCTAGGGCTGACGATAAAGCTGAGTGGCATGAGCACCTTCCTGGCAAGTGCAAGGTCCTGAGTTCAATTCCTGGTACGCCACCCCCTACAAAAAATATTATTCTATATTCTAGCCTGATAACTCTAGCCCCATCTGAATTCTTCTGGATCTGTTATTAGTTAGAATGTAGACTCGAGTGCTATAACATAGAGATTCCAGATGACAAGATGGACACTTCCTGTCTGCCCAAGAAGGTAGTCCCGGTGCTGGTGTGCATGTCCAACCCTCACTTAGCAGAGTCCCAAGCTCTTTCCTCTCTGACTAGGTTCCTTCTACCCTCGGCATTTCACCACTGCCCACTATATTATCCACATTCTAAACAGTGAAAAAGGGAAAGTAGGAGCCAGGTACGGTGCCACATGCCTATAATCCCAGCCCTTGGGAGCTGAGGCAGGAGCTGAGTTCAAGACCAGCCGAGGCTACATGGTGAGTCCGAGGCCAGCCTGGAGTACGTTAGTGAGACTCTGTCTCAGAAAACCAAGGGGATGGGGCAGTAAGAACAATAACTCTGACCTTAACTTAGCCATTTTTGGAGCAGTTTCAACATAACCTGATTTTTTTTTATTTTTTTATTTTATTTTTTTTTTGCGGTACTGGGGATCAAACTCACGACCTTCTGCTTGCCAGGCAGGCGCTTATGCCACTGAGCTACATCCCCAGCCCAACCTGACTTATTTTTAAACAATCCCTCTGGTTGCTGTGTTGACAGAAGACCATAGAGGCTGAAAAAGAGAAGGAGAAACCGCTGCTGTAGGGATACTATTGTTGCCGTCCTCTGCCTTGACCCTTTTCCTTCTCTTTGCTCTATTTCCTTATCTCTGCATTTCTCTCTTGCCGTACAAGCTGCTCCCTCTCCAGCTCCTCCCCGGCACTTCTTCTTCCCTAACCTCCAAGTATTAGAGCGCCCTAAACCAAACCTCAGACCAGCGTTCTGCGGGTGATCTCACGCACATCTGCGGCTTTTCAGACCATGCCTTTGCCAGCCCTGAGCTCACACTCACACATCCAATAGCTACTGGCTATCCAGACTGGAACATTTTCACTTCTCCAATTCTCTCCAGCCCGAGCCTCCGCACGCCAGTAACAGCACTGTGTTTACCCGGCCCAGTAAACAGTCATTCTTCATGCATTTTTCCCCGCCAAGTCCAATCCATTAGCAAGACGCGTTCTTCTTTCCTGGAATCAATGAGCTGTTTCTTTCAAAATGTGATGTATGAAACTCCTAAAAAATCTCAGCACCCTAAATCATGAATATCGCTTTTTCTCACTCACAAAGCTGTAGTCAGCCGGTGTTTGGCGGAGCTTGGCTGGTCTCATCTGACTTAGCTGCAGGGTGGGTTGGGGGCTGGTCCATATGCGTCCACTCCAGGGCGCAGGCTGAACAGTATTACCTACCCCGGTGTGGTGGACTGACAGCTAGTGGTCAGCTTATCACCCCTAGATGAACAGAGCAAGCGTGGTGCTGGGTGTGGGAGGCCCACCTGGGGATTGTTGCCAGCAGCATAAGAGGCAGAACCAGAGAAGGAGAAGAGAAGCTGTTGGGAGCTGAGAGAGGCTGTTGGGCGCTGGTAGAAGCTGCTGGGAGCTGTTGGAAGCTGTAAGGAGCTGTTGGTTCTCCTGGAGGAGCTTGTCATGCTGCTTTCATAATGGACTCGGCTGTTTTCATCCTCCGAGGAGCTCGGGACCTTGTGGACACTGAGCATGGCTTCGGTTCACTTTGGGGGAGCTCTGGTCCTCACTTCGAGCATCGCTTTCTGGCTCCAGAGGGGAGCACGGTTCACTGCTCAGTCTCCTCAGGGAGCTTGTCACATTGGCTTTCCTGATGGGAACTCGGCTGTCATCATCAGAGGAGCTCGGGACCTCACTGTCGCTGAGGATGGCTGTGGTACTCTTCAGGGGAGCTCTGGTTCTTACTCTGCATGTTGCTTCCTGGCTGCAGTGCAGATCCCTCAGCCTGCTAGCGCAGATCCTTCATCCCTCTGGCACAGACTTTCTAGCTTCCACCAGTGACCTTTGGGCCTTCCTAGCGCAGATCCGTGAAACAGGCCTGCATGAGACATTGTTATGGGCTCTGGGCCTCCAGTTGGACTCGTGGGAGGCACTGTTATGGGCTCTAGGTCTTCAGCTGGACTCATGCAGGACGTTATCGTGGGATCCAGGCCCTCAGCTGGATTCTTTGGTCTTTAGTGTGTGGACAGATGTCCTGCACTCTTTGTGTATGATTCTTTGGCTGGCTATTATACATAATCTTATAAAATATGTGTCCTGTATTATATTGTTCCCCTTGCAAAATCCCAAACTATGACACCCAGGGATGCTGTCGTGGTGATGCCAGAAACCCCCTCTGGCACATTTTGAGCTTCTGCTCACCTCTGGCTAAAGAAGGTCCTGTGAACAAGCTGAGTTAAGAGGGGGAAGTACTTTGTATGCTGTGAAGCTGCAGCAAGGGGGGATGGGTACATACCAGGAGGACTGAGAACTGGAACCAGTTATTCAGCTATTCACTCTCCCCCAACTGCCCAATGTATTAGCCTCCCTCCAACGCACTCTTTTGTCTAAGACCATCGTTCTGGGCCCCAAGCAACGTTCTTCACCACTGTATCCCTCCCACGTAGTACAGCTCAGTATGTTGAATAAATAATTGGCAACTGATTTCCCTGGCTACATTCATTCTCCTCTGATGCCTTTCCACATGGCAATCAGAGGTTTTTGTTTCTGTTTTGCATGTTCCTGGGGATCAAACCTAGACCTTGTACATGCCTGGCAAGTGCTCTATCACTGAACTACACCCCCAGCCCCAGAGTAAGCTTTTAAAAAACATGTATCTTAATGCCAGGCATGGTGGTGCATGCCTATAATCTTAGCATTTGGGAGGTTGAGGCAGGAGGATTGCTATGAGTTCGCGGCTAGCCTGGGCTATGCAAGCAAGTTCAAGGCTAGCCTGTACTACATAGTGAGACCCTGTCTCAAAAAAAAAAAAAAAAAAAAAAGTGCCCTAGTACTGTATATCAGTCCCAGCTCTAGACCCACCCTGGCTTACCTTCGTACCAGAACACCTTGCTGCAGCCTTCAGGAAGGAAAGCCCACCCATTACCCATCCCAGCCTGGCTCACCAAAAGCACCAGGTACTGCCTGCTCTGCTCCAGTTACTTCCTTTGTCTTCCTCAGAAGCTCCAATGACTGCAGGGCTTTCTCTCGGGCCCTTGGTGCACTGGCTTCCCCTCAGACTCAGCTTCCGCTAAACTGTTACCTCCTTGAACAAGCCTTCCTTGACTACTGACCACCTCTTCCTAAAAGACACCCCCCCTCACTCTGTCGTACACATATTCCTCAATAAGCACTCTACCTGTGTAACGGCTGTTCAGACTTACACCAAGGCGTGCTGTGCGGACTCAGGACTTGCGTTCAGATTTACGGACACAGGAATGTGAACGGCAGGGCGGCTATTTGGTGGCTTCTTCTACTTCTGTATTTGATTCTGTGCATGAAAACTCCGGATTTCTCGGTCAGTGTACGTCCACAGTGTGCCCTCAAAAGTGAACACAGCTGTGTCAGAACTACAGGCCACGGACCTAACACTGGACGGGTCCCGGAAGCGGAACAGCAAGCAAGTGAATGTTACAATGCTATCGCAAGGTTTATGAAGCGGAAAAGGAAATGACAGACCACACCAACGTGATGCTTCTCAAAAGCCACGCCCAGGACCCTCACTACTGGTTCTCCCATTCCCCCCTCACCGTCTCTCTCATCTGAGCCTTCCGCATCTCCTGATCATCATTCTGATGATGATACTGATGAGGACCTTGAAGGATTTGATGACTAAAATGTTAGCTTGAATGTCATTACTTTCGCACAGTTCTGCACATAGTTTATAAAAGCTCAACATCTTTTTTGTACCAGTACTGTCATTTTTGCTGATTGCACTACTGTTACGGCGTGTGTCTAGATGTCCCCCCAGGCCTCATGAGGTCATAGGCTGGGCTTTTCAGAGGTGGCTGGATCTAAGCTGTGTGATGCTGGGATCAAGCGTGCCCCACTTGGGAGTGCTGAAATAAAAGCCTGGAAGAAATAAAAGCAAAGGGCAGGCTGTGCTTCTGTGGCTTTCGCTTGCTATTTGCTGCCTTCTTCCTGCCCTGCCATGGTATGAACCATCTCTCCTCTGCGATGCCCTCCTGCCGTGTGCCACCCTGCCTCGGAGCCAGCCAGTTACGGACTGAAACCTCCACAAACTGTGAGCCAAGTGAACATCTCCTCCCTTAACCTCGAGGGTTGGGTATTTTGTCTCAGCGACACAAAAAGTAACTAAGACAACTGTGTGGTACAGTGCTATAGTTCCATGTTCTGTTACACAGCACAGTACCGCAGGTGAGAGTTAAGCAAACAGAAGCAAAGTCATCATCTTGGAGTTTCCTTTGACCATTTCTTTGTTCTGAATATTGTAGCTTTGTACAGTGGCAGTATCGCAGCCAATGAGGTTTACCTGAGGCCTGATTATTGCTAATTGAATATTGCAATATATAGTTCCTCATTTAGTGACCAATTTATATAATGGCCTACTCACAGGAACATTAAACAAGGAGTGCCTATACTGCCACTATCTCTTTTACATCTGTCAATGTGTTCATCACTCTCTGAAGTTACCATGTTCTGTTCATCACTGATCTCAAAGACCTACAATATTATCTGACACATATTAAGTGCCCTGCAAAATTCTGTTGTGGGAATACACACAAAAATATTTCCCCCAAGCCAGGCATGGTGGCACACACCTGTAATTGCAGCACTCAGAAGGCTGAGGCAGGAGGATTGCTGTGAGTTCAAGGCCAGCCTGGGCTATATAAGCGAATTCAGGACCAGCCTGAATGACATTGAGAGACCCTGCTTCCAAAAAAAAATAAAAAAAATTCCCTAGATTTTTAGAGAAATTCTTTCCTACCTTTTATTTTTATCTGTTCATTCATTTATAAAAATGGTGTTAGCCAGGCATGGTAGCACATGCCTGTCATCCCAGCATTCTTGAGGCTGAGGCAGGAGGATCCTTGGGAATTCAAGGCCAGCCTCGGCTACAAAGTGAGCTCAAGGCCAGCCTGAACTGCATAGTGAGACCCTATCTCAAAAACACAAAAAAACAGGGGCTGGGGATTTAGCTCAGCGGCACAGCGCCTGCCTGGCAAGTGCAAGGTCGTGAGTTTGATTCCTGGTACTGGAAAACACAAAACAAAACAAAAAAAAGACAAAAACAGTGTTCAGTAAAAGCAGCTCAAACTGAATGAAAATAGTGGACCATCTTCCTTAACAAAGAAGGAGCTGGGAACCAGTTGCCTCAGCCCCTGCTTCGGCTTCTTGCTCCTTGCAGCTTGGGCTCAGGCTTGGGCTGAGGGTCTCAGGGAGGGCGACCCAGGCGGCTGCCCCTGCACCTCCTCCTGCTGACCCCTCTCGCCTGCTCACCGCTTCCTTCCACATGCTAATCTTCGGCTAATACCCCAGATAATTTATCTATGATTATGGTTTGTTGCCTGTCTGACACCCCCCACGCCGCACTTGCCGTACCACTGTGTATTTCCTGAAGGCAAGAATCTTGTTCATCTTTTCTGGTGCTGAACGGGTTCTCGACCCATTTCAGAATGAATGAATGAATGAATGAGTGAGTGAGTGAATGTCTCAAAGGAGAGGAAGAAACCTGGGAAGGCCAGCCTCCTTTCTCATCCCCTCATGCTCCCCAGATAGAGCCATCCCCCATTTCAGGCTGCACCCTAAGGCCCTGCATACACAGTCTCCTCGAGATGTGAATGTTTGTTCATCCACAAAGTGACTTCACATGTAAACTGATAAACCCACCCTGTGTGTCCCTGCTCACACGTCGTGAGTGAGCTCCTTGGTTCACCGCAGAGCGTGCGTATGGGTGAATTTCACTTCATGCTGCGGCATCACCGTAGGATGAAATATGACAAAGCTGAGCTCCATCCCATAGAGGCTATTTTCCCTATGTACTACTTTTCCTCTTTCCTACAGAGTCCGGAAGTCGTTCAAATGATGAAGAACACCGAGCACTTAATCCATCCTCAAGAAAGTACCAGAAGGAGAGGAAAAGCGTACAAGAACCACAACTGTTATACCTTTCTAGACCGGCCACTGCAACATCTTCCCGATTAGCTGCTACACTTTTTTTTGTTTTTGTTTTTGTTTTTTTTTTTGAGACAGGGCCTGGCTTTGCAGTTCAGGCTGACCTTGAGCTCACTTTGTAGCCCAGGCTGGTCTCAAATTCGCAACGATTCTCCTGCCTCAGCCTCCTGAGTGCGGGGATTACAGGTATGCACCACCAGGCCTGGTTCTAGCTATACTTTTTAATTTTGTTTTGTACCAGGAATCGAACTCAGGACCTTGTGTTTGCCAGGCAGGCACTGTGCTGCTGAGCTATATCCCGGGCTCTATATGTTTTAATTTCAAGTTTTTGTAGGATTATAAAACTAAAATATTCCGTTCTTAGTCATTTTTTCTTACAAGCCCAATCTTGATCATGAAATCACGCCATCCAGGTGCTGGGGATTTAGCTCAGTGGCACAGCGCTTGCCTGGCAAGGGCAAGGTCATGAGTTCGATTCCCGGTACTGGAAAAAAAAAATCACCCCATCCCAATTCTTCAAAAGATCAACAGGGCAGCTGGGATATAACTCATTGGTAGATGGTGTGCTTAGCATGCTGGAGGGCCTCAGTTGGCTCCTCCACCCCAAAATGAAAGGAAAAGAGCAGCAGAGGGAAAATTTTCTGTATCAAAGTACAGTTACACTGTGCGTGTTGGCACTGTGGGAGGCCGAGGCAGAAGGATTGCAAGTCTGAGAGCCCAGCCTGGGCAGTTTAGCAATTTAGCAAAACCCTGTCTCAAAACAGAAATAAAAAATGGGCAGGGGGTGCAGCTCAGCGCGAAGCTATGGAATCACCCCTCAGTACAACACGTACAGCAAACTGAGTGCTGGGCTGAGTTCTGCGGTGGCCTTGTCTAGCGTGCTCAAGGCCCTGGGTTCTGTTCCCAGCATCTAAGAACACAACACGACAAAATAAAACAAAACATCGCATATGCTGTTGACTCTTCTCTTTGAAACAAATGCGTTAGAGAAGTTACTCTATGTAGTTTGAATGGCTGTACATTACACTGCTTGGAGGAAATTACATAGGAGTCTTTATATAAACTCGTACCTCTCTCATTTAAAAGAAAAGATGAAGGAAAGGAATTAGCCCAGTAATCATTTAAAATACTTGGTGCAACTGCTCCTGTGAACTAATCCAGGCACTTGGAAGACAATCACACTCAGTGTTAATAACATGGCAATCTTTTCCAGTATGCTGCCCCCCAAATACGCTTGTGTTCTCATTGACCACATTCACTATTACATATGCATATGAAAAACAGGCATTTTCATCAGAATTACCGTAATAGCATTAAGAGATTATGATTTTTTTCCAATTTCCTTGGAAGAAAATTTACTTAAATTAGATTATTCGTTACTTGACTGCTCTCCTATCTTGCCTGTAGGTTTAGGTAACTGGAATCCATGAAGGTAGAGACTTCGGGATATAAAGCATGATTTTATACATTCATGATTCCAAAGAAAGGAGGAGGCCTACGTTTGTGCATCACTTCCTTCCAGAAAGTTAAGTCTGTGTTCTGCTTCGAAGAGATAACACTTTTTGTCCCTGTAGGTGGCCCCCCTGGTGTAGCCATTAGTTGCTAATTACTTGCAAACAAATAAACAATTAACTCCTCAAGCTGCTGGCTGGGCAAGTGTTCATTGACATGCTAAAACTTTCTGAAACAGGATTTTAATTAGTGACATTCTAAATCCAGCCCCCTTGTCAGCAGAGCTATAAGGTGTGCTCGGGCGGACCCCACCTGTGCCGTGGGGCAGAGGCGGCGGAGAGGCCAGAGCTCTCCCGCGCAGCCCGAGGAAGGATGTCTCCCAGCCTCCAGCAAGCGGCTCAGCCTAGGGAAGGCAAACCCTCACCCCGCTCCTTTTCAATAGAGAGTATCCTGGGACCCGACCAGAAGAACTGTGCTCCACCGCTGAAACCGCACAGGCCCTGGGCGGACGCCTGCAGCTCCTCAGGTACGCCAAGAACTCACGTTTACACTTTTAAGTTGCATTTGAATGTCTAGTTTGTTCTTTGTTTTATGCCGCATCGAGTTAGAGAGGAACCGGTTTCATTAAATTACATAACTAGGACCAGTCAGCATCTAGGACTTTAAGACGTCCTGTGGGGAATAAACAGACTACCTGCCTTAAGACGGAGGGGAAATAAGGTCATAGGAAATGCCAGAAACCTGCATTTACCTGAAAAACTTCTGTGTGTGTACCTGACACTCCCTCCCCAAAATAAAATAAAAATGTTTTTTACACCAAGGCGGGATTTTCATTTTTGTTTGGCTTTTGGTTTCTGGTTTGATGAGGGAATGGTTCTTTTGTGAAACCCAGAAGAATTCCAGTAGAAAAATTAAAGAAAAGTTACTGAAATTACTTCTCACAGCCATTTGCGGGACATAGGGTTGGCTCTCTAAGGTCGGGTTTATTTTCCTGCTTTTAGGGAAAGAAGGTGACCGATGTCTGCCCCTCCCAAGCCTCCCCCATGGGGTCTCCTTTCCTTGCGCGGTGGATCACCCAGTGACCGAAGAAAGAGTCTTAAAGCATGAATATTACCGTTCAACCTCAGAAAGACTGTCTTTGAAAAGTGAGATGAGCTGGTATAAAGGACGAAGACCAAGAACTGCTTTTACTCAAAACCAGGTGGGAAGGTTTTTAGTCCCTTCATGATATCACACAGGCTGTCACCGATGCCCTGCAGGGCAAAATCCTCTGGGATTGTGGCTTGGAAGCCGTATTAAAGAAACAATGGATTATCATATTTTAGCAGTTTCTGGGAAATCATTTAAAAGACATTTAGATTAATTGCCCAAGGTTTAAATGCAATTATTTAGTTATATAAATTGAAGTCCATTTTTGGTGACATAATGGAATGTCAACATTTAAAAAGATTGTTTTCTTATTCTAGATTGAAGTATTGGAAAATGTCTTTAGGGTCAACTGCTATCCTGGCATTGATATCCGAGAAGACTTAGCTCAAAAATTGAATCTAGAGGAAGACAGAATCCAGGTAATTTTCAATCTGGTTGTTACTCTTGATGATTGTAATATGAAGAATAACAAAATGTTTCTGAGACCTATTTTATTTTTCCTTCATTTTAGATTTGGTTCCAAAATCGGCGGGCAAAGCTGAAAAGGTCCCACAGAGAATCACAGCTTTTAATGGCGAAAAAAAATTTCAACGCAAATCTCCTGGAGTAGATAGAGGAAAACTAAACTTGTGAAACTATCTTTCAGTTGCAGGACATGAAGCATCAATAGAAATATCAAGTGTTTAACATGTGATGTTTTCTTTCTTGCATTTAATCCAAATATCATTTTTTCTGAAAATAATATTGTAAATAATTATGATTATAGCATGATGCATATTATATTTGGACACTTTTAATTACATTAAAGACCTTTCCTGTATATTTTAATAAACATTTTCAGAAAAAAGCGGCTATTTTTAAGTAAACAAAGTTAATCTAATAAATCAATACCCTAAATCAGTAAATTCATGACTGTTTCTATAAGCTGAATTCCATTTACAAAGTACTTCAAGCAAAATAATCTGGAAAAGGAGGGTACAGTTTACTTCAGCTAATTTCTTTTTTTGTAGCGGGAGTTTCCGGTTCCAGGAATCGAACTCATGACCTTGCGCTTGCCAGGCAGGCGCTGTGCCGCTGAGCTAAACCCCCAGCCCCTAATTTTATTTCTTCTCTCCCCGCTGTACCGGGAATCGAACTTACAACCTGGTGCTTGCCAGGCAGGCGCTGTACCACTTACTTCAGCTAATTTCTATCAAGCACATTTTCAAATATGATTATGTCTACCTATACTGTAGAATATGTTGTATTCATGAATCTTCAGTTTTTATTGTTTTATGGAGTAAATCATCACTATCAAAACAAAGCTTCTGGCAAGAGTTTCCAGTTTGTTTTTTTTAAGAGAAATCGTGCCAAAATAGTGATATAAAAACATCACTTTTCACATTCACACCATTGCAATTACACTACACAAAAGATTTAAGCTGCAAATAAATGCAACCTCTTAAAATAGTTTTCTAGTTCATGTAACATGTTCTACTTTCCTTAAAGTGGTGATGGTCATCTGGCTTATATCTATTTCCAATTTATGCCTGCCTGGCAAGCGTGAGATCCTGAATTTGATTCCGGTACCAAAAAATAATAGTATTTCCAATTTAATGATTTCTAGTCAGTGATACATTTTGTTACACTATTACACTGACTGAGGAAGTGGGATAAAACTGCCTTTTGAATGTGCTCTGATAGTCATCAGAAAGAATCATGACACTTTCTAAGCAAAAGCATATAGAAGTAAAGTAAAATCCCCTCCCCCTCATCCTTCAGAGATAAACCACCCTTTATCTCCACCTGGATCTTTTCGTACACCAAAGAGCATTTACGTGTGTACACACACGCGCATGCATAGCTGTTTTTGCTGTAACTGTTTAAAGTGTGATGACACTTTATAATCTGTTCTGTATCTTACCATGCCAGAATTAGAGCTTTCTCCTTAAAATCTGCCCAATTGAAGATAAGATTTTAAACCTTGTATAGACCAAGAAACTTCCACAATCCTCGTATTAAGTGGATTTTCAAATAGTACTTTTAAAAAGTTGACTTTTTAAAAAGAAATAACTTTCTCTAGAATGTAGAATGTGTCTAGAGTTAAATTTAATTTCCAGCCCCTGCCCCTTGAGGAGTGTAAAGATTATGCATAAAATTATAGAATTTAGGAAAAAAATAAAACAGCATCACAGACATTGATCAGCAGGAATAGTGCCCCGAATTCTTTAAATTATAGAAACTTCTCACTCCTATAAAAAAGTGATAAGCAAGTTTATAGTATATGAGAATATTCAAGAACCAAGATAGCACACAAGGTTATTACTATATTATGCCTAAAATCGTTTTCAAAAAAACTAAAAGATAAAGGCTGATCTTGTTAAAGAAAAGAATGAATCAGTAACATTTTTTGAACTGCCATTGCTAGTAATTTGGGGAGAATATAATCATTTTCGGGGAAAAACTGGTCTTTAACTTTGAGGAGGAAAAAAAATCAAGCAAAATGAAGATGGAAATGAAAACCTACACTAGAATTCTCTTTCCCTCAAAACACACAGGCTCTAATCCACGGCTTATCTCTGCTCCCGGTGATTCCAGGCCTTTGTCTCCACTAATGCCCAAGACAAGGTGCACTGTGGCAACAAATCAAACTAATGCAGTCAAGCTAATACCTACAGCGTCTCTATTATCTGGCAGCCGCCTAAATAAGGTTATGTGGTCTCCCATAATGGCATTCGCTCTTGTGAAGCCAGCCAGACAAAGCCCACCACTGAAGAGCGCTGGTGGAAACAATGGCTGTGAGCGCCGGTGGTCAACCTCTGGGTAAACCACTGTGAATAGCCGCTTTCACCACATGCACATTATCACACATCCCACGAGTGGCCTAATTTCCCATTACCAAACCCAGCACAGCACCATCAACCTGGGTCTCACACCCATTTCTTTGTTTTTGTTTTTTGGTTTGGTTTTTTTTTTCCGGTACCGAGAATCGAACTCACGACCCTGCGCTTGCCAGGCAGGCTCTGTGCCGCTGAGCTAAATCCCCAGCCCCTCGCACCCAAAGCAGGGAGGTATGACCGGTCTGTTGACCTGATGCAAAACCCAAATCACCATGCCAAGCGGGGGCTTGGTGTTTCCATTTCATCGAGACCCATAGGAATAAAAAAAGTTTCCATGCACCTTTGGCTAAAGTCAGTGCTTACTTTCACTCTCTTGTCTCCTGTGTGGTTGGGACGGCAGCCCAAGCCAAGCGGCTCTTCTTTTTTTTAGCATATGTTTGTG
>NW_004955430.1:6949933-6952504 GCF_000276665.1 Chinchilla lanigera | reverse complement strand
GCAGATGCAGGAGACATTGTCGTGGGCTCTAGGTCTTCAGCTGGACTCGTGCAGGACATTGCCATGGGATCCAGGCCCTCAGCTGGGTTCTTTGGGTCTCTAGTGCATGGATGGGTCATTTGCACTCTTCTGTGTTTGACTCTTTGGGTGGATGTTATAAAATAACCCTATAAATTATGTGTCCTGTATTAAGTTTTTTCCCTTGTAAACCCCGACTGCAACCATATACATATGGCACCTTAATACTTTTTACCTCCCCTCCCCGCCCTTCCCTCCTGGCCTCCCCGAACCCCAGATTCCATCCCCCGCTCCACGAAGTCTCCCCATCGTCTCCTAGCATCTGCCTTTCACTTTGGGAAGCACTTCTTAGCGGCTGTCCTCCCCCCGTTCTGTTAGATTTGCCTCTTCTCATTTCCCTCCCTTATTTTATTTTCACCGTTTTTCCTTTCCCTTGCTAATTAGCCTTGCCAAGTGTGTTGGTGTCAAAAGGCTTTACTGAACCCCACAGATGCATCTCCACAGCTGAACCTCCAAACTAAAAATGCTACTGTTCACCTTCTGCTGTAAAATCACCCACGTCTAGGAACTTCCTGTGGGTTCTTTCTCCAGGTGTCCTTAGATGTCTGCTTTAACTAGCACATTACGCCAACAATGACATCAGGACTGTGTCGTACTGTCTATACCGCATCAAAAAGTTACAAATAACCATATTCCTGCATAGCTGCTGCCCCCCCAGACTGGTCTCCAAATGGAGACACATCAAGCTGACCTGAGCTCAGCCTACAGTCTGGAGCAAAGCCCGGCGAAGCCCGGCTACATCCACTAACGCCAGCTGACCCACAGCCTGTGAGTGACTCTTCAGCCTCTCAGTTTAAGGGCTTTTATAAACATTATCACTGCAGCTGCACAAGCTGGCTCAGTTTCTCTGACTGATGTGTGTCAGTTCTTTACAGGGAAGACATTCGATGAGCGTATTTGAATTTCTTAACGTTTGCTTTTAAATTGTATAATTTTTTTGTTGGTTTGTTTGTTTTCTGGTACCGGGAATCGAACTCATGACCTTGCGCTTGCCAGGCAGGCGCTGTGCCACTGAGCTAAATCCCCAGCCCCTAAATTGTATAATTTTTGAGTATAGGAATTTACGTATTTTTAATTAGAGCTGTCTTTTCCTTTGTGAGCTTTCTTCCACCGCTTTCTCTGACACTTGCCATTTTTATGACCACCTTCTAGTATCTTGAAAGCCTGTCTCTATCATTTACACATATTTTCTGCATTTTTGGGTCAGCAGTTTCCTCTTGCATAATGAATAGAATGACCGGAACAATCCTCCTCACCAAAGTCACAAAGACAAAAGATGCTTATGCTAATAATAAAAATAATACCCCCACCTGTTACATGCCTGCTCTAGGCTAAATGTTGATGTCCCCCCAGAATTCATATGCTGAAACCTAATCCTAGTGTAATAGTCTCTGGCAGTGGGAGCTATGGGAGGTGACCATGTCACAAGGGTAAAGGCCTCATAAGTGAGATGGATGCCTTTGCAAACGGGACTCCGCAGGGCTGCCTCGCCCGCTCCACCACGGGAGAAGCGGGGAAGAGGGCCCTGCCAGACACTGAATCTGCTCACACTTCAGTCTTGCTCCTCCCAGCCTTCAGAACTATGAGAAATAAATTCCTGTTGTTTATAAACTGCCGGTTCATGGTGTTTTTGGTGTAGCGGCCCAAATCCAGCCGGTGCCCACCATGAGCCAGGCAATGAGGTACTGCACAGGAGTTATCCCGTTCTATGTTCGCCGTAACTCTGCAAGTTGGACATAGTCAACCCACTTTATGAATAAGGAATCATGGATTCAGACAGTTTTGTTATGATTTATTAGCCCTATTTTTGTTTGTTGTTTTCTTTTGTTTTGTTTTGTAAGACAGGGTCTCTCTATAGAGTTGACTGGAGGCTGGCCTTGAACTGTCTATGTAGCCCAGGCTGGCCTTGATAGATCCCCCTGCCTCTGCTTCCCAAGTGCTGGGATTACAGGGGTGCATCACCATGCCAGCCTCATTACTTCTATTTTACAGATGTGTACATTGAAGGACACAGAGAGGTTAAGTAACGCCATCAGAACCACACAGCTAGGAAGTGGCTCAGCCAGAATCAGACCAAGTTTGACTCCAAGGTTGCCTCTTTTAAAATTAATTAATTAATTAATGTATTTATTTTATTGTTTTTTTGAAACTGGGTCTCACTGTGTAGCCTAGCTCTGGCCTTACACTCAAGCCAATCTTCCTGCCTCAGCCTCCTGAGTGCTGAGATTACACAAATGTACCATCAGGCCCAGCTAGAGTTGCCTCTTTGCACTAAGTCTTTCAGGAGACAGAGTCACTAACTATCAAAATCTGGAAAAGTACCCTGAGTTTTTCTTTTATTTCTTCCTTCCTTGTTTGCATGGGGGGTGATGTAGGAATATGGGGGGAGTAGCAGAAGTCCAATGGTGAACTGGTCAAGTTTTGCTGAGATCTAAGAATACTTTATTAACCATGTGTTCTCTACAGTATTTTGAGCCAGGCGTGGTGGCGCAC
>NW_004955430.1:6945113-6948513 GCF_000276665.1 Chinchilla lanigera | reverse complement strand
GGGATATAGCTCAGAGGCACAAGCGCCTGCCTGGCAAGCGCAAGGTCCTGAGTTCAATTCCCGGTACCAAAAAAAAGAAGAAAACCGAATGTATGTCCACACACAAACTTGTACACCAGCATTTAATGTTAGGCATAATAGCCAAAAAGTGGAAGCAATCTGAATGACCATTGACTGATAGACAAAATGTGGCATGTCCACCCAGTAGCACAATACTCAGCCATAGAGTGGAACACACGCTACATCATGGCTGAACACTGAACGAAGCCAGCCACGAAAGCGCACATGTGGAACGATTCTGCTTATACGAAATGTCCAGGATAGCCCAGGACAGACAGACAGAAAGTAGATTAGTGGAGGCCAGGAACCAGAATCCGGGGTGGGGAGTGGCTGGTAAGAGGCATGGAGAGTGTGGTGCCGGGTGTGGTGGAGCAGGCCTGTAATCCCAAAATTTGGGAGGCTGAGGCAGGAGGATCGTTGTGAGTTCGAGACCAGCCCGGGCTACAAAGTGAGCTCAAGGGCAGCCTGAACTGCATAGCGAGACCCTGTCTCAAAAAGACAAAAAATAAAATAAAATAAAAGCAGTCTAGCGCCATTATGCATGGAAAGACACACTTTGATACAAAATAATTGCTATTCAAATCAAGAAGTTTTTGTTCTGTGTGCTGTTTGTGAGAGGCATGAGACACAAAGCTGACTTTCACTGCGGGTTTTCTTTCCCCCCGTGGTTACTTGATGCTATCAGGATGTGTATGTTAAACTCATCACAATTCTATTAGCTGGGGGCTGTTACTCCTCTACAAGCAATTTTCTTCAAGCCCTTGCTATTTAAATACAGAAAGAGTTTCCCACCTGGTAACTTTAAAACTTTCTGCTAACATTAGGAAAAAACAAACCGGTGAGATGGTAAACTCTTGGAATCCTAGCACTCGGGGAGGCTGAGGTAGGAGGATCTCAAATTCCAGCTTGTGCTGCGCAATTAGCACAAGGACAATTAGTGCAAGGACTTAGAGACACTTGTCTCAAAATAAAAAATAGAAAGGGCTGGGGATGTAGTGCCACATGAAGGCCCTGGTTTCAATTTTCAGTACCAAAAAAAAAAAAAAAGTGGAAGTTGCAAGTGGGGATAAACTAATAGAGAACTAAAAACTAGTGATAATGCAAATATATATCAGAATGTATAGGATATATTTAAAACAATGATGAGAAAAAAATTCATACCCCCAGTCACATGTATTACTAAAAATAAAATAATGACAAGCCAGGCATGGTGGCACACACCTGTAATCCCAGCATTCAGGAGGCTGAGGCAGGAGGATTGCTGTAAATTAGATTCCAGCCTGAATGAATAGTGAGACACCGTCTCAAAAAACAAAGAAACAAAACCAAACCAAAAAACCCACAAAAAAACAAAAAACCAGACATAAGTGCATGGAGAATAAGAAAAGAGATGATCTAAACAAATTAGAAGAACATTTTTCTAAGTCGTAGAGGACTATTTTGTAGCCTTGAAGCATATATGTTTGAAAACCTAGAGAACATGATGAATTTACTTAAAAAAAAAATCTTTGACAAAATTCTATATTTATTTCTGTGAAAGAAAGAAAGGAAGGAAGGAAGGAAGGAAGGAAGGAAGAAAGGAAGGAAGGAAGGAAGAGAATTGATGGGCACGTTTTAATGCAATCTATTTTATTTCATGGGGAGAAACTAGAGATATTTCCACAAATAACAGAAAACAAAGCAAGAACACTCCCATGGCCATTATAAAACTATCAACACTGTTCTTTATAGAGATAGTTAATACTAAAGTTCACATGGAAAAATAACAATAGTAGGAAGGAAAACATCAAAAGAGGAAATCTACTACTGAAAACTAATACTACCAAATATTAAAGCATTCTATAAAATGTAACTTTCTTTTCTTTGTCTTTTTGAGACAGAGTCTCACTATGAAGTTCAGGCTGGCCTTGAGCTCACTTTGTAGCCCAAGCTGGTCTCGAAGTTGCAATGATCCTCCTGCCTCGGCCTCCTGAGTGCTGGGATTACAGGCGTGCGCTACCATGCCCAGCCTAAAATGTAATTTTCAACTCAATATGGCCCAGTAAAACTGTGGCCCAGTCTTCTAATTCCAGCATTCTGAGAGGCTGAGACAGGAGGATTACAAATTTGAGCCCAGCTTGGGTAACACTTATTGAGACCTTGTCTCAAAAAAAAAAAAAAGGCTGGGAATTTGGCTTAGTCCAAAGGCCCTGGGATTCAATCCCCAGTACTGAAAAAACAAGTAATTTTTAAAGTATATTTTTTGGCACATGCATAGATAGTGTACTAACAGACTCATGTAATAGGATAGAGAGTTCAAACATAGACCCAAATACATGTAGAATTTAGAAAATAAAACCACACAAGTAAAGACAGCCTTTTAAATAAACGGTACTGGGACAACTAAATAGTCATTTGGAGAAAAAAAAATTAAAGTAGATCTATATTTCATGTCATGAACAAATTGATTAGAAAGTTTTTTTTGTTTTTTTTCTTTTTTTTTGGTTTTGGTTTTTCTCCGGTACCAGGAACCGAACTCACGACCTTGCGCTTGCCAGGCAGGCGCTTTGCCACTGAGCTAAATCCCCAGCCCCTTGATTAGAAAGTTAATTGTTAACAAGACTGCACAAACACTAAAAGAAAACATCAGTGAATTTCTTTATAATCTATGTAAAGAAAGAGATTCTCTAGCTTTGATTTAAAAATCTAGAATCAACTGGGCGTGGTGGCGCACGCCTGTAATCCCAGCACTCAGGAGGCTGAGGTAAGAGGATCATTATGAGTTTGAGGCCAGCCTGCACTATTACATAGTGAGACCCTGTCTAAAAAAAGAAGACAAAGTCTAGATTCAATTAAGGTAAAGACTGATAAATCTAATTACATGAAAAATAAAGGCCTTTTCCATAGTTAAAAGTTAAGCACTCAGTGGCACAGCACCTGCCTGGTAAGTGTGAGGTCGAGTTTGATTCCTGGTACCGGCGTAGGGGGGTGGGGATGAAAAGTTAAGCAAAAGCTGGTCATGGTGGAGGCTGAGGCAGGAGGATCCCAGGAAGTTCAAGCCCAATCTGGGCTACATAGTGAGTTCCAGGCCAGCTTGGGCTATATAGCTAGACCCTGTGAGAAGCTGAAAGAGTAAATAAGGTCCAAAATGTACAGTAGATATTGGATATTGTAAAAATTGGAAGAAACTATCTAAAAGGAAAAAGAAACTAGGATGGGGGAAAGGAGAAAAGAAGGAAAAAGAAAAAAAGTTTTTAAAAAAATATATATATGGGGGCCAGGGGTATAGCTCAGTGGTATAAGTGCCTGCCTAGCAAGTACAAGGTCCTGAGTTTGATTCCTGGTACCAAAAAAAAAAAAA
>NW_004955430.1:6939138-6944906 GCF_000276665.1 Chinchilla lanigera | reverse complement strand
TTTAAAAGAAATGTTTGCAATATGTATCACAGACAAATGGCTACTGGTCATAATACTGTATATATAGAATTCTTCAAGCTATATCACGTACAGGTACAAATTCTCTATGATAAATGTGATCACTATGTATATCTAAAATATGCCAATAAAATCTGATTTAAAAAAAATAATTCTTTAAAATTTGAAGATAAAAATGACTAAAAGAGCCAGGTGCACACCTATAATCCCAGCACTCAGAAGACCGAAGCAGGAGGATAGCCACAAGTTTGAGGCCAACCTGGGCTACATAATGAGACCTTGCCTCTAAGAAAAATAAATAAATAAATTTTTAAAAAAACAAAACTAAAAATCCAACAGAAAAATGAGGGGGGAAAATTAACCAAAAGTTGGGAGGTTGAGGCAGGAGGATCACAAGTTTGAGGCCAGCCTGGGGTACATAGCAAGACCTTGTCTTGGACCAAAAAAAAGACAAAATAAAAAAATATAGCTGGACACAGGAATTCACTATTACGATCAGCACTGGAAAGCTGAGGCCGGTCTAGACTACATACTGAGAAACTCTCAAAAACACCTCCCCACCCCCCGGCAAAAATTAGTACAAACCTTAAGACATACAAAAAAGGTGTTAAATTCACTTGTCATAAGAGAAATACAGGGGCCAGGGATATAGCTCAGTGGCACAGTGACTGCCTGGCAAGTGCAAAGTCTAGTGTTTGATTTCCGGTACCAAATTTTGTTTTGTTTTGTTTTTTTCCGGTACCGGGAATCAAACACAACCTTGTGCTTGCCAGGCAGGCGCTGTGCCGCTGAGCTATATCCGCAGCCCCTCCTGGTACCAAATTTAAAAAAGAGAGAGAAAAATACATTTACAGAATTGGAAAAAAATTCACCAGCTTTTTTGAAAGGACTAATATCAAGAATCCATAAAGAACACAAAAAATTAGACCTCCTAAAATAAAAGACCCAATCAAAAACTGGCCAAGTGCAGTGAATAGATACTTCATAGAAGTATTAATGGCCAATAAATACATAAAGAAGTGTTTGACATTGCTGGCCATTGGAGAATGCAAATTAAAATAACACTGAGATTTCACTTTACCGTATAGAATAATTATATTCAAGAAATTAAATAATAACAAATGCTAGAGAAGAAAAAGGAATGCTTCTACTCTGTTGGTGGGAGTGTGAATTAAAACAACCAGCATGGAAATCAGTATGGAGATTCCTCAAAAAACTAAAGCTAGAAATTCCATTTGACCCAGGTATTCCCCTTCTGGGTATCTTCCCTAATGACAAAGCCATCATATTACAGTGATACATGAATACTCATGTTTATAGCTGCACAATTCATAATAGTTAAGTCTTCGAAGCTGCCTGTATGTCTATCAGCAGATGAGTGGGTAAAGAAAATGTGGTATTTACACACAATGGAGTACTACTCTGCCATCAAGAAGAATAAACTTGAGTCATCTGAAAGAAAATGGGTGCACCCTGAGACCATAATATTAAGTGAAATAAATCAGACACACAAGCTGAAATATGGCATTGTTTCTTTTACCTGACAAACTCAAATTATAAAAGACAGATAGTAGGAAGTAAGGAGATCTTTCTCAAGTGCGAAAGGGATCAGGAAATGGAGGGAGAGGAGGGAAAGGAGACGAAAGAAGGAAGTGAGACGCGTTACCCACATGGAGGCACATGTTACCCACATGTAGCCAGCTCCATACAAGGAATGGAAACACTGCACTTCAAACATATACCAATTAAAATTAAAAGATAAAAAATTTTTCAAAAGAGAAATAAATACAAGTTTAGACAAATGAGGGATTTCTGGTTCCAGCTAAGATTGGGTCAGGGCGCTGCATCCTACCCTTCGCTCTGGCTGGAGGAACTCGGTCCGGAGTGCAGAGGAAGCCGCTGCTGCTGTTCCTCTTCCTGGCCTCGCCTGCTTGGCCCCGGAAGCAGGCGCAGTCGCAGGAATACACAGCCTCGAGGGAAACTAAAGCCCTGGCTTAGAAAGCGAAGGGAAGCCTGTGCCTAGGAGACTGCGGGCCCACAGACAGCGAATGGGAGGGTAATCTGATATTCCCTGTGCACGACGCTCCGAAACGGAGCCCCAAAGCCTGTGGAACCCAACAACGGGACAGATGAGCGCCCGCCGCCAGCCTGACCTGAGGGCGGCACACAGGCTGGACGCGCGCAGGTGATGCTGCAAAGGCTTTGAAAATGGAACCAGGCCTAGAAACCCAAGCCGCAGACGGCAGGTCAGAGCTTGCGGCCTGAACCTAACTAGTGTCTACTGGAAGGTCGTAGGAATTTAGCGAGACTAAAGCGTCATAACATAGTCTCCAAGTGGCCCATACGCACTCCAAAATGATGCCACTACCAAAAGCTACACACGTCTGAACAGTTCTCATGGGAACAGTACAAAAGCCAGCTCCAACATGACCCAGATCTTGACGAGATTTTAAGGAATTATGAAAACCACATTCGAAAAAAGGACAGCTGGGCATGGGGGTCAGGACTCCCGATGGCAGGAGATTCGCTTGAGCTGACATGTTCAGGGCCAGCCTACACAATACAGTTAAAATTTGTCTCTTTAAATAAATATATAGGGCTGGGTGTGGTGGCACACGCCTGTAATCCTAGCACTCGGGAGGCTGAGGCAGGAGGATTGTTGTGAGTTTGAGGCCAACCTGAACTGTATAGTGAGACCCTGTCTCAAAAAGACAAAACAGATAAATAAATAAATAAATAAATAAACAAAAGGGCGAACTTTTGAAATGAAAAGAAAGAGTTAAAAAAGAGTAGAAATGTAGAACACAAAAAGAATATATAGAACTGAAAAGTGTAGCAAAAAAATTCACTGGCTAAATTTAGTAGCAAAATAGATATAGAGTCAGTGAACTTGAAGGTAAAATAGTGAAAACAATACAATCTGAAAAACAGAGAGAAAAATATTGAAAAATAAACAGAGCTTCAGGGACCGGTGGGGCAGTATCATCAATCTAATAAAGGTACTGCAATATTGCTAGAAGGAGAGGACCAAGCACGCAGAAAAAAAAATTTTTTTGATGGAAAGATGGCTGAAAGCCCAGAATTTCGGTGGAAGACATAGATTTACAAATTCTACGAGCTCAGTAAGTCTGAAATTTAATAAATCTTTTAATAATTGACAACGAGGCTCATCATAATCAAATGGCCAAAAGTCAGACAAGGAGAGCAGCCAGAGGAAAGAACACATTACAATACCTAACCCTGGAACTTAAAATTACACTAAGTAGGGCTGGGGATTTAGCTCAGCGGCACAAGGCCTGCCTGGCAAGCACAAGGTCGTGAGTTCGAGTCCTAGTACCACATAAATAAATAAATAAATAAATAAATAAATAAATAAATAAAATGAAGCCAAAACTGGGAAAACTAAAAGGAAAAATGGACAAGGAGACATAAAGGCAGGAACTTACACAGATCCCACCAAACACACTTGACATTCATAGCATAGCACACAAGAGCAGAACACACTCTTTCAAGTGCATATATCCTAGGTCATAAAACAAAATGAAAAGACTGCAAATCATCAGATATGATTCCTGACCCGAGTGAGTTTAAGTTCGTATATTCAGGAGTTAATTCAGCAGGTTTAGAATTTTCAGACCCTACACATTCCAAAGAAACTGGCCCTGGACTACACTCTGGGAGATGAGCGCTGAGGCAGACCTTTGTGATAGCCCAATAAAGGTGTCTTTGCATGCCGGGCCTGGGGCCAGGCCGGAAAGTTCAAGCTGACTGTATAATTTATGGTGGGGCCTGGGCTACTGTGTGATCTCCGAAGGATCTGGAGCCTAGTGACTGAGGTCAGCCACGTGAATGCATCACTGCCACGTACAGATCCTGACACATCCCCAAAAAGTCGGGCGTGGTAGTACACTCCCGTAATCCCAGCACTCAGGAGGCTGAAGCAGGAGGATTGCCTTGAGTTCAAGGCCAACCTGGGCTACATAGTGTGAGTTTAAGACCTACCTGGACTGCATAGCAAGACTCTGTCTCAAAAAATAAAAAATAAATTAAAGGGGTTGGGGATTTAGCTCAGCGGCACAGTGCCTGCCTGGCAAGTGCGAGGTCATGAGTTCAATTCCCGGTACTGGAAAAAATAAAAATAAAAATAAAAATAAATAAATCAAAAAGAAAAATCTTGGCCCCCCCCCATGGCTCAAGTGAGCATCCCTAGTTGACAGTATCTCATGTCTTATACACCTTTTACCCTTACTGCCTTTAATTTATCTATGGTATAATAAACTGCAAGTGTGAGAATAATAGTATTACTTCATTCTGTAAGCCCTAGTGAGTTGTGGAAACTGAGGGTAGTCTTAGGGCTCCTGATATCTCTGAGATAGTAAATTGAATTCAATAACAGAAAGATAGTTGGAAAGTCCTCCCAAATACTTAAAAATTAAATAACATTCTAAATAATCCATAGGTCAAAAAGGAAATTTCAAAAAAATTGGAAAATAAGCTGAGCATGGTGGTGCACATCTATAATCCCAGCACTCAGGAGGCTGAGGCAGGAGGATCACCATGAGTTGGAGGCCAGCCTGGGCTACAGAGTGAATTCAAGGCCAGTCTGAACTACTCAGTGAGACCCTGTCTCAAAAAGAAGAAAAAGAAAATTAGTTGGCATGGCTCTGGGGAAAAAGGTACTCTCCTGCACTCCTGGTGTTATACAAATTCCTGGAACCCACAGAAGAGAAATCAAAAACACCTAAAAAAGCTATTTATGTTTAATTTTTGATCCAGTAATGCAACTTCTAGGTATTTACTTTTTTAAAAAAATACATTACAAGAGGGATTTATTTTAAGAAACATTTCTATCACATGCCTATAATCCCAACACTCTGGGAGGCTGAGGCAAGAGGATCGTAAGTTCAAGCCCAGCGTAAGCAATTTAGTGACTTGGTGAGACTGTCTCAAAATAAAAAAATTTTAAAGGGGTGGGCATGTAACTCAGTGGGTTCAATCTGAGTTAGATCTGAGCTGAGTCCCTGGGTTCAATCCCCAGTTCTGCAAAGAAGGAAAGGAAAAAAGAAAGGAAGGATGGATGGAAGGAAAGAAGGAGAGAAGGAAGGAAGGAAGGAAGGAGGGAAGGAAGGAAGGAGGGAAGGAAGGAAGGAAGGAAGGAAGGAAGGAAGGAGGGAAGGAAGGATGGATGGAAGGAAAGAAGGAGAGAAGGAAGGAAGGAAAGAAAGAAGGAGAGAAGGAAGGAAGGAAGGAAGGAAGGAAGGAAGGAAGGAAGGAAGGGAGGGAGAGGGAAGGAAAGAGGGAAGGGGAGGATAGATTTCTAACAAAATGAAAATCCTAATGCATAGGAATGTTCACCAAAACATACTTGGAATTACAAATCTTAGCTACAAGGTACACTTTCATATGTAGGCGACAGGAGAACGGTGGGATAGACTCCAGCGCAGCTGCATAATGAAATACTGCACAAAAGGTCATGTATCTCTGCCAGCTGATATGATGCTCAGGATATATACTGTCACATGAACAAAGAGCCGTGCTAAAGAGTATCCATAGTGTGAAAAGAGGACACAGATGTGTCAGTTGGTTTTCGTTTTTATTTCAGTTTATTTTTAAAACTATACGCAGGGGGTTAGCCAGGAAATGAGACTGGGCATCTGCAGGGGCAGGGGCAGGAGCGGAGAAGCTCCGTGGAATGCGTGGGGGGTTCCGGTTATCCGCATGGACCCATAGCGAAGTTTGGCTCTTTGTGT
>NW_004955430.1:6933999-6936363 GCF_000276665.1 Chinchilla lanigera | reverse complement strand
ATGGGATCCAGGCCCTCGGCTAGTTTCCTTGGTCTTAGTGTGTGGACAGATTTCCTGCACTCTTTTGTATACCATTCTTTGTTTTTTGTTTTTTGTTTTTTTAAACCGGGAATCGAACTCAGGACCTTATGCTTGCCAGGCAGGTGCTTATGCCACTGAGCTATATTCCCGGCCTGTATACCATTCTTTGGATGACTATTATAAATAATCTTGTAAAATATGTGTCCTGTATTATAGTTTCCCTTTGTAAAATAAGCCCCAAACCACAGTAGCTACTGTCCTTTCTGACAGTCTCCAAACGAGTACCCGCATTTTGCACAAACAGAATCCTACCACACACATCACTTTGTAATGCGCTTTTCTAGCTTTATAAAATACGCTTCCGGAAGTCATGACCTGCATTCAGGGAGGAGAAGTTACATCTCACTCAGGAGAATTTCTTTACTATTTGTGTGTATTTTGTAAGTCACAGAGAAACCTTTAAAAGGTACAGCTTTAAGTCGATAAGGTTAGAAAACAATTTTCCTAAAAGGCACGAAAGAGGATTAGGGATTTGAAAATTAAAGTGCTGGAAAATATATTCTAAACAGAGGAGCGAAAGGTGAGCGTAGTAATTTCCTCCCAGAAGGGAATGGGATGCCTGGCAGAATTCCATTGTTTACCTTGCACGGTCTTAACCTGAGCAACACAAAGGCGGAAAGCAGAGGCAGGAAGCGCCTTGCCGCGCCCTGGCGGGGGCGGGGCCCGCCTTGGAGGCCCGGGATGCGGCAGGATTAGCCGGGAATCCTCAGAGCATCTTGCCCCAAACACTAATTGCATTTGCGCCTGTGTCTTTGATTGGTGGTTTAGTCGGGTTTCTGGCTCATTATCATCTTAACCTTTTTTCTTTTTAAATATAATAAGGCTAGTTTTACTTTTTCATTTTCCCACAGAGGAAAATAGTTTCCATACAGGCCTGAAAGTATTTCACTTACGCTCAGTCTTTCATAATGTATTTAGTAACCTCGGTGTGGGAATGCGGCCTCCTCGCTCACCTCGGCGGTTATGTGTTGAAATAAAAAGCAAAAGCCTTGAAACCCCCAGACTGTCCACCAGCGCGTTCTCGCCAGGCGGCACGGCCTGTGGCTCCGCGGAGGAAGGAATCACAGCAGGCCCTGCCGGCGGAGAAGGGGGTTTGCACTCCAGGGATGGGCTAGGGTAAAGCTGGAGCCCAGGGCGATCCGGGAAGGCAGAGGGTGCGTCCGTGGTGTTCCCTGCGAACGTAGATTCAGATTATTGCTTTACTTGTCGTACTCCTTAATTGTACTAGCAGAGAACGAGCCTTGCTTAGGCAGGCAACTTTTAGAAGAAGGGTCCTCACACTCTGGGGGGGTGAGGGAGGCCCCGCGTCACTTTCCAGGAAGGAGGTATGGTACTGTGCTGTCCACCTGCTCCCACCGGAGGTTGCGGTCCTCTTGTCAAGGGTTGTGAGGTCTGGTTAATGTAGTCAACATCTTTTTTGCTTTTTTTTTTTTCCAGTACCGGGAATCGAACTCACGACCCTCACTTGCCAGGCAGGCGCTGTTCCGCTGAGCAAAATCCCCAGCCCTAACATCTTGTTGATTTTTTTTTTAATATTGCTTGGTGGATAGCAGTCCCGGGAATTGAGCCCAGCGAGCCCCGGGGTACATCCCCAGATCTTTTTATTGTGAGTCCGGCTCTCAATCAGTCGCCCAGGCTGGTCTTGAACTTTCGATCTTTCTACCTCAGCTGAGTGCTGGGATTACAGGCATGCACCGCTACCCTCTGCTGACTTCTCTATTCTAGTTACACAAATAATATATAAACCATTAATACTGAAAAGTGAATACAATAGACATAAACGTTCTTTTGTGTCTCTGCTGCACATTTTTCTCTCTTCCACTGCAGCTACTTTTTCAGTTTGGTATGTGCGTTTCCAAGTCTTTTTCTTACGGCTTTTTACACATGTACATGTACCCACAAAGACTACATGGTATTGCTTGGTAGTTCTATTTATTTGTTAGTTTTTCATAAACACCATATTTATTATTCTGTAGTTACCCACCCACCCACAACAAAACTTAGACATTCTTCTAAGCTTCTTATCCAAACCAACGAACCTACAGTGTGCCAGGTTGGCTGGTCCATACCGTGTTTTCAGCTGTTTCTCTACCGATAGACATTAAGATTGTTTCTAGTATTGTTTCTCCCACCACTAAAAATAATATTACTGCAGGCTGGGTGTGGTGGCACAGGCCTATAATCCCAGCACTCAGGAGGCCGAGGCAAGAGGATCGCTGTGAGTTTGAGGCCAGCCTGGGCTCCATAAGCAAGTTCAAGGCCAGCCTGCACTATATAGGGAGA
>NW_004955430.1:6931237-6932833 GCF_000276665.1 Chinchilla lanigera | reverse complement strand
TTGTGAATTCGAGACCAGCCTGGGCTACGAAGTGAGCTCAAGGCCAGCCTGGACTGCATAGCGAGACCCTGTCTCAAAAAAATTAAAAAAAAAAAAAAAAAAAGAATATAGAAGTAACGTAAAGAAGGCACAACCGGCTGGGACTGAAAAAGAGCCCCGGACCAGCTGCTCTGCAGGGCAGAGTGCAGCCCCTGGGGAGAGCCCGCGCCTCTCCTGAATGGTGGAGACTTTGCTGTGGCGCCAGGGAAAATTTCTCGTGCTTCTCACTGGAGCCGTTCCGCTATAAAGCTGCCCGGGAGACGGTCAGAGGTTAGTAGCTGGCCGCTACACTCCGGCTGCCAAGCCCTAGGAGCTGGAGCTGGACCCTGGAGTGGCTGCGGGAGCCTGCTCCACTGCAGGAACGCGCCAGCCCAGGTCTTCTTCCCTCTCCGGCGTGTCTCTCCATCCCCATCTACAGGCAAAAGCTTAGCACAGTGCTAGATGACAAAGGGAAATATGCAAATGTATCATTTGCATATTTTGCACAACTGGTAATGGGTAATTTACATCCAAAAGACAATAAATTGATAACTAGTAGATCCTCCCCCTTGGCAACTCACCTTCCATGGGTTTCCTTTTACAAACATCTGAACTCTTGTTTATCTGAGAGCCTCACTGTGTGGTGCAGGCTAGCCTTGAACTTGAAATCCTACTGCCTCAGCCTCAGTGCCGGGACTACAGGTGAGCACTACCATCCCTGGTGTACATCTGAACTCTGATACAACAGAATTTCTGAGGCCAGGCGGGGTAGTGCGTACGTGCAATCCCAGGACTCTGGAGGCTGAAGCAGGAGGATTGCTATGAGTATGAGGTCAGCCTGGACTACATACTGTGTTCAAGGACAGCCTGGACTACTTAGTGAGACCCTTTCTCAAAAAATAAAATAAAACAGTACAAAACAAAATTTCTGTATAGTTCCAACTAACAAGATACAGGCGTTCATCTTAGAAATGTAGATGTTCTTATGCTTTCTCCAAAATGAGGAGACACAGTCCCAACAATCATTGTATCTTTTGCTGTTTATACTCATTTATGGTCTCACTGAATATTCTGCTGTCTAAAGACTAAACCAGGCCAGGCATGGTGGTGCACCCCTGTAATCCCAGCACCTGAGAGGCTGAGGCAGGAGGATTATGTGGGTTGGAGGCCAGCCTGGGCTACAGAATGAGACCCTGTCTAAAAAAATAAATAAAAAAGCAATAACATTAACGTCAGCCACTTGTATGTAATTGGCCTTAGGAACAGACAAATTATCACACATATGTAACAGGCAGAGAGTGTAGCTTTTTTAATTGATCATAAGATATAATTGATATCTATGACTTCTTTATTCTACTACCCATTTGCTAGTTTCCTCCCCTCAGCCAGAACTTAATTGGTTGAGGTTCTTTACCTGGTAGAAAGACCCAAATCTTAATTTTCAAAACTCTGAGCACTCAGTTGTCCTGCCTTTTTCGAATATTCTAGTTTTCCATTGACCTTTTTTTTTTTTTTGTCTTTTTGAGACAGGGTCTAGCTATGCAGTTCAGGCTGGCTTTGAGCTCACTTTGTAGCCCA
>NW_004955430.1:6927412-6929901 GCF_000276665.1 Chinchilla lanigera | reverse complement strand
AGTGCTGGGATTAAAGCCAGGTTTCTTGTTATAGAAGAAAGGAGTGATAAATAAGGAAAGGGGTGGCTGGAATGAATCTATCATGTTGGGTTGGAATTGAATTTATCAGGATGAACTGATGGTCATATTGTGTGTAGATGCTTAACCATATATATAAAATATATAATGTACATATAGACAGAGGAGACTACAGGTTTTTGTAATATATGTATCACACGTGTGTATTTCCTCACTCTGTCTCCTGAGAAGGCCTAAGAGCAGGCCCTCCCAGTGGCAACGAGCATACCTAGTGCCCAGAACTTGATTTCAAAATCTAATACTACATAAAGGAAACACAGAGCTTCAGAGAAGTGGGTTATTCTAGAACCAGACAGGGAAAATGCAAGACGATACTGAGGCATCTTGTGTACCAGGAAGTAAGAATGTACTGTAAAATAAGATGGGGCATTACAAAGCTGTATGGCTTGTGTCTAGGTGTCCCCTCAAAGCCTCATGCACTCATAGGTGGGGCTTTTCAGAGGTGGCTGGGTCTAGGGTGTGTGACGCTGGGATTAAGGGTGTTTGGTACTAACACAGTCTGCTGATTGGTTTGCCACAGTTCTGAGGAGGGTGATGGGAAGGCCCACCCTGACTATGGTAACCTGGAAGGGACAAAAGGGAGAGGCACGCTGCTGCTGCTGCTGCTGCTGCTGCTGCTGCTGCTGCTGCTGCTGCTGTTGCTGCTGCTGCTGCGGCTTTGCTACTTCACAGCTTTGCTGCCTTCCTGCCTGCAATGGGCCTCTGCCATGACACCCTGCCTTGGAGCCAGCCAAATAGGAACTGAAACCGCTACATGAGGCCGGAGTGGTGGTGCACACCTGTAATCCCAGCACTCAGGAGGCTGAAGCAGAAGGATCCTTGCAAATTCGAGATCACCCTGGGCTACAAAGTGAGCTCAAGGCCAGCCTGAACTGCATAGCGACACCCTGTCTCAAAAAGACAAAAAGAAAAAAGAAACCACTACAAACTGTGCCCAAATACACCTTTCCTCCTTTAACTTTGGGTGTTGGATATTTTGTCTCAAGACCAAGAAAAGTATCTGAGGCAAACAATGGGGGAGATCTTGAAGGAGCTTACAGTGGCCCAAACTGAAACAATTTGAATGATAAAATAATGCTACTATAGGAACAAACCCCACAAATTTAAGCATTCTTGAACCTATACTAAAGAAATAATTGAATAAATAAATTACTGGAACAGAAGGAACAGGAAAATTCTCTTTACAGAATTCTGATTAATAAATGTAGAGAAAATATGGGGCATAGAAAACTACATCTAAAACCCCACACTAACAATTTTTGCCTGCAAGATTAATTTATGTCCTGCCTGGCAAGCATGAGGTCCTGAGTTCAATTCCAGGTACAAAAAAAGAGATTAATTTGTGGAGTGGGGTGTGGTGAGCACCCCTGTAATACCAGGTGCCTGTGAGACTGAGGCAGGAGAATTGCCAAGTTTGAGACCAACCAAGGCAATTTAATGAGATCCTGTCTCAAATTTAAAAGCAGAAGGGCTGGGAACGTAGCTCAGTGCAAGGCCCTGGGTTTAATTCCCACAAATCCGCTTGTGGATCCTAAATTAGCAAGAAAAAGTTTGAGGAAAAACAGGATATTTATGCCATCTGAAAGCATTTCTTGGGCCTGGCATTTAGCTCAGTGCTAGAGTACTTCCCTGGGATGTACAAAGCCCTGAGTTCAACCCTGAGCACCACAATAAATAAATAAATGTATTATATAAATAATTAAAATATCTTTACTAAGATATTAATTAACTTCAAGAGGAGAGAATTATTTTCTAGTCTGTAATCCTAGCACTTGGGAGGCTGAGGCAGGAGGGTCACTGCAAGTTTGAGGCCAGCTTGGTCTGCGAAGTGAGTTCAAGGCCAGCCTGAACTGCATAGTGAAACCCTGTCTCAAAAAGACAAAAAAACAAAGAATTATTTTTTAGTGGAGGAACCTGGCAGACACCATCTGAACCCGGAGTAATGCAAGTGCTAGTGACACTGCGGACTTTACTGGGATACAGAGCAGCATTTCTCTGGCATTCTTACCAAAGCTCCACAACTTCACTGTAATCATGAAAAAAAATCAAATTAATCCAAATTAATTGATTTTTTTTTTGAACTGGTAATCCAACCCAGGACCTTGCACTTGCCAGGCAGACACTTGTGCCACTGAGCTATATCTCCAGTCCCGATTAATCCTAATTAAAGGATACTTTTTTCTTTTCCAATCAGATTTTATTGGTACGTTTTAGGTATACATAATGATCACATTCATGGTAGAGAATTTGTACCACGCATGATGTGACTTGATTCTCTTCTCCCCCATTCCCCTCCCCGCCCTTCAGCCCCTCCCCTCCCCACTTACAAAAGCTTTGTTTCCATGTTTTCCTGCTTTTCTCATTTTTTTCTTTTCCCTTCTTTCCTTTCCCCCTCCTCCTTCCTTTGCCCC
>NW_004955430.1:6925354-6926887 GCF_000276665.1 Chinchilla lanigera | reverse complement strand
CCAGGCTGGCCTTGAACTCATAACGATCCTCCTGTCTCAACCGTCCGAGCGCTGGGATTACAGGCATGCACCATCATGCCTGGCTTTTTTTTTTTTTTGCTTTTTGAGCCAAGATCTCACTATGTAGTACAGGCTGGTCTTGAATTCACTATGTAATCCAGGCTAGTTTAGAACTCGCAGCAATCCTCCTGCCTCAGCCTCCCAATTGCTGAGATTACAGGCATGCGCCACCACACCTGCTAGTCCTAGTTCTTTGAGGAATCTCTATACTGATTTCCACACTGGTTGCACCAGTCTTCACTCCCTCCAGCAGTGGAGAAGAGTTCCTTTTTCCCCACAGCCCCTCCAGCATTTGTTATTCATTGGTTTTCTGATGATAGCCATTCTTTCTGGGGTGAGACGGAATCTCAGGGCTGTTTTAAGTTGCATCCCTTGAACGACCAGGGATGTTGAACATTTTCTCATGTATTTATTTTCTGTTTGTACTTCTTCATCTGAGAAATGTGTATTCATCTTAGATCCCCAGTTTGCTTTAAGTCTTTAATTTTTTTGGGGGGGGTCTGATTTTTTTTTTAGTTCTTTGTATATTCTATATGTATATTCTTTTGTCTGAGGAACAGCGGGCAAAATTTTTTTCCCACACTGTGGGTTGTCTCTTCACTCTGTTGGCAGTTTCTCTTCTTGTGCAAAAAAATTAAGGCGTACTTTGAGTATACTTCAAAAGTATCATTGTCAGCCAGTATGGTGACATATGCCTGTAATCCCAGCTCTCAGAAAGCTGAAACAGGATTCCCATGAGTTCAAAGCCATGCTGAACTACACAGAGAGACCCTGCCTCAAAAAAGAGGAGAAACTGGGATGGGAAACCTATATAATTATTCGATATTAGCATCTTTTTTTCTATAATTTTTTTGTCTTTTTGAGACAGGGTCTCACTATGCAGTTCAGGCTGGCCTTGAGCTCACTTTGTAGCCCAGGTTGGTCTCAAACTTGTAAAGGTCCTCCTGCATCAGCCTCCGGAGTGCTGGGCTTACAGGGGTGCACCACCATGCCCAGCTTTTTTTTTTTTTTCAAAAAATCTAAAACTACCCAAATTAAAAAAAAAAAAAAAAAGTAATGGGACGTTAGTCAAAAAAGGTGGATGAAATTCCAAGAGGGTCTACTGATAGCAGTAATATATTCACGTCAAATTTCTGATTTCAGCAATAGTGCTCAGAGGTTTAAAAAGCGTATGTGGGTACTCTTGAAACTATTTTTGTAATATTTCCGTAAGCTTAAAATCATTTCAAAAATGACTGTATTTTAGATGAGCTTGAAATGGCGCCAGTTTCTCAAAAAGAGGAACCCACGGGCTGGCCCCGCGCGTTCTGCAGCGCCGGCAGGACAGGGCGCGTGGGGGCCGCGTCCTGAGTACCGCACGCGGCTGGCAGCGAGGGGAGAATGTGTTTTAGGTTCCGGTTTTAAATGCATCTGCCTAGGTGCGCCAGGCAGGCGGGAAGCCCCGTCTGACCACGCCAGGGAAAGGAGGGGACG
>NW_004955430.1:6921984-6924264 GCF_000276665.1 Chinchilla lanigera | reverse complement strand
TGAGCTCAAGGCCAGCCTGAACTGCATAGCGAGACCCTGTCTTAAAAAGACAAAAATAAATAAATTAATTAAATAAAATAAAATGAGAGAGAAGCCCCAGAAAGAGACTGAGACCCAGAACACATGCTGGAGCCCCAGAGAAGGGAGGAGGTGCCAGCGGGCAGTGTGAGGACCCCAGGAATGGGGCGGAGAGAAGTGCGATGTGGGCAAAGCTGTGTGGCAGGGTTAGCAGGGGAGGAGCGGGTACATAAAACACAGCATGTGTTTACCCTTTTAAAAAACGTGAAGGTAAAGCATGCTTCTAAAAGACAGATACTAACTACATGCACACATAAAACCGGAAAGCTGTAACAAGAAAGGAAATACTATCATTAAACACGACTTGCCCTGTAAATTTTACAAGTTCAGCTGACTTTTATGCTGCTTGTAAGTGGAGTGAATGATGTTTTCATTATGCTTTAATGATGTCATAATTATATAAGCACTGAATGTTGATTTAGCTAAAATTATGTCAGTCAGGGTCCCACCAAGAAATAGCTCTGCAGTGGGGAATTTGAGGAGAATCTGATAAAAAGGTTCCCTGGGCAGGGTGAGGAGCCCCGCTAGGAAGGAGGGTGTAGTTCTGTACCCTCCTAGCAAGGCCTAAGGAGCAAGAGCAGGACAGTTTTCTAAAACTGGGGAGACGGCTAAACAGAGCGGGCTGGGAACCGCAGCTGAACAACAGCCCAGTGGGGAGACCCTGGGAGCATAAATACCCCCTCACTCTCCTCCCTGCCCCCGCTGGCCTGCCTGCACCCACATTGGCCCAACTGACCAGCAGACCCAAGGAGAAGACAGATTATTGATGTGGTCTACACAGGTCAGCATGGTTCTGCAAGGGCTAAGGGACCATGTCCAGCCACATTAATGGACAGGCAGAGGAAGGGAATTTTAAAAGAGCTCTCATGCTGGGTGTGATGCTGCAGGAAGATCACAGGTTCTAGGCCAGTCTGGACTGCAGAGCGAGACCCTGACTCAAAAAAGTCAATCTCCATGTGTCATAAAAAAGCAGGAAGTTAGGAGCTAATACCCAAATTGATCAGTGAAGAGATAGCAACATTAGCACATGATTTAAGAATATGCCAGCAAGCCAGGCATAGTGGTACATGTCTGTAATCCCAGCACTCAGGAGGCTGAGGCAGGAGGATCACTGTGAGTTTGAGGCCAGCCTGAACTGTGAGACCCTGTCTCAAAAAAAAAAAAGGAATGGCAGAAAGTGAAGCATGTTGCATGCATGTTATCCCAGCAATCAGGGAGGCTGAGGCAGAAAAACTGCAAGTTTGAGCCTAGGCAATTTACTGACTTAACAAGGCCCTATTTCGGGGCTGGGGATTTAGCTCAGTGGCACAGTGCCTGCCTGGCAAGCATGAGGTCGTGAGTTCGACTCCCGGTACCGGAAAAAAAACCAAAACAAACAAACATGTCTAACAAGACCCTGTTTTTAAATGAAAAATAAAAAGAGGCTGGGATGTAACTCAGTGCGAAGACCCTGGGTCCCTTCCCCAGTACTCAAACAAACGAACAAACAAGACCTGTGGCAGCAAGTGTGAAATGTGAAAAGAAACAGCGGCGAGAGTTGGAGGAGGGTGCAGGGGGAGGTGTAGTGCCATGCAAGGGACAGTCAGAGGACAGCTGATTTCCATTATGCAACAGACCCATTAGCACTAATTTGACTCTTCATACTCTGACTAAAGTAAAAAGTGATATCTGGTCTAATTATGAGAAAAACACCAGATAACTCTCGGTAGAGGGGCTATCCTGCAAAATAGCCCTCTCCCTGATCCATGCTCTGCTGCTAGGACATCTGAGAAACTGTAAGGGCCGAGAGGGATCCGAGTCATGACACTAGGCCTTCTGTGGTACTCTGGATGAGACACTGGAATTAGAAAAGGACATTAGGTAAAAATCAAGGGAATCTCAATAAAGTTTGCGGTTTATTTAATGATAACGTACTATCATGGGTTCATTGATTGTAACAAAGGTACTATACTAATATAGAATATTAATAACAAAAAACTAGGGGTGGGGAAATGGGCACTCTCTTTCTCTACCAATCTAAAATTATTCTCTTAAAAATCTATCAAAGCCGGTTGTGGTGGCACACGGCCCCAGCACTCGGGAGGCTGAGGCAGGAGGATCGTTGAGTTTGAGACCAGCGTGGGCTACAAAGTGAGCTCAAGGCCAGCCTGAACTGCATAGCAAAACCCTGTCTCAAAAAGACCAAAAAAAAAAAAGCTGGGC
>NW_004955430.1:6915119-6921139 GCF_000276665.1 Chinchilla lanigera | reverse complement strand
CATTGTTGTGGGATCCAGGCCCTCAGCTGGATTCCTTGGTCTTAGTGTGTGGACAGATTCCCCGCACTCTTTTGTTTACTGTTCTTTGGGTGACTTATAAATAATTATATGAAGTATGTGTCCTGTATTATGTTGTTCCCCTTGCAAAATAAGCCCCAAACCGACACACAAAGTAATGAAGACCCTATAACTAAAGAACTCAAAAGATAACAAGAAAATATTTATCGCTTTGTTTTATTTTGTATCCATTACTTGGAACTTTAGTGGGGTTGAATTTTTTCCAAGCTTTTTTAGTGATTCTTGGATTCTAGACATTAAACCCTGAATTTTAACAGAGATGCTGGTAATTCGTTCATTTAACCGTTGTACATCAAGTGCTGGCTGGCGCATAGCACCTGGGGTACAGGGACCTTCTCTAAACAGGGCCCGGACCCTGCCCTTAAATCCCTCGGACTCCGCTGGCTGCTTTGAGGGGAAACCAGGGCTGGGTTCGCAGCTCAGTGGCGGAGCGGAGCGCTTGCGAGCGGGAGGATCTAGGTCTGCGCCCCAGGACCGCTCTCCAGCAGGGCAGAAGACCCTGCCTGTGTGCGCCCGCAGGCCTCGCTGCTCACCTCGTACCACCCTCTGCACCTCTCTGCCGTCCAGCCTCAGCAGCCTGTTTCAGTTCCTTGAAGTTGCCAGGGTCCCTGCTGCCCCGGGGCTTCTGCCGTGCGGCTCCATCAGCCTTCACAGCTGTTCGATTCCTTCAGGCTGAGGTCTGAATCTGGGTCATCCTCGGTAGCCTCTACAAAAACTGACATCCAGATGGGATGAGCTGCCCTATCACACGGCTGCTGAGATCCGTGTCTGGCCCTGTTTGCCTATGGCCGCCTGAACTGTACTTCCCCTAAACTTAGCACCAGCTTGGCGAACGGCGGGTACCAGCACCTGTCTTGGGGAGCTTGCCCTGACCGACGACGTGCACGCGTGCGCGCGGAGCTGGGACCCGGGCCGCGCGCGCCCCCTCGCGGCCGGCGTGGAGACGGCGCCAGAGGCTTCGTTCCCTTCGGGAAAAGGAAGGTGGACCCCGGGTCCCTGCCCTTTGGGGCGACGTCCTGGGATTCCGGGGCGCAGAGTTAGATAGTCCGGCCCAGTTCTTCCGCTCGCCCCAGGTCTTCTCAGCACCGGAAAGACGGGTGCAGGGATAAGGCTGAGCCCGAGGCGGGAGAATCGGGAGGGTCAGAGACCGGGCTCAGGTCCCAGGCGGGCTTGGGTTTGTGCCCAAGCTCTGAGCCCGCGGACGGATCTCTGCTCGCTGGGTCTTGTGATCTCCGTCTATCAAGGGAGGACGAGGACACCACCGTTGGCGCCCCGCTACCCTGCACTCTGGGGCTTCGGACAGAAGCGGTGAGAGACGGCCAGACGAAGATACCAGGCTTCACTTACTAAAGCCCTGGGAAACTTGACAGCCTCAGCCTCCTGGGAGACCCAGAGTGGGGACAGAAAGACCTTTACCTTTAACGTTTTGATTAGTACAGAAAACACACGTACTGCTTCATCACGATACTAAAAATAAGTCAGAATTTCAGCCCACTCTTATTATGCGTTTAGTCTCAGTTTTAAATGGTGCACGATACAAATTATTTCCATGATGATTTTATCCTTTCTTCTGTTTCATGGGATAATTTGCCTCCCAACAAAATCTGATGCTTGGTTTTTGTTTTGTTTTGAGACAGGGTATTCCTATCTGGTTCAGGCCTTGAACTCACTATGTAGCCCAGGCTGGCCTCGAACTCAGGGCAGTCCTCCTGCCTCAGCCTCCCAGGTGCTGGGATTGCAGGAGTGCACCACCACACCGAACTAACACTTTTTAAAGGATCTTTCTTACCTGGTTAGGTTCTAGGTCGGTTAGGGAAGTATGTTTGTATTTCATCACCAGCTCATTGTGAGGTGATTTTATCTGTTTAATTTTCAGTTTCGCTCCTACAGGGAGCGGTGGCGGCAGTTTCTCACTGCTGGTGTGTTCCAGGCAGAGGGCCAGGCACAAGGGCAGAGAAGAACGAGACAGGCATGGCGAGGGTGCTGCCGTCGCGGTCAGGCCGCGGACAAGAGCGTTGTGTTTGGAAGGTTTTCCCTCTCACCCTCTGGTCGCCTGCACAGCTGGGCTGCTCTGTGTCTGGAGGGAACCATGGCGCTCTGAGGAGGAGGCCCAGACCCTCTCCTTTTAGCTTCTAGGACAGCCAACCCCATCCCCCAAATATCCTGAGTCGGGATAAAAAGAGGAGACGAAAGGAGGAGCATCAGTAGCGAAGACCAGACTGGGAAAGTTGTTCCTAGCTGCAGATTTACTGTCTTAATTTCCAGGCGGATTTGACCGTTCGATGTGTGTGACTCCCCTTCCACCTCCACACAGGCTGGGGCCCTTCCTGAAAGGTGCAGAGAGGGGCTCTGAGTGCCCGGTCCTGAGAGGCGTGGTTCTAACCCGGCTCCGGGTTGCACATGTGTACTTTTCTGGGTGTTGTTCCTGCTGCTGCGGAAAAGCTGGCGCGGTTAGTGCTGCAGGTTTCCTGCGGCTGCCGGGAGCTGTGAGGGGTGGGAATTCAACAGTGGGCGGCCGTGGGGACAGAAAGGCACCAGGGCGGCGGCTCTGCCCATCCTATTGGTTTAGGGGAAAGAAACTCCCACCCTGCTAGGTGATCAAAATGCTGAGTTTGTGTTCCCTAAAGTGGAGGAATAAGTTGTAGGAACAATGGAGGTTAAGAGTAAGAAGAATTTATTGGGAGATTTATTCTGTCTAAGAGGGACAGAAGGGAGCCCGGGAAGTGAGTTGCCCACAACCCTGCTTCTCAAGGGTGTTTGCTGAGCAAAGCCAATGATAAAGAGGTGAGGCGGGTTGAAGGCGGGACAGCACCATGATCAACCCGTAAGATCACAAGTATAGTCGCTTAGGTAACTGTGGGAAATCGCAAGGCGGCTGTGAGGTGGGACCCGTGTTACAACACGTATAGTCACTGGGTCGTGTTGATTAAATGGGGCTCAAGTTGGGAAGCAAGTCACGGAGCAAGCGCCCGGGGGATGGACAAGGACTTTCCCGGAAGGGCGGGCTAGGAGGTTTGGTCCCCACCCCCAGGTGATGGATGCCTGCTTAGAACTTCCATCACTGCTGCTCACCCCTAGGGGAAGTACAGAGAGTAGTTCCTTTTTTCTTGAAGCTTGGCCTTCAGTGAGTTCCCTCCAGCTGCGGGTCTTTTGCATTGACCACTCAAGGGCTCAGCCCTGTCTGTCTCCCTATAATATTTATACCTAACTTAGCTGTTTGTAATAACTCTACTCCCTGGTTTCAGGAGGAGCTGGTTTGGAGACAAGCCCCAGGCCCTCTGCCAGCATTAGCAAGAGTCCTTTTTCTACAAGGAGAAAGCTGGGCTACCTGGCCTCTGGAGGGCTGGAGCACAAAGCGGTGGCAGCTTGCGTGAAGCCACAGCAGGGGAGCTGGCGTGGTGTGCTAGCAGCAGCGCGGCCCAGGCCTCGAGGCCGGGAGAATACGGGAGTCTGGGTCCAGTGAGGAGTCAGGCCGCGGAGGCTGCTTTGTGGGGTGGACAGAGGTGACAGCTTTGGAGGTTTGCTGAGGCAAAATGACCAAGATTGGGTGAAGGTGGTGAAGACAGCAAGAGGAGATGATGTGGGAGAGAAGATGTGTGTGAATTTTATTCCAAATGACTTTTGAATAAAAACCGTCCCAGAAGACGTTTAATCAGAAGCCAGCAGTCTGATTTACATGCATAGGTCTTGCTGGATCCGGGTGGGGAAGATGGTGTCTGTTGTGTATCAGGATAGACATGGAGAGCCGGGCTTGGGGGCGCACGCCTGTAATCCCAGCACTCGGGAGGCTGAGGCAGGAGGATCATTGCAAGTTCGAGGCCAGCCTGGGCTACAAAGTGAGCTCAAGGCCAGCCTGAACTGCAGAGCGAGACCCTGTCTCAAAAACAAAAACAAAAAAAGGATAGACATGGAAGCAGGAAAGCCCTCAGGAAGCTGTTGCCAAGGAGGACAAGGTGGTCTGCATGGAGGGGCAGCAGAGGGGGCAGAGTGGTGGACAAAGGTGCACAAATTTGAGGTGAGGAGCAGTGTAACTTTATTTTATTTTATTCTTTCTTTCTTTCTTTCTTTCTTTCTTTCTTTCTTTCTTTCTTTTGTCTTTTTGAGACAGGGTCTCGCTATGCAGTTCAGGCTGGCCTTGAGCTCACTTTGTAGCCCAGGCTGGCCTCACACTCGCCACGATCCTCCTGCCTCAGCCTCCCAAGTGCTGGGATTACAGGCATGCGCCACCATGCCCGGCAGGAGCAGTGTAACTTTAGCTACTAAGGTTCTCCGGGCCTCAGCTTCCTCTTCCAGAGATGAAGCCAGGCGTGATGGCAATGCCTGTAATCCTAGCACTGGGGAGGCTGAAGCAGGAGGATCCCTATGAGTTTGAAGCCAGCCTGGGTTATATAGTGAGCTCAAGGCCAGCCTGAACTACACAGGGAGACCCTGTCTAAAAAAAAAAAAAGCCTCACCTCCTCCAGAGCTAATATACATTTCAAAAGGGTAAGCTTGACAAGGATAATTTTATTTTGTTTTGAATGTTTACATTTTAAAATTTTATTATATTAGATGACATATTGCCATTCATTCTCATAAAAATACTCCCTTTTTGCTTCAAACAAGTATAATTTTAGAGATTTTTTCAAACTACATTTACTTTCTATCCCAGTTTATTTATTTTCTTTTTGAAACAGGGTCTCCCTATGCAGTTCAGGCTGGCCTTGAGCTCACTTTGTAGCCCAGGCTGGTCTTGAACTCACAAGGGTCCTCGTGCCTCAGCCTCCCCAGTGCTGGGGTTACAGACATGTGCCACCATGCCCGCCCTACTGATTTATTTTTGAGACAGGGTCTCACTTTGTAGTGCAGGCTGGCCTTTAACTCACTATGTAGCCCAGGCTGGCCTCATGGCTGTCCTCCTGCCTCAGCCTCCCTAGTTCTGGGAAAACAGGGTGTGCCAGCACAAGTGGCCTGGTTTTATTTTTTGAGACAGGGTCCTGCAAAACAATTCAGGCTGGCCTGGAACTATGTTGTCCAGGTTGGCCCTAAACTAAAGTAGGACAGAAGAAATGAAGCTAGGTAGAAAGGAGACAAGCAAATTTAAATTTAAAAATTGTACTTTAAAGAAAAACTGCAGCTTCAGAACACAAGCCCAGGTTTGTTTGTTTTTTTTTTCCTTTGTCTCCCCAAATAGCAAATCTGCTCCCTTTCAACTGCAAACAGGTCGGCCCATTCCCTTTTCCTTGCAAATAGTCGCCTTTTGCCCTGGGAGGGGCAAGGTGCCCCTCTCCACCCTTTGGAGATTTCCCGGAGGAACAGACCTTTATCTCACTAGGACGGGCCATCTTCTCCTATCCACTAAGACTGGATGACTGAACTCCACAGATTCCCACCTCCCAAGACGCGTGAAAGATCCCCAGTTCCAACGGTGCTGTGCCTCGATTCTTGGAGCACCTCACACTGCTCTGGAGCGCCTCCTACGTCCGCCTCTAATAAAACCTTCTCATTCCTCTTTCACTGAGCAGGTCCTGACAACTCCTTTCAGAAGTCAGCAAACCTGCATATTTATTTCAAAGAGGTGAGTTAAGTTCCTTATGTCAGGCTTGGGGACCCTCAGACCCGGCCTGTGACAGAACGTAAAGTGATCCTCCTGCCTCAGCCTCTCTAGTGCTGAGATTATGGTCGTATACTACCATGCCCTACCTAGTTTCTGGATTTTCTGTTTGTTTGTTTTCTGAGACAGGGATTCACTATGTAGCCTAGGCTGGCCTCCAATTTGGCAATCCTGAACTTATTTATTTATTTATTTTTTTGTACCGGGAATTGAACTCAGGACCTTGTACTTGCCAGGCAGGCGCTTGTGCCACCAAGCTATATCCCCCGCCCAAATTTGGCAGTCCTTCCTCAGCCTCCAGAGTGCTGTGATTACAGGAGTGCACCCATACTACACAGTGACACCCTGT
>NW_004955430.1:6892617-6913224 GCF_000276665.1 Chinchilla lanigera | reverse complement strand
CACCTGGAGCTGAGCGTGCTTGCCCCGGCCGGGGAGCCGCGGGGCTCGCGCGGGAGCGGAGCGGGGTCCGCGCTCCTCCCGGGACGGGGGCTGCCCTGACGCTGTCCGGGGCGCGGGCCGTGGGTTAGGGGGCGCGGGGACGCCACTGCGCGTCTGAGCTCGGTGGCCCCGGGTCCTGGAGAGCCGGTCCTGCCGCCGCTCACGCCTTCTGCCCTGGGGAGAGAGCCCGGCAGCCGGACATCACCTCGGCCCTACTCCTGGGCGCCTAGAGCCTCAGTTTCCTCATCTGGAAAGTGGGAGGAAGTGGGGCATATCCTGGTTTCCCCCGGGTCTGGGACGGTGATGGGATAGTTTGCGTAGGCTAAGTTGATCCCCCTCTTCGGGAGGCTCTAAAGAGCTTCAGCCAGGCAAGACCTAAGACACGACGCCCTCTTGGGGGCACGGCCGGTGCCTCCAGCGCACTTGCCCCCAGTTCAGACAAACAGCCATGAAAACCGTGCTTGAGCCCAGCAGCCGGGATGCTTGGAGGCAGTAGCCGTATTCCTGCTCCCTCCCCTTCGTCTTAGTGAATGCGTTGACCTAAGGCTCTATCACCCTTTCGCGTTAGAGTGACCCGTCACATTTTCTTACTGTGTACCACTGTGGTAAAATACCACTGCTCTTCTATTTTTTGATTTGTATTTCTTGTCTTTTGAGACAGGGTCTCTCTAATGTAGTGCAGGCTGGCCTTGAACTTTCGGGTATCCTCCTGCTTCAGCCTCCCGAATGCTGGGATTACAGGCGTGGGTTACCACACCCGGTTTATATTTTTAATAGATAGCACATTTTCTTGAGGCTGCCTGTTAGAATTTTGCCCCTAGACCGAATTTGACTTTTAACTAACAGTATCACAGCCGTTTGCGTCTGCGTTTTCCTGCGACTCAGTCCAGTTGTTCTTTGTGTGCAGTTGCCTAGGTGCCTTCGTGTTCGAAGCTTGTGAGGTTGTATCTTATTTATTTTATTTACTTATTTTTTTGGTACCGGGAATCGAACTCAGGACCTTGTGCTTGCCAGGCAGGCGCTTGTGCCACTGAGCTATATCCACAGCCCAGCTTGTGAGGTTTTAATGCTGTGGTACGGTAGTGTCCAGAAGAAACCAAGCTGGTGGTTTTGCTCTTTGCACTTCTGAGTGTGTTCCCATCCCCAGAACTGCACCCCTGCAGAATCGGTGCCCTCCAGCCCAGGCTCCTCCTCCACCTCACCTCCTTTCAGGTGATCTCAGCAGCGCCTGCCGTGGCTTCACCAGTTTTTTCGGTGCTCATTTTTTTTTTTTTTTTTTCCCCCGGTACCGGGAATCGAACTCACGACCTCGCGCTTGCCGGGCAAGGCGCTGTGCCGCTGAGCTAAATCCCTAGCGCTGTCGGTGCTTATTTTCATCCCCTTCCTGGATGAACATGGGGGCCGCTGGGCTGTGTGCCAGATCCCAGGCTCTTCCCAACCTGGAACTGCCGGGTGGTACATCCTGTGGACCCATTTCCCACCCTCTTTACGGACCTGCGTGCCCACCTTGCCAGCCTCAGCCCCGTGCCACGCTTGCTGCTCCCTTCCCCTCCTCTGGGGGGTGCCCTTTCCTCCGCTGAGAACCTCCCGCTTGGCCGCAGCCCCAGTGACCCCGCTCCAGGGACGCCCTCCCGAGCTGTGCCCCTTGCTGCCCTTGCTCTTCCCGCCAGGCTGTGTAGTTGGTGTGTGCTCGCTCTGTACTTTTCCCGGTGGTCTCAGAGCCTGGAGCCCTGTACATCCGGTGTGTGCCGGATAAAACCCTGCAGCCCTCCTGCTAAATCCAGATTAAGTGATAGATTTTAAGAAGTGGGATCAGAGATCTCAGCACCTCGCTCCTGTGTCTTCCCCACAGCAGGCCTCTGCACCTTTGTTCCTTCTCTTCCCACCTCCTGGGCTTCACCCCTCTGCTCCAGTGTCCCTTCCTGCAGGGAGCCTTCCCTGCTGCCATCCCCCGCGGTAAGATGCCCCAGATGTTGCTTTGTCATCAGTCCCCAGTAAGTGTTGATGTACAAGGCCTTGGGTGTTTGATTGGTGTCTGGTTCCCCAACCATACAGCAGGTACTCGATGTGTAGCTGTTGGCCTCAGCTCTGAGGCTGCTTCCGGTGGAGCTGTGTATGTACAAACATGACAAGAATAAGTTTGATTATGATAATGCACCCGCAGGAGAGGGTTTCTTATGGGTCTAAGTTTCACTCAAAACCTAAGAGAGGGGACTTGGGGGTACAGAAGCAAGCCCTGAAGGAGGGGCAGGACTTGGGTGCCGGAGAGCAACTGTGCAAACGACCCCTTGACCCCTTGATCTCCAGGAAGCGTTTGTTCCAGGAGCCCTTGCCCCTGGAGGAGTGGGCTTTTTCCCAGGACTTGTGAAGTGGCTGCCGCCCCATCCCCCAGGCTGCTCTGCAAACGAACCCTTCCCAGCTGCTCTCAGAGGAGCTGGGAGCTGGCTTGGTTTAAGTAGTCGGGTTTCACAACCTCCCCATTATTCGTGGCGGCAATTAAGAGACTGATACTATCTTGAACACAGCTCAGTGTTTTAGAAATGAGTTGTGGGCACACTTCCTCCACCAACAGAAAAGAAAATCTCCTATGGCCCTTGCCAGGTAAAGTTGCTCTTTGGGTAATAAAAACTGTTTGCTCAAAGAAGTAACAATGTGTAAAATTTCCAGAGAGGCTGGCCCCCTCCTTTTCACTGGCTCCTGACTCTTGCTTCTTGATAGCGGAATGTTTTTGTTTGTGATGTGTAACTTTAATTATATCAGTCCTTCGCCCGGAGATTCCTGTCCCGCCTTCTGGGACAACCTTGTCTGGTGGAGAAGCCTATTTATGGAACAAGGGGTTAGGAATCCGCTCCCCTGGGTTTTTAGTTTGTGGCTTTTCTTGCATCGGGGGAGGAAGAGACATTTCTTGCCTCCCCGCCTAAAATGGGGTGCACCTTCTCTGGTCTGTTAACGCCTGGAATACAGTTTCTATGCCCCCCAAAAGGCTGAACCTTCAGAAGTTCAGGGAGGCAGAATGCTGGCATCATCTTTACAGTGAAGTGCAAGCTTCCCATTTAAGGCAAACTTTTCATCTCCAAAGGTAGGAAGGAATAGGGTGGTACTTGGAAAAAAGAAGTTCCAGCTGGTTGAAATTTAGGTTCCTGATAAAAGTCCAGTCCAAGAACTATGCTTGGCGGTGAGCCCAGGCATGTTTATGTGATTCTGAATTGGATGCGTTTTCATTCACTTGCAGTGCTTGGCTCCCAGTCCCGTGTCTGGTCCGCCTGCTCTGCGGCCATGTCATCCATCTTACGGATGCTCCGTGTCCCTTGCAGAATTCTTGGTTAAAAATTATTCAACTCTGTATTGATCGCTACATTTTTCAGAGATGTTTTTATTTTGCCTAGTTAATCTGGACCCTTCCTGGCCTAGGTCATCTTTCTTGGGGAGCCCTCCCTCTCCCCAGATCCATCCACCCCTAAATCCCAGCAGTGCCTAGGGCATTGTAGTATTTTTTCTTTTCTTTTTCTTTTTTTTTTTTGAGACATGTAGTTCAGACTGGCCTTGAACTCACTATTGTAGCCCAGGCTGGCCTGGAACTCGGGCAGTCCTCCTGCCTCAGCCTCCCAAGTGCTGGGATTACAGGTGTGCACACCACGCCTCACTTGTACTATTTACAATTCAGGGATAAACTGTATGAATGAGACTGAGTGCCACTTAGTATACCTTTTTCTTCCAAAGGTGTTTCTTCAAAGTGATGTACCGGGGTTTCCAGTGTCAGAATTGCTGTAGGAGCTTGCTGAGATGCAGATTCAAGGGCGGTGGGGCCAGCATGAGAGTGACACAGAGCCCAGGAATTGGCATTTTAGGAGTTCGTAGAGGACGCTGGTGTTATCTCAGTGACAGGACCTGTTACCTTAGTAGGAGACAGGGCTTTCTGATCAGGGGAAGAGGGAGAGAAGACACATTCTAACCATTTCACGTCCATCAGAATTTGGTACAGATTTCAGTGGAAGCTTTGTCAGAGCCCTGACCAATAAAAGGGGTCGGACTGGCCAGGAGAGGGGAAGAGAACCCTGGCTTGGGTGGCAGGGTCTGGGGCTGACGTGGAGGCCGGGAGTACGGGGGCTCTGCACTTCACCCCATTCCTCCCCAGGCCGCTGGGCCCGTCTGGAATACCGTCTCTGGGAGCTGCAGAGCAGGCTCCAAATCTGAATCTGAGCAGTTCAAACCTTGACGCAACAGTTTCCCTACAAAGGAAATAACCACTAATGCTTTTTTAAGTCTTTATTTTCAAGTTGGGTATTTGTCATGCTTCGTTTGTCCCAGAATGTTCCCCCCAGCCCTTTTTCCTCCTCTGTCCTGAACTTTTCGCATACTGTGCCCCAGCAGATGTCTGCTGCTGCTGGGACCACTCCATCAACAGTTTTATTGTCCTCTTTCGCTCCCCACTGCCTCCTTGCGCCTGCCCATGATGGATGGGTTTTCAGGCTTGCGGAAGCTTGGGCCCCTCTGGCTGTAAGTATTAAATGAGGTAGGAGCTCAGGTACCCCACCCCCAAGCTTGTCTGGCAGGAGTGGGACTAGCACCCTTGGAGCAGACCTCTTTGCTGTCACCCTAGCAGCCAGGCCTTTTCCGCTTTGCATCTCCCGCAGACGTAGGGGGTCTCCTGCCCTGGGAAGCCCCAGGGCTGTCTGTGCTGGTGCCACCGCCCATCTTCGGCCAGCCAGACTTGCCCAGCCAGTGGGAGGCATTGTCCTCCTGGGCAGTGTTTGTCTTGGCTGCTGGGATGTTCTGAATGGGCCTGACACACAATTAGGTGACTGATGGCCCTGCAACACATTGTCTCCTTGGGGGCCCAGGGCCTTTGAAGCTCTTCCCGGTGGGAAGTAAAGAGACTGTTTGTTCTGTTAAAATGCCTTGGTATTTCCTCTGTTTAACCACAGGCCACTTCCCTTCTGCCACTCTAAACCCGGCAGGGCCACCAGCTGATTGAAAAGACACAAGCCCTGGAGTGATCACATCCTATTGAAACAGATAGTCTTAGCGCAGATTAAAGCTAGCTAGGGCAAGTCTTCAGAAAGCACAAATCCAAGGAAGAAAATCTTTTGGGTGGCTCCTTACCTCACTCAAAATTTAGCCTATAGATATAATTCCAACTTGAAGTTCTGAATGCATAAATGGATACTTTTTTGTGTTTGTAGACAAGGGAAACCTAAAATTAGAAGTCGAATCAGTGTATTTGTGCTGTGTAGGTAAGGCAGGTAAACCAGTTGGATCAACAGCATTTTGTGTGAATTGAACACCTTTTGGGGTCTGGGAAGGACATGATATCTGTTCATAGAAAACCATACTGGGTTGATTTCCCTTGCAGATTCTATACATCCACACAAGAAGTTTGTAGCCTGAATAACACAGAGAATATCTCTGGGACACTCTCTCCTTTCCCAAGTAATGTCTTTGTTTTATTTTGTTCTGTTTATTTGAGACAAGGTCTCACTATGTAGTTCAGGCTGGACTTAGACTCACTGTCGCTCAGGCTGGCCTCAAACTCACAGCGATTCTCCTCCCTCAGCCTCTGGAGTGCTGGGATTACAGGAGTATGCCATCGTGCCTGGCTCCCCAAGTTATATTGTCTTTTTGAGAGAAGGTCTTGTTTGCTATGCAGTTCAGGCTGGCTTTGAGCTTATCTTATGTAGCCCAGGCTGATCTTGAACTTGCAACGGTCCTCCTGCCTCAGCCTCCCCAGTGCTGGGGTTACAGGTGTGAGCCACCTCGCCCGGCTTCCAAGTTATATTTTAAAAGAAGATTGAATTAGTAATACCAGGCTGGAAAGTAAAAAGTGAACAATTTAAAAAATTACCTATGTAACCAAGACTGAACACTGAAACTCTGTCCTTTTTTGGAAGGAGCCTTAAAAAGGAATAATTCTAGTTCCACTCTAAACAGCCTATTATTTTAACATTTACAACTCCATTGAACTCCATAGATACTTTGAACAAAGTATCTATGATAAAAAAACCAGCTTCCCTTTTCTTTGGTTCCTTGTTTGGAAATGTTGCAGGGAGGTGGATGTAGCTAATTAAGGCTACAGCATTTAAAGGGAGACTTAATAGTTACCAGCTGTCCTCAACAAATCCTGGGGTGGATGACAAAATAAAGATGTGATGTGAACACACATGTAATTCTCTTTTAAAACGGAAGTTGGCCAATAAATTTCCTGACTTAATAGCGTAAATGAAAACTACCTCTACTGTGCATATTTACAAAGCATTTGTCTTATAGTGAACCTAATGGCAAGATGTCCTGTTTACCTGTGGTTGGTACCTTAGGAATCAAAAGGGTCAGGCATGGTGCTGCACACCTATAATCCCAGCACTGAGGAGGCTGAGGTAGGAGGATCACTGTGAGTTCTAAGGCCAGCCTGGCTTACATAGGGAGATCCTGTCTCAGTCAGAAGGGCAGTAGATGGCAAGTATTACTGGAAGCTTACTAAATTATAATTGTATTGAACTTTTCTTCATTCCAAACTGGATCTAATTGACATGAATCATGAGACTTTTCTTTAAAGTTACTGCCTGGTAAAGGAGCTAGTTTGAATTTATCAGAAAAACTGTAGTATCAACTCTAAAAAGAGAATGGAAATTGATAGCACTAATTAAAATGTTTGGATGGATGTGTGCCTTGCACATACTAAGTATTTCAAATAAATACTTTTGCAATCATTAGGGATTAAGATTTAAATGGAGCTTGTTTTCAGATTTAAAAGGTAGGGCTGGGGCTGTAGCACCTGCCTAGTGTGTGTGAGGCCCCGGTTTGATCCGCAGCATCACCCCCCACCAGGACTTCATGTCCTTAAAAAGTAGTGTTTCAAGTGCTGTTTTGCTCCCCACCCCCATGGTAACCCTTTAAAAGCACTGGCTGTTGTTCCGGACTTCCCTTGTATTCCCGAGAGGGAGGGTCGATGGGCCAAGGGAGGGTTCCCTTGAAATGAAGAGGTGCATTCCCTCAAGACAGGCCGTATGGTTTAGAACCTCTTTTGCTGGGATTTTATTCTATTTAGGTGATTTCTGTTTTCTCACCCCTAAAACAGCCCCCCTTTTACCTGAGGGAAATGCAGTGTGGTGCAGAGCAAATGCAGGGCCATCAGCCTGAGCAAAAGTTCATGACCTCCCTCCCTCTGGAGTTGCACGTTTGCCTTGGGTGGGACACAGGCACTCACCTGCTTAGCATTTACTGTAAGTGTGCGGTATCCCAGCCTCTAAAAGGCTTATTTAGAACTGAGGCAAGTGGTGATGTTTTTGGAGCAGCGACTCTAGCAAGTCATGGTGACCTGACCCAGGGAAAAGGCGAACAGCGGGACCAGGCCCCTGTCCTCATGGCTACCCATCCAGCTGGGGGTGCACCAGAGGAGCAGGGGCTGGGACCGCAGGGAGGTGCAGGAGGGATCGAGAACCCGTGCCTGCTCTCCACACCTCCTTTCTGCTCCCAGAGAAACGTGAACCGTGCTTCCTGTTGCTGCCCACCCTCGACTTGCCCCGTGAGGGCAGTTTAATGACAAGGGAATGCCTGAGCCCCCTTGGAGGCCATGTTGGGAACTCCGGCTTTTTAGCCCATGTCTTAAACGGTTCCCAGAAAGTCTGGCTCCTTGTTCTATCTCGGTTTCCTGTGTTTTGGAGGAGGCCCACCTCTTTCTGCGAGGAGTGGGAACATGGGAATTGTACCTGTGTTCTGAAGCCTGCATTTCATAGAAGTCAGATCAACCTGATCCTCCCTCCAGATTGAGGGAGAGTGCTTCCAGCCGTATTTGCAGTGATGGGGTGAAGAGGAAAAAGAAAGGAAACTTATATGAAGAAGAAATCAAATCTGAATGTTTCAGGGGAGGCTTAGGAATGGCAGGAGCAAGGCAGGCCTTACCAAGGGAACTTTAAGCAAGGCCTGCCGGTGCTTGGAACGAGGGGGAGGGCTCCCTTTGGGCAGCAAGCAGGATGTGGGCAGAGCTGGAGGGGGCTGAAGCTGCAGGTTGGCCTAGACAACAGGACACTCTGAATTCATCGCCTAGGCCCCTGTCCGTAGTGGTGAGGCCCGGTGGTGGTGAGCAGGTGGTGGCTGTGTAGCATGACCCTCAGGGGCCGTTCCTTCACGCACTGAGTAGTTGGTGCTTCCTGCGTGTCAGGCATGATTTCTAGAGCTCGGGTTTAAGCAGAGGAGACAGAAAGGATAACAGATGTGACCGCCCTGTTGAAGGTAGCACCTCTCTGTCCGTTCCGTTCTCTTTCCTCTCTTCGTATTTTTCCCACAGAACTTGTCACCATGACGCGTACCTCGTATTTTCTTGTGTCTCTGTCTCCTCCATCGCAGGGTCAAAGATGGCTAAGCACTTTATCTGTTTTGTTCCCCTCTCTCCCCAGAACAGAGCCCGGGCCATAGTAGGCTTTCTCTCCGTGTCTTGAGTGGCAGAAGGCACTGCAGGAAGTAAAATGGGAGTAAAACGGGTGGTAAGGATGGTTTCTTGCAAGGGGATGAGCTCCAGCGGCCTTTGAGGACCTGTGATGTGCGTGTTGAGCTGTTGTAATAACAATTCTGTCTGAATAGTTACTTGTGTGTTCTCTTTGTTGGCTGATCATGGGACATTGGGTCCTGAGAGCAGCGTAAAAATACAATTCACTAACACCGCAGATTATTGGCAGCCTTGCCGGTTGCCACATATTGGCAAAAGGCTGGGGGCTCCCCTGCACTCGGAGGGGTTGAGGGGGGCTGGTGTGCACGGGAGCCAAACCCTGCGGGATCATTGCTGGGGGAGGGGCATTTGGACTCTGTGTGCCGCACTGTGGGTGAGAAAAATGTAGAATGTTATCCAGGGTTTGGATTTTCCAAAAGGATGTGAACGAAATGCATCTCGCTCCTTGGCATCAACCCTCACGCTGTATGAAAACTTTCTGTCTTTTTAACAGAGGCCCTGGCCTCACTTTTATTTCATTTTCTCTGTCCTGTTTCCAGTGCCCCCACTTGTGAATGCATTTCATTTTCTGAAGTCGTGCGGAGGTCTGTCCAGACTCAGAGGTGCTCTCTGCCTTCTTTCCGGGGCTGTGGATTTGCTGGCCAGCTGTGGTAATGAGTTTTTGCTGGGCTTTGATTTTCATGCCTGGCCCTCCCTGTGGGAGGAACTAGATATTTCTGATCTTACCTCTGCTCATATTCAGATCCAGCCAAGCAATCAGTGACTTCCCAGGCTTTTTTGTGGGAGGCTGTGGGAAAAGTCCTGGTTGGCTGGCTATGAATTAATGAAATCCTTAGAAGGCTTCACTAAAGATAGCTCCTGTGGTTAAAAAAAATGCCATTGCCCTTTTAATTTGAGAAAGAGGTCATGGAGTTTTACCAGAATTAAACAGCAAAAATGCAGCATCTGGTTGTGCTGGCCAAAGACTGCTTCAGGGCCTCTGGAGCTGTGGGTTGTTCCCCGTGGCCAGTGTGCCGAAGGCGGCTCTCACCCAGACCCTCGTAAGGCTGCTGTGGACACGTTGCCTCGTATTGTTCTCCTCCGTGGGTTCTGAAGTCATTGAGAAACAGAAATTCTGCCTCCCACATCTTTTCACCTCAGCACATGTCCCATCTCCTGAGCTTGCTTTCACTGAAAGGACAGTACCTGTTTTTTAAGTGCATAGTTGTCCAGTTGGCCAAGACTAGTACAATTATTGTTTTCTCTCATTAAAAAAGGACAGGGGTGGATAATGCCGGAGACATTGGGTGGAAGGCAGAGGGGTTCTAAAAAGTTTGTCCGTCAGGAAGAGTTCTGATAAGAAGGCAGGGGCAATGGTGAATTGCTGGAGGAGATACGTAGGAGACGGCATAGGGAGGGATCTGTGACTGTGAAAAGCAGAAACAAGAAGGTCTTAAATGCACGCCCCCAGCTAAATCATGAGAAGGCACAGTGTTGTTTTTCTAGATCTACTTTTAACAGTTTTTGAGTCTAGTCTGTATTAGGACTGTATAATTTCCCTTCTTAAGTGTTAGTGACAAAGTTCTGGGTTTACACTAAGCAGGAAGGTGCAGTGGTTGAATTGTTCCCACCCTAGGAGGCAGCCAGGCTCCTGTACCTGGGGCATCCTTATTGCTGTGCTCTTCCATGCTTTGTAGTTTGAAAAATTTTAAAAGTGGAAAAGAACAGTAATATGAACACCTATTTCCTCTTGGCCTAGACTCGCAGTGGTGGCGAACCTTTTAGAGCTTTCAATGGTAACCAACAGGGCTGGGGATATAGCTCAGTAGCATAAGCGCCTGCCTGGCAAGCACAAGGTCCTGAGTTCGATCCCCAGTACCGCAAAAAAAAAAAAAAAAAAAAAAAAAAAAAAAAAAAATGGCAACCAACAGCCTGATGCGGCACAATTGTGGCACATGTGCCATGCTGTAGGTCCACCACCACTGGCTAGAGTCTTCCTTTTTTTTTTTTTTTTTTTTTGGTGGTGGGGGTACCAGGAATCAAACTCAGGATCTTGCATTGACCAGGCAGGTGCTTGTGCCACCAAGCCAAATCCCCAGCCAAGTCTTCCATTCTTAACGTTTAACCACACGTACCTCAGTTGTCTTTCGAACGTCCCTCTGCACATGCCTTCTTTTAGAATCACATTCCAGTATGCTGATAGGGAGCACTGCTTTTCGATGTCCTCCTCTTTATTCTCCTTTAATCTAGAGCAGTTCATCGGTCCCTCATCCCCTACCCAGTCTGCAGAATCAAGGTCACCTGTGTGGACGGTCCTGCGGTTTGGGTTTCTGATTGTTTCCTCATGATAAGGTCAAGTTCAGTATTTTGGCAAGATCCCTTTAAAGGTGATACTACCACAGCGCTGGGTTGTTAGAAATGGGAACAAAGAGGGATGCACTTTTAGCCATAAGCAAAATTTGATTTTTCTGCTCGAAACTGCTGCGCAGAGAGACCTTTCTTCGTGATGAATGCAGTTTAGTCTTACGTTTTCTTTACCCAGAAAAAAAGCGGCTTCTCAAGAAGTCTCCTTTTTATTTTACTGAGGGTATAAAGAAAGTACAGGGTATCATTGGTGATAGCCTATAATAAGCTCTTTCCTTGAAGACTGAAATCAGCTGTGCTCTTAGGAAGTTAGGAGTACAGTGCTGCTCCTCTCAAGAATGCTTACAGCTTTTGCCATTCACGGGGGCTTGTTGCAAGCAGCCGTACATGTTACCTCGGTACTGGGAACAAGCTCCTATTAAAAAACCCTCTATTTGGCCGGCGCTCATTTACGCTTGAGTGCTTCCTCACACCCAAATCCCCCCGCTTCTCTCCTTTGTGCTAAGAAAACATTGAACTTTTATTTCCCGCAAAGGCCGCTTCACTCAAAACAACGTCCTCAGAGTCAGTCTCCAGCTTTTCAGTCCCATGACTGGAGGTTGCCTAAATTATTTTATTAGAGTCTCTCACAGAGAGTTTTGTTAGTGTGACCGGAATTGTCTTCTGCCTAATTACATGGCTTTGCTTACTTTCATTTGCCCCCAGCCCAGATTTAAGGGCCAAGAGATGTAAAGTTAATATTGGTCATTTTTCAGAGTAAGTTAAAATGTCAAAAAGCGACAAGTTGTTATTCTTACAGGGTACCAGGGAAACGACAGAGACAAAACCTCCATCTTTTATTCATAAGTCCAGGGAGGGTGCGAGGGCGCAGGCGGGCCTGTGTGCCCTGCGTTTGTTCGGCTTTCAGGACCGGGCCTCCTCCCCTGCTGGCTGTGAAATGTCATGCCGAGATGCAATAGTGGGACATTCAGCATCCAGAGAATGGACTGCGGAGTTGCAGCTTTGCTTTTCATTTTCTTTGCTGGCACCGAGTCCTTGGTCTCCATTGTGGCCTGACAGTGAAAGGCCAGAAGGCAGTGGTTGGGATGCTGGCAGGGCTAGGTGCAGCCCAGCCCGTCAGGCTGGGCTCCCGTGCTGGAATGTGCCCCGCACAAAGGCTGGCTGGCAAGGGGGTCTCCTGGGGGTGGCGACTTGCTTTTGCTGAGTCTAGTTTGTGCTGTGCGTGTGTGGAGCGGGAGAGAATGAATGTTAGTTTTTTGTTTCCATGGCTACGCTACCCTCAGTTTGGGTGGGAGAAGGAAGTAAAGGGTGTTTTTAATTTCAGAAATCACTTGGAATGAACCCTTCTGTGTGTGGGGGGAGGCACTGGGGGCAGAGGGCTGAGGCTGCCCGATTCCCCCAGGCTTGACATTTTCTTTGGATGAAGAAAAATCCGCAGCATTTGTTAAACAAGCCTAGAGTTTGGTTTAGAGCGGTGGTGTGTTATTGGGAGTGACTGGGGAATTTCTGGAGACCTTTTCAGTTGTCACAACTGGAGGGCGGTGCTGCTGGCGTCCAGTGGGTGTGTCCTCGTGATGCTGCTGGACATCTTAAAACGCACATGCATTAGCTGGCCCAAAATGCCAGTAGGGCTGAGGTTGGTTTGGGGGGGGTGCGGTCTCAGTATTTGAAATTTTCAGCTCCCTTAGGCTCCTAACACTTTTCAGCTTCCTTTCTGTTTAACAGAAGCTGCTGGCTCTGTAAATCCGCACTCAGGATGAAATGCCGCTGAACTTCCCAAGATGGATGATTAAATGGTTGTGGTGCTCCTTGAAGATCTGTCCTGAATGCAGAAGTACTTTAAATGCAAAAGACAATCCCCCCCCATAATGTGATCAAAGTCACCTAAGCTGCACCTCTGTTTTTGTTACTCACTGATGGTCTATGGATAACATTACATTTTTTCAGCATGAAACCCAACACTTCAAATCCCTAAAGCAGTCTCAAATTTATGGTTAATAAAAGCATTTATTGTACTGGATGTCATCTGTTATATCACTCTGGGGCTAGAAACTGGCAAGCAGTGGACAGGAAATATTTTCATTTCAAATCACTTCAATCTTATGGTCTAGGGGCAAAAGTGTCTGATTTCAGGAAAGCCATGGTGAATAGCATAGTAATGAATGCATTTTTAGTTGATTAAGCAGGCATTCTCTCTCCCTTTCAAGCAGTCTTCTCTCTCTGGCTTGGTGGGGCTAAATAAACATGTGATTTTAGATGATAGCGTTTCTTCTGTTGGCCATGCTTGCTTTCTTTGAGCGTCTTAAACTTTTCCTTGTTTTCCAGGAATGCTAAGCAGGGCAAACACAAACCAGGCCGAACTGAAGCTTGGGTCCTTGTCCTTGTTCCTTTCTGAGCAGTGGTTTTCTGAGACGGTGCTGAATTCCCCTTTAAAAATGGACTTTGGGGAGCCAGGCATGGTGGTACGCGCCTGTAATCCCAGCACTTGGGAAGCTGAGGCAGGAGGATTATAGTGAGTTCGAGACCAGCCTGGGCCACAAAGTGAGCTCAAGGCTGGCCTGAACTGCCTAGCGAGACCCTGTCTCAAAATAAAAAAGGACTTTGGTACCTTGCATTTGGAATTATGAACTAGGAGGAAGAAGTTTCTATATTTTGTTTTTTAAAAATCTAAAATTTTATTGTAATTTGAGTCCTGATCTCTTGTATCCATCCAGTGAAGAGTTAGGGTGGGAGAGCTCCACACAGGGACCTGTGTCCTGAGGACCCTGGACCTTCCTGCTGGCTGCCGGTGCCCGGGACCCTGTTATCTCAGTTAGGACTTCCCAGCAAGCCTGGACCTGGTGATTTCTGATGTGGTTCCTTTCTTTCTCAGATGAGGGTTCCATGGCACAAAGAGCCAGGAAGGGATTAAGGTGACTTGGGGGGGCTTCCCGGTGCCAGAAACCAGAGCGGCAGAGTTCCTCCTCTGCCCATGCCCCGAGCAGTCAGGCTTATGCTGCCTTCCAAGCACCAACCTGAGATTACCGTCTGCCGTGTGCAACAAAGGGGTGGGGTGGACAGAGGACGGGCCGAGGGACCAGTTAGCATTTTGTGGATGAATTAAACTCCAATTAGGCATCTGCCCCAAAGGTTGCCAAACCTGGCTGAGTACCAGAATCACCTGAGGAACATTCTTGCGGTAGAGGAGGAGCTTCTGGGCCTCACCCCAGACCTGCTTAAGTGGGATTTCCAGGGGAAGGCCAGGAATCTGAGTTTTTAAAAGAGCTGCCAGCTCAGTGGTTGCCAGGGGTCGGGGGCTGGGTGGGGAGGGGATGAAGGGAGAGTTCGGCTGTAAAGGGACGGTACAAGGGAATTTTGGGGGGCGACAGAGCCGTTCCATGTGCTTGACTGTGGTAGTGGGTGAGCAGATGTATGTGTTGAAACTTACGAAATTATGCGCCAAAAATGTCAGTTTTATTGTTTGCATGTGAAAAAATAGATGCTGCCCAATATGTGCTGGGTAAAGGAACAAATGGTGGGTGCCTAGTGACAGCTGGAGAGAGTTGTGAGCAGAGATCCCCTGGAATTGCGGGGCGAGTGTGGGCGCTTGCTGAGCTCCAGCCTGGTGGTGCGCAGTAGAAGTTGCTGTGGAGATGCTGTGTGGTTCAGTCATGATGAGCCATGTGTCACTGTTGGGCATGTGCAATTTTGCCAGCACAGTTGAGGATCTGGATTTGTAATTTTCCTTCAGGAGCCACATGTGGCTCGAGGCTGCCTGTCTGGACAGGTCAGCCTGAGAAGAGACTTTGTGATAGGGCGGAGCGCTGGCTCTGAGCTGGACGCACAGAGAGCTTGCTGGTACTTCACAACAATAGCGAGTCATGCCCCATACGATTTCAAATGGGAATATGGGCAGGACTTGCCAGTGTGGGCTGCTAGGTACGGAGAAGTTTCCTTGGAATGAAGACTGGCCTGGGACCTGCCCAGGCAGAGGACAGTCCTGCCGAGTGGAGAAACCCACTTTTTCTTCTCCATAGCGCTCATCTTTGGCTCAGTTCTTTCCCCCAGGATGCGGAGGTTAGTTGGGATGCTGTTTAATTGTGCTTTGTTTCTGTGGAGTGATGGGATATTTAGGAAGCCATGGCAGGGTCCAGCGCAGCCTGACCAGAGACCGTAGGAGAGTGTGTGGCCTCTTCCTCCCCGGGTGGAGCGTGACCTTTGCTGGCATGTACTGTCCCTTTTTGAGCAAGCGAGGGTATGAAAGTGGCAATTAGGCATAGACTTCCCGCCTTAGGCACTGAGCGTGCTGTTTCCATCTTGGCTTGTGTTCAGCCGCTCTTAAACCTCCTCCTCTGCCCGGTGGGCCTATGTTATCTTCATGAGTGCTCCTTTCCAATGTGCAGTCAGAGAGAATCAAGAGTATGGACTTTTTTTTGTGTGTGTGTGGTGCTGGGGATCAGAACCAAGGGCCTTGTGGATGCAAGGCAAGAACTCTAGCACTGAGCTGCATCCCCAGCCCAATCGTGGCATCTTTTAGGAGTGTTTCCTTGGGTTGCTTTTATAAATTGGTAACTTCAGCCTAATTAAAAAGAAAAAAATCTTAATGAGCACAAATAAGGAAAAGAACTAAGTGAGCATCACTTTTTTCCACTCTCAAACATAAATCTGTCTTCCAAAGATTATATTTCCAAGTATTGATATAGTTCACAGACCTGTCACTTTTAGCAGCTGTGTGGTATTTTCCTTTTCTCTTTTGGGGGTGGTTTGAGACGGGGTCTTGCTATGTAGCCCAGGCTGACCTCATACTTGCTGCATGCCCCTGCCTCCTGAGTGCTGGGATCACAGGTGTGTGCTACCATGCCTGGCGAGATTTTCATGTTGTGTGCCCCTCACCCCCATTGTACCATTCCTGTCCCTGCATTCATTTTGGCCACTTCAGGTTATTGCTGCTGTACTGATGGTATGAGCATCTGCATATAGATTGTTTTCCTGCATATCCTCCTTGTCATTTTGGTTTATTTCCTTGGGATATATTCCCAAAGTAGAATTACTAGGACCAAGGTTTTGTTGCTCTTATTTCATGTTTACCAGCTTGCCCTGTGTAGTGACTGGGCCAGTTTACCGGGAAGAACTGCATTTTGAGAAGAGGGTAGGTCTGGCCCACAATCCCAGCTGTATCATTTGATACCATTTATTGTGACCTTTGGCAAATTTTTTTTTACAGGAAAAAGGAGGCAGGGTTTATTATGTGAGAGTGTTAGGCTCTCTGAGCCTGTTTCATCTGTAAAATGGGTTAGTAATGGCTTCATCTCCCCAAGTTGTTTTGAGGTTTAAGTGAAATATGGTCGTTAAAACATTCAGCTCTGCACCTGGCTACATAGTAACCTTGTGATCATGGGTGGTGCATTAGTCTTCATTGTCAGCAGAACATGTGCACTATTTTTCCACATTCTAAAAATACTCGGTTTTATGTCAGCTACTTTGGTGGTTCCTTACCCTTGTTTTATTCTGGGTGTATTAGAGAAGGACTGAATCTGTTCACATGATGATTCACCTTCAGAGTATTTTCAGTGCTGTTAAAGGCTGGTAGTATTAAAGTGAAGTATAGATGAAGTGTTGCTTAGTGGAGGGGGTAACAGGTGATGTTTAAGTGAATAAATTTAAAATAAAAATTACCAGTCGAGTCTTTTTGACTTAGGAGCATGTTATGAAAATAGTTGAATCTAAGTATTATCATAGGAATTTGTGTCACCAATTTGGCTCTGTGATCTCCCAGTTTTTATCATCTGTACTATTGTTAGTGATTGATTTTTTGTTGTTGTCTTTTTGAGACAGGGTCTCCCTATGCAGTTCAGGCTGGCCTTGAGCTCATTTTGTCGCCCAGGCAGGTCTCAACCTCACAACGATCCTCCTGCCTCAGCCTCCCAAGTGCTGGGATTACAGGCATGCACCACCATGCCCAGCAATGATTGATTTTACCTGGTTAGTTTTCTGATCTAGAAGCTTTTAGGGTCCAATCAATCAGTCAGTCACTGAATCCATAAACAAGAGCTCTGCCTCAGAACCTCCCTGAGCTCTGAATCACATCTGGGATGCTGACAGTCCTGGAGGCCTGGGCCTTTCTGTCAGCGCCTGTTAGGCTTGGAGAGGATTTAGAATACTGTGGTGGGTGGTGGCGGATGACAGGGGACAGGCAGCTGCAGATGAAAACTGATCAGAAGTAAATTACGTCAGGGTTGGCAGTGTAGCTCAGTGGTAGAGCGGGTACCTAGCATTGAGAGGTATAAGCGGCCTGTCTGTGCACATTTCTGACCTTTGTGCAGAAGGTGAAGATGCTGTCTGCTCCACTGCTGCTGGAGGCCAGAGGCATGGCGCTACACCGTGCCTGGCCGTAGGTTCACTCCCCATCCCCCGCCGAAATTGTTTGGCAGAATTACTGCGTGTGGCAATTGCACAACTGATTAATTTTTTTGTGACTCCCCTCCCTCATTTATACCAAACTGCCTTCTTACTGGGAAAGCTAAAGAGGTTAGAATAGTTAAACATGTGTGTCTGGGCCTGGTGGCTCTTGTGGGAGGGAGTCTGAGGCAGGAGGATCCCCACAAGTTGAAGCCAGCCTGGACTACATAGCGAGACTCCTGCTGAATGAGAAAATGACAGTCATGTACACACACACGCCTGCCTTCTGTACTCTAAGAGGAGTCCTTCCTTGGAACCCCAAGTTGAGGTAGGTGGAAGATAACAGCTCTGGTTGAAGACAGTAGGAAGAGAGACCCAAACTGAACCCCTGGGTTACCCCCGCTTCCTTCCCTGACACCCGTACTGAGAGATTGCTGTCCCATCGGCTTCCCTCTGGGTGAAGAGCCCTCTTCTGTCTACCTTGTCCTGGTTGGACTGGGCCCCTCGGGAAGGTCCCGGCTGTGATCAGAAGAGTTCTGAATGAGTCCTGTGAGCAGCAACCCTTCTTTTCCCAGGCACGCGTCTGGGGCAGCCCACCTTTGTCAGGGTGAAAGCCCTGGATTTACAGTGTACACATGGGCGACTTGGGGAGCCAGGCAAAGAGAAAGATGGGAGCAGTGCTTTAAGAAGACGCTTCGTCTTCTAGGAGAAGAGGCGAGGTTGCCCCAAAGGCGCTCTGGAAGACGCCCTCCCAGCCAGGTCTCTGACACAGGCCAGACAGAGGAGGCAGTGGTAGTGAGCAGCTGGGGCAGAGGCTGCCCACGCTGAGACCAGCAGGGTGGCCGGAGCTTGGAGGCACAGACAGGGCCGGTTTGCTGAAAAGCCTTGTGTCTGCAGGTCGTGGCCGTGGCCCCTGGAAGCTCCGAGCTTAGGTGGGAGCAGTGACAAGTTGTACTGGAAAGGAACTGGGTGTTTTCAGCCAGCACTTCACCTACAGCAGTGCAGAGCAAGCAGCACCTTTCAGCTTCTGCAAAAGGACAGAGGTGTGCACAGGTGTGCAGCTTGTGCCTCTGAATGCCCTCCGTGGCACTCCCTTTGTGCTCTTAGCTTGGGTCCTCGGCCAGCCGGCCCTGGGCACACTGTGCAGTCCTGTATACTGCAGGCGCTTTGGAGGGTTCCCCCGCTGCCACTAGCTGGTCACTTAGTGAGCATTCCTGTGCTTCTGTGGCAGAGGCCTCATCGTTGTGAGGAGGCAAAGGACGAGGGAAGGGAAGAAGGGGCGGCTTTGTTGGCATGTGCTCATTGCCGGGGCCCCTCTGATTCTGACCTGGGCTGGTTGGAACCTCAGCCACTTTTGCAGAAAGCTCTTGGTTGGCTCTGGGATTCCTTTCTGTAAAAATTAGAAAGGGAGATAGATAACATTGACCATTTCTCTTATTTTATTTTTTTATTTTTGAGACAGGGTCTCACTATGCAGTTCAGGTTGGCCTTGAGCTCACTTTGTAGCCCAGGCTGGCCTCGAACTCGCAAGGATCCTCCTGCCTCAGCCTCCCGAGTGTTGGGATTACAGGCATGCGCCACCGTGCCCAACCTGTTTTTTATTTTTGAGATGGGGGTCTCGCTGGGTTGTTAAGTTGCCCAGGCTGGGCACAAACTCCTGCCTCAGACTCTCAGAGTGCTGGGATTATAGGATGCCATGCCATCATGCTGGCTTGAATACATGTATTCAGCTCACCCACTGTTAGGGCTCTTGAGGAAAATTACATGGGGTTTGCACTTTCAGGAACTGTGAAGCCTGAGGCACCTCAGTGACTTTCTCAAGTCTTGTGTACGCACAGCCTCCCAGCCCTGCCTGCTTGTGATGGGGAAGGAGACTGTTTATGGTCGATGTCCTTCTGACTCCTGAGAGGACGGACCCCCGGGGCCGGTCCCTGGTAGGTCACCATTTTTTGCCCTCGGTCCTGATGAGAAAGACTTTTAGCCTTTGTCAAGATTGTGCTGATAGAGTAGAGATCCATCTTCCTCCGAGTACTGAGACAGTTCCAAACTTCTGCAAACAAAAACACTTCAGAAAGGATGCCGCCCCTGCCCCAGCCCCAGCCCCAGCCCCAGCCCCATGTAAGGTGGCGGAAGGAAGCCCTGGTGACAGGGGAGTTAAACAAACTTTAAGGTAGGTCACATTTTTAACATACCATCTTCCTCTGCAGACCAGCAGCTGCTCTCTACTTTGAAAGGGGGCTTAGCCGCTCATATAAACTTTGGTTTGTGATAGTGTAAACTATTATTAGGATTATCTTTTTATTCATCATATATGCCTGGCTCTCTATATACCTTATTTATGTTCTGTTTAAAACTCTCATTTACCGTCAGTACCTGGAGCCAGCATCCACCCCTCAGAGGATGGAGGAAGGCTTTGTAACAGGCTGTGTACTTACAGCTCTCTGTGGTTACAAGGGACCCTGGGAACGAAATCCTCAGCTTGAGGAAGCTTCAAATCTCAGCAGAGCTTCCAGGCTAAACTGGGATGTGGTGTTGACAAAATACTTTGGTATCTCCTGGGGTGGTTGCTGAAATGCAGAAATGCTTGACTCTCGCTTGAGAATTTTTGGCCTTCAAACTCTCCTGCTCACTCACTCACTGCCATTTCTTCACTGCGTGGTGGAATCATTGCCAGTGACGCTGCTGGCTGGGCCCGACAGTCTCCCTCCTGCAAGGGGGTGTAAGTGTGGAGCCGGTTCTGCTGCCGTGGTCTGCGGACACAAACAGGTGCTCCTACCTTGATTGTCAGTGGAGAAAAGTGTGCAAGCCAAGGAAATCTAATGACCTTTCCAATTTTTAATAAAGTGTCTCTCCCACCTTTTGTTTCTCCCTCCCTTCTTCCACGAAAGAAAGAACGGACCGAAGGTTTAAGCACATCTGGACACTGCTTTTGTAAAACTCTTACCCTGAATTCCCAGAAGGAATGTATTGGCTCCCGTTTTTCCAAGCAAAAACTGAAATGACTCCTTTGTTTATAAGTACAGTGTTTGTGTATTTTAATGACACAGTAAAGGAAGGATTGTACTGGTTTGAGAATCCTTAGCAAATCCCAAACACCGCCCTTTATGCCTGGCTCAGGGTTGGAGAGGTGCTAAAAGTTTGTGGTTGGTTATTTGGGGTGGGTGTGGGCTGGGGCAGGGGCCCCATATGTCCCTTTTTGAAATGACTTTCTCTGCTTTTGGTGGCTGTTAGGATGTTCAGGCCCCAGGGCAAGAGCTGCTCACAGGCCTCCTCTGGCTGGTCTGCTTTTTCTCCTGTGCGGCACGCCTTGTGTGGATATAGCCAGATGGTAATGTTCCAGACGGGAGTCCAAACGCTTTCAGGGGAAGACAGGCTCCATCTTCTCGTAAGAGACAGTGTTTACGCCC
>NW_004955430.1:6878176-6892397 GCF_000276665.1 Chinchilla lanigera | reverse complement strand
TTTCCTTTCCTTTTTCCTTTCCTTTCCTTTCTTTTCTTTTTTTTTGAGACAGGCTCTCACTATGTAGTTCAGGCTGGCCTTGAGCTCACTTTGCAGCCCAGGCTGGCCTCAAACTCTCAATAATCCTCCTGCCTCAGCCTCCTGAGTGCTAGGATTACAGGCGTGTGCCAGTTGTTTGTGTTTTCTTAGGTGATCTTCTAGAAGGCTGTTGTTGCCAAGAAAGTGCGGAGATTTAATTTCAGTGCACTGGGGTGCCGGCTGGGGCTTTTCTAGTATGGAGGAGCATTGCAAAAGAGATTAATGACTCTCAACCCCTTGAAGATGAGCTACAGAAGCATTTGCTGTTTTGGGAACTTGTAAGATGACATGGTTCTATTCAAAGCATTGCAAAAATTTTTTTTTTTTGCTCTTAAAAATTATGTTTGCCAGGTGTGGTGGTACACACTTATAATCCAGCCCTTGAGAGGCTGAGGCAGGAGGATTGCCATGAGTTTGAGGCCAGCCTGAACATCATAGTGAGACCCTATCTCAAAAAACAACAAACAAAATAAAACAAAACAAATCCAAGACAACAGAAATTGTGTTCATGGATTGAAGTTGTTTCTTCAGGAAGACATCAGGGTAGTGTGGCTAAGTTACGAGGGTCAAAGCTCCGCTGTTGCCCAGTAAACCTTTGCTGGTGTCGGGCAGTAGTTAGTGCTCCTTGGAATGTCACTTCCCCTGGGTCTGGGTGTCTGTACGTAACCTCCAGAGGTGGTGTTCCTGTAGGCCTCATCTCAGAGGTAAATTTCAGGGGTGACTGTCCTTTGGCTTTCCCCCCTACTTTTGGGGATAGAAAGTTGTTAGCTGTAATGCCAAAATTGATCCACTAAGCCTGTCAGCGCTGAAGAGGTGAATCTGTTAAATTGTGGCAAACAGGGTAAAGTGAAAATTGATACTGGTATTAGCACTCTCTTGCAGAAATGCACCATTTTCATGAGCTTTGGGCAGAAGGGGGGGATCCAACTGAAATTTGATGCAATAACTTTGCGGTTGTATTTATGACATTCTAGCTAATGTTTTGAACTTCTGATTGTGTTTGAACTGTTAGGGTTCGGTTACCCTGCTGTTAGGCCATTTGGTTGGGGTATGAATCAAAATGAGAACCTCGCTTAGCACGGGTAGTTTGCTGCTTCTCCATGTTTCACATAAAATCACTTCAAAAGCTGCAAAAAGCTTTTAGTCCTTCAGCAGTGGATCGGACTGTAAAATGCTGGACAGATCTTGGGGGCCGTTCCGATTTTGTGTTTGTGTTCTCCGCACATGGGGGTGGCGCGCCGCCCTGGCTGGGTCGTGGGCCCTGAGGGCGCTGCACACAGAAGCTGGACCAGAACCAGCAGTCCTTTCAGTCCTTTGTTTTAATACCGATGACACCTTTTAAAGACATTTTCAAACATACAGAAAAATTGTGTTTGGTTAGTCTTCGTAGTATACTTTCTACTTTTCCTGTAAAGCCAGGGGATGATTCTGAATAGCTGCAAACAAACAAAAAAACAAAACCAAACCTTGGAAATTGGTATGGACAAGGAACTACATATATATATTTTTTTTGTGCCAGAAGTCGAACTCAGGACCTTGCACTTGCCAGGTGGGTGCTTATGCTGCTGAGCTATATCCCCCACCCTACCATATGTGAAATGATCCATTAGTGTAATTATTTGCTGGAAGTTTAATATTCAAAAAGGCAACATTCATGTTGCAAACATTCATCTTGACGTTCTTTCACCTGTAACCTGCTTAATATTAAACTTATTTTAATTCTATTTTTTATTTTTTTAGACAAGTCTCACTATGTAGTGCAGGTTGACCTTGAACTATGTATGTAGCCCAGGCTGGCTTCCAACTCAAAGTGATCCTCCTACCTCAGCCTCTTGAGTGCTGGGATTACAGGCATAGGCCTCTGCACCCAGCTTTTTAAATTTTATTTTGTTCTCGTACCCTATCTCACTTTTTCTGTCTTCTTTTCCTCTTTTTTTAGGGTGGTACTAGGAATCGAACTCAGGACCTTCAGCTTGCCAGGCAGGCACTGTGCCACTGAACTGTATCCCCAGCCCTAGACTTTCTGTTTTTATGCCGCTTTTATAAGTGTCTTCAGGGTTCTGTAGCATGATCTTCTAACTCTACATTAAAAAATACCCACTTGCTGATTTTTCCTGCAGAAGTGGCCACAGCGCTGTTTTGTTACTGCTGTGTAGTTTCTACTTCCGCATCCTCCTACTTTTAAAAACTTTTTCCCTATTTAAAAAAAAAATTACCATGAAATATACATAAAATTTACCATTTTGCCCAGTTTTTAAGTGTAGCAGTAACTTGCAGTGTTCTGTAAGCATTGGCACCATCCATCTATAAATACCTCATATAATGGAATCCTTTTGTGTTATTGTCAGATTTTTAAGGTTGTGTTTAATGATTCTGATCTTAAGGGATTTTGATGAGGACTTGGTAGAAGCTACCAAAGGCCCTTGCATGCACGGGTAGTTTGCTGCTTCTCTTTATTTCTCTTTATTTCTGTAGTATCTAGAGGGCTCTACCTGGGAGCATTGATGAGACAGGAAAGTGAAGGTAGGAAGGAGCGGTCAGGAAAGATTAGAGGTTTGCTGAAGAAGTCTCCCACCCTGGGCCTCTGTGACACCCAGTACCAAGAAGCAGTGGTGATTTTGTCCTGGGTGGAAGATAAGGTAGCAATTGGAAAGAGGTGAGCTGGGTAGAAGATAAGGTAGCAATTGGAAAGAGGTGAGCTGGGTGGAAGATGAGGTGGCAGTTGGAAGGAGGTGAGCAGGACTCTTCTCCTTCCTCCTTAAATATTTCCTGTACCTTTCTCTACATCAGGGCAGGGACTGAGGCCCATCCTGAAAACCCCAGGACTCTTGTAAGGAGAGCCCTGGGCCCAGCTGCAGGCCGCGGTTTTGTTGGTGGCACCCCCTAAGCTCCTGCCCTCCGCGGAGACTCCTGCCTTTGCTTCGGCTCTCTGAGCCTTTGGTTTGTCCTTTGAGGTTGCTGTTCTCTGTCTTTTTCTTCTCTCTTCTCCACCCTTACCCCAGCCCATTGCACCCATGGGCAGAGACCCTTCGCCTGAGCGCCTGTCTGCCAAATCCAGGCTTGTGCTCACCTCGGGAAGGACTGCACCGCTTGTTTGGGTCTTGCCTGACTCCAGAAGGCACCGCATGCCAAGCTGAGCTTACTTGCCCGTCCCAGCCCGGGGCTGCCTGTCTTTTCAGGCCAGTTGTGGAGTTTGATGTGGCGGGGGTGAAGGTCTGGGTCAGTTACTGTCTGGGAGAGCTGCCGGAAGAGCCTGTGAGGAGCCTTTGTGGCCCCTTACCATCCCGAAGGAGTCGTGGCCGGTTACTTCACGCTTACCACTTACCCCCTCTGCACTTGGTGTAGGTGCGTTGGTGTCTGCATCTGCTTGAGTGGTCTTCCTTCCCCTCCACCCGGCCCTAGAGCTCCAAGTGCCTGAGGACCTGCTAGAGCCCTGGTCCCCCTGGCTCCCCATAAAGCCTCTTCCCTAGCAGCCTTCCTTTGTTCAGCTCTGAAGCCCTGCTCAGCTGCATAACTCAGCACATTCACTCTAGAAAGCATAATGTTATCTCTGTAGTTTCATGCCTTTTAGCTTTGTTTTCCAAAATGAATTGCAGGGTCATGTTCGGCTTTATTCTCACCCAGAATGGCTTTCCCAGTGTGGGAGTGTGCTGCACACTGTCCAGACATCTGGCTGATAATGTTCTGGGACCTTTCGTGGATCGGGGAGGAGGAGAGACCCTCACGGGAGTTAAATACTGCCTTTAGATTGGGTGAAGGTTTTGAGGCACAGATCATTCTTCCTCCTTCCACACCCAGGTATGTGGGTGTAAATCAAATCACAGACGGAATTTACAGCTTTTACCAGTGAATGGTTTTATCTCCTCAGCTTTTCCTGTGGAATCAACCCACCCACCCTAGAGTTTTGCCAGCCACCCTGAGGCTCTGGAAGGGGTGGGAGCAGTCGGACTTCCACAGGGCTGTAATGTGATTACTGTCCAGGACGGAGCCTTCCTGGATCTGCCAGTTTCCCTTTAAATTTCACGCAGTTTTGTTATTCAATGGAGGCCTGCCTATGAATCATAAAATCCTCTAAATGGATGTAATTTTAAAGAAACATACAGGATAAGTTATAGTAATTTAGTTACCCTTCCGAACAGCATTTATGATACCCACATTAGTAGGCAGCCTGTGAAAATACCAGCAAGTCTGTCTGTCCGTCTGTCCATCGCGTTGGGTTTTCGGTGGACACAGCCGGCTTTGGAGCAGGTGAGAAGCTGCTAAGTGACACTTTCCCTTCCTAGAAATGGTGACAAATGATCAGAGCTGACTGGACCCTTAGAAAGGATTTAGCCCCAGGGTCCTGACTCTAACCTCATTAGGCTCTTTTTATTATTTCTCTTGTGGGTCCCACATGTGTTTGCCAAAAGGGAACAACATTTCCTGGAACTGGGCGGGAATTTATCACAACAAATGTTGTGTGAATTCAGATCTAGCTTGGGTCAAGTCATCTTAGTCGGTGTGATTCATGTAGTGTAGAGACTGGAGGACCATCTTCAGAATGATGAGGGGGGGTTTGTGTTTTTCTTTGTATTTAAATTGCTTACTTCAAACTTGTCATTTTACAAAAGTAATTAAAACTCTCTTAACAGAAGAGCCCACACGTTTCCTAGGAACTTGGAACCCAGCCTTAAGGAATCTGTGAGGACTGCTGAGTAGCCCACTGGTCTTGGGCAGTTGGGCAGCGCTGCATTCCAGCCTCGCGCCCACCAGGACCTGCTGTGCCCCGGAGCTTTTCCTCCTCAGCTCCCTGGGGGTGGGGGTGCCCTGGCCTGCGCTGCTCACCTGACGGCGCGGCCTTGCATTGACCCAGATCCCCAGGCTTAGTTTGAAATCATTTTAGCCAGAAACTGTGAACTTCCTTAAAAAAAATTAATCATTGCTTTTAATCTTTTCTGGCAAGCTCTTGGTTTCATGCTAGCTTTATGAGAAAATGTTACTGGCTCTAACTTATTTCTACCATATGCTTTGGTTTTGTAAACGTCTCTCCACGGGAGCCTAATGACGAGGACAAGACACTGGTGTGTCCTCCTTGGAGGAAGAAGGCCGTGTGTGCCCTTTGCCCGCCTCGGCCCTACAGGAGTAGGAGGGGAGCAGAGACTCAACCACCGTGGCTGGGGCCACTTCAGCAGGGGAGGACATGCTCCTACCTGCAGTTCCGTTGCCTTGGCTGCTTCCTGTGAAATTTTGCTTTGCAGTCCACTTCTGTGTAGTGCTGCATGCCCGCAGTCCTCGGAGAGGGATTACAGGGAGACCTTCGTTCCGGGGAGTGCTGTGCTGCCGCCCGCACCCACGGGAGCATTTATCTAAATCTAAAACCAACCAAGACACGGATCCTTCATTTTCACATCACTCTTCCGCCTCCTCAGAATGGCATGTTAGCTGTTCAGGGAAATTTAAATGAAGTTGATTGGCAAATAATTGCTTCCTGGCCTAACTGTCATACACAGGTCAGTTGGTGTGTTGCTGTGTGTACACAGTTGCATGTGTGTGCATTAATGGAAATTCCATGTGGTATCATGGGGAAATTAGGAAAGAAGGACTTCCGGATTTATTACATGTGCATAGTTTAAGGGCAGACTGCTGGCTTCCATCCAAGAAGTGGAGCGGGATTATTAGTGTGTGAGTATATCCTTCCGATTACCTACTATTTTAAAATTAGCTTGGTAAGTGGTAGAAGTCGGAACTAATAGCGAAATCATGTGCCCTTTGAAGCTTGTAACACTCATCGGAATAAACTTGTGGAGAACTCAGTACTGTGTGAGCAACTGCGTCCTGTCTGTGTAGCACACCGGCAGGTGCACTTTGAGGCCCGAATGAGTTTTTGCCATGGCTGCAGCAGGAGTGAAAGTTTGTCTTCGTTTTGGAAAAGATAGAATTTTGGTGTTCTGGATTATTCCCTTTTAGATTCAGTGTTTAAATGTGTGGCTCATAGGCAGTACTTAATATATCCGAGACCTAACCCAGTTTTGTGTGTTGAGCACAAACACCTTATTCTGCAAAGGCTGTTGAGAAGGAGTAGAGAAAATCAGCTGTTTTCTTCGTCTTGGATATTATGGGTATCTTCCTTCACATCCATGAATGAAAACAAAGGAATAGGAATTAGCCATGGGGTGCGTTTTTTTTTTTTTAAAAACTTAATTCAGTGAAACTGACTTGACTATAGACATTGATGTAGGGGAAATAATATTTAACTCCCAAATTGGTAGAGGTCAGATGTGCCAAGTTCATCTTCCCCAAACTTGAAGGATGAATTTCTAAAGAACAGTGGAGATTAAGAGGAGGAAATAACAGAGGGAGTTTTATAGAGCAAAATCACACAGTAGGTAAAACATGGGTAAAAACTATGACCAGCCAGTAAGATTACAAGTATAGTCACTGAGGTGGTGTTGGTCCAGTGGGAAGCAGGTCATGGAGCAAGTGTGCGTGGGAAGAACAGGGACCTTTTTAGGAAGAGATGGTCCTGGTCACCCACCTGGGAGCATGATGTCTGGCTAGACTTTATTGAATCAGGTGATACCAATTAGAGTATGTTGCGTCTCCCTAGGGAAGGCAAGCAGGCCTGGTCATTCCTCCTCTATCTTGAGACCTGGCCTTGAATGGATGTGCCTCCAGCCAGCGTTGTAATGTGTCATCCTCTGGGTTGACTCCCTTGAGGGCCTAACCCTTAGCTGTCTATAATACCATGACTGTTTGCACCTGTGATCTGAAAAGTAAGTGATGGCCACTTTTTTTTTTTTTTTTTTTTTTTTTAACACAAGGTCTCACTTTGCAGTTCAGGCTGGCCTTGAACACACAGCAATCCTCCTGCCTCAGCCTCTTGAGTGCTGGGATTACAGCCATGTGTCATCACGCCTGGCAGCCACTTCTCTCTAGATAGGGTCACTGTACAAAACAGTGGTTGTTGCTTTTGATGTTGTTACTTTGTAATAATGTTCGTGAGTCCCAGCGTCTTGGACAAAGTGTTCAGTATCTGAGTTGTAACAGATACTGCTTGTAAAGGATAGCATTTGGATAGCATCAACCTGGACTTTGTGTACGTACCGAGGCTTCACTTCTAACCACTCCCCTCCTTTGTTTGAATTTTGCTTTTAATCACCAAAGTCAAGTCATTCTGTTTCATTCAGGTCTGGTTGATGTTATGGTTCACAAGTTATTAAGAAGAGCAAGAGTCTCAGGGACTTAGGCAAGGGCCTGGGTGGGTTTCAAAGATCCAGACGTCTCCTGAAGTACTGTGCAAATGAGCACACTACAGCTCTTGTCAAATTCTCAAAGACGTCTGTTCCTCCAAGTGAAAAGCTGAAACTCTGCTTGGAGGGCTGTGGGGATTTTAGTGATTTTGGCTCTAGTGGTAACCGTATTACTGAGAGCAGTCATGATCGTAGGATCACAGATAGCAGCTCACAGTCACCCCTTTTCCAGAGCTGACCAGTGTTTATCTTTTTTTTTTTTTTGTCTTTTTTGAGATATCGTCTCACTATGCAGTTCAGGCTGGCCTTGAGCTCACTTTGTAGCCCAGGATGGCCTTGAACTGGCAATAATCCTCCTGCCTCAGCCTCCCGAGTGCTAGGATTATAGGCATGTGCCACCACGCCTGGCTACAGTGTTTGTCTGGAAGCCAGAATAGTACCCACACTTTTAGCAAGTCCTTGCGCTTTGACACTGTCTTGTATTTCAGTCCTGGAGCACAGGTGAATGGAGTGCCACCAGCGGGCCAGTTCCAGCTGGTGGTGTGGCATGGCCCAGGACTCACTTTGGCTGAGCTCCTTCACCTTTGTTCATGTCCCGCACTTAACAAGTGACCGAGCCCAAGTGACCAGCTGGCAGTCAGCAAGAGTTGCATGTTTACGGGAGAAAGGCTTTGGGAAATGATTTTGAGGGAGATTTTTTTGGGGCGGTAGGTGAGATGGTACTGGGGATTGAACCCAGGGGGACTCTACCACGGAGCTATATCCACAAACCACCCCCATTTTTCCTTTATTTTGAAACAGCATGGCTATGTTGCTCAGGCTGGTGATTCTCCTGTCTCAGTGTCCTGAGTAGCTGGGATTATAGCAGGTGTACCTCGCTGTGCCTGCCTTAGAGGCCCTTTCTGCAGGAGCTGATGCTGCTGGACCCCTCCTGACACTTGGTATTTCTCCCACGGTAAAGCAGATTCCAGGCTAGAGGAGAACCTGGACTGCAGAGAATTGCCCCAGAGTGGTGGGCTGTAACAGCCGGCTGAGGGGAGGGCGGGGGAGGGGAAGCTTGTTCACATGCTTGTTAACATTTGAGGGTCTTTGACAAAGGAAGCCTAATGCCCTGCCCAGGTCAGCCTGCGATTGCTCCCCCACCCCCAGCCCCTGTTGTGCACAGGAAGTCAGGCACTAATGATGTTAGTGAGGGGACAAAGGCGCCGGCCTGGGAAGGGCCTAATTGCTGTGTCCGGCTCCCAGGCTGCTGGCCTCCAGCTGGAGGGGGCTGGGCAGGATGCAGTAAGTGTTAACACCTGGAGCCTGCACTGCTGACTTCCTGGTGCCTTTTTTTGGCCATGTGGCTGGGTGTTTGCATGTGTGCCCGCGCACCCCCCCCTCCCCCGGCACAGAGGCAGAGGCCTGGCTGCATCTTGGGCACATTTCAAGATGTGGTGGTGTCTCAAGAGATGGGATGAAATGGCCCGATCACAGTCGAATGCCACTCCTGCCTGAGCTGGTAAGTTCAAGAACCAGGCAGCCTGGACCCTCCCTCATCTGGCCCTTGGGGTTTGGTGACTGTTGGTTCACCTCTGGGCTGCCGGATTCCCTCCCTCTTCTCCAGAAGTCAGCTGGGAGAGGCCAGACCTTGCAGAGAAGCAGATACACATTAGAAGGGTCACTTCGACTTTAAGTTGGAAATTCTTGTATGAACCAATGGGAGAATGCTCTTGGGGGAAGGAGCCAGCTGGGGTCCTGGGAGGTAAGAAGATAGCAGTATGAGGAGTACTGGGGGCCCCCACCAGTGCCCCAGAGGGGTCTTGCTGTATGAGTGGATATCTGTGTGTGTGCAACCTCTGAATGCACATCTGCAGGGTTAGCATCTCAGGGGAGCAGGCATGCCCACAAGTACCTCCCTCGTTTCCAAGTGGGGTCACTGGATTCCTTACGTCTAGACATGACTTTGGATCTGGAGCTTATGAACCCCACAGGGGGCTCTCAGGTGGCCTTAAGGAGTGCCGGGAACCTCCTGAAATTGTTAAGAAGTATTCTCTTGGGTAATCCCAGCACTCTGGAGGCGGAGGCAGAAGGGTCTCTGTGAGCTCAAGGCCAGCCTAGGCTACAAAGTGAGATTAAGTCCAGCCTGAACTGCAGAGCAAGACCCTGCCTCAAAAAGACAAAAAAGAACAGCAACAACAACAAAAAAAAATGTGCAGGAAATTGGGTAAGGAATAGTTTTACACAGGATTTTGCAAGGTCTAGAACCCCTTCCCCCTTAACAACAGCAAGGTCATCAGATATTAGAAGTGAGGGCCCCTGCTCTGGGCAGTAGCCTTCCGGGATAGGATTAGAGGTTTAATTCCCTTAAGGCCAAGAATACTGCGATTACTGGAACCTGGTGCTTTTCTTCCCACACGTGCAGGGGCTAGCAGGTCGAGCTCACACTGACTTCCTTGGCTTTTTGTAGCTCAAGAAGGGGAGAGTGAGAGGATGCTTGCAGAGGAGTTTCTCCTAGAGAAAGGAAGGGACGCCCACATCTTTTTAAAATTTAGTTTCAGTTTTCATGGTACTGGGTATTGAACCCAGGACCTTCCTCCACACTGAGCTACGCCCCTTGCCTTTTTATCAGTTCATTCTGAGGCAAGGTCTCACTTGGCCTCTTAAGTTGTGCAGGCTGGGCTGGAGCTTGTGGCCCTCCTGCCTCAGCCTACCGGAGGGCTAGGGTTACACGTGTGCGACACCACACCTGGCTGAAGCCAGAACTTTTGAGAAAAGGGTCTAATGTGCATGTGCTCTTCCCACTCTTACTTTAAGGTTTTTTTGTCCTGCACCACTATTAAGTGGACATACTTAATCGTCTGACAGAAGAGGTCGCCTGTTTCCCACCGTATCCTGCAGTATTTCATTTAGCACCTAAACCCCAGAAGGGTGGCCTTCCGTAACTGCCAAATCTGCGAAATCCACCTTGGAGGAAGCACGTGTGGGGCGTGTTGTGGGGGGCATACCTGGGGTCTGCCGGGATGAGGGAGATTGGGTCCCCATGGCAACATCACAGTCTCCCCGTGGAAGCAGAATTCCAGATGTGACACAGTGTTTGAAACTCCAGGCCCCCAGAAACACTATTTGAAGTGGGTACGATTCAGTGCGCCGCTCGCTGTGTGGTCCTAAGGCTTTTTATTAGTAGTTGTGCTCTGAGCTGAACATTTCCTCTCAGCTTAGGCATAACAATCATGTTTATAGCTTTAAGTTTTCCTCTATTGTCTAATCACTGTTTTGCCCTCTGTGGAAGAGACTTTCCTGGGCTTCTGGAGTGAAGTCTTTGTTCTTTTCACTGCTAAGTGAGAATGAGCCAGTAGCTGATTCGCTGGGTGGGTATTTGGGTGGTTGGTTGTTTGCTTCCTCTTTGTAGCAGGTGTTTACAGAAAACCAGTTAATCCCAGTCTGTGAGCTGTCTGTGTGTACTTCTTAAACTACAGATAGGCGGCCTGTTACCTTTCAGGGTGCCGTTCTCTAACATGAGGTTCTCATTTGCGTGGAGGAGAGTGGAGTGAGGCACAGGGAAAGATCCGGCTTTCAGTCCAGAGGCATGTTTTATAGCTTGGCTTTAATGTTTTCAGAGCTGGAAAAATAGAACAATCCTGTCTGTGAGTATCAGCCGTGGAAGAACACACAGCTCAGAGCCTTAGCAGACTGATCGGAGAAAATACTTGGGCTTTTGCTTTGTGAAAACCAAGGAAGCTGCTACTTTGTTTTGTTTTAAGCTTTGTTTTGTGAGTGAGTGAGTGAGTGAGTGAGAGAGAGAGAGAGAGAGAGAGAGTTTGCGTGTGTGTGTGTGTGTGCATGTGTGTCAATATCTCTGGGCTCTAACATTACAGGTATGTTCCAAGAGCAAAGCAATAAAAAAAGTCCTAGTCAGGAGTGGGTAAGGAAAATTTGAAGTGTTTTAAATTTCATTTCGGCCACTGTCATTTTAGAGAAGTTGCGAGCTAAGAATCAGCTCCTGTAAACCCTCTGACACATCTCTTCCTCAGGGCAGGGGCTGGGGGAGGGGCGGAGCAGTGCAGGAGGTTGGATGGAGACGGGGCTTTCTGTTTGATAAGCAGGACACATGGCAACTTGGCACGGGTCGGCTCCGTGTTAGAGCGCAGAAACAATTGTCCCTTCAGCTTTCCTTTGGGGAGCATGAAATGAGGAACATGTGTGTGTTGATTAGCAACATGTCAGAGATGAATCACGATTATGGCTGTGGTCTGGTGCGCAGACCACACTTCGGAGCAGTGATTTCCTACCTCCCCGGCAAATCTCTTTAATTAGCTTAAGATCTCCGGGTCTTTCTGGGCCGATGGGGTAATTGCTGGTGGGAACCCCGCAGTCTTGCCCCAGAGCTAGACATCCCAGGCCTCTCCTCCCCAAGCCAGACTGCTGGCAGCGTTCTCTTTCGTTCCTGAAGTTACTTGCATCTCCATGGAGAGTGAGGGAGAACAGCTCCCAGGAATGTGAAAGGAATATATCTTGACTAGACCCAGGCGCAGGCTGGCCTTGTGAGTTATTTTCCTTGTGTTTTGGATTTGCCAGCATTCTCCTCTGCTTACATCACCTGGGGCTTCTCTGCTTTTGCCGATTTCCCCCGTAGTTAAAGGTTTGAACTGAAGTAAGTGGGATCTGTCTTTGTTGATGAAACCACCTGAACCAGCATGCGAGCGTGACCCCGCGTGGGCTCCTCTTGCTGTTCCCGCATCATATGCAAAGTGCTGTGCATTTCAAGCCTCACAGAGTTTCCTCTGCGTTCTTTTTGTCTTATTTATGCGCTGGAAACCCAAGATGGGGAAAACGCTATAGACAGTAGACAGTGTGAGTTGGCCTTAGCTGTTTTTGTCCTGGGGATTGAGCCCAGGGACTTCACACTAAGGTACATCCTGAGCCCTTTTTTATTTTCGAGATAGGATCTTGCTAAATATAAATAAGTGCCCAGGCTGGGCTTGAACTTGAGATCCTCTTGCCTCAGCCTCCCAGAGTGGTGGGATTACAGGGGTATGCCACCACTACAGCCGGTTAAATTAACCTTAGTTTTAAGTAGTTACTAGATATACCTAAAAAAAAAAAAAAAACAAAAAAAAAACAACCTGCTAGGTTCTTCTGATGGTTTACCAAACTTTAAAACATTACCAGCTTTCTGAATGCCCCTTAATGGATTCAAACAGAGTCTTGTTTAGCCTCACCTTTCGCCTGCCTTCCACTGGGAAAGGGGGACTGTACATAAAATGCAGTCTGTTATGTATGGGGATTTTCCACAATGGCAGTTAAACTGTGTCAGAGCTGGACTGGAAATTGCTCTGGGAAGTTGATGTCTTCAGATGGCTTAGAATTCTCAAGGCCCCCCCCCCCCCCCCCATTGAAGCGTTTCCCTCCCTCCTCTCCCCTCCCCGCCCCTCTCTGGCTATTCCCGCACTCTCTGGTGGTGGGGTGCTGTCCCACAGCTGTCTTTGTGTCCAGGCCTGTACTTTTTGCCACATGGCTGGAGCATGGTGTGGGTTTTTGCCTGTGGAATTTTGTTCCTTTAGAGCACTTAAGAGTTACCCCACCTCACCCCCCTTTCTGAGTGAAAGATGGATGTTTTCTCCATTATGTTTGCTGCTTCCGTCCCTGCTTTGCTCAGCTTTGCTCACCGTGCAGCACCAACCAAAGGAATTTCCTACCAGAGCTCCAGGCACCGGGCTTGCTTAGTTCCCTTTGGATCAAATTAAAAGCTACCCATTAGGGCAGCAAATGGGGGTGGTTAATTAACTAAGAATGTGGCACCCTGAGGCCACAGCACTGGCATTTATAGGTTTTAAGTAACAGGCAACAAACAAGTATTTTTAATTGTCAAACTCATTAAATGTCAAAATGGATGTAGTAGCTAAAAGCTAGGGTTTGTTTGCGGAAGAATGGTTTACAGAGCTGTTGACTCACTTTGTTAGTGGCCTTCTCTGTTTTCTGTTGGTGTGGGCTCTGATTCTAAGCCCGTAAATCACCTCGAAACACCAGGTTAGGTTCTTTCTTATGTGTATTACCTGGCTTAATCATGCATTCGTTTGATTTAAACAGGAAACTAATCTGTGGGTCCAGGGCCGGAGGCGTTGCTCTCCTGCCCATGCTGTCCTCAGCCTTTTCTCTCCGTTCCAACCTGTGCACGTTTCAGAGATGGAGTTACCCCGACCACCCAGCTCCCATCACAACTGTCGGCAGATCATTGTAGTTAAGGTTGGCCTTGAACTTGCTAAGTAGGCTGGCCTTGACCTCAGAATCCTCCTGCCTCAGCCTCCTGAGTGCTTGGATTACTGGGATTACAGGCATGTACCATCACACATAGCCAGAACATGTTCTTTAGGCAGGTGGTCAGCACCTTCTGCCGCTTTGCCCTGACCTATCTGTCTGCCACATCTCTTGCAACCCTCTTAAGATTTTGGATGCTGGAGACAGATCCCCGTCTGCTTGTTACCCCTGTGAGCTTTCCTGTCTCCTTCCTGTGGTCCTTTGTAATGTACCCTGCAGCACAGCCCTCACCTCTTGGTTAAAGCAGTGATCTTCTCAGGGACAGTGGCAGGAACGTGTCTGAGTTACCACATGTTATGCTCAGCTGTTGATGGGAGATACTAATATAGCGGAAAGAAACTCCCACCCTGCTAGGTGATCCAAATGCTGAGTTTGTGTTCCCTAAAGTGGAGGAATAAGTTGTAGGAACAATGGAGGTTAAGAGTAAGAAGAATTTATTGGGAGAAAGAAAGCTTCTGTCTGAGGGACAGGAGGGGGCCCGGAAAGTGAGTTGCCCACAACCCTGCTTCTCAAGGGTGTTTGCTGAGCAAAGCCAATGATAAAGAGGTGAGGCGGGTTGAAGGCGGGACAGCACCATGATCAACCCGTAAGATCACAAGTATAGTCGCTTAGGTAAC
>NW_004955430.1:6835337-6878016 GCF_000276665.1 Chinchilla lanigera | reverse complement strand
GGGGATGGACAAGGACTTTCCCGGAAGGGCGGGCTAGGAGGTTTGGTCCCCACCCCCAGGTGATGGATGCCTACTCAGAACTTCCATCACTGCTGCTCACCCCTAGGGGAAGTACTGAGAGTAGTTCCTTTTTTCTTGAAGCCTGGCCTTCAGTGAGTTCCCTCCAGCCACAGTGGTCTTCTGCGCTGACCCCTCGGGGGCCCATCCCTGTCTGTGTGCCTGTAGGGTTTCTACCTAACTTAGCTGGCTGAAATACTGCAGTACAATCGAAACAGGTGGTGAATGTTTAAACTTAAAAAAATTATTATAGTAAAAGACACATGGCCACTAACTCCCCCACATGCCTCTTTGTCACTTTGAGCACATTATTCTTCATGCCGTCTCTCCAGGCCGTGCACTCGGCATTTTCCGACGCAGTTCCGGAAGCCTTGTTGTGAGTGTCTCCACAAGGTGTGATAAAAAACTCTGCGAATGCTGCCGCCGAGCGCCATCCAACAAGAAGGCGGACTTGTAAAAATATTATGATGTGTCCTCATCCGCCGGATTCACCAGATCTGGCGTTGTGTCATTTCTGGCTCTTCCTCAAAGTCAAAGTGACCATAAAAAATAAACGTGGTGAACTGATTCAGGACACAGAGGCAGACGTGACAGGACAACTGAAGACTGACTGTCCAGCGCAGTTCAGATCCATCCGCGTCTCATGTCTGTCCGAGGCTGGGAAGCAAGACTGCCGTGTGACGGGTGATAGGCTTCGGGTGTGGAGGAGGGAGAATGAACGCTACCACGTACCACGTGTGTGACACTGAGACTCCGCTCACGTGTGTTACGATTGAAATACATGTGTGTATTAGCTTTCAGTTGCTGCTATGAAAAATTACCATGGTTTTAGTGACTTAAGGTGAAGTCAACCCATTATCCTGTACTACTGCAGGGCCAAACTCCAAAGTGGGTCTTCAGCTGCTAGAATTAAGTTGTCCGCAGCCGGGTTTCTTCCGAGGCTGTGGAGGAGAGCCCGTCCCCGCTCTTTCCAGCCCATAGGTTGCTCATGCGCTTTGTCTTAGTAGCCTCTTCTCCCCATAGTTCAAATCAGTAGTGCAGCATCTGCAGCCCCACCTGGTTTCCACGGTCGGATCTTCTCTCCTGACACTGACTTTTCAGTCTCGCTCCCATGAGAACCCTACCTGGACAGCCCAGAGTGCACTCCTCATTTCAGCATCCTTAAACACACCTGCGCAGATGCCTTGGCTTCGTAAAATAGCATAGTCACAGGTTCTGGTACTAGAATATGAACATCTCTGGCAGGCTGTCATTCAGTCTGCCACTGAATAGAACAGCGCTGTGCTGTGGGATATCCTGGGCACATGGTTCCAAGGAGCTTTCTAAGGGCTCCCGAGCGGTTGAGGCATTGATTTTTATGAGCCAAGGACAGCCCACGTGCCCAGCAGCTGTGCACCCGAAGGCCTTCCAGGAGTACAGATAGGAACCGGTGTCTGGGATGGTGTCTCTTGTTTCTGGGCCCCGTGACCGGGCTTGGGCAGTCACCGGGCCTTACGGAATGTGGAATTGGAATCAGCATTTCACATTCACATGCACAGAAAGTGCATGTCAGTGGAGCTGCGGGGAGGAATGACTGCTGCTCTCAAGCGGAACAGGCAATGGGAACAGGGCTTCCCCAAGACAGGCAGCCGCTGTGGGAGCAGGGCCTGGGGGACCAGAAGGGAGTTGTGGGAGATGTGAGGAGGAAAGAAGGGCACTGCTGGGCCTCAGGAGTCCCTGAGGGTGCAGCCATGTGCTGAGCAGAACTGCGGTGCTCGAGGGGTTTGGAAGTTGGGGGAGGAAGTGGCTGGGAAGGTAGTGGGCAGAGGCCTCAGGGGCGGTGGTCAAGAGGTGCAGAGAACCAGTTACGGGCTGGAGCGGGGGCGGGCTGGAGCGGGGGCGGGCTGGAGCAGGGGCGTGAGGGTCCATGTGCATGTTTGCAGCTCAGCTTCATGGCCAGAGGTGCTTGAGGTCTGGACTTGCGTCTGCTTCTCAGCCTCAAGGGAGCTTAGGACCCGCTGAATTGATGAGTGGGAAGTGGATGGATGCTGCACCAAGCCTCACCATGCTAGGGCCAGCTCCCTGGCCCTGACAGCCCCGCGTATAGCACAGATACCTTGTTTGGAGGGATGTAGGTTTCCATGTGCATCTCTCTGTCTTCGTCTTCTCTTCACAATGAGTTAGCTGTTAGAAGTGCCCAGTGAATACCTGTTCAAAGTGTGCTGGGAAATATATGTGTATGTGTATATTATATGAAACATAACAAAAGCTACAGATACAAGAGCAGTAGAAACACAGGAAAAACTGACCAAGTTCCACGAGTAAGGTGGCTGGCTATCAGTGTGCCTGGGTACCTTGGAATGTGCTATTAAATGGAGCGTGTTTCCTTTTTCTTTTTTTTTTTTTTTTGGTACCGGGAATCGAACTCAGGACCTTGCACTTGCCAGGCAGGTGCTTGTGCCACTGAGCTATCTTCCCAGCCCTGTGTTTCCTTTTTTGAAGTGCTTCCTTCTACGTGGTTTCATGGCCTCAAACCCCCTCTCAGAGCAAAGCTGCACACATTCTGTTAAGAAGAAACCAGATATTTGAGCAGACTCACACGCAGTAGAGTGGAATGGTTTTCCCTTGGTCATTGTCCAGAGGCGCTCACCTTGGGCTCTAGAGTCCATCTTCCCCTCCCGTGAGGCTGTTCTGCTTTCCTGTCCAGTAATCCTCCCCCTGGCATGACGTCTGGCTCATCGTAGAGGGTGAACGAGTTTCTGTTGCAAAGGGAGCAGAAGATATGGGTTAGAGGTCTTGGGCTTTGGTCTCGGACCTTCCCAAAGGCTTGTGTGAACTGTACTGCCTGCTTCCTGCTCTCCTGCTTGGTTGTTTCTCAGGTCTGTACTTTGCGGCTAGCCTCTTGCACAGACTGTGGCTTTGTCCTTATGGAATTTTTTTTTTTTAAAACAGGGTCTCGGGCTGGGGATTTAGCTCAGCGGCAAAAGTGCCTGCCTGGCAAGTGCAAGGTCGTGAGTTCGGTTCCCGGTACCGGAGAAAAACAAAAAAAAAAAAAAAAAAAAAAAAAGACAGGGTCTCACTAGGTAGCCTTGGCTGGCCTCAGATTTAGGGTGATCCTCCAGCTTCAGTTTGGGATTACATACGTGTGCTACCACGCCAGGCCGCTTTTAAGATTTTATTTATTTATTCTTTTTCTTTTTTCTTTTTTTTTTTTTGGTCTTTTTGAGACAGGGTCTCACTATGCAGTTCAGGCGGACTTGAGTTCACTTTGTAATCCAGGCTGGTCTCGAACTTGCAACGATCCTCCTGCCTCAGCCTCCTGAGTGCTGGGGTTATAAGCGTGCACCTGTGCCGCTTTTAAGATTTTAATAAAGTCACAGCACTTTCCAAAATTTCAGTTCCAGCAAGGTGTTCCGGCATCTTACCTATGAGTGAAAGAAGAGGTGGGAGGAGGAAACTGAAGAAGAAAGTTGGACCAGGAAGAAAGGGAGTCCCGCCAGGGCCAGGGCGCCATGCTGGTTTAGTTTTTTTTCTTCTTTTCCTTTTTTGTTTTGGTCTTTTTGAGACAGGATCTCACTGTGCAGTTCAGGCTGGCTTTATGGTTTAGGTTTTATATCACTGCTTAGTTATCCCTCCCCGTAGAGTGGGGTGTGTGTGTGTCAGTGTCACTGTCTCCTTTTCCACACAGCTGTGCCTTCCCAAGGCCTGCGTGGACCTGGGCTGGGGATATGGTTTCAGTGGGCGGGCCTGGCTTCAGGGTAAGCAGCGTGAACACGCCTGTAGCATGTAGACGTGATGCGGTTGTGGGTTGAAACCCTGGGCCCCATCAGAAGTGTTCTCCGCATTGCGTCGCGGTGTAACAATTGCCCATTAAATACCAGGCTGCCAGCATATGGTTTCCCCCGACACCCTTCTTCTTCAGTGGAAACTTCAGCTGCGGGTTAGAATACTTTCCCATCGTTTAGCACTTCAGAATTAACATATTTTAAGAGAATTCTGCAATTAATACGGAATGGCACATTTGCAGATGATTAGAGAAGCAGTTAAATCAGAGTCAGTAGATCTGTGTAGCTAGTTCCCGGGATGGATAAGCAGCGGGCGGGGAAAGGTGGGGTAGTGGGAGGCTCTGGTCGCTCCCTCTGTGGATGCTGTAATTGGAATGGGAAGCCTGGCCCAGTCCTTACCTTCTGTTAGGGTGCAGATGGCTAATGACCACCTCACCAAAAGTTAAAAGAGTTTAAAGTCTTTTTCTTTTATGACCCCACCCTGAGTATTCCAGCATAGGTGTGGATGAAATGAAGAATTTTCTCATTAAAAGTAATGGCTTAGTCTCACACTCACTCCTAGTCTTGTAATGAGAAACTGGTTTCCTTTGACTTGAGGAATTGCCTGTCTGTTCTGCCTTGCTAGAGCTTTGGATGAGGGTGTCTGGTAGGCGAACTTTACAACCAATCAGCGCTCAACGTAGATCCAACTGGAAGGGCTCCAGCTGGCTGTCCTCGTCTCTCCCAGTTTTAACTATTAATGACTTATTTAGCCCCTAAACCCACAATAGTCTGCTCCTGTTGTCTTGGGGGCGGTGATCCCGTGATCCCTGTGGCCTGGCAGTTGAATGTCTTGGACTGGAGGGTGTTTGGCGGGGGTGGTCAGGGACACAGATGATGCTCTAGGACTGGCCCCACCCTTGTCTCTGGAGCCAGCGCTGCATGCATTTAGATCCGGGGGATTTGTGCTGCAGAAGTAAGTGGGCTCCACCGTGCATCATGTTCTCTTGTCTTCCCACAGGGAGTGGGGCCAGCCAGCAGGAACAGCGGGCTGTACAACATCACCTTCAGATATGACAGTAAGTAACTGGCCTGACTGCGGAGAATGGAGCCCTTTCAGTAATCCACAGCTTATTCAGTTGTGCTTAATCAAGGACAGGGCGGCAGGTCCGGGGGTTGAAGAATTTTCTGAATCTGTTCAGGTTGGTCAATAGCTCAAGCAGCTCATTCTTGATTAAGCCACTACGTATTTGGCAGCTTGAATAGGTCAAGTGCTCAGAAAAGTTAGCTATGAAGACTTTCCTTGAGTTCCAAGGGACATGCCCTGATGAAAAACACAAAATTCTGGAGGGTCCGACGGGACAAAGGAACAACGCTGCCCACAGGCAGGATGCTAGGGAGAGGTAGTAACTGGCAGACCTCCGTAGCTTGTGTGTGTCTGATTTGAAAGAGGCACTGACTTCTGGATTCAAAACTGTAGTCTGGAGGATTTCCCACTGAATGTAGCCAGATGTGGTTTCCAGGAATATCCAGAAAGTTGTCTTTTTTTTGTGTGTGTATGTGTTTGTTTTGTTTTGTTTCTTTTTTTAGTACAGTAGTACTTTGGTTCACCCACTTAAGATATTTTACGATTTTGGGGAAGATGGGCGCATTTGCATTTGTGTGGGGAAGACGGCTGCAGTTGTGTTTGTTCCCTGATGAGTCTGTGAAGGGAAGCAAAATTTTGTCGAACGCTTGTTTGAAAACTGAATTGTTGGTGAACAGAAGTGTTGGTGGACCAAGGTATTACTGTGTTGGCATTTATTAAAAAATTTTAACACACACACAGAGTAGGTCAAATTGCTCTTTGTTCAGATGGGCTTAGGAATTTCTGGTTTGTCATCTCTGCCTAGGTACTAACCCCATCTACCAGTTGTGTGTGCAGGTGACTTGATTGCTCAAAATAAAGATTATTGGGCTGAGGGTATTGCCCTGGTACAGTACTTGCCTGGCATGCGGGCAAGACCCTGAGTTTGATCCCTAGCACAGGGGGAAAAGAAACAACAAAAGATTCGTTTTCTTCTCTTAGCATTATTTTGAGGCCTACATGAAGTAATGCTTATATTTGCTCATCTTGACAGCTGGTCTGCCTTGAATGCTCAGTGAAAGCTAGCTATTGACATTAGAAGTTAGTCCAACAGCAGTTGAATAATCTAAGCATCCTTTCTTGCCCTTTCTCTTTTTTTTTTTTTTTTTTTTTTTTTTGTCTTTTTTGAGACTGGGTCTCGCTATGCAGTTCAGGCTGCCCTTGAGCTTACTTTGTAGTCCAGACGGGTCTTGAACTCACAACAATCCTCCTGCCTCAGCCTCCCGAGTGCTGGGATTACAGGCGTGCGCCACCACACCCAGCTTTGCCCTTTCTTTTAACAAAATGTGACCCTTTTCGCCTCTGACTGAATTGTTTTCTCAGAATACAGTAAGGGTCCTTTTGCTGATGAAGTTTATAGGATTGATCCCTTTAAATATCTAATTTCATTCACAAGGAGATGATTATATAGAATTGTGAGCATTTTAGCTTTCTGAGTTGTAATTTAGACATAAAAATGACAAAATGAGCTGGACTCATTGGAGTACCCCAAGTACCGGATTCACCTCTTGGATTGGGGAAGGTTGTGCATCAGCGTTAATAAAGAGTTTAGGTCCCATGGACGGGGAGCCCCCTGGAATGATCACTGCTACAGCAGGGTGTGTCAGTCAGTGCTTGCTAGAGAAACAGATTGTTTTTGTGGTGCTCAGGGTTGAACTCAGGGCCTTGAGCATGCTAGACAAGTGCTCCGCCACCGAGCCACATCCTCAGCCTGAGAAACAGATTGAATTTGAGATGTTTAAGTATGTGAGGATTTACAAGGAAGGCTTATAATGACCGCTGGCAGTCAGGTGTGAAGGAATACAGAAGGGCTGTCTGCCCTCTGCCCGCTGGAGATCCCGAGGGTCTTGTCAGAGGCTGGCGCTCACTGTGGAGTCTCCTGCAAGTCTGTATCAGGAGGCGGAAGGGGCTGCACTGCAAGCCAGGGTACGGACGTCCAAGATGTGAGGACTGGGGCTCCTCCGAAGAAACAGAAGCGAGCGAGGCTGCCTTCTTTTTTTTTGTTTTTGTTTTTTTGTTTTTGTTTTTCTCCGGTCCCAGGAACCGAACTCACGACCTTGCGCTTGCCAGGCAGGTGCTTTTGCCGCTGAGCTAAATCCCCAGCCCGAGGCTGCCTTCTTTTATTCCATTTTCCTTTTTAAGTGTCATTCAGGCTACAAGCATATTGGTTGTGCCACTCATACCCAGGGTTGGGTCTTCCACCTTCAGCAAATCCATTCCGTCACCCCCAGAACTATACCAAACCAATCAAGCGTTTTGGACTCAAATCGACACAACAGTTGACTATCTGACAGGGTTTTTGAGGTTATGGCTGTAATCTAACAATTTCAAGATATAATTATGTGTGTCGAATTCACGCCCACAGTTGCTAGCAAGGCTGTTTTAAGTTAGGACTTACGCATGGAACTCCAACGGTTTACCGTGATACGTGTAAGTTCTGGGTAAGTGCTGTGATGGTAATGAAAGATTTGCAAGTCCATGATACTTTGTTTAGCTAAGTAAAGACATGTGTAAGGGATCTTTCTTTGAGTTAGAAAGTTAATTTCTAATGCACGCCTTTAGTCTTAGCAGATCTTATATTACATTCAAGAGTTCAAAATTTTCCGGTCAGCTGCAAACAAGCATTTGTCTCTCTTGTCTATGGGTTTTATGGGAAAAGATCTATACCTGCAAAATTTAAAATTTATCATATTGTTGTTTCCATTGTACTAAATTTTTTGGCCCGCATGTCTATGCCTGTCTCTTAGTCATCACTTTCTTCTTAATTCTATAGTACTTAATTAGAATTTAATTCGCAGCTCGCATTGAATCTTAAGATGTTTGAAGCTCAGCTGCATTTTGGCAAAATGTCATTTGGGCATAACATTTTTTGGTAACCAGAATCCAGAAGTTTAGACTTGTTAATAATTAAGTGCAGGCTGTGTAAAAAATTTACTCCGTGTTTCCCATTGAAAAAGATACTTTTCTTCTATAAGAAGTTCCTTTTATTGCTCAACTGACTGGTTAGCGGTTCTCTTTGAAATAACTGAGAACCAATTACCAGGTTTTTAGCAAAACTACAAAGTCTTATTTTTCTATTCTTTTGTCTCTTTTTTTTTTTTTTTTTTTTGAGACAGGGTCTCACTATGCAGTTCAGGCTGGCCTTAAGCTCACTTTGTAGTGCAGGCTGGCCTCAAATTTGCAGGGATCCTCCTGCCTCGGCCTCCTGAGTGCTGTGGGGATTATAGGCGGCTCCACCACGCCCGGCGCTTTTGTCATTTAATGTTACAAAGAAAATGTCTTACCATCAAGTCATAACTGAATTCCGTAAATCTCTGTGCCTCCTTCTGCCGTTTGTCTGAAGGAGTATGTCTGAGTAGGTTATAACACATTTCTTTAATTCCTAGACTTTCTATTTGCATAATTGTATTTACAGAAAACCAGAGAGTGTTAATTTTGGCATTAGGAGTGAACAAAGAGCCGGATGGGGTGGCACACACCTGTACTCTCAGCACTTGGGCAGGTGAGGTAGGAGGAGTGCAGATTTGAGGCCAGCCTGGACTACATAGTGAGACCCTGTTAAAGAGAAAGAAGGAACAAAGGGAAAGAAAACCACAGTTTACTCTTCTTTGTGTAGCTGTTCACAGCTCAATCCAAGGCTTCTCTTACATATGGGCCTCAATAGATGAAAATACTGAAACTTCACAAGTGTGATAGAACCTTGCTTTTAGTGCTAGGAAGCTGGTCTCAGCCCAAAACTTCTGCAGGCTGAACACCCCTGACTCAGTGAGTGTAAGGTGCTTGGTGAGTGCAAGGTGAGTGAGTAAGCGAGCTGCTAGTGAGTGTAAGGTGCTTGGTGCGGGCGACAGGCACACGTGTGGGGAGCCCTGGGATGCCGCTTGTCTCGGCCTGCTCCGGGCTGGTCAGGAGTGGGCTCCTATGTCCCTGAGTTCATCTCTCTTGGCCACAGTTTCATCTGTCCAGCACCAGATGTTTAATTCTCTTTCCAATCCCAGACCTCTTCTGTACCCAGAGAGCACGTATTGGTTGCTTAGTGGGTGAATTACTACTTCTGGGCAGTAAGAGAATATACCTAGCTTTTTTACATTGTTCTTAAATTCCTTTGTGGTTTTCAGTTGTCTCCAATACACTTTTTGTGTGTGTGTGTGGGGCATTTGGGATTGAACCAGGGTCTTTGTGCTCAGCTACATCCCAGCCCTTTTTTTTATCTTGAGACAGGGTCTCAATAAGTTACCCAGGCTGGGTTTGAACTTGAACCTTCCTGTCTCAGCCTCCCAGAGTGCTGGAATTACAGGCACATGCCACCACAGACAGCCTTCAATCAACATTTTACTTAAAAAATTGGGAGCTTAAGAGTATAATTTACAGGGAGAAAATGCCACCAATTCCCTGAGTTTCTTAAAAAATAACCTGGGGGCCAAGGATTTAGCTTAGTGGCGCAGCACCTGCCTTGCAAGCATGAGGTCCTGAGTTCTATTCCTAGTACCCACCTCCCCCAAAAGAAAATAACCTGGAATATTCACCTCAGAGAAGAAAGGAAAAACCAAAACAAAAAACCCTTGCAGGTTTGGACTTTGGATGAAGTGTAGATCTTTTGCAGCAGGTACCAAAGAGGGTGTCTATAGCCTGGTGTGGTGACGCATATCTGTGATCCCAGCCCTGGGAAGCAGAGGCAGGAAGATTGCTGTGAGTTCGAAGCCAGCCTGGGCTATATAAGTGAGTTCAAGGCCAACCTGCACTATATAGTGAGACCCTGTCTCAAAAAAAAAAAAAAAGTGTTCAAGTAGAATCAGTGAGAAAGAGATGGAGATGCACTGCCGTGAGAATTATGAGTCGCTGTCTACTGGATATTCTTGGTAGTTCCCCTGCAAGACAGATAAATAAGCTGAAGACACACTCCTATAATCGCAGCACTCGGAAGGCTGAGGCAGGGGGATTGTTACAAGTTCGAGTCCAGCCTGGACTACTTAAAATGCATTCAAGGCCAGCCTGAACTACTTGTCTCAAAAAAACGAAAAACAGAAAAAGATGGCCAAATAGCTCACGGCTGTTGTTTGATCCCAGACTGACTAGCTGCAAGCTTCTGGCAGCTTTGTAGGACAGTGACAGACTTGGAAAGTATTTAGCAGTGTCAGGTGTCGCAGCTGCTTGTGTGGTTATGGCTATACTGACGGGTAATAGTGAGCATTGTCTCAGACAAAAATCAAAGAAAGGGGTGGCTTTGTTTTTGGAGTGGTTGGGGCTTTTTTTTTTTTTTTTTGAGTTGGTTATCTGTGTAGTCCAGGCTGGCCTCATACAGTGTAGCCCAGGCTGGCCTCGAACTTGCAACAGTCCTCCTGCCTCAGCCTCCCTAGTGCTGGAATTACAGGCAGGGACTTTTTGGATTTAGTTGGACTTGTGCATGTCTTTGATGACACGTAGTCTTCCAGAACAATGATTTTGCTTTGGGAGATGCTTTTGGAAGCCTTATCCTTTTTTTTGTCTTTTTCAGACAAGGTCTCGCTGTGTAGTTCAGGCTGTCCTTGAGCTCACTTTGTAGCCCAGGCTGGTCTCCAACTCGCAACGATCCTCCTGCCTCAGCCTCCTGAGTGCTGGAATTACAGACATGCGTCATCATGCCAGGCGGGCAGCCTTATCCTTAAGCCAGTCAGTTCCTGCCTTGTGCAGGGCTGTGAATCACTGTCCCTCAGATTCACATCTGTATGTTCCTTGCCTGCTAGTGACCTTGTCTTCTAGGTTTCACCTAAAAAGAAACAGTCCCAAATTATATAGCAGTGAATGCTTTCAAATCATTTAATAAGTAAAAGTGGTCTTTTGGGTTTGGGTTTGGTTTGGTTTTGAGACAGGGTCTTGCTGTGTCGTGCAGACTGGCCTTGGACTCACTGTGGAGCCCGTGTCGGCCTCAAACTCACGCTCATACCCCTGCCTCAGCCTCCCAGAGGGCTGAGGTTACAGGTGTGCACCACCACACCCAGCTCATATTTGGGGTCTTCAGGCGCACGTCTTGAAATAGAATGGAGTTGGCCACTCCAGACATGCTCTGTGTCATTTGATGGATGAATTTAAAATTTAATCATTCGCACTCTCTAACTCTGCAGACTGCACCACCTACGTGAATCCGGTGGGGAAGCACATGATTGCCGATGCCCAGAACATCACCATCAGCCAGTATGCGTGCCATGACCAGGTGGCAGTCACCATTCTGTGGTCCCCAGGGGCCCTTGGTAAGTGGTCAAACACCAAGTTAAACCAAAGAAGACAAAGGTTGGAGCCGGGTGTGGCGATGTACACCTGTCATCTCAGCACTTGGGAGGCTGAGGCAGGAGGGTCCAGTCTGGGCTACATAGTGAGTTCAAGGTCAGCTCAGACTACCTAGCGAGACCCTGTCTCAAGAAACCAAAAAGGAAAAAAGCAATCAGGTCCACTAGGGTGTGGGGTCGGTGCCCAGTGGAAGGGTCCTGCATGTGTGTTGTCTGGCAGGCAGACAGCTTGATGAGAATGAGGCTGGGGTTGGTCTGGTACAGATGTTTACTTGGAGGGCTAGTGGGCAGGTAGGAGAGGACTCCTGGCTGGAGGGGGCACACTCTGATCTAGGGGTTCAGACTGGCCCACCTGAAAAGGCAGAGACCAGTTCTCAAGGCTTAGGCCCAGTTGATCGGTATCTCAGCCCTGCGGCCATCACTCCGGGGTCCCCATGGCTGAGGGCGGTTCTGTTTGCAGGAAGGCAGTCTCTGTCTGTCTGGTCCCAGTGGTGCGGGGCTCCACTTCCTTGGAATGCAGGTGATGACAGAGACAGGACAGTGGCTGGAGATTTCTGGGTGCAGATGAATGTCCCTGAGAACCTGTTGTTTTGGGATGAAGCCCTGTAAGTGGATGCTCCTTGAAGGATCGACATACCCGTGTGCAAAGCTGAGAAGAGATTGCTCCCGAGGCTTGCAGTAATGGAATGCAAAATGAAGGCCAAGCTTTGTTCCCTTTTTAGTTACCTACTGGGCACCTGCAGGCCAGAGTGAAGTGTCACAGTTCCTAGGAAAAATGACTGAATTCTTTGACATTTTTTGAGACAGGGTCTCGCTATGCAGTTCAGGCTGGCCTCGAGCTCACTTTGTATCCCAGGCTGGTCTCGAACTCGCAATGACCCTCCTGCCTCAGCCTCCCGAGTGCTGGGATTGCAGGTGTGCGCCACCACACCCGGCTTTTTTCTGCTTTGCTGTATATGCTTGCCCGCTGCACAGAGCTTGAGCTCCATGGCCCGTCGATTTTCCCTGTTACTGAGAGAGGCGTGGGTTTGGAAGATCAAGTGTGTGAGTGAGAGCTGGCGCCAGGGTCTCGGCTCTGTCTCAGCACTAGTTGGAGGCAGGTGGGTGGCCGCACCGGGAAGACTCGTGGCCCATCCCGGGGCGCTGTGGCCTTGGCCTCAGCATGACTAGCGGTCATACAGGTGTGCCCGTCCAGCATTGGCACACTTGGTGATTTTTCAAGAGAACTCTGGTTTCTATGAGAAATCATGAATCAGTGAAAATTTCAAGTTGGCAAGTAAGTGAAATTTTCAAAGCTCTGTGAGCCAAAAAATAGACCTCCCTCCAAAAAAAAAGCGGAAGAAAGCAAACCCGCATTACCTGGCCAGATTCAAGTTGGCTGCATAGTTTGTCTCTTAGGAGCTGATGATACCTAGGAGAGGGTGGGCCACTCAAGCGTGGGACACAGGACCGGCCATTCGCTGGGAGGGCTGGACTCTACAATCGATCTTTTCACACGAGGCATTTAAATCTCACCCCTGTTCCCATCCGTCAGGTGGAGATAAGAGCTGGCTGTGGGCCGCCGCCGGGGCAGTAAATGTCCAGGGCTCCTCCCAGAGAAGATCAGCTGTTAGCATCATCAGAACCTGGTCTCAGACCTGTCCCTGTGACAGTCCAAAACTTGGCCAGGCAGAAGTAAAATAAAGCCTGGAATTTTATTTATTTATTTTTTAGAGATAGCGTTTCCCTATGTAGTTCAGGCTGGCCTCAAGCTCACCGTTACCCTCCTGCCTCAGCCTCTAGGTGTGCACACCAGCCCACCCCATGAAAGCCTGGATTTCTTTTCTTTTGTCTTTCCCTTTTCTTTTTCTGGTACCGGGAATCGAACTCAGGACCTTGCCCTTGCCAGGCAGGCTCTGTGCCGCTGAGCTACATCCCCGGCCCCAAGCCTGGGTTTCGTCAGCTGAACAGGGCACATCTCACAGGGACTGGATTGTGGCTCGGGGAGGGGGAGGGAGAGGGAGGACGGAGCACACAGCCAGGCCTGCCTGTCCGCCTGGGGGGGAGGGGCGTTGCCAAAGATAACATGGGGGCGCAGGTCAATGCAGGTAAGCCTTAAAATAGTTAAGGGCGTGGTCCTATGAATTGTAGGCGCCCTCACTGGAATGAAGGAAGGTGTGAGGGAGTGGTGAGAAGAATAAAGTGAAGAACAGAAGAGAGGACAGAAGGCCACCTTTTCCTGGAGGATGAGTTATGTGTATTCCGTCAGGTTCTATTAAGGAAACTCCTTGGAAGGGAGGAAAGTATTTGGTGTAAGGGAGAAATATCTGTGAGCCAGATGTTTCCTGGGTTCAAAACCCTACCTTTCAGCACTGAGGCTGAGGCAGGAGGTTTGCCTGAGTTTGAGGTCAGCCTGGGCTACATAGTTCAAGGTCCGCATGAACTGCATGACAAGACCCTGTCTCATCTCTAAATGGGGGATTATAGTACCTTCCTCCTGTGGTTGTTAGGGTACATTAATAGTTTAAATGATGGGGAAGACAGCAAATAGATTCCTTCAGGGGCATTACTCAATAAAACTCTCCCTCTCATAACTGCATGGGTGTTAATAGTATTAGGATAGATGTGCACCTGTGACAGAGGAATTACATTTGTTGCCTTTTTACCCCGCCCCAGATTTGGCATAGTAATATTTTATTTGTTTTTGCTTTTTGAGGCAGTCTTGCTGTGTAGTTGAGGCTGGCCTCAAACTCACAGGGATCCTCCTGCCTCAGCCTCCTGAGTGCTGGGATTACAGGTGTGTGCCGCCACACCCAGCTGGAGAGTAATTTTTAAGATGGCCCTTTGTCTCTTTTTGTGGTACAGGGGATCGAACCCAGGGCCTTCTGTACACACACCACCACATTCTCAGCCCCAGGCTGACCTTTTAAAAATAATGGCTATGACCACCTTCCCCACTCCAGCTGATTAATTTTTTTTTTTTTTTTGGTCTTTTTGAGACAGGGTCTCCCTATGCAATTCAGGCTGGGCTTGAGCTCACTTTGTAGCCCAGGCTGCTCTCAAACTCACAACGATCCTCCTGCCTCAGCCTCCCGAGTGCTGGGAGGCTTGTGCCACCACACCCGGCTCGGTCGATATTGTGAAAGGCATGGCCATTAATCACATCGGTCACCTGGCCTCAGCAGTGCTGGGAACGTTGAGTACATTAAATTTTGTATAAATACTAAGAATTTGTTTTTCAAAATGGCTGTATTTTAAAGCTCAAGAAACAGCTTCCTGTGAGACCTACTGAATAGTTGTAAGTTCAGACACCTTGTATCTTGTCATCCCATCTGGATCTCTGGCCGTGGATCTGCTGGCTGTCACTCCACAGGAAGCTTTGTGATTGAAATACAACATGGCAGAGTTGGTTCCTCCCCGTACTGTGGTATTTGGAGCCCTTAAAATGTGAGGCTGTAATTGTGGCTCCCCTGTCCTGCCCACCACGAAATACATGCTCTTCATCAAGTAATTACAGGACTGGCGAGCCTGTTTGAAAGAGAGAAAGACTGTCCTGGCCTTTGCCGTCAATAATTTTCCCACCTGCTTAATTGCATCCTGTGTAATTACGCTTGCCCTGGGAGGGGAAGGGTTGAAAATGGCTCCTTGTCTGGTGTTCTGAAAGAATGTGAAATCGATATCTCGGCAGTTGAGGCCAGTCTGGGGCTCCAGCTGCAGTCGGACTACTCCAGTCTCCATGGGGTACGGAGTCTGCAGCTGGCTCTTGTGGCCGTCCGCGCTTAATACTTTTGAGAGCTTAATCCTTTTGAGAGCGTGTAGTCGGACGTGCATGGTGGAAGCTCCGGGGGCAGGAAGCTGCGCCGGGGCCCGGGGCCCTGAAGCTCACACACCGGGCAGCCCTTGGGTGTCCGCCTTTGAGGCGTGATTAGAGCAGGAACCGCTTTGTAAATCTCTCCAGTATTCCTCTAAGCCACTTATCCCCAAGGCTAGGAACCCCTTGGGTGCAGACACACACTTTGTTGGGAATTTTGTACGTTGCTCTTCGAAACATGCCAAAAAATACAGAGCTAAAACTTAAAGTGGAAACATGGTTTAGGGCTTTTCTTAGTCAATGCTGGGAGTTACCCTCAGCTGAACGCACCTGTGTAATGATCTAGAAATGATAGAGTGACCTCGCAGGTTCTTGTGACCAGCGCTGGTTGGGTCTTTTGAGCCCTAAGGCCACAGAGGCAGTGGGCCCTTGAGAACTGGCTGGGTGGATCACAGATTACTAATTACATGAGTAAAGGTGGGACAGGGAAAATCACCGGCTCTGTCCCCGAGGAGCGCGGGGTGTGTGCGTCTCCTCGGACACAGGCGTCCCAGGCGAAGGAAGAAGTCCTTTAGCTCTGATGCGCAGGTGGAGAGGACAGGAATCTTGGAGGAAGGAGAGCACGTTCAGAAGTAATTAGGTCTCCTTTTCATAAAAGCTTTTCTGCTTTGCCTAGGCATTGAATTCCTAAAAGGATTTCGGGTAATACTGGAGGAGCTGAAGTCTGAGGGAAGACAGTGCCAACAATTGATTCTAAAGGATCCAAAGCAGCTCAACAGTAGCTTCAAAAGAACTGTAAGTCACACTTGGGGAATGCGCCCCTCAAGGCAGGCCCTTGTTCTGGGGGTCTGAATGGTCTATTGAAAGCCTGAAATTCAGGAAGGCGGGGCTGTGGGGGGCCCACCCCTCCCCCAGGTGGGCGAGGCCGGGAGGTAACACTACTGGGGACTCCTCAGCACCTGGGGGAGCGCACCTCTTGGGTTATAGGCCTGCAGCCGTCTGAGGCCTCTTCTCTGGAGGGTTGGTGGGCGACGCTCCTCTCCCGCCTGATGGAGGGAGCTCTGAGGTTCTGTGTTAACCAGCCATGGCTTCCGTGCCAAAGAAGAGACGGTGCCATCTATTCAGAGTTCAGGGTTGTCTTGGTTACTTTCCTCTCGTTGCTTGGACAAAATACCTCACACCCAAAATTAAGGAAGGAAAAGTTTATTTCTCTTACAGTTTGTGGAGGTTTCAGTCCATACTTGGCAGATTACAAGGCAGAGTGGCACATGGCAGAGGGCTACAGCTCATGGCGGCAGAACACAGCAAAGCAACAAGCACACACCAGGGCAGAATGGCCTCAAGCACCCTCTTCCTCTCCCTTATATATGCAAACTATCCACCCCAGGGCAGGTGCAGCTCTCACACCCATAATCAATCATACTCTAAAAGCCTGCCCCATGACCACATGAGGCTTTGGGGGGACACCCAGACACAAACCATAACAAGGGTCTTAAACCTGGACTGCAGGCAGTAAAAGCCCTGCCTTTGTGCTGCCCAGTTCTGGAACTGCGTCCGAGCAACCTGCAGGGCAGCAGCGACGGTCTCCTGTGTAGACGGAGGGGTGGATCACATGCCCTTGATGCCACATGTGTTTTTGTTCCTTTTTAGGGAATGGAATCTCAACCTTTCCTGAATATGAAATTTGAAACGGATTACTTTGTAAAGATTGTCCCTTTTCCTTCCATTAAAAACGAAAGCAATTACCACCCGTTTTTCTTCAGAACCCGGGGTGAGTATGGTCTTTCCTGCCTGCTTCCCTCAAGGTGGAAGTGTATTCATTTTTTTCCCATGTCCCAGTATCTATTATACAAATATTTAAAAGAGAGGGGGAGCAAGGAGAGAGGGGGGTTGGGACAAGGAAAAAAAGGATAGAAGGAGAAAATGGAAACAAAGTTTTTGTTAAGTAAGAAAGTCAGGTATGGTGATGCACACACTTGGGAGGCTGAGGCAGGAGGATTGCTGAGAGTTCAAGGCTAGATAGTGAGTTTCAAGGCGAGCCTGAACTGCAGAGTGAGGGGATGCCCCCCCGCAAAGAAAGAGTATACCAAACACTGGATGAAGCAAGTAGGTGAGGAGGAAAGGATCCAGAAATAGACTTCTAAAAATTAAGAATATGCTGGGCGTAGTGGTGCACGCCTGTAATCCCAGCACTCAGGAGGCTGAGGCAGGAAGATCCTTGCGAGTTCGAGACCAGTCTGGGCTACAAAGTGAGCTCAAGCCCAGCCTGAACTGCATAGGGAAACCCTGTCTCAAAAAGACTAAAAATAAAATAAGATAAAAATAAAAATTAATAATAGGCTTTGCTAACCTGACCAGAGACTCTCAGTTTGTTCTAGGACGGACCTGACAGTTGATTTTTTTTCGAGGATATTGTGACCTCATTTAAACAACCAGCTTATCGGCACAGTGATTTTGGGGACTGGGATGTTGCTCAGTAGTAGAACACTTGCCTGGCATGTGCAGGGCCCCCATGGGAAAAACTCAGTAATAGAAAGTGTAAGTTGGCTTCGGGGTAAAAGGCAGGAGAATGAACCAATCCCATCTTACGCTTGTTGTCAGGAAGGGGCTCAGGAATAGGTTAAGAAAACCAAGTATTACCCCTGAGGCCACTTCTTTGTAGCAAGTTTTATTCTTTTAACATTAATATATAAGACTCTGTTCTAAATGATTGCCAAACACAGTTTTATCTCTGTAACAACTTTAGAAGGAAACCACACCTACTTATTAGATGTGTAGTGATACAAAAGGTGAAAAACTTCCCTAGAGCTGGGATTTGAACCTCAGGAATAGAGTTCTGTTGGGAGACTGAGGCAGGAGGATCACCAAGAGGTTCAGTAGCCAGTAGCCAGTAGCCAGTAGCCAGTCTGGACTACATAATGAGTCCAAGGACAGTCTGAATTATGTAGTGATACCCTGCCCTATCTCCAGACAAACAAATACTGATGGGGGGAAAAATGCCAGCCAGACAGCCAGCTCTGGAGCCCTTACCCTCAGCCCTGAGCCATGCCGGGTCCCAGTTCCTCATTGTTCGCTCTACATGGTGTGTCTTCAGTTCTTTAATCTCCCTGACTCAGTATCCTCACTCGAGGGTGTGAGCTACATCCCCAGCCTTTTTAATTTTTTTAGTTTTTAAATGTGAGGTAGGGATTAAGTTGCCTGGGCTGGACTTGAACTTGCTCCTGAGAGCATTGGAATTGTAGACATGTGCCACCATGCTCAGCTCCTCTGCAGAATTCTTGCTGTGGCAGTTTTCTGTGCAGCAAAGTTAATTTATAACAGTGTCTCTGGCTGTGTCCCTCTCCCCCTCCCCTCCCCCTCCCCCATCTTCCTCCGCCTCTTCCTCTCTCTCCTTAGGGATCAAACCCAGGTCTTCATGCATGCTAGGCAAGTGATCTACTACCGAGCTACGTCTCCATCCCTGGTCTTACGTCCTCCCTCCCTCCTGGCTTCCTTTCACCCTTCTTTCACTTTCTATGGTAATGGAAATTGGATCCAGGGCCTTTACCCTGAGCTACATTTTCAACCCTTTAAAAATTTTTTTTTGAGTCAGGGTCTTTATAAATTGCGCAGGTAAGACTTGAGCTAGTGACCCTCCCTGCTTAGCTTCTCAAGTCAAGGTTCTCAACGCTGGGATTATCTGCATACTCCGCAGTGCCTGGCTTCAATTTCTAAATTAAAATAAGATTCTGTGGGGTGAAGCCTATGCACATATTATAGTATTCCTGCTTTATACATAACAGCTAGATAGTGGGTTCAGAGAATGTGTTTATAAAAGCTAGCATAATTTAAGATTATTTTTCCAAGCGGAATTAATGTGGCTAGCGGTGGAGCGGAGGTGTGTCCCGCAGTGCAGGTGTGTGTCATCATGTCCAAGCACGGAGGCTCTGTTGCTGCTGTCCGTTTGCTTGGAGCTACCTGGATAGCTCAGGAAGACGCCGCGGCCAGCAGCCCGGTGTGCTGGAGTGTGTTGTTTGGCTTTCATAGTGTTGTTACCAGTTGACATGCCATCCCTACGCTGCTGATTTTGGTACCTGGTTTTCAGCACTGACACTTCTACTTGGTAGATGCCCACCTGTCATTTTTGGAATCTATGAAAATAATTTTAAATTAGAACACCGGTGAAGGTTAAATAACCCCTCGGCAGGTGTCAGAACCGCTCTAAAGTTCCCTTGTGCCTTGACACCTCCAATGGGACAGGGGATGGCACTGTTTCTGCTTCTAGCCAGAAACGACCTGCAGGGGACAATATGAACAGGTTCTACTGCCCTTGCCGGCCCACCTTGAACCTGTGTAGTGTTTGACCAGCTTTTAAAAATCCGGGTGACTTTATACTGTTTCCATTTACGTTGCATAAGGTGAACTGCATTAATATTTTTACATTGTACTATTTAAATTCTTATAAGATACAGCTGCACTGTAGCGAGCCATTATGAGGTGATGTATTTTAGACCCTTTCCGGCAGCACCAGGCACGGTATATTTATATTTCACGGAACCTTGCAATAAGAAAAATGTCACACTGTCCTCAAACTAAAGATACTTACCTTTCTTTGCAGCCTGTGACCTGTTGTTGCAGCCGGACAACCTGGCCTGTAAACCCTGTGAGTATTGCTGTCCCTGAGTGTGGGGTCTGCAGGGGGTGCCGCGTGGGGTGCCGGGGCAGCGCCCCTCCAGGTGCTCACTGTGGCCTTCCTTTCTCAGTCTGGAAGCCTCGGAGCCTGAACATCACCCAGCACGGTTTGGACCTGCAGGTGTCCTTCGACCACGCGCCGCACACCTTCGGCTTCCGCTGCTTCTACCTTCACTACAAGCTCAAGCATGAAGGACCCTTCCGGCGAAAGCCCTGTAAGCAGGTGAGCTGCGAGGGGTGCTGCGTGTTTTCAGGGCACTTCTGAGCATCTGGCTTTGGTAGCTCAGTGTGAGCATTAGACTTCGCTGGCTCTCAGCAGTTAGTGGACGTCCGGGATATTGAGCCCTGGTTACGTCTTAGACCGTCTTGATGTTGCTCATTCCCTGGTTATCTACTCCTTGGCTGTTCCAGTGGTGAAATAGCCTGAGAAAACAAGAATGAGAAGAATTAGTATTTCTGGATTGGTCTTCCACATTTTGAACGTTCATCAGGTCCTCATGTGTGACAGGCGTTAAGCTTTCTCTTCTTCGAATCCTGACCACTCCGTGAAATGCAAACTGTTGCTAACTCCCTTGGCAGTGGGAACCCTGTGTCTCTGAAGGTCACCTTCCTTGCTCTAGGTCACACAACTAGTAAGTAGAAAAGCCCGATGTAAGAGCTAAGCCGCTAGCGGTGCAGTGGCCATTGGTTTTACCCACAGCCCAAGATTAAGGAGAGGCTCAGTACCGAGATCTTAAACTGAAGGTGATCAGAGGAGTGGGACGCGTTTCCGGAAGCTTACACAGGCCTGCCCGAGCATCGAGAGCAACTTCTATTTATGGCAGCAAAACCCATGACCTTTGCACACAGGCTCTTATACACACTCGGTTCTTTCGTAGTTCTGCTCTCCTGCTGGCTCTCACTTAAGTTGGCCTTTTGCTCAAGTTGAAGTTATGACAAATAGCTAGGCAGAGTGGCCATGCCTGAAATTCCAGCACTAGGGAGGCTGAGGCAGGAGGATCGCTGAGAGTTTGAGGCCAGCCTGAACTGCATAGTAAGACCCTCGAAAGGTAAAATAAAGTAACCAAATAAATTATGACAAATTAAATTCATGCAGAGTCCGGTCATGTTTTTCCTTCACTTCTCTATGTAGAGTATTCTAAGTTTGTCTTCCAAAGAAGTATTCCTGCTGAGGGCGCTACAGCTAAGGACAGAATATGACGGGTCCTGGGCTCTCCTGGGCCATCTGTCGAGGTGAAGTTCACATAACATGTGACGGATGAAACACAGGTGCTCTGACCACATCGCCTCTGAAGATGTGGTCAGCACTGCTGCCAAGTTTCCTGGAGCTCTGGGAGAGAAGAGAGGCCCTGAGGAGGCCTTTTCTAAAGAGAGAGTTTTTAAAGCATTGGTTGTTCTTTGCAGGAGCAAAACACAGAGACAACCTGCTGCCTCCTTCAGAACGTTTCTCCAGGAGATTACGTCATTGAGGTGCGTACAGCTTCGGAGGGTGGTACCGTTCTCCGGCATTCAGGCCGTGTGCAGTTCTGTGTGTAGCACTGATACCTCAGACCACTGAAGATGTGCACGATTATGTTTTCCCATGGTTCTTATCATGGCTTTAAAAAATTTTATGCATCATTATTTGACCTTTTCATTCAATAGTTCAAATAAATGTTTTTATACAACCACACAATCCACATAACCATGATTTAAATTTTTTTTTTTGGTTTTTCTCCGGTACCGGGAACCGAACTTACGACCTTGCGCTTGCCAGGCAGGCGCTTTGCCGCTGAGCTAAATCCCCAGCCCCCAATTTAAAATTCTTATAAACTGTTCATACTACGAAGATATAGCTTAAAAATTCTACCTTTAAAAACGGTTTGGTTGGGCCTGTAGCTCTCGCCTGGTATGCACGAGGCCTTGTGTTTGAGACCCAGCACTGTCCGCTCCCCCAGTACAGCGAAACAAAAGTTGTGTCCATTATTACATCCACCTCCGTCTCTCCAGGGTTTCTGTTGCTGTATTCCACAGCCCCCGCTGCAGAGAACATGTCGGTGATGTTTTCTTGTTTCTCTTAGGGTTACTTTTCCAGGATCAAATTGGTACTGTAAAAAATAGGAGTAAAGGCAGTAGTGAAAGGAATAAAGGCAGATGAACAATTTGCCCACCGCTCCCACTATTGAAAGACAACTAGTATGTCTTACCATTTGGTAGAAACGCCTCATCTTGCATTCCTTGGTAGCAGTGTGCGGTTTGGGACAGACACACCTGAGAGCATCCGTGCAGTGAAAGTCAGTGGCAGAATGCCGGTTTAACTGAAAGTTGCTCCACTGTGGGGTTCAGTAGCTGCATTCTTCAGCGCATAAACAGCCTTCCTATTCATGAAAGGCGACGGTGAAGGTTGGGGGTTTGAACTTACAGAGCAGATGAACCTGGCTTTACTGGATGCCCGGACTCAGCCTGGCAAATGAGCGCGCGTCCCAGCGGCTCCTGCTCAGCCGTTTTGCCCTCGCCCTGCTGCTCCCTGATGGCAGCGGCAGTGGGAAGGGCCCGTTTTCCCACAGTCTGTGGAGGTGTTACCACTTAGACAGTAACGCGGCCTCCTCTGTTTTGCAGCTGGTGGATGACACTAACACAACACGAAAGGTGATGCATTACGCCTTAAAACCAGGTGAGAAGCACTGCCTTGAAATTTTGGCTCTCTTTCTGTACGTTCACAAAAACAAAAGAGAATAAAATGCCGATCCTCCCTCTTAAACAATGCTCTGTCAAAGTCTGAGTTTCCTTCCCCTTCCTGTTGATGCCTGGAAGATCAAAGCTAGTGAGGTGTGTCCCTGGCGCTAAACAGTCAATTGTCCTGGGAAGAAACGTGATGGGCGGAGAGATTTCCTTGGGCAAAATTCTCCCTCACAGGTATTTGCTGGCTCAGCAGTCTCTGAACTGTTGTATTATTCGCCACAACCCTTTAAAAATGAACCGTTGAATTCTTCTGTAATCACCGTACCAGCAATAGAAAAGGGTGGTTTTTGGGGTCCTAGAACCTGTCAGTTGGCTTATGCTTGAAAAGAAAAAGAAATTATTTCTCTTTGAACCTGTTATGCTGCTTAAGTTAACAGGCCTTCCCTTTGAAATTTCCAGTGCATTCCCCGTGGGCCGGGCCCATCAGAGCTGTGGCCATCACCGTGCCGCTGGTTGTCATATCGGCGTTTGCGACGCTCTTCACCGTGATGTGCCGCAAGAAGCAACAAGGTATCTCTTTGTGTGCTGTGTCCCCCCCCAACCGGGGGCCGGCCAGGGGTTGATGGCGGCAGAGGGAGAAAGGGAGCCTGATTTCCCAGGCGGGCACCTGGGAAGCCGCCTACTGCCTGAGCCTTGCCTACTGCGGTCGCCAGAATAAAAGTATTTGACTTCCCATCTCGGGAGCCACTGTATGTACGGAAATTAGATTCTCACGTAAGATAATAAATTCAAGGGCGTAAAGGAAGTCTAAAGCATGCAGAAGGATATACTTGATACCTAAGTCGGGAGTCATGCAAGACCCTTCTGGGGACCTGGGAAAGATCCATGTTTCTAGGTTGGAGCTGTACAGATGCATGCTGATATAAAAGTTCCTAGGCTGTGTACTTCAGGTCTGTGCACTTTTAGCTGGGCACGGTGGTGACACCTATCATCGCAGGCTTCTGGAAGACTGAGGCAGGAAGGTCACTTGAGGCCAGGAGTTTGGAGGCCAGGATGGGCAACTTAGTGCAACTTCGTTCTAAAGAAGTGGCGAGGGGGTGTGTGTACCGTTTACCTTGGTAAGTTATACCTCACTACAGTTTTCGTTTTGTTTTTGACATAGGGTCTTGCTCTGTAGTCCAGGCTGACCTTGAATTCACTGTGTTGCCCAGGCTGGCCTGGAACTCACAGCAATCCTCCTGCCTCAGCTTGCCAAGTGCTGGGGTTATAGGTGTGCTCCACCAGGATGGGCCCCTCCCTCCTTCCCTTCTCTCTCTCTCCCTCTCTCCCTCTCTCCCTCTCTCTTATCTGTCTGTATCTAGAATTGAACTCAGGACCTTGCCCTTGCCAGGCAGGTGCTATACCACTGAGCTATATCCCTGCCCCCACCTCCATTTTTAAGGAGGTCAGCTCTGACAATGATTAATTTGTCTAGTAGGCATGTAGGCATATTTGATTCCAAGAGCCAGTTCTGGGCAGTTCTTTGACCAGAGTGGCCTCTGCATTTCTTAGCTTATCGAAGGTCAACTTCAGATTTAAGAACAGTTCTTGGCCTTTTGATGCTGTACTGCAGAAACTGACTGTCGCACGCACAGCAGTGGCCCAAGAGGCTGTAGAGTTGGGGATTGGGACTCTCGGTGGACATACGAGGTGTTCTTTCTTGAAAATAGCATCAAGGTCTGTGTCTTGTAGAATAAGACAAAGCTTTGTTCATAGGTGTCAACGCTGTCTTCTCTCCCGATTTAGAAAATATATATTCACATTTAGATGAAGAGAACTCGGAGTCCTCCACGTGCACTGCGGCAGTGCCCAGGGAGAGGCTCCGGCCTCGGCCGAAGGTCTTCCTCTGCTATTCCAGTAAAGATGGCCAGAATCACATGAATGTTGTCCAGTGTTTTGCCTACTTCCTCCAGGACTTCTGCGGCTGTGAGGTACGGAATTTAAAGTCTCTTACCCTGGGCGAGACGCATGATCGCTGTTCTCTCCTTGCTGTCTCCTCGCTTTCCAGGCCTGCTTTTGTGACGCCTGGCTTCGACTGGCGCCATTGTTTCCAAACTGGGGAGAGTCCTGCCCTCTTCTTCTTCCAGCCTGTCCTAGGAATCTCAAGCTCCAAGTGTTTTATAATGCGAATCACCTCAGTCCTGCTCAAAAGCCTTGATTGGTACCCACATGGCAGGAAGTATTGTGAGCATTAAAGAAAAGTAGTGGCCGCCCTCCTTGGGAACATACAAACCAGGGCGCAGGTTGGGGATCCCTCTAGATACCCTGGTAAGCATGTGCAGGACGGAAGCTCCCGCAGAGGGTCAGATGGGATGGCAGGAAGGTGATTCTTGGAGAGGGTTTTCCTGAGAGGGGGGATGGAGGTAGAAGGACTCTTGGGGACCCGGAGAAAAGTTTAAAGGGTGTAGAAAGGGAGAAACCAGTGATACAAGAGCAGGCAGTCGTGAAGGACAAACGGTAAGAAGGGAGGACTCCGGAAGGCAGCGAGCGTGTCACGTGCGCTTGAAAGTCTGTCCTGGCTCCTTAGCTATTCGCAAGTGAGCGTAATTTGTCGCTTTTCTATCATGTCACGGTGTGAATTTTTGGAGTGAAGTCTGAAGCTATCATGGAAGGGACACACAGTTTCTTACAAATGTAACAGTTACACCATAATTATGTAGCTGGAAGTCATCCGTGCTTTTATTTACCAGTACACGTGTGCAGCACATCACGCCTGCCTTCCCGTGTGCAGTTGGTACACGGCACATAACTCATTTTAATTCTTTCTTTCATCCCCTTTTCCTCGCCTCTCGCCTCTGTTTGTGTGGTTTCTCAGGCGCTCCATAGGGTGAGGCTGCCCTCTGGTGGCAGTAAAAAGTATGAGTGAGCCGTTCCCAGTTTCCTCCTCTCGCGGGAGCTTGGCGGATCACCACCTGCTGGAAAACCGCTGCGGACATATTTGGTGTACTTCTTCCCAGCCTTTTTCTGCATAAATGAAATCACAAGCCCAAATCTGTGCTTTGGGCAGACTGGAATGATTTATCTCTGTCTGTTAATGATTTTCTGCACTATACGATGCTGTTTTAAATAGTAACATGATCCATCACACTGGTTTATCATAACGGAGTTAGTCTAAGTTATCGAATTGTCCAGTAGTTCAGTATTGCCCCATTTCTGATGATTTCCCATGGATAAATGCCTGGAAGTAGAAATTCTGGGTCAAGATAGGAATGGCTTTTAAATGCTTGGTATATTCTCCCAATTAGCTTAAGCTTGTGTACCGTTAGGAAGAATTAAGGAAAATATAAAACAATTCAAGCTTATTTTCAGCAAGTGGGTGGCTGTCAGGGAGTTCTTTCCTTTGGAAACAGCTTAGTGCAGAAAAGGAAACAAAGTCATTTCAGGTCCCTGTCCCCTTGACACTGGCTAATTTTTTGGTCGTAGCCATGGACATTAGTTTGTGAACTACAGAAGGAACCACCCCAGGGCAGTTGCCAAGGGATGTTTTCAGCAGAGTTAGATAAAAATGATCTGAGAGGTAAAACCCCGAGCAGCCACACAAACCTGGATTTTTACCAAGATCCCAGCGAGAGCAACTTCGCTACCAGAGGCCCTGAGCCTCCCTGTCCGCAGGCCTTGTTGTTCGCAAGCCTGGTCCACGTGACACTGTGCAGTAGACCTGCGAAGCCGTGGAGGAGGTGCTGGTCATTCCGCATTGCTAAGCAGAAAAGCTGTGCAAACAGCAGTTCACTACCCTCCTCCAGCACTGTCCAGCTAGTGATAACGTGACTGACCCCGGGCCTGTGAGTGTCCAGAGAAGTCCACTTTGTCAGCCACACTCTGGGTGTGCGTCACCTAGCACTGTGGCTGACTCAAGTATCCGGACCTGAGCGCCATTTGCCGGCACGCTTTGGAGTCACTCATCTGTGTCTCGTTAGAGCCTGCCAGCCTTCCCTCCAGGACCCGCTCCTTGCGTCTGACTGCCTTATTCATAATACACACCAATCCTACTTCCTTCTGTTTTTTTGAGAAAGGGTCTCGCTGTGCAGTTCAGGCTGGCCTCGAGCTCACTTTGTAGCCCAGGCTGGTCTCGAACTTGCAGCGATGCTCCTGCCTCAGCCTCCCGAGTGCCGGGATTAGAGGCATGCACCACCAAGCCCAGCCATCCTTCCTGTTCTGTCCCTTGAGGGCTTCCTCTGTGGTGACTTAGACAAGTTGCTGAAAGTTCTGTGCTTTCGTCTTTTCACTTCTGGGGCAGCACTGTGTGAGCCTGCATGCCGCTAAAATGGGTTGATGGATGGCAAGCCTTCGTAGAGCTAGGTTTCCTCACCCTAGAGACCTAGCTGCTTCTCCCCACGTGAGTGCGTAACCCCGAGCCTGCACATACTGTGCAAATAATGGTCAAGGGACAGGTGGTGTGGCCCCCCCCAACATTCACGGTCGTACTACCCCGTTCTTACTGCTGAGTATTGGAGCAGGTGGGTGAGATGTGCTGTTTTCCACCAGGTGGCTCTGGACCTGTGGGAAGACCTCAGTCTCTGCAGAGAGGGGCAGAGAGAATGGGTCATCCAGAAGATCCACGAGTCCCAGTTCATCATTGTCGTGTGTTCCAAAGGCATGAAGTATTTTGTGGACAAGAAGAACTACAAACACAAAGGAGGCAGCCGAGGTTCAGGGAAAGGGGAGCTCTTCCTGGTGGCGGTATCAGCCATTGCTGAGAAGCTGCGCCAAGCCAAGCAGAGCTCGTCTGCAGCCCTCAGGAAGTTCATCGCGGTCTACTTTGATTATTCCTGCGAGGGGGACGTCCCCTGCGTTTTGGACCTTAGCACCAAATACAAACTTATGGACAACCTCCCCCAGCTCTGTTCGCACCTGCACTCGGGAGACATCAGTATTCAGGAGCCTGGGCAGCACCCGGGCCCCGGCAGCAGGAGGAACTACTTCCGGAGCAAGTCGGGCCGCTCCCTGTATGTTGCTATATGTAACATGCACCAGTTTATTGATGAGGAGCCTGATTGGTTTGAAAAACAGTTTGTACCCGCCCATCCTCCTGCACTGCGCTACCGGGAGCCAGTCCTGGAGAAGTTTGACTCGGGCTTGGTTTTAAACGACGTCATTGGCAAACCAGGGCCAGAGAGTGATTTCTGCCTAAGGGCTGAGGCCACAGTTCTTGGGGCCACTGTGCCCGCAGACTCGCACCCTCAGCTGGAGAGTCCGCGCAGGGCCCTGGACCAGGATGCTGAGGTCCAGGCGCCCCGTGAGGGGGGCTCAGCGCTGCAGCCCCTGCTGCTTGCAGTGAAAGCTGGCAGCCCCTCGGACATGCCGAGGGACTCAGGCATCTACGACTCCTCCGTGCCCTCCTCTGAGCTCTCCCTGCCCCTGATGGAGGGACTCTTGGCAGACCAGACAGAAACATCGTCCCTGACAGAGAGCGTGTCCTCCTCCTCGGGCCTGGGTAAGGTGCCACCGGGTCAGATTCCTGATAAACTCTTGAGGCTTCTACAGTCTGTCACAGCTTTTTTTGCATGTTGGTACTGACTTACTAGAGAGTGAAACCTGATGAGAAAAAATATCACTCCTTTGATAGTCTCAGTGTGCCCCAGGTAACAGGACTGTTCAAGTGTTTCAGCTGCAGAAATACCGATGCTAAATTATGGTGAATGCCGGGTGTGGTGGCGCACGCCTGAAATCCCAGCACTTGGGAGGCTGAGGCACGAGGACCGTTGTGAGTTCAAGACCAGCCTGGGCTACAAAGTAGGTCAAGGCCAGCCTGAACTGCATAGCGAGACTTTGTCTCAAAAAAAATTATGGTGGATTGCTGAGGCCTGGCAGGGGGTATTATAGGGCATACAGAGTGTGTGCTATATGGCCTTTCTGAACTCAAAACATTGGACTACCAAAACACGCTGAGCTCCAACGGCCCTGTAGTGTGTCCCTTCTCTTTGTTTTAAAAAGCATGTCTATTGAGCCTGAAGTTCACGGGTGAAATACTTTCTTCTTCCTAGCTCAGCACAGACCCATAGACAGAAAGGCTAGCCGGGTGTGGTGACACATGCCTGTAATCCCAGCGCTTGAGGGTGTGAGGCAGGAGGACTGCTGTGATTTTGAGGCCAGCCTAGGGTACACAGCAAGACCGTGTCCAAAAATAAATAAATAAATAAAGTATGGGAGTCGGTGGTCTCTCCGTGGTCCCTGGGAGAGAACGGCGAGGGGATTTAGAAAATAAAGAGAAGAGACAAGAGCCGGGGTCAGGTGGCGGTACCTCTCGCCTGTTGAGCAAGAGGACTGACTTCAACAGTAGGGGCGTTTACTTCATGCACTTGCAAAGTGGTATGTGAGAGGTAACGTTGCCTCGTGACTAAGGACTGTAATTGTCCAGGCAGGCTGCCTTTCACAGTACCAGGTAGCCTGACTGCCTGAGGCACTCTGTCTCTATCCCTCACGCTTAGGACCAACGGCCACTCCAGTGGCTCCCAGCGGAAAAGAAGGGCTCTTGTAGGAGGGTCCGCTTCCCCAGGGAGCTCTGGCAGCATACGGTCTCAGCCGTGTCCTCTGTGCCTGGGATTCAGTGGAGCCACGCGTCCAACCCTGGGCCTCCGGGAAGGTGGGGAGGTAGGACCTGTTGAGAGCATGGGGTTCCATACCGTGAGCTGGTTTGGATGCCCGCCTCATGTGTGCGAAGCCCAAGTTCACGCTGGCTTAGTGTCTGGCCCGGTGAGAAGCAATGACTGTGTGCTCTTCCTGTCTTCTCTCCGTAGGTGAGGAGGATCTTCCCACCCTTCCAACTCAGCTCCTTGCCTCTGGGGTGTGCAAAGCAGAACTTGGTTGCCACAGCTACGCTGATGAGCTCCACGTGGTCGCCCCGTCGTAACAGAACAGAGGAGCCTAAGCATTGCCACTTTAGCTGCCACCCCTCTCTGGTTCTCCAGCTCGTCTCTGTGGTTGCGTCACCTACCTGGAGCTGAGTACTCCTCCCAGGATATTTAGAGCGGAATTCTGGCCAGTGCTTGGTCCCCCAGCCCTAGCTCTCTACCAGCTATCTTGGCAAATTCTCCAGTTTTTCAGAACCATATACAGACCTCTGGAAGGTGTGTGTGAGGTCCAACAGCAGCTTTCTGGGTTAGGCCAGTCCTTGTATCAGAGCCTGTTCTGGTGAAGCATGGTGGCACACACCTGTAATCCCAACACATGGGAGGCTGAGGCAGGAGGATCCCTGTGAGTCTGAGGCCAGCCTGAACTGCATAGTGAAATCCTGACTCAAAAAGACCAAAAAAAAGCCTGTGTTGGCAGGTAGGAGGAACCGAAGAAACAGAAAATACCTGCACTGACCATTCAGACTATTGAGCTCTGCATACTTCGCCTGTGTACTGTTGGCTATTTTGGTTTGGAATGCTGTGTGGAAAAACCACTTCTCAATGTCATTATAGCCACAGAAATCAAGTGTCAGTCTCGCCAGAGTCCGTGTTGTATTATAGATGTGTTTCTGTCTGATTTCGTTGGTGGCGCTTACAGCGCTACACGTATTAAATAAGCTTTCAGTCGAGGGTCAAGAGAGGGCTGATTATTCAGTATACCTTTCTAAACAGGTCTGTACGTATTACTCAGTGACTCAGCTGGCCGAGGTGGGCGGCCCAGCGGGCAGGGCATCTCTGCTGTCCCGTCTCAGCTTTCCCTCGGGCTGAGCGGGCAGCGTGCGGGGCCCCGAGCTGCCTATCAGGTTTCCCTGGGTTACATTTCCTGTGCTGCAGCTCAGGTGACGGTGTCTGGAAGTTTATTTTAAGAGACTGTTTCCCAGCCGGGCCATGTTATTGGAAGTTGCAGTTGTGCTTCCGTTGCCTGGTGGCCTAAAGCTGTGTCCTGAACGTTAGAAGGCACCAGCGAATGGAGGAGGCGGCCAGTAGTCTGCTGAACTGGTCCTGCCTGACGACAGGCGTCTTTCTAAGATGGTAGAAAGGAGGGAACTATCATCAAAGGAGATGCTCTATTTTTATGAAAGCTTTTTTTTTTTTTTTAACAAATTTGTCTCCAAAGGGATAACATTTGTCCATATTCTGCTTGTTTAACCTGTGTGTAGTGATGTCTTAGTCTCCTGTGTGGAAGCCCTGGAGCACGTGTGAGTATCTTCCTCCTCCCTTTTTTATGGATTTTTTTTGTTTTGTTTTGTTTTGTACTGGGACTCAAACTCAGGACCTTGTACTTGCCAGGCAGGCGCTTGTGCCGCTGAGCTGTATCCCCGGCGCTCCCCCGCTCTTTTATGGGTGCTGTTGGGTTTTAGCAGCCTGTTTTCTCAGCATTCGATCCAGTTTTCACTCTCATCAGTGAGAACCAACATTAAGAGAGATGCAGAAGAACATCTCAAGGTGGGGTGAACGGGGTGACAGGGCTTTCGCCTCCGAGCACATGCTGAGCAGGTGGGGAAGGGCAGAGCTTGCGCTCGTACTGGGAAGAAGAGGTTGTGTGTATTTTGGATGCAGATCCCCTACTCCCTGTTCTGTAAAGGCAGCTGGCAGCCTTTGGGAGAAGAACGTGCTCGTCTGTTCTCTGGAGTCGAGTTTCCTGCAGCTGCTCTGAGGGAGGACGGGGGGATGGAAGGCTGTCTCCCCGAAACGCAGGCGTGTTGGCAGAGGCGCCAGTTCCTGTTGTCACCGTGCTCTCCAAAAGTGCAGTCTCCTGCCCACAGAAGACGGTGCGCTGGCTTCATCCTCCGCTCACAGTCTGTGAAAGAGATGGCTGGGTCTGAACTTGCTAACGTACCGGACTTCACTGGGGACATCAGAGGTTTCTTACTGAGTCTAAGAGTTGTTTGGTGCTCCCAAAGGAACCAGTAGGTGCTGCTTGTAGGATGGATACTCACCTTTTCATGCGACAGCAGGCAGCTGTGAGGAAGAGTCTCCGGACACAGCCTGCAGGACCAGGAGGAGGAGCATTCACTGGGTTCCCAAGGCGCGGGCAGAGCGCTTACTACATGGGTTCACGTGTTAGGAAAATGGCAGGGACAGATGCTGAAGGTGATGCTTAAGGTTGGATTTAGAGTGTGGATTCTTATTTTGAAGTATCAGTGTATCTGATCAGCAAACTCAAAGGTCAGGCGGTGAAAGTGCGGCAGAGTTGCCTCACTCAGAATACATGAAGTCCGACTTCCTGCTTTGCCCCATTGTACTGGGAGTGGAAATAGTTGTCTTGGAGATGAAGGCAAAACATCGGTCCCAAGCACAGCTGCATTTTTTACTCACAAAATGTCACAGATGGTGGACGTGATAAGATGGAATTTAAAAAAGGCTCTGCCAAGTACAGGCTTTAGGTAGTGGGGAACCAAGAATTAGCTTAGAGCAGTGGTTTCAGAGAAGGGCCTCGGTGTGAGAGGAAACAGTTAGCGAGGGTCAGTGTGGGTCAGTGTGGCGGGGCTCCAGGAAAGCCCTGAGGCGAAGGCAAGGAGTGAGCTTTTCTCTTTCCTGCAGTCTTTCCCGGGAAGGATTTCACATCTGACGCTGTCAGCTTCCTTGGGAAGTGATGGAGGCAGTTAAAGCCCAGGTGAGGTGTGCTCTTCTCTGAAAAGCTGGCTGCGAGTGGCAGACTCCCTTGAGGGAGCCGCCCAGGCATATGGGGTGCAGGAGCTTTCTAGAGCTCTGACACTTGGGCCTTGGAGGCACACGGATCCCCAGAAAGAATCGGAAGTCACTCCAGTGCAAGCCCAGGTATTTGGGTTCATACGCCACTAGGTGATACAGTATTTTGAGTCAAAAATGAGACTGGGTCATAAGGAAAGTTCTTTTGACGTGTTAGTATTAATTGAAGACAGTCCCAGTCCGGAAGTTAAAAAAAAAAAGTCTTTAGCAACGTCGTATCATTGCAATAAGTGTATAGCGAGTTAGAGATACCTAAGTTCATGTATGTTCATCAAAGTTCAGTCTTACTATTCCAAGCAATACAGTGTTTGGATTTTGTTCTTTACTGACCCATAGTCTCAGGTCCCCTGATTTACGTGCAAATAAACAGGAATGTACAGGTAACATTCCTTTAATAATGTAGCATGCCATGATTTTGAGAGGTTTTTTTTCCCCAGCATTGACTATTTTTCTTTTAAAAGAAACAAAAAGGGAAAAGATCTATTTTATTCTGGATGAAGAAATGACACAACTTCCTCCCAAAAGAAAGACAATCCCGCAGCCCCATGCCACCACAACATTTTCCTGAAGAGAGAAGTTACGCTGTCTTACTGGAGAGGCAGGTGAAGATCGTGTGAAGATCCCTTGGCTTTTCTGTGCTGTTAGCACATCCTTTGCCTTTGGGGGCCGCTGGGGTAGCCAGGTGTAAGGGGAACAACTGTGGTGACAGACAGCAGTGCAACCCCTTCTCACTGTCAGGGACAGTAGGGTGTGGGGGGACCGTGGCAGACCGAAGAGTGCCTTTGCGTCTTGCAAGCGCCCGCCATAGCAGTCAGCGTGGCCGTACACTGATTATTTCCTGATAGACCCATTTCTTAACAGAAGCTGAAAGTTTTTATTTTAAATATTGGCAACTAAATTTTAAAAATATTTAAGACACATTCAGAACCAGCAGAACAGAGAGACGGACCAAATTCAGCCCAGTGGCTGCCAGTTTGTGACCCCAGCTTGAAAAGATCTGCAGTCAAAGCTGGTCTACAGTCGTTTCAGATGTGGTACCTTCAGGAAATGGGGCTATATCCCCATGCAGCCAGCCACCGGTTGTTTATGTCTCCTTCAAAGAAATTTCATGTGATTCTGGAATGTATTTGGAGTGTTTTGATTGCTTCTCTTACGTTTTGTGATGTCTGTTTTAATTTTTATTAGTACCTGTTTACAATACATAATGTGATGTTTTAAAAAACAGCCAAGTTAGGTGCTAGTTTCAGAGTCAATTTTAGATTCTCCTGATATAAAAAAATAATAGTTGGAACGCCACAGCCTGTGGCCTAGGGCCTTATCTTATAGCTTAGCTCTTGACATAATTATTTTTCAAGATGGCCTGTACATTCGAGCTTAGGCCAAGACCTACTTAGGGAAAGAGACATTTTGGGAAATAAGGCTGAAAATGTACTTCTACTCGGGCCAGGAGTTTACATTATCTTCTCTCTTAAATGACCTGTGAGTTGATGTTTTGGAGGTAAGACACGGTAGACACAGAAAAGCTTTTCCCAACGTGGCCGTAGCAGGAGTCCCTGTGCGTGGTAGGTCACCCCTGCCGTATCACCTGTCAAGGCGCAGGGTGAAAATAAATAAAGGGAACTCAGACTGTAAGCCAATAGCTTTGATTCTGATCTCAGAATACAAGTGTGGCGCTGGCATGTTCCTCCCTCGGTGGTGGGAGCTGTGCCTGAAATTGGCCCCGGCGTGTGGCTGTGGATGAGATTCTGGATTTTCATTCAGTAAAGGAGATTTTGTAACCTGCTCTGCTGATCAGATAGCTCTTTGTGTATCTTCCTTCTAGAAATTCAAACCAGCTTGCTTTTGTTTGGGGTGTAGTAGAGAAAGAACAGCTGGTCACCTTCTGTGCGTTGGAAAACCACGGTGAGGTCATCCCGCTGGAGTTTTGATTTCAGTGGTAAATAACCCCACCCACTTCTCCATTCTTCACGGCTCTTACTTTCCAGGGGCTTCATAATTTTCCCTGTTCTGTTGTTTCTCAGCTTCACACTCAGTTTAGGTGCCCGGAGAGAGACATCAGTGCCTTGCTCACACTGGTGCCTGTGACAGCCAAGCTCCGGCTGGGACTACAGGGAGATTCCTGTGTGCCTGGCTTCCCTTATGAGGTGGAAACACAGCCGTACTTCTTAAAGATGCTGTATCACTTAGCTGTGAGAATCATTAGGTAGCCATATGTGTCGTAGACACCCTCCCCCCGCCCCAACCCAGATGGTCCTGTCCTATCCGGAGGTGTATTTTCCCTCCCGATGGCAGATACTTGGTGCTTACCCCTGGTGTGTTTAACGTCATCCTGAAACTTCAGGATATGCAAGACCAGCTCTTTCCTTCTGAGTGGCAGCTACCCCATTCTTCCAGTTTGGGATTATATATTTGCATATCTAGAGATATGTAAAATTTTTATTTTGAGATTCATGATATTGTTGCTTAGATTTAACCACTGGCGAGTGACAGCAGCAGTTGCGATGCACCGCCTCTCCGTTGCTGTTTGGGGGAGAATTCGCACACATGTTGGGTCCCCCAGTGAGAACCTCTGGGCAGTTCTGGCCAGCTGTCTTCTCTCCTGCCCTTCGGTTCCTTCCCGAGGATCCTCGTGGACCGGAAGGCACCTCAGGACCTTTACTGTGTGCCGACGGGCCGGGGCCACGGCGCTCAGTTGGCCAGGTGCTGTCTTTTGCACAATCAAACCTGAAAGCAGGCATTCCTGTGTGATGTTTATACCATGTAAAATTCAGTCAAGAAGGTTCCAAGGAGCAGCCCCGTTTGTGCCAGAAGTAGACAAATGTGGCTGCTCCCCTATGTAGGCAAAAAAAATTCCATTGGATATCATTCATGTGTTTGTGTTAGGAAGAATTCTGGTTTTTGTTTTGTTTTCTCCCAGGAACAAACCATGAGTCTCGACAGCAGCAAAAGCTTCTGTAAAAACCAAATGTGTTCATGTAGAGAAGAAGTCACTTAGATTTTCACTATTAGTTAACAAAATTTTCAGTGTGGAAGCTCCCTGCTTTTTCATCCCTGGGGGAAGCCTGGGGACACCGTGGTTACTGGTGTCCTTGTTTTCGTTTCATTTTTAAGTCTGTCCTTGGTGGCACTGGGTGGAAGAGTGAGCCCTGACAGACGGTAGCCGTGTGCTGTACTTTTACGTTGAAAGTGTTAGTAATGTGTGATTTGTGCATAACTCTGTAAATAGATGATAGTAAACCACGGCCGACATTTGCAAAATGGTTTTGTACTTTAGAATTTCTGCATCAAATAAAGTGTTTTAAGACTGTCGCTGTTTCTTATTTAAACATCTGTCCTGTTTCCTGCCCGGGGTTCTGGTACAGCCGTCAGAGGGCTCGGCCTTGGGTCTAGAAGAGGGTGGCCAGTATTTCTCTGCTGAGAGAGGTAGAGAGCCCTGCTGCCCTGAGCCACTTACTTGTGACCTGGGACCTGTGTGGTGTCCAGAGGCCTCTCTGCAGTGACAGGGTTACTTATAGATGGACGAAATTTGGTTCTCAGAACAAATGGACTTTACCGAAATCTGCAAAACGACACAGAAATGTGGGAGCCACACACGGTAGAGAAAGCACGTCTACTCGTCCTGCTGGGCCGCCCCCCACCTTCTCTGCTCCTTGCTCTGCAGGGTCACGTCTTGGCGCCTGTCAGCTGCAGGGTAGGTTTCCAGCCCTGCTGCTGACTCTGACCTGTGACGATAAGACACTGAAGACACTGCCCCTTGGTTGCCCATCAGTAAAATGGGTCCCATGCTCTTTTCTAAGGGTGGTGAATTAAACTGGTGCCAAGGATAGAACTCAGTGGCACAAGTGCCTGCTTGGCAAGCACGAGGTCCTGCATTCGATTCCCAGTACCAAAATAAAGTGTGGTTAAGTCTAAAGTATTGCTAGAATTGCTGGGTGTTGTGGCGCATGCCTGTAATCTCAGCACCTGGGGGGCCGAGGCAGGAGAATTGCAGCAAATCTGAGGCCAGCCTAGGTAATAGAGTGAGTTCAAGGCCAGCCTGGACTACCAAGCAAGACCCTGTCTCCAAAACAAAAGACTAGCACTGTAAGTGACACATGTCAGTGCTCAGAAAATGATAGGTGTTCAAGACACAACCATAGGCATTAAGAAATAGTAAAGACACAATACAAGCCCTTTGGCTGTTGCTCAAAAGGAATGTGGTCTAATTTGAGATTTAGGAACATAAGATTTTTCTTTCTCTCTCTCTCCTCTCCTCTCTTCTCTCTCATCTCTCTCCTCTCTCTCCCCTTTCTCCTCCCCTCTCTTTCAAGGTCTCACTGAAGTTCAGGATGGCCTTGAGCTCACTTTGTAGTCCAGGCTGGTCTCAAACTCGCAGCAGTTCTCCTGCCTCTGCCTCCCGAGTGCTGGGATTATAGGTGTGTGTCATGAGGCCCAGGCTTTTTCTTGTTTGTTACACTCCCCTGAGATTGTTATGTGCTAAGGTCTTGCATCTTGTCCTCTTCTGGGAGCGAAGGGAAACCAAGGGAGTGGTTAAAGAACAGCTTTATAGCTAGTTGTGGTGGCACAGACTTGGAATCCCGACATACTGGGAGGCTGAGACAAGAGGATCACACATTTGAGTCCAGCCTAGGCAGCTCAGTGACTTAGACCCATCTCAAAATAAAAATGGGGCTGGAGATGTAGCTCAGCGTGAAGGTCCTGGGTTCAATCCCCAGTACCACACATACGCCCCCCGCAAAAAAAAAAAAAACACCTTTTCGAGAGGGAGATGGAGAAATTCTGACAAGTTCTTGTTTCTCATCCTTTCTTCCCCTGTTCATATTTACCCAAGATATTGCTTGTCATTTCATTCACTGATCTCTTTGTCATGGTCTCTGGCATTTCTCATTATTTTAGGAGCCGACGTCTGAGTATCAAGTGCTTTATGTGCATGAGCTCGTTTATCTGCACAGGTACGCCTCCCCACTTACGCAGTGGGTCCTCACCGCTCTGTTCCCAGTGGGGCTGGCCAGCGCCAGAGTTCCCGGGCCTCTCAGTGAAGGTCTGGCCATCCGGACAGAGGTGGCCCTGAAAATGTTTGGTCAAACATAAAGTGGGTGGTGGGGGAAATTCTTCTGTTTGTGTTTTGAAGCAGGGTCTTATTATGTAGTTCAGGCTGGTCTTGAACTTACTACTGCCTGATCCTACTGCCTCAGCCTTCTGAATCCTGGGGTTGTAGTCTTTGTAGCCATACCCAGAGAAAAACCCTCTTGGATAACATAAGAAGCCCTAATTGTTACTGCAGTGTTAGAAAGTAGAGCCTGGGTCAGGCATGCTGGTGCACACCTGTAAACCCAGTGCTCAGGAAGCTGAGACAGGAGGATTGCTGAGTTTGAAGCCAGCCTAGGCTACATACTGAATTCAAGGCTAGCCTGAACTACATAGTAAGTCTCTCTCAGAGGAAACAAAACCAAAAAGAGAAAGTGGGTTCTTGCAGACCCTGACATCTCAGGTGAGGGGGGGCCTTGCAACTGGTTTTGCTTTGTTCAGAGATGCCAACTATATTTGTGGTCCCGAAGGTTGAACACAGGGCCTTGTGTGTGGTAAGCATATGGCCCACCATTGAGCTGTACCCTCCTCCTCTAGAAACGCTAACCTAAAGGGAGCAAAGACCAACTTCCTCTTGGAAGCTTTAACTGGGAACACTGTCATTCTGCGATAGTTGAGTAAGAAGCCGCAGGTGGTGAGCTAAGCAGGTAGCAGGAGGAGAAAACAAACTCCGTCTTTGCTGTCCAGGGCATGTGGTTCCCCAACAAATGACTTCTCAGCTCCTCCCCGAGCCTCCCCGTCCTCCCTCTCCCCCTCGGGAGGACAGGCGGGCAACCTGGGGAGAGGGCGGAGTGGGAGATGACACAAACAGTGCCTTGGCCTTTGGCAAGCGGTCAAAATGCAAATGGCCAGGAGCAGTGAGCTGTCGCGCTGGCCTCTTCTTAGAGGGGACACTGCACCACTTTACATTTTACACATGAGCGTCGTGCTTCAGCTGGGGCTTCGAGCTTGTCATCCTGAACTCGGATCTCCGTCTGCATTGTCTCTGTGACCTGGAACATAGTTTCCCCAGCTGGATTAAGGCTTGGACGTGAGGCCAGGTGATCCGAGCCCAGAGCCGGGCCGAAGTGAGCCCCATGCCTGTGGGGATGTGGCCTCTAGGAGACCGGCTAAAGGCTGCAGTTAGGCGAGATTTCCCTGCTAATGTCTGCCTGCGGCCCTGCGACCTGGGCTGAACTCCTGGGTAGCCCTGGGGAGCTCCTTCCAGCAAGGCAGCTGGGGAAGATGTGTCCCCGCTTAGATGTCCTGCTTGCTTGAAGCCACTGGTGGCCCTGGAGATGAAGGCCAGGTTCTTACATGGCCGTGTGCTCGGTCCCTTTTCCTCCTTCTGACCATAGCAGCCTGTTTGGAGATTCCTCATTGCTGTGTTCCTGGCCACGGCTTTTGTGTTTCTCTTGCCTGGAACACCTTCACGTCTCTGGGCCTCTGTCCCTCCTTTGCTGTGAAACCTTCCCTGACCAGTGTCCACCCCATAATTGAGGTCTTGACGTGTATCTCCGAGTGCATTTGGTTTTTCATTTTCTTTGAGACAGGATCTCCTGAGGTGGTCTAGACTGGTCCTGAACTCACCAGGTAGCCTAGGCTGGCCTTGAATTTGGGACGATCCTCCTGAGTGCTAGGATTACAGGTGTGTGCCACCATGCCTGGCTCTCCAGGCTCTCCTTTATCTCAGCTTGTATGAGTACAGGGCAGACACACCTGCTTGCTGACTAAAATGGCCTTTCTTGGTGGGCAGGCCTCCCATTTGGGCAGATTTGGACACTGCCCCTTTAACCAGCTTGTGGCCCCAGCCCTCCCACTAAGCAGTCCCTGGGGCAAGTCCCCTTTTCTCTCTAGTCCTGTGAGGGTAAAATAGGCAGAGGGTGATTGCTCAGGGCCTCACGCATGGCAGGTGCCCAGAAATATTTATGTTGGTCTTCAAAGCCAGGCATGGTGGCACATGCCTGTAATCCCAGCACTTGGGAAGCTGAGGCAGGAGGACTGTTACAAGTTCAAGAGGAGCCTGGGCTACAAAGTGAGCTCAAGGCCAACCTGAACTGCATAGCGAGAGCCTGTCTCAAAAAAAAACAAAAAAAAAAAACCACAACAAAAAAAGTTCGTCTTAGCTGTCATCAGATAAGCAGTTAACAGTAAAGGAAGAAAGATTTCAAACTGCGAATTGAGATAAGGCTCCGTCCATGTACTAGGATCCCCGCGAGGTTGCTAGGCTACCGCACGTTTCCCCCTGGACGGCTCCTCTCGAGGTCACTGTGCCCGTGTGCTGTGTGCCATCTGCAGCCGGATGACAGATCTCTGCAGACGTGGGGTTGGCTCGTGCCAGCTCCTCCTGTCACTGACACCGGTGTGCGCTGAGTGACTGGTGCACCACCACCACGCTCACCTCAGCCTCCTCACAGGCTGTGTCCTCAAGTGACAATCGGCCTCCAGGACAGGCTGGGGAGGACGGGGACCTGGTCGTCTTCGACCCCACAGTCTCTGTACTCCGCTCCACCGCTCAAGCTCAGTCTCAGGGTTTCTCCTGAGAGAAACGCTTGCAGAGCGTTGTGATTAGGCCAGAACACGAAGGCCAGCACCTCACTCGTTCCCTGCGTGAGGACCACACCAAGCTAGGGCTGCGCCATTTGCCTTCAGATGTCAAGAACGGGTGGGGCGGGTCGGTCAGTGCAGAGCACCGCTACCAGCAGAGGCCCAGGGTCTCTTCCTGGAAGTCCATGTCTAGGGTTTTCATCTTTAGGAGGTGACCAGAAACGTGTGTCCAAGTTTATTGTGCAAAGATTTTCACCACCACACGTTACCCTGACACTGAGAAACGAGAAGCAAAACAAGCGCCAACAGGGATCAATTGTCAGAGGGATTAATTACAAGAAGATGGCACATTCACCCCCCGCAGCAGCCTTTAACACTCATGCTGCCGAGTTGCTTAAGACGAAGCAAGAGCCTCACAAAGTGTCAGATGCAAAAGGACATAAGCGCAGTGTGCCTGTGCGTGGGTTTTAATCTTATCTTTATCCCCGTTGGTATATTTAACGTGTTTTAATGAGGTATTACATGGTCAGAGGGTGGTAAATGCATGATCACACACAGTAAACGCAGCAAGTGTTCAAGTGCAGCAGGCGCGCGGAGGCCGGCCCGGGGTCTCCGCGTCTTGCCCTTGCCCTGTCATGCCCCTCCGTGCTGCTTCCCTGTCCGCTCTCAGCCAGAGCTCATCCCCTGCCCCTCCTCCACGCGGGGTCTCCCACAGACACCGCAGATCTCCCAAATAAGGACTGAGTGAAGCGGCCGCCCCGTCCCGCTCTATCCCATCTTGCAGAGTTAGGAAGAACAGCTGAATTCAAGAAGCAACTACTTCAGGGAGAAGAGGTGGCTGACCCTTGGTGTCTTCTGTCTCTTCACCTTGCTTCCTGCCTATGCTCTCCTCCACCCCAGACCCTTGGTCTGCGTCCTCTCTTCCTCCACCAGACTCCCAACGAGTCCAGGAGTTGAGCCCTCCTCCCTTCCCCAAGCCAGCTGCGGGGGAGCCCTGTAAACCCTGGGGCATAAACCCGATGTGCTGCCAGTCTGCATGCCCCATGCGCAGCTGTGCTCCAGTTTCTGGAAACCCTGAATTATAAAACAGGAAGTCAAGGTGTTTGCCTTTAGTAGGGAGAAGACACACTGCTTTCGGCTGTGTACAGGAGACGCACCCGTTGCATCCGTTGCTTACTCAGCCATTGTGATGTCCCTGGGCCTCAGCTCCCGTTCTGCCATGCTGCTGCCGGAACCCTTCTGGGCTTACGGCTGATTCTCTCCTTGGCCACCAAGGCCCGGCGCTTGCTCTCCTGACCCGCCCTCTCTGTGGACCTCCCGCACTGTGGCTGTGCTGTCCTGCTCCTGGGCTTCCACTTTCCCCTGGCTGGTTCCCTCCTTGTCAGGGCTCAGCCCAGGCGCTCCTCCAGCGGGAGGCCCCCCTCTGCCTGGCGGGTGTTCCTTCCGGGTGTCTTGCTCCCCACTTGCCCACTGAGGGGTCTGCCTCCCTCCTGAGCTCTGCGTGGGCCTAGATTGTGCCTCCTACCTGTCACCACCGTTCCCCAGCGCCCAGCACAGTGTACGGCATCCTGCACACCTGCAACAAGCGAGCAATTGAATCCAGTAGGAAGAAAGCTTCTTGGAGGGGGCTCCCTGGGTAGAACCTTGAGGGTGGCGGTGCCTGCTGAGCGCTGGGCACGGGAGAGTGGAAACCCCTTGCTTGATACTTAACTGATCTTAATTATTTAACGAACGTGGCTGGCTGCAGTATCGCTCTTTCACACAGTGGCGGCGGTAGAGAGTAATACAAGGGTTTTTTGCGGGGAAACGCTGAGGACTATGGGTCTGGACGCCTTGGAAACAGGGAACGCTGACAGGATCATTGCTGTTCGCTAAGTGGGAACCTTGACCCGTCACTCTCAGGTCAAGGAGCATTCTTGACACTGTCGTGGAATGAAGCTGCAGCTGTTGCGATGAAAGTCAGTTTGCTCAACATGCTTGATTTCTGGCCCAAAATGCGGGCTGTAGGCCAGGAAGAGGCCACCCAGCACCGAGGTCAGGCCCAGCAGCGCAGCGGCGGGCAGGGGTGGCGGAGCAGAAAGTCCCAGCAGGCCAGAGCGCGTTCTGGATACTGCGTGCTGCTCATGGGGCCCCGACTCCAAGACCTGCATCCCGGCGGGGAGCTCTCCACCTCCTCCCCGGCTGGGCCCCCTCAGAGCCCGGCTTCCGCTGCTTCTCTGGACCCGGGCACCTTGGGCTGGCAAATGGGCCCGAGCGTCATCTCCTGGGTCTCTCCGCTGAGTGCGGGGCGGCTTAAACACTGTAAGCTTCAGTTTCTTCACCGGAGAAGTGGGGCCCGCACAGCCCTACCCTGCATGTTAAATTTGATCAAGCACCTAAAATGCACAGAAAGCAAGCCATAGAATTTGGTTTTTAGCATTAGAGCCGCACTTTCGGGACAGCCCAGTAACCACGGTCTAGATCCTCCTGCACTCCTGATTTCACGAGTTCCTGGGGCAGCAGGTGTTTATCTGTGGATGAGTGAATAAACGCAGAAGAGTCTTGGGTTCCCACGTTTCTGCGTGTGACACAGGCCACAGCTGGCCCTGCTCCCCCGGGCTCAGCAACACCCACGGACCCGCGGTCACCCAGAACCCGCTGGGCGCCCAGGGCTTCGCTCCGCAGCTAGCGAGCGGCTCTTCCTCCTCGTCACCTCCAGGCAACGACAATGGGGCTCCGGCAAAACCTGGCCCCCTCGTCCCGGATTCGCCTTCAGCGATGGCGGGGGCTCCCACGGGCACGCTCTGGCCCTCGGCCGCTAGGGGGACAACGTAAGCCACTCCGGCCGCGAGTGTCGCCGTACTCCTCCCGCGGATACCTGTCCCTCCGGGAGGCGCGTTTTCGGCCGGGGCGAGGGAGACCGGGGCCGGCTGCGGCACCCCAGCTCCGACGCAGTGACCTCCGCCGAGTCGGGCTTGGGAAGCTGAGGACGCCTTCGGGGACCCCCCGCCCCTCCCTTCCTAGTGTTCTGGGAGACCCAGGCGGCGAGGGAAGCGAGGCCACCTGCCGGAGTCCGCTCCGATCGGCGCTCGGGCGCCTGGGGGTCCGGTCCCGCCCCCGCCCCCGCTGCCGCC
>NW_004955430.1:6807724-6834892 GCF_000276665.1 Chinchilla lanigera | reverse complement strand
CGGGTCCGCGGCCGGCCGCTGCGTCTTTTGAAAACTGCGCGGCGGGAGACGCCGAGAGGCAGGCGCGGGTGGCGGGCCCGAGGGCGTGGGCGCCGCGTCGGCCGACACGGGTGAGCGTCTTCGGGACGTGGCGGTTGTCAAGCCAGGTGGAGATGGGCGCCTCCGGGCTGTGCGGGGCGGAGGCCGCCGGCGCACCCTGCTTGGCCCCGGCAGGGGCTTGCGTGCTGGGGAGGCGGCGGATTCTTCCTGAGGACTTGGTTCCCGGGTTCTTTGCCGGGCCCGGCGTGCCTCTGGCACTGGGGCGGAGGTGACAACGGCCGGCAGCACCCGGAGGTAACCGGCTTGTCCCCTGCGGTAGGAAGAGGAGAGCTTTGCAGTCTGCGTCCTAGCAGTGTGGTCTGGGGCGAGTTTCATGTGTATGACTCGGTTTCCTCGCGTGTAGGCTGGAGGTGATAATAGCACAAACTTGAAAGGATTTCGTAAGATCAGAGTGAGTGGCTGAAATAGTGACTGGTGCGAACGAGGTAAGTCCGCCGCGTGTTAGCTGCTTTTGTGGCGGGTGCTGACGTCTGGCGAAGGATGCGCCCACCTCCCTGCCTCCCCGCGGCGCGGCGGCTGTGCACCCGGGGCTCCTTGCCTGCTCCTGCTGGGGATCCGGCCTTTCGTCTCAGTGCCGGGCGGCCCTCCCCTGCAGCCCCGGGACCTAGCTGTGTCCTAGCTGTGACCTAGCTGATTAGAGATGACCTTTGTCAAGAAGCCTGCTGGAGCTGGGTCCTGGAGCTTCTGGAAGCTCTGGGCGCGCCTGCATGTTGGCCTCTGGGGTGACACGGAGCAGCCTCCACGCATTCCTTCCAGCCCAGGCCCGGACAGGCTGACCTCTCGTCCGGCCTGGTGGTCTGCTGGAGGGCCCGGGGACCTGAGTTTGTGTCTGCTCCCCATTCTTCATCCCCAGCAGATTGTCTCTTGCACCCGTGGAGTCTCTCTGGGCCGCACCTGTTTAATTTCTTCCTCTTGTACTCCAGAAAAAGGAGTACCAGACCTGGCCCTGGGTCTCCAGAAGTGACCCGAGACACAGGCGCCGGTGGTACTCACCCCCGGAGGCCCCGGCTCCGAGCGAGGCGTGGCGATGCTCGCGCGCATGCGTCCCTTGTGGCCTCGCCCAGCGCACACCTGCTGCAAAATTCAGGTCTGTCCTGACTTGAGAAAATCTGATCGGGAGGTCGCCGGCGAAGAAGGCGGGCTGTGGGACTAGCGAGAGCTATCCCGTTGTGTGCGTGCGCGGTCTGCAGGCCGGGATGCCTCTGATGAGAACGAGTTCCAGGTGTCTGGAGACTCGGCGGGGCCTTCTCACTTGCGTCTTCTTCTACCACGCACCCTCTTTCCCCGCTTCTTTCCATGTCCCCCGCTTTCTTACCCTTCGGCTCAGGCCCTTCCTCTGTGCTTTCCCTGATCGCTCTGTCTACAGCGGTCCATCCTCCTAAGTTTTATCTCGTTCTTCCACTGTAGTTTATTCACAGGACTTACCTGAAACAATTTCCTTCATCCACCCATCCACTCATGTAGCAGTGCTGTGGAGCGAACCCAGGAGCACTCTACCCCCGGGGTACATGCCGAGCCCTTCCTTTATTTTCTCAGGCTGGCCTCTAATTTGAGATCCTCTTAACTCAGCCTCCTGAGTGCCTGTTACAGGAGGCCTGTGGACCACACCTGGCTATTTATGGGTTTTATTGTCTGAGAATGTAGGCTCCAAGAAGGCAGGGTGTGGCCTTCCTTACCACTGGCCCCTGGCCCCTGACGCACGGTAGATTCTCAGGGAATGTTCCTGAATGGCAGAAGGAAGGGCCACCCACTGCCAGGAGTGAGAGGGGGCTGGGGTGCTTTTAAGAATAGTTGTGTACAGAAGACTTGGTCATCAATCCGGAGCCCGGGGTTGAAAGTGACTGTTAACGTTTGCAGTTAAGTCCTCTCCTCAGATCTCTTCTGGTTATCGTTCTCCCTCGTCTGGAATCCTGTAACGCAGGGAACTTGTCACCACGTGACATAGTCGTTCCTCTCGAGGAAAGATTAGGGAGCACAGAGGATCAGAGAGAGTCCGTCCACCCCTCTGATGAGCCCAAGCGTGGCCTCCCGGCTTCTGCAAGCCACCACTCCTTCCTTCCGGCCCTTACATCCTGGTCCTCCCAGCACTGTTCATCCCAGACTGCTGCCTCTACTTTTCTGCCATCCTTAAGGTGCTGGAGTTCCTGACCAGAGCTCAGAAGCCTACAGAGCCCTGCGTCACCAGACAGGGAACAAAGAGGCCACTGGCATAGTTTAGAAACATTCAAGGCCAGGTTCTGCATGGCTCAGACTCCTGTAACGGCATTGAGTGGGGGTGGAAATGGCTGTGTTTTACTATGTACTCTAGGCTGGCCTTAAACTTGCAGCAGCCCTCCTGTCTCAGCCTCCCAGTGCTAGAATTATATGCATGCCCTTCCATGATTACAGATGACCAAGTCTTCTGTACACAACTATTCTTATTCTTCCATGATTGGGTTTTGCTATAATACCTAAGAAATCTTTGTCTAATCCAAGGTTATAAAGATTTATGTCTTTATTGTCTTCTAAGAGTTTTACAGTTTCAGCTTTATATTTAAATCTGATCCATTTTGACTTAGTATTTGTATGTGATATGAAGTAGGGCGTTTGACTTCATTCTTCTGCGTGTGAATATCCTGTTGTTCCAGCACCATTCGTTAAACGGACTGTTCTTGCTAGATGTGAAGGTGTGTGCTTGTAATCCCAGCTACTTGGGAGGCTGAGGCAGGAGGGTCACTTGAACTCAGGAGTTCGAGGACAGCCTAGACAACATAGCAAGACCCTGTCCCCCAAAAACACCACCTGAAGACAGTTCTTCTCCATCGAATTATCTTTATGGATCCCTTGCTGAAAATCAATTAACCGTAAATGCAGGTGTTTTTTCACTCTCAGCTCCCTACTGTTTATCCAGATATCTCCCTTAACGGCAGTACCAGCATCTGTGCCTGCTTGAGGACAGTAACTTCATAGTCAGTTTTGCGATTGGGAGGCGTGAATGAATGTGCTTTGTTCTCCCCAATGGTGTTTTGGCCATTTGAGACCGCTGTGAATTTTAGGATCAGCTTGATTTCTGCCAAAAGGCAGCTGAGATTTTGACAGGCGTTTTGCCAACTGTGCAAACCCCTCGTGGGAGTTCTGCCCTCCTGACCATGTTGGCTGAACCGGAGCGTCCCTCCGGAGCAGCCTTCCCAGGGCCCTGGCTGCTGAGGGTGTGGAGGGTGCCGTGTCTGCCCTTCAAGCTGCGCAGATATAAGCCCAGGGGTCTCTCGCCTCTTTCTGGCTGAAGACAGTGCTGTAATGTGGCATAGTACCTAAGCTAAGGCTGGAGACCTTAGATGAGGCCCTGAAGTCCTGAGTTTGTGAAACGGGAGGCATCCGCAGCCCGAGCACCCACAAGGCTCCGCCTCTAAGCCCGAGGAGGGCAGTGCGAATGGGCACCCCACCAGCCTGCGGGCATCTGCCAGTAGTGGGGCGTTGGGGTCAGGCTCCCCTTGAACTTGCCGTCACTGGTGGGTGAAGAGGTAGGATTTCTTTTTTTTTTTTTTTTGGTTTTGGTTTTTCTCCGGTACCGGGAGCCGAACTCATGACCTTGCGCTTGCCAGGCAGGCGCTTTGCCGCTGAGCTAAATCCCCAGCCCCGAGGAGGTAGGATTTCATCTGAGGGAGGGACTCTTGCTAAAGCCCCTCTCCCCCAGCTCACTGGCATCATAGTTTGAAGAATGGAAAAGAATAAGAACAGAATAATATCCCATCTTAAAAGCTTAGTTTACACTCCCGCATGCCCTTATGTGTTCCAGATGGAGTGCTTTGGCTCCAATTGGACATTTCATTCTCAAGGAAGAAGAAATAAAAAGTGAAGCGATTATATTTGTCTCATTGGGAACCTTGTTTTCCAAACTCAAGGAGTGACCTTGGAAACCACAATTGAAACGTCAGATCCATGTGTCCCTCAGCTCGAGTGAGGCGCTCTCCTTTCAAACACGAACAGTGCTAGTGTGTATGGGGGGGTGTTGGGGTCATTTATCATTTTGTTTTTTAAAGGGCTTTTTGGGGCTGGGGGTTAGCCCAGTGGGGGCAGCACCTACCTGGCAAGTGTGAGGTCTTGAGTTTATACCAGCGCCCCCTCCCAGAAAAGGGCTTTTTTTCTTTTTTTGGCAGCACTAGGGATTGAGTCCAGGGCCTTACCACTGAGCTACATCCTGGTCCTTTTTATATTTTGAAAGGGTCTCACCAAATTGCCCAGGCTGGGCTTGAACTTGTGATCCTCCTGCTTCAGCCTCCCAGAATGCTGGTATTACTGATGTGCACTGCCAAACCAGGCTGTTATTGTTTGTTTTGGAAGGGGAAACGGTTATGTACAGTAGAAATTGTTTGGAGATTTTCAAAATCTAAGATCCTTGGGCTTATTCGATTCCTGTTACTTAAGCTGTTAGGCAGTTCGTGGGGATTTCGTTTCCATCCTTTAGTGAGGCGTGTGTGCATGTGGGAAGTTAGGGGGAAACACAGTGATAGAACCAGCCCCCAAAGGAGGAACTGCATACAGAGGCAAGGTCTGGCGTGGAGTCACAAGCCGAGCTGACCTGCAGTAACCCTCTCTGTGACGCATCTCCCGAGGGCAGGGGAGGACTGTGTCTGTCCTGGGTGGCTCTAACTTCACAAAAGCTCTGTGCACGCCTGGAGATTCAAGTGGTTTGTGAACGAATCACATTTCATCTGTTCTCGGTGGGGCAGGCCCTCCCTAGTCTTTGGCCAGCGCAGTGAGTCAGAAAACGTTTAAGTGACCAGCCAAGGCCTTGGGAGGAGAGGGAGTTGGTGAGTTAATTGAAGGAGGAGGGACAGCTGCTCCGGAGTGCACAGTAAATGAATAGCAGAACATGAGTGGCGGAATTGATGCAAATGTTCAGAGCTTTAACCTATTGTATAACAAATGCTAGTTAGGAAAGTGTAAGTATTATCTTCCAGAATGAGATGATAATCTCGTTGCCACATTTTGTGGAGCATTTGTTACATGGTAGAGTGCAGTGGCTTTTCACTCTTTATGCGACTTTTCACTCTTTATCATAAGAGATAAATCTAGACTGTAATCTGGGGGGTGTGAGCAGAAACAAGCGTGTAGGGAAGCGGTACTTTGTGTGTGTCTTCTGTCCTCTGATAGTCCTCCTGTGCCTTAGTGGATCGCTGTTTTCTTTTACTGTTGCTGTAAATGTGGTTGTGCCATCCGCTTGACTTTCTTCACTAATAGATCAGAACCTACTGTTTCAGGCAGATGTGGTGGCTCACGCCTGTAGTTCTGGCACCCTAGGAGGCTGAGGCAGGATGCTTACATGTTCAACCTCAGCCTGGGCACCTTATGATTTAGTGAGGCCCTCTCTCAAAAGAAAAAAGAAAAGAAGGGGAGAGTGGAAACACTGGGGATATAGTTCACTACAGAGGCCTGGATTCAGTTCCTAGTGCTGGGAAAACACTTTACCCCCTTTTCCCACCTACTGTTTACAAAATACTATGCTAAGCAGTTCACTATGTGCTTTATAAGTATTATCTCATTTAACACAATCTCATGAAGTAGGTATAATCCCCATATTTTAGGTGGAGAAACTGAGGCATAGGGTATCTTGCCAAGAGTTATACTACCAGTGACTGGTGGAGCTTGAATTTGAACCCAGAAAAGCTGAATGTCATTAAGAGTTCATGCTTTAGGCCTGGCATGATGGTGCACACCTGTAATCCCAGCACTCAGGAGGCAGAGGCAGGAGAACTGCTTTGAGTTTGAGGCCAGCCTGAGCTACAACGTGAAACTCTGTCTCCAAAAAAAAAAAAAAAATCCGAAGAGGTCACAGTATATACCTATCTCCTGTAGCAATTAAAGAACAGGATATAATTTCATATCCTAAGAATTGGTTTTTTTTTTTTTTTTTTTTTTTGGTCTTTTTGAGACAGGGTCTTGCTATGCAGTTCAGGTTGACCTTAAACTCACTTTGTAGCCCAGGCTGGCCTTGAATTTACAGCAATCCTCCTGCCTCAGCCTCCCAAGTGCTGGGATTACAGGCATGCGCCACCACGCCCGGCCCAGAATTGTTATATACTGGAAAAACCAGCTCCGGAATTGATACAGAATTAATAGCATTTATTTGAAGATTGATTTCAAAACCAAATGTGTCCACTTTGATGGCTTTAAGCAATGTAGACATTTTATTCTTTTATGTTTTGTATTTTTTTGTCTTTAATCTTTTTATTCATCTGATGATTTGAAATTTCTTGCAAATACAAGTACTTAGGGATGATTTTTGAGGTTAAAAAAAATCACTTGTTTTGGATATTTCTTAGGGTTTGGAAAGAAAGAACTAGTGGGATGTACAGCTCTGTCTGTCTGTCTGTCTATCTATCTATCTATCTCTTAACGACTTTCTTGTTGCTAAGACAAAATACCTAACACCCACAAGTTCAAGGAGAAAATTTTATTTTAGTTCATAGTTTGTAGAGGTTTCAGTCTATAGTTGGCTGGCTGCAAGGCAGGGCAGCGTGGCAGAGGGGCATGGGGGAATAGAAAGGGTCTATGGCAGAGCAGGCAGGAGGCAGCAAGTGGTGAGCTCCCTTTCCCTTTTATCGCATCCAGGCTACAAGCCTATTGGCCCCAGAGTGGGCCTCCCATTACCCACACCCAGAACTATGCTCAACCGCTCACTGGGGGGTAATTTAATCTCAGACCCTTAATCTCAGTTCCACACGCTAGATCCAGCGACCTCCAAAAAGCCCTACTGTGAGTGTGTCAGGCACTGGGGGGCCATCTGCGTATAAGCCATAACACTATCTCCAGGGGAGGCCTGGGGAGTCTAGGGTCTGCAGCGTGGGCCAGCAGGTTGGGCCAGCAGGATAGAGACCAGGGAAAAGTTGCAGTCAGAGTCCAAAGGCAGCCTGCTAGCAGGAGTCTTTCTTGATTGGGGAGGTCAGACATTTTCTGTTAAGGCCTTTAACGGATTAAATGGGGCTCTGGGGGCTGGGGATTTAGCTCAGTGGCAAAGCGCCTGCCTGGCAAGCGCAAGGTCGTGAGTTCGGTTCCTGGTACCGGAGAAAAACCAAAAAAACCAAACCAAAAAAAAAAAAAATAAATAAATGGGGCTCTCCTACATTCTGGAGACTGATCTTCTAAATGAAATGTTAATCTCATCTGGAAAAATAGTTTTGCAGAAGCATCTAGAACGGTTTGAACAAATATCTGGTCACTGTGCTCTGTCCAAGTTGACACACAAAGTTAACCATCTCCAAGAGAGACTGGGACACCATGTGAGGCTGTTCCCATGAGGAAGAAGGTGGTGGGTGGAAGCAGGCGCGTGATGCTTGTTGAGGTAGGAGGATGCTGAGCAGGCGAAGTAGGTCCCTCCCTGTCTCTGGCAGCGAGAGCCTTGCGCTGCTTGATAGCATTTCCACTACCGGTGGACATACGTGTTTTACCACGGTCCCATAAGGTTGTACTGGAGCTGAAAATTCCTGTTGCCTGGTGGTGTAACAAGGTGGTCCATTGTAGTACTTCTCATTTCTCACTTGTGGGGATGCGGGTGTAAGCAAACCTGCTGTGCTCCAGGTGGTCGAGAAGGACAGCACCTGGAGCCCCAGCTACTCAAGGGTAGGCTGGGGAGTTCCTTGAGCCTGGGAGTTCAAGGGTAGGCTGGGCAGCGTGTCTCAGACAGACAGACACACAGACGGTTTACTGTCAAAGAGTGTGTTGTGTGATGCTGGCAGAAACCTCACACATTTCCTATTCCCCATGTGTTTGACTGCCTCGGATCCCCTGTTGGAGACTGGCTTGTACCGCCTGAGGTGGTGTAAGTGCGTTCCGGTGTTTGTAGCGGACAGTCTCAGAATGCGTCCTCGTTCAGCGGCGCTCAGTATGGAGGGACAGCGTGCGTTGGTAGATGGAGGCGGAAGGTTAGATTTCCTTGCTCTGAGTTGAAAGGATTTTTTCTTGTATTTTCCTTTAATACCAGAGAGCCCGAGTTCACAGCACAGGGTGAAAGAGCTATGGCTCTGTGGCCCAGGGCTGCGTGTTCAGGGGCTGGGCTGCAGCGGTGTGTGCGAGCCGCCGTCTGTGTCTCAGCCAGAACGTGACTGACCTTGCCTCTCCTGTGCCACGCACGGCGGTGTGTCAAGGCTGTGGTAACCTGTGGGTCACCGGCCACAGGAACTGGGAATTGAGCCTACGAACAGGACAAGGTCTTCAGAAACAGTAAATATTAGTATTTGTGATTCACTAAATGTTTGCTACAGGTTTTCTTTTTTTTTTTTTAGATAGGGTCTCACTGTGTAGTCCAGGTGGGCCTTGAACTCATGAAATGATTGTCCTGCCTCAGCCTCAGAAGTACTGGGATTATAGGCGTGTGCCACCAGGCCCAGCTATTTTTTTGAGATGTAGTTCACATAGAATGAAATTGACCCTTTTAAAGTGTAGTTGTCAGCATATTCACAAGGTTTTATAGCCATTATCACTGTCTAATTCCAGAACATGCTCACCACCCCAAAATATAGCTTTTTAATTTATTTTATATATATATATATTTTATTTATTTATTTATTTATTTATTTTTTTGAGATGAAGTCTCACTATGTAGCCCAGGCTGGCCTCTCAGTGATCCTCCTGCCTCTGCTTCCCACGTGCTAGGATTATAGGTGTGTGCCACCATGCCCAGCCAGCTTTTTATTTTGAATGTAAATTAAATATGCAAGAACATTGTCACTGTATCGGCAAACTTGTCATTTGTCCCAATGTAAAAGCAAACTCAACAAAAATCCTCTCTTTACCTTACTTCTTCATTTATGCCCTTAGGTCTCTTTAGAGCAAAACTTCTTGAAAGAATTGTCGTGTTACTCCAGTTTTTTGCTTCCTCTTGTCTCTCACTGTTTTGTTTTTGTTCTGAAGCAGAGTCTTGCTATGTAGTTCAGGCTGGCCTTGAAGTTGCTAAATTACCCAAGATGGCCTCAAACTTAGAATGCGCCTGCCTCATCCTCCCAAGTTATAGGATTATAGGCATGTACCACCACACCCAGAAATAGTCTCTCACTTTTAAAAAATTGTGATAGCTGGGCATGGTAGTGCATTCCTATGTGGTAATTCTAGCACTCTGCGGGGCTGGGGCAAGAGGATCACAAGTTTAAGCCCAATTTGGGCTTGATGAGAACCGTCTCAAAAATAGTTTAAAAAAAGGGGGGGCTGGACTATAACTGCATATGAAGGCCCTGGGTTCAGTTTCCAGTATCAAAAAAATTTGTGATAAAATACTCATAGAGTGCTGAGCATAGTGGCGCACGCCTGTAATCCCAACACTCAGGAGGCTGAGGCGGGAGCATTGCCATGAACTGAAGGCCAGTCTGGATTACATAGTGAGTTCCAGATCAGCCTAGATTACACAGCGAGACCCTGTCTCAAAAAACTTAAGACGCACACCCAGACACACATAACATTTAGCATCTCAACTGTTGTTAAGTGGACAGTTCAGTAGCGTTAAGTGTGTTCACACTGTCGTGTAACTGATGTCTAGAAAGTTTTCATCTTATGAAAGAGGAGCTCCGTATACGTCAGGCAATGGCTCCCATTCCTCCTCTCCCGGCCCCTGACATCCACCTTGTATCTTTCATCGCTGTGAATGTCACGACTCCAGGTACCTCTTCGAAGTGCAGTCAGGGAGTATTTGTGCTTCTGTGACTGGCCGCTGGCTGCACTTAGGGTAGTACTTCCAGGGCTCATCCATGTTGCAGTGTGTATCAGAATTGACTTCCTTTTCAGGGCTGAGTAATTCTGCACCGCAGGCGCGTACTTGTTCCGTGTATCCGTGTGTCTGTTGGCCGACACTGGGGCGCCGTGAGTAAAGCTGCCATCCCGGCCTATGAGGCGCATCGCCCCCTCCTCCCTGCCCAGTGTCTCTTGCCCTGGTGTCCAGGGACCGCTGTGTTGTTCTTGGCGACGGCCCCTTCTCTGGTGCCACCCAACCCGCCCCCCGCCTTGGTGGGTACACAGCTGTTCACATTCTGTGCCTTGGAGACTTTCTCCCTCTGTTTGCAGGGCCCCCCACTCTCTTCCTCTGCCTACATCAGTTCACAAAAACTGCATCCTTCGTTGCACGGACCGAGCCTGGGCTCCTCTCTGCCCGCTGCACCTCCCGTCTTCCCGCCCAGCAGGAAATGCTGCGGTGTCTGCTGTCAGAGACACTCTGAGTGCGCCATGCCTGCCACCCCTGCCCGCGCTGCTGTCCCTCTCTGTAGGACTCGTGGTCTCTGCTGGGCCCTCAGCTTCTGTCCTTACTCCCCTCAGCTTGCTCTCAAGGGATCCTTTGAAAGATTGAGCACAGCCTTAAAAACTCTCGTGCAGAACCCTTGAAAAGCTCCTGTTTTACTCACACAAGGCCAGAGCGCTCACAGTGGCACAGCCCCAGGTGATCTGGCTCCTCCCTTAGATTTTTTCTCCTTTCTCACCTGCTCCTGGAGCGCTGGCCTCCGTGCTGCTTCTCAGATTGGTGTCTCAGGGCCTTTGCACCTGCAGCTGCTCAGCCTGAAATGCTCTGCTTCACATGTCTGCAGCGATTGGACCCTCGCTGCTCCCGCTCTCCCCATCCTTGCTTCTAACCTGGCAGTGCATCGTCCATGCTTTCCTCTGCCTGCCCTGCCTTAATGCTGCTCACTGCCATGATCCAGTGTGGGGTGCACTTTGTGTATGGATCCTGCTTAATGACTGCTGGAACTAGAAGTTCACCTCCACGAGGGCAGGGCTTTTTCTTCTGTCCTGTTCCCTGCCACATTCCTAGCACCTGTTGAACCAGAAAAGGAAAGTCTAGAAAATAGAGATAAAGTACAAATTTTGCTTTTTTGTTTTTTGAGACAAGGTCTCACTCACTCTGTAGTCCAGGCTGGCCTTGAACTCATGGCAGTCCTCCTGCCTCAGCCTCCAAGTGCTGGGATCACAGCCATGTGCCACCACGCCCGGCTCCTAAAGTACAATTCTTTTTTTGTTTGTTTGTTTTTCTGGTACCGGGAGTCGAACTCACGACCTTGCACTTGCCAGGCAGGCGCTGTGCCACTGAGCTAAATCCCCAGCCCCTCCTAAAGTACAATTCTTGCCTGCATTTTTAACCTGTGGATGATTATGTACATGTATGTATAAGTATGATGATATAAAACCTATCTACATATGTGTGTAAGTGTATGGGGGGAGAGCAATTGCAAATGCTGCTTAGGCCTCCTTAAAGTTGCCTCCTCCTCCTGATTACTGCTTGTTAAACTGCTGCAAAATGTTTCACTGAGTGGATGTAACAAATTTCTTTAACCTTGTTGCTTTGTTCTGAGTGACTGGACACTTCCAGCTTTTGGGTGCAGTAGGAGACTGGGCAGTGCTCCTCTGTGCTGGGCATTTGCCCTGCCTCAGCCTCCCCTCCGAGCCCCCATTCTCCACAGGCTGAGCGGGGAGTCCCTACCCCTTGTCTGGGGTGACCAAGCCAGGCTGGATGGAGCCCAGGCAGGTGGCCCTGGGCTTCTACAGGGAGTGGCTCAGAGGGCTGGGTCCGCTGTAAGTGGTGAAGGCGTGGGGGCACATGGTCTTCAGTAGCCTGTCCCACGGCAGGTTCCACGCCCATCCCGTGGAAGCACCGTCCCCACTCGCTCTTTATCTGTCCTTAGTCCGGAGCGAGGAGCGGCACAGCCCTCCTGAGGACGCTGCTCAGGCTGGGACCTGTGTAGGCGCAGGGGTGAGTGGAGACCTGGGGTCAAGCCTGGGGCGGATGCTGGTGGTGGGTGATGTCTGAGGGGTGACCGCCCTAACCTGGACTGCTTGCTCTGGGAAGTGGGGCGGGAAGTGATCCCACCCCAGCTCTGCGTGTTGTTTTACTGTGATGGTGCCAGCGTCCTGTGTGTAGCAGGAGTTTCACACGGAATTAGCGCAGGGTCAGTAACGAAAGCAGAGTCCAGGCAGATCCGTGCACACCTTGTCCGCACAGCGTGATGTGCAAGCAGCCGCCGCCCACGCGTCCATCGGTGAGGGGCGGGGCCCGCAACTTGGGTACGCGGACAGCCTGAGGGAGGGGCGTGGCTCAGAGGGAAATATGCCAGCCCGAGAGGACAGACTCCCTGCGATTGCGCTTACAGGAAGGAGCTGAGGGAGGCACGTTCAGAGACAGAGAGCACAGTGGAGGATGTCAGGACCGGGGCCGCAGGGCGAGAGCAGGGAGTGACCGCACCTGGGTGCAGAGTTTCCGTGTGAGGTGATGAGAAGGTTCTGGAAACAGTGTTGTTGAGGCACAGCATTATGACAAAGTGGTGAATGTTTTGTTTTAAATTTTTATGTATTTATTTATTTATTTAGTCTTTTTGAGAAGGGTCTGGCTATGCAGTTCAGGCTGGCCTTGAGTTCACTTTGTAGCCCACGTGAGCCTCGAACTCACAGCGATCCTCCTGCCTCAGCCTCCTGAGTGCAGGGATTACAGGCGTGCTCTACCATGCCCCGCTATTTATTTTTTTTTGGTACCAGAAATCGAACTCAGGGCCTGGCGCTTGCCAGGCAGGCACTTGTGCCACTGAGCTGTATCCCCGTCCCTGTTTTTTTTTTATGGAATTTTGCTATGTAGTTCAGGCTGGCCTTGATCTTACTGTATAGTCCAGGCTGGCCTCAAACTTGTGGCGATCCTCCTGCCTCAGCCTCCCAGGTGCTGGGATTAGAGATGTGCACCACCACGCTGGCTGTTACATATATTTTAACACACACACACAAAGATGAGAGGAGTGGAAGGATGCACATGGGTGTATGCACGACATGGTGTTCCTGGGCTTTGTCTTTATGCACTGGAGTTAAGTCAGAGAGGAGCTCACAGTGAGCAAACAGGCCCAGGCCCCCAAAGAACAGATGGATCAGTACTGGACGCAGTACTCCCAAGGCCCCAGAGGTGCTGCAGGGAGGACCCCAGGCAGGGAAGGCGCAGAGGGAGGAGGAGGAGACGTGCTGTGGTTTCCTCGGTGACTGTGGGCCAGGGCAGTGCAGACCTGGGTCCCCTGGGCGCAGCCCGTCACTAGAACCTGTGTGAGTCACATCTCAGCCGAGGAACAGAAGAGTATGTGTGAGAGGGCTGGGCCGTGACTCAGAGGCCAGTGCCGTGGTGACGTTCCACCCGTTCTGTGCCTTCCCCTGCGGGAGAGCAGCAAAGCTACTTCCCGTGCAGGCCACTGGAGCGCCCAGCGCCTGTCCAGGCTTCTGCTGCGGCTCTTCCGGAAACACGCCGGGCGGCAGCAGCTGCGCTGACCCAGCGCTTGCCGCACGCTGGCTGGGCCGGGCCGGGCCGGCTCTGCTCCCTGAAGCCGCGCTCCCACACGGTCCGCTGGTCTCAGGCCTGGAGGGGGAAATGGGCTTCTGAGGGGAAGCATCTGCCTTGGGCCACGGCCTCAGGTCAACCTGTCGCTGACTCTGAGCCGGGTCTTGTCCCTGCGCGTCCGCACATGCACCAGGGGGTGCTGTGCAGGGGCTGGCAGGAGCCAAACCCGCAGGTACGTGCGCCCTTCACCGTGCTGCTCACCGGGCCAGCACAGCCTGTGACGGTTCTGTCCAGTGTGTGTAAATCTGCAACGTTTCAGAAAGACCACACTCGTTTGAACAAGTTTCCGTAAATGGTAAAATATAAAATAGATGTACTGTGGATTGCCCCTTGATGGAGCAAGCGGCAATACTCATTTGCTAGGTATTCTTGTTGTTCTGGGTGCTTTTTTTTTTTGAGACAAGGTCTCGCTGTGTAGTTCAGGCTGGCCTTGGACTCACTGTGCAGCCCAGGTTGGTCTCGAACTCATGGCAATCCTCCTGCCTCAGCCTCCTAAGGGCTGGGATTACAGGTGTGCACCATCATGGCTGGCTAAGAAACACCTTTTATGGAAAGAGATACGCTCTTTCAGGGTTTGTATTTGAAAGAGATTGTGGGAAATGTGTAACCTTCCCTTGGCTTACAGGCAACGAGAACGACAGGCCTGAAGAGTTAAAGCGCAATGAGTATAGGGAAATGGAAATTCATGGTACTGGGAATTGAACTCAGAACCTTGAGCTTGCCAGGCAGGTAGTACACCACTGAGCTATGTCCCCGAACCATAGCTGATAGTTTTAATCTGTTGGGCATGTTGGCATACCACCTATAATCCCAGCACTCTGGGAGGCTGAGGCAGGAGGGTCACAAATTCTAGCTGAGCCTGGGCAGTTTACCTACTTAGTGACACTGTGTCTTAAAATAAAAGGTTAAAAGAGCCGGAGATGTAGTTTAATGTGAAGACCTTGGCTACAATCCTCAATGCCACAAAGAAAAACACGTACATACAAAATAGTTTCCATCTCATCTCTTCTGTCTGTTTTTCTTTTTCTCACCCACCCGCTTTTGCTATGGATTGAACCCCGGGCCTTTGCACTGTGCTGCATCCCCAGCCCTTTAAAAAAAACTTTGTTTTATTTTGAGACAGAAGCTTGCTAATTTGCGGAGTTGCCTGGGCTGAGCTTGGACGTTTGATCCCCCTGCCTCAGCCTCCCAGGATGCTGGGGTTACAGGTGTGCGATCATCCTGAAATTGTGCCAGTATTGCTAACCCAGTGGCAAAACTGCCCAGCTCATGTGTGTGACCCTTCCTCAGCTCCTCCCTGACCGTCTAATGCCAACAGCAGAAGAGTGAGAAGAGAATTAAGGCCACACTGTGTGCCCATTACGGTAGGAGGCATGCATTCATTCATTCTACAGGTGTGCATCGCATGGTGTGGCTGGAGCTGCCTGTTCTGGGTGGGATGTAGAAGAAGGAGATTAGGATGAGTTGACACTTGAAGTTGTCTGATACACAGTGTATGCACATATTCTATTCTTTCTACTTCTGTATGCTTGAACCCCTGCATTCGAAAAGTAGATGTACTGTATATATGAACTCGGACACCGTCACACACACAATCACGTACCTTGAGCAGGACTCGGGGAGGTGTCGGTGCCGGGGAGGCCTTGGTGGCCAGCACTGTCTCAGGCTCTGCCCTGCTGGAGCCAGAGGCTCATTCAGGAAGTGGATGTTGTCACGTACGTGACTGTGAGTAAGAGTACAGCAGGGGTCAGTGCTAGGAAATCAGGAGCAGAGAGGAGAAAATCTATAGTGCAGATCCCATTCTCCCCAGCGCTGAAGGAGGAACTGGGTCCTCAGCTTGAGGCAGCACGGGGCGAGGGGAGTGAGTTCTCACTTGTGTTCAGGCCTGAGGAAGAAGACAAAGGGGCAGATGTGTGTGTGTGTGTGTGTGCATGTGTGTGTGTGCATGTGTGTGTGCGCATGTGTGCGCAGAGTCAAGGTCGACAGGTTCCCCGGCTCCTTATCTGCTCAAACCTGGTGTAACAGGATTTCAAGGTAGACCAGTTGCCTTCAGCCTCGTAGAGGATTTTGGTGGTGCATGTTCAAAAAGATCACTGGGTTCTAGCAGAATCCTCCAATGATTCCTAATTGATTCTGCTTAGAAAACAAGCCTGCAAACTTTTCTTACCTCCGCTGACATGCGCTCCTGCTCCTTCTGGTCTCATTGAGTTCCAGTGCTGTCCCATCTTGCTCAGTCCCCTCACCAAATCTTCCCAGTGGAGGAAAAACAACCCAAATCTACTGTTCAGAAAACAGCGCCAGGCAGTTCACTGTGAGCTTTGCGTGTATTAGCTCAATTAAGCCCCACGGCCTCCTGGCGCGGGAACGGTCTCACCTTCCTCTTTTCAGGGCCAGCTCTTTCCCATATTCGGGTTTGGGCTCAAGCGCTGTCCAAAAGGCTTTCCCCAGCACTTCTGCCTGTGGACTTTCTCTCCTCCTACTGGTCTCTTCCCCGGGCTGCAGGTGGGCGGTGGGGCTGTGTGGGTGCCTCTCCTGTGCCTTCCTCACTCCCCCGGCCGTCGGGGCGGGTAGTGGGGCCCAGCAGGTCTGACAGCCAGGTGCCGCCTTGCCTCTCGCTGCATGTATTTCTCCTTCCTCACTCTGCATTGTAAGAGGCAATTGACTCACACAATGGCCAGAATGGACTTGTTAAGAGACATGTGTGTCTGAATTCTGCTGGACTTCAGGGGAGAGGCAGTCAGACGCTTCTGCAGGATCCAGATAAGAGATTAAGGTACAGAAGGGTCTGTGTCCTTTCTGGGATGATGGAGTTTGGCCTTTCTGGTGTGCCTGGTTTGTGGTCACAGCTGACAGAAGAATTTTATCCTTTTTTTTTTTTTTTTTTTTTGGGTTTTTTTTTTTTTTTTTTTTGACTGGGAATCGAACTCAGGACCTTGCACTTGCCAGGCAGGCGCTTGTACCACTGAGCTATCTCCCTGGCCCTAGAAGAATTTTATCCTAAAAGTATGACTCAGCCACTCCTCCCCTACATCAAACATCGAAATCATCCAAGATCATTGAGGTCCTGAGTGAGAAAGACAAATCCATGGAGCCTCTGGAAGGTAACAGAGGAATATCTGCATCAGCCCAGACTAGGAGCAGACGTGCTGGTGTTTTGTTGTTTTGTTTTTAAAGTGTTGAGGATTAAACCTAGGACCTTGCACATGTGAGGCTACACCCACACCCCAGAGGCACAGAATTCTTAAGACACTGAAAACACTGGAAAGGAAAAAAATCTTACAACTCAGCCTTCATCAAAATTCAGAACACTTTTTTTTTTTGTTTTGTTTTGTTGTTTTTTTTTGGTTTTTCTCCGGTACCGGGAACTGAACTCATGACCTTGCGCTTGCCAGGCAGGCGCTTTGCCTCTGAGCTAAATCCCCAGCCCCCAGAACACTTTTTGTTTGGTTTTTGAGACAGGGTTTCTTTAGGTAGCCCAGGCTGGCCTTGAGCTCATGGCGGTCCTCCTGCTGCAGGCTCCCGAGGTGTGCGCCAGCCATGCCTGGCTCACATGAAGAGCTCTTGGGCTAGAGGTAGAACATGTGCTTAGTGTGCACAAGGTCCTGGGTTTAGTGCCCAGCACTGAAATGATGAATAAATAAATAAATAAAATAAAAAGATGCCTAGTTGAGAGTGAAACAGCAAACTGTAGTCTGAGATAATATCTGTGAAATATATATGTCTAAGGTATACACTTTTTGATATATTCAGAATCTATAAAGAGCTTCTACAGATGAATAAGAAAGGAGATAATGTTTAAAAAGACAAAAGAGCAAGCATATCACCAGAGAGATTATCCAAATGGTCAGTAAACATGGGAAGATAATTAACCTCGGTAGTCACCAGAGAAGTGACAGTTTAACCCCTTGACTACCACTACACACCCACCAGAATGACTGAAATGAAGAAGACCGCAATCAAAGTGTCGGTGAGAACACAGAGCAACTGGACTTTGTACACGTTGGTAGTGAGAGCGTGCATTGACACGACCGACACTGATACAACTAACAGTATTCCTACCTGTGCTGCCACGGTTCCCCTCCTAATTACAAACCCAGTGGGGCTGGGGATTTAGCTCAGCAGCACAGCGCCTTCCTGGCAAGCGCGAGGTCGTGAGTTTGATTCCCAGTACCGGAAAAAAACAAAAACAAAAACAAAAAAAAACAAACCCAAGACAAGTAGTGAATATAGCACCAAAAGTCATGTAGCAGCATTTGTCTCTCTTTTTCTTTTCTTCCTTCTGTCCTCTTCCTCCTCTTCCTCTCTTCGCCTGTCTGTCTTTCTCTCTCTCTGTCTCTCTATCTCTGTCTCTCTCTTTGTCTCAGCACTGAGCGTTGAACCAAGGGCCTTTGCACTGAGCTACATCCCTAGTCCTTTATTTATTTATTATTATTTTTTGGGTTTTTTTGAGATAGGGTCTTCCTATGTAGTTCACAGTGGCCTTGAACTTGCAGCAATCCTTGTGCCTCAGCCTCCAGAGTGCTAGGGTCAGAGTCATGCACCACCGTGGTTGGGTGGTTTTTTTTATGTTCTGAGGCAGGGTCTTACTAAGTCACCAAGGCTGAGCTTAAACTTTCCCTTCTCCGTCGGCCTTTTGAGGACTGGGATTACGAGCATGTGCAGCCAGGCCTCGCTGCAGCTTTGTTCATAACTATCACAAAGTGAAAGCAACCCAGTCTGCCCACAGTCGTACGGATGAGCGAATTTTGATACACTGCACAATGGAAGAAGCTACTGCTGTGCACCGCGGTGTGGACGGAACTCCGCATGCCGTGATGGGTGCAGAAAGCAAGGGGCAGAGTCCGTGCACACGGTTCCAGGCGCGGAGCGGCCAGACGCTTGCCCTTGGAGGTCAGAGGGGTGGTGCTACCTTTGGGTAGGCGCTAATGGGAAGAGGCAGGAGGAGGCTTTCTTTCTACGGGGCTGGAAGTGTATTGTGATGCGCTTGCTGATTACACTGGGGTAGGAGTATCTAAGAGCACTTCAGATTTGTGCCCTTTATATATGTTGATGGGGAAAGAACACAGCGGCCTTTTGCAGAGTTCTTGAGAGAAGGCTGGGAGATGAACCAAAGCCAGAGGGCAGGGCCGGCTGGAGGGGAGGGCGAGGTGGAGGCTGCTAAGAGGCCAGGCGGCGCCCTGCCCAGGTCCCTCCCTGCCCGGGTGCTGGCAGCGGTGTCACTCCTGGTGTCCCTTCCCACCCTCACCCACCTCGCCCTCCTGGCTCACAGCGTGTGAGCACTAGCTGCTGCCGCTCCCTGGCCCTTCCCGGTTCTGACGTCATTTGCAGAACAGGCTCGTCCGTCTGCTGCTTCCCCATGATGGCCCATCTTCTGTGGGGAGGGAACCGGCCTGGTGGCCAGTCGTCCACGGAGCTGAGCATGGATAGCGGCGACGGTGGGTGTAACCGGGTGCATCGAGGAGGCCGACCTGCCTGTCTGCCCGGGCACATCGTGCTGCGCCCACACTTTGGGCTGATCCTGAACAACACATTAAGGCCTGTCAGTCTGCGGGGGCAGAGCCTGAGCTCGGCCGTGGTGCCCGGGGCCCTGTTTGTGCTCACACGGTCTGGCTGTGGCCCAGGGTCCCTCCTTGGTAGGTGTCCTTTTGACAGCGGGGGACCTGCTTCCTTTCCAGGCCTGTGTGCCGAATACCATGAGGTAGACCGCGTGCCCGGTTGTGTGTCCGCATGCAGTGCTACGGGGGTTTGTCTGTGGTGTCTTTGCAGGGAAGTGCAGGGCTTGGGAGTGCGGGCTCTGGAGCGGGAACGGCTGGGCTCTTAGGCACCGCGCTGTGCCAGGGACACAGCTCACGCGCCTGCCTCGCAGGGTGTGAGGGCGAGGCGCGTGAGACAAGGACCGGCACACTGGCGGGTGGCCCGAGCAGGGCGTGCCTGTTTCTTGGTTGGCTGATAGAGGTGTGTTGAGGTAAATCTGAGCAACGTGAAAGCAGCACCAGCTGACCCTTTGGGTATGTGTGGATTTGGAGACGTGATTAACTTTAGCTCTTAGAAGGACGCCAACTGTACCTGGGTGCTTGGAACAGTAGATATGAGCCGTGGTGGTGAGGGTGCGGGCTGCTCAGATGTGCAGGATGGGGAGCATGGCAGTGCCAGGGTGGCCTGGTGAGGCAGTGCCTGAGGAGCACCTACTGCCTCCCACGCATGCGGGGCGCAGTGCTCCCCGCTGCATTTTAATTATTTCATCATCTGACTTGGGCCCATAGTTTTGTTTTGTTTTGTTTTTTGAGACAGGGTTTCACTATGCAGTTCAGGCTGGTCTTGAGCTCACTTTGTAGCCCAGGCTAGTCTTGAACTCACCACGATCCTCCTGCCTCAGCCTCCCAAGTGCTGGGATCATGGGCATGCGCCACCACACCCAGCTCATGGCCCATAGTTTTAAAACCAAGAAACTACCATTAAAAAACTGTGGTGCATACCCATTTGGAGACCTGAGTTCATAGTAGCTTGTTCAGTACAGAGCAGCAAGAGTCACACGTTCGGCTGCGGCGATGTTTACGTGTTTGTTACATGGGGACAGCGGTCGACCCTGCTGGCGTCTTACATAATGCGTTGTACATACTGCACACGCCCTTCCCCAGTGCAGATGCATTAAGAATTCTGAAGCGTGATCACTCTGAGGGTTAAGAGGTGGGACTGTGGACTTGTCTGCCATAATTCGCTCTCCAGATGGCCACTCCGGCCGAGTCGCCCGTTCGCTAATATGAAAGTGTGCCATGGTGATGGACTTGGAACTGCTGGGTCCGAGGGCTTGTGGACTGAAAGTGTGGGTGGCTGCTGGCAGGCTGCCTTCCTCTTTTCTTTTCTTTTTTTTGTTTTGTTCTTTTGAGACAAGATCTCACCATGTAATCCAGGCTGGCCTCAAACTCACTACGTAGCCCAGGCTGCCTCTGCTTCCCGAGAGCTGGATTCCAGGCACGTGCCACCATGGCTGGCCTACATTGCCTTTCAAAGAGATGAGTGAGGTCGACAGTTCTACCAGTAGTGTGTGAATGTGAATTTGTGCCGCAGTCACTTACAAATAACTGTAAGCAGCCCCTTCCTGCTGCTGCAGGCAGGCAGAGGCTACATGCCCTCCCCTTTTCTGTTTTGTTTTGTTTTGTTTTTGTTTTTTCTTCCAGTACGAGGAATCGAACTCACGACCTTGCGCTTGCCAGGCAGGCGCTGTGCTAAATCCCCAACCCCGCCTTCCCCTTTTCTAACAGCCTGTATGGCTGTGCTTAGGGGCCCTGCTTAGCACAGCCATCCATGGTCTACAGGCTCACATCCATGCTCCTTGCTGTGGGCTTCACAGCCTCCCTCCCTGGTGTGGTGCTGGACTTCTGCCCAGCCTGACGCCCAGCCTGGCCCCTGCTATTGTGCTTGGACGGCAGCCCAGCGGTAGTGTTCCTTGACTGTCAGCTGCCGACTTCCCCTCTGTCCACCACACCTTGTGCCTTGGGGCTGCTCTTGCCCTGTGGCCTCGCCATCTGGGGAGGAGGGCACTCACCTTGGCTGTGGTCATCACACAGGGTGAGGGTGGAAAGAGCGGCGCTCAGGCTGCCGGGGTCGACAGCCCACCTCAGCCCTTGTCGGCCCGAGCAGCTGGGGCAGGGGATGGCACAGCCCCGAGCAGCCTCTGTAGGGTGGTGGGGAATGTAAGCGGTGGTAGCAGCGGCTGAGGGCCCGCGCTTCATGGCAGGTGGGCAAGAGCAAGTCCTTCCCGCGCTGGCTCTGCGGAGTCACCCTGGGGCTCCCCAGCCCGGGTTTCTCAGTGGCAGCGGCCTTCCTAGCCGTCAAGGTCTGATTTCTCTTCTTGGCAGTCATCACCTCTGTGTCCTCCCGGGCTTCTGAGTCCCTCAGAACTCAAATCCCAGGCGGTGGGGCCCGGACATCTGCATTTCGGAGAAGTTCCCCAGGTGAGCCCAGCCGCCTGTAACTTTCTGCAGCGTGGAGGTCAGGAGCTGTGTCTTCTCACCGCCACGCACGTGGGCCACCCTGGAATGGAGGGACCGTCAACGGCGCAAGGCCTTGCGCCCCCGCAGGTGAAGCCAGCAGCCCAGCACTGTGGGCTGCCTCTGCCACCTGGGCAGGGTCTCAGAAGTGCAGACTCCCAGGCCCTGTCTCAGAAAGTCACAGGTGTGGCCGAGCGTGACTGCGCTCAGGCAGTCCCATGCTTGTGTCAGGGCACTGTAGGCTCTGAGTACTGCCGCTGACATCCTGCGACTCTGTCATGGAGGTGCACGGCCCTTGTGCTCAAGCTGCAGTACCTGGCGTGTCCTGCCCTGCTGGGTGAGGTCGGTGTTCTTGGTGCCAGCTCACCAGGCAAGGTTTCTGGGTAGCGGAAGCAGCTGCACCTCTCCCGGTGCCTGGGTTGTTTTGATCTTGAGTGTTTCTGCTGCCCCCGGTGATGACAAAGGGCAAGTGTCTTTGTCACAGCGGATCCTCCAGTGGCTTGGGGGCCTGTCTCCTCAAGCTTGGTTTGGTGTGTGCTCTCCTCCCTGCCAGCCCGTTTGGAGGGGGGCAGTGGGGAGTCGCTGTTTCTACCCAGGCAGGCCTCAGGGTTTGGCTTCAGAAGCGTCTGCCCATTTCCATTGCTGGCCCCTCCTTGGATACAGAGGAATGATTATAACCAGACAGAAGGCTCCCCTTCACCCCGCTCTGCCCTCCTCCTGCACGCTTCTGGACGGGTTCTGTAGCCGGTGGCATCTCGCTCTTGGCTTGAGAGAGCTGCCGAGTGAGAGGTCCTGCGGCAAGTGGAGGTTGGCAGCTGGCAGAACGCAGGCCGATGCTGGCCCTGGCGGGCGGGCTCAGGGCGCCCAGCGCTTGCTGCCGTTTCTTGTGTGCATGTGGGCAAGCGCTTTTGGGATCTGGAATCTGGAGAGGATCTTTCACAGCTGTTCTGGGTTTCAGAGCCCAGCGTGGATGGGGCGGGAGGCGATATAGAGCTGGGTGTGAGGCAGAGGGGGAACGGGAGGAGCTTCACAGGTCTGGGATGGGCTGAAGAAGGCCTGTGCATGCCTGGACCTGCAGGAAGAGGCTGAGGTGCTCAGAGACCCGTTGAGGGTTGTCGTCATTCAAGTCACTTCCTCAGTGACCGTGGTGAGGCAGCTGGTGCGCTGCCTCGGGAGACCGCAGTGCCTGTGGAGTCTTGCCTGCCGGGTGGGTCCGTAGTGTTTCTTACTGGGTATTTTCACAGTCTCTCCAAGTGTTTCCCAGCCTCCTTCTCACTTGCCTGTGTATGTAGCACCCAGCTCCCAAAGGCCCGAGAGTCCACGTCATGGGCCCTTCAGTCCAGCTGCCCTGGATCCAGGCTTCCTCCTCCTCCTCCCTTGCATCCAGCTCCCAAGGACTGTCCAGACTTTCTCACAGAGGGGCCTGCGGGCAACTGCCAGAGCCACCGGCTGCCCTCGCATCTTGCTTATTGCTGTGAGGCCGCGCTGCATGCGGCGCACTGTTCCCCTGCATCCCCCCAGGCCCTCCCCCACAGAGAGCAGACGCCATCACCTCCCCCATTGTGCAGTTGGGGAAACTGAGGCCAGATAAGTTCTTTCCAAGGGCTTGTAGCTTCAAAGTGGCAGAAGTCAAATTAGAGTCCCAGTAGCCTAACTTTCGAACCCAAGGCCCGCATGGGTGCTCTGTGTTGTAAATGCTTTTCAGTATAGATTCTTTTTTTTTTTTTTTTTGGTCTTTTTGAGACAGGGTCTCACTATGCAGTTCAGGGTGGCCTTGAGCTCACTTTGTAGCCCAGGCTGATCTCGAACTCACAACTGTCCTCCTGCCTTAGCCTAGTATAGATGTTTTTGTAGCTTAAGTCAAGTCGTGTCATCATGGAATTATGATACCATGGAATCATATCTGTCTTGCATTTAATTTATGCAAACTAAACTAGAAGCTCTTCAGAAAAGACAAGAACAATCCTTCAAGTTCAGGGTTCTGCTTAATGAGTATGTTCTGGAGAGGGTGGGGCGTTGGGGTCAAGATGGCCCCGTCCCCAGTGCTCCAACTCTTTGGAGCAGCCCTGGGTGCGACTCTGGGGGTGGCACCCTGTGTGTTCCTCTGGTTCTGACCACTGACTACCTGGGTTGCAATCAATCACAGCCCCTGCTCCGGCGCTGGGGACAACCCGGCCCTGCTGGTGAGGAGGAGCCGCTCTCCAGATGTCCCTTGCTGATGGGCTTTCCAGGGTGTTTTGGATCCGCAGGATTGTCCCCGCTGTTAGAATTCGCCTTCCGATGTCCGAAGGCTCCTTTGTGGGGTCTTCCTCAGCCAGCATTGGGTCCACACACAGAGATGAAAGAAGATGCAGTCAGAGGGCTTTGTTTCAGGTGGGAGTCAGGCTGCGTGTTTCCTCAGGTGCCAGAACCTGTGGCGTCTGGGAGGTTTCGGGGCCAGGAGTCGGGTGGCTTCAGCTGTCCCATCCCCACACCCACTCCAGCTGCGGGAGCTTGGCGTCCTGCCTGTTTGTTTCCTTTCTGGAAAGTATGTGTAAGGACGTGTGTCTTTTGGTCATGCACACTGCTGAACTAGAGCATCATAGATTCCAGTGACTTTAAGTTATCTCCAAATGCCTCACTGGATACAATTTCATGAAACATTATTTATAATTGGGCTCCCAGGAGAGCTTGCTTTAGTGGTGCGTGCGTGGGTGCGTGCGTGCGTGATTTTGCAGCAGTCCTTGGTCTTGAGGTGTGCTCTACTTACCTTGGTCCTTGGTGTGATGAATGATGAATGAGGCCAGGCTGCTGTCCTTGAGCTGACCCAGGGAGGGGGATGTGGGTCAGGTCTAAGCAGCCCATTGAAACAGATGCCCTGGGGCCGGGGATGTAGCTCAGCCGCACAGCGCCTGCCCAGCAAGCACGAGGTTGTGAGTTCGTGAGTTCGATTCCCGGTACCAAAACAAAACAAAACAAACAGATGTGCTGGTGGGTGAAGGATCAGGCCAGAAAATCTTTTCCCTACCAGGGGATTCAGCTTTAGCCCAGTTAGAAAAGTTGGCGTGAGGTCTTTTCTAGGGCCACTTTGCGTGTCCGCCATTCCCCGAGGGGACTTGAGCTGCAGGGGTGGGTGTCCTCGCTTTGCAGGCTCATGCTCTGGTCTTGCCCTCAGGAGCTCCGTGAGCGCTCTGCACCCTCTGTGCCTTGGTGTCCCCCTCTGTGAAAGGAGTCCCTGCTGTAGGTGCCGCTCAGAGGCTCGGATGGGACGGCGCGTTTGGCGCCCCTGCCGCCAGTGCCTGGTGTGCGAGAACCCCCAGCTCCACGGCCTGTGGTGAGGAGGAGCGGCGATGTCAGTGCCCCCAGGCCCCTGAGCAGCCTGCTCGGCTCCTTTTAATGGTTTCTGCCGGGCCAGTGCCCACCGTTCAGCAGGCAGCATGGGGCGGGGCTCTAGGCCTCCCCTGGCCACGGCGCTTTGCTCCCTCTTCCCTTGGGGTCCTCTGTGAATCCATAGTGTCCTGTCCATCCACAAAGGTGTACCGAGTGTCCACTCAGGGTGTTACTGGAGAGGCCCAGAGAGAGCCAGGCGGGTGGGAGTGCTTTATATGAAGCCTGGCTTTGCAGACCTTTTTTGTTGCGTTGGAACAATTTATTTATTTATTTACAGGTAGGGTCTGTGTTGTCCAGACCAGCCTTGAACTCTGGGGCTCGTGATCTTATTGTCGTAACCTCCCCAGGAGCCGGGACTGCAGGTGTGCGCCACTGCACCTCGCTCGTTTTCTTTTTCTTTTTTTCTTTCTTGTTTGTCTGTCTCCTCATTTCCCTCCTCCCTGCTTCCCTCCCTCCCTTTTGTCCTTCCTTCCTTCCTTCCTTCCTCCCTTTCTCTTTTTCTGTGCTGGGATTGAGCTCAGATGCTGAGCCCTGGAACTGTTTTACAGTGTGAGGAGAGAACCTACAGGCTTCAGCAAAAAAGCACACAGGAAATAAGCTGCTTCGGTTGAAAGTGAAATACTTTTTGGCCTGAGGACGGGCAGCCAGGCAGGATCTTCTGGGATCCGGTCTCTGACTTCCCTGGGGAAGACTGTGGGCTTGGGACCAGGCCAGGGCTGGAGCTGACCTCTACCCCAGTTCTCCTCGCAGGAGTCTGAGCGGGAGGCCCGGCCCACAGTGGCAGATCTTACATATGTGGTGTAAACTGAGACCGTCACTCAGCCCCTCCATGGAGTTAGGCCACAGGGAAAGCCAAGCACTTAGCCAGAGGGCTGCCGGGCGGGAATAGTGTTGCAAGTTCTTGTGAGTTCAAATGTGATAACGGCATCAGCCTGCTGGATCCGGTTCACCACTGGGGCATCTTGACATTGGGTTTAGAAATACAAGTCTCCCTCGAGGGATGGTGACGAACGGGCCCGGGTGTGTTCTGCGTGGTTTTGCGTCTTGGAGTCTTACTTTTCTGTGACTCTGGGGTGCCCAGGTCCCCACAAGGGCCATGTTATTTCTCTACCTATGTGGTGATGGCTTCTCAGAGTCTGGATTCTGTGGCAGGCAGTGTCTGCGTTCCATAGCGTGGGGAAGAGCACGGTTGCCCCAGTTTGTTCAGCGCGTGTCCCGCTGTCTGCGCCCGGGGTAAAGGTGCCTCCGTGTCCGACGTGGTCTTTGGGGCCCAGGGGATGCGAGAGGCCGAGCTTACCAAGTGCCTCCCGGAGGTGGTCATGGGACCTCATTTCCAACTTCTGCACCAGTGACCCCCTGAAATCCAGTGTTTGGCATCCAGGAAGGGCAGAATGGAAATACGGGTGAAATGAGGTAGCGCTGTCTGCTGGGTCTGTCTGCATGGCTGAACACTTGATATAGACGGTCTCTTTTAATCTGAAGGTGCAGCATCTGCGGAGACGGGATCCCGGTGGTCCCCGCCCTCCACGTACTTCTCTTCTCATCTCCCTCTTGCAGGCTGTCTGTCCTTCTCCCTGCCCATGCTGCGCCCTCTCTCCAGAGTGGCTGACCTATCCTTGCTGCCTCTTACCCTTCGCCCCTCATCACAAGCGTCACCTCCTCCGAGAAGCCCTCCAGGACTCCCTCAGGCTGCCTTGGACCGCACATCCCCTCATTCTGCCTTACCACACTGTGCTGTAATGGTCAGTGCTTTTGTTTTGTTTTGTTTTTTGAGACCAGGTCTCCCTATGTAGTGCAGGCTGACCTTGAACCGGGAATCGAACTCAGGACCTTGTGCTTGCCAGGCGGGCACATGTGCCACTGAGCTATATCCCCAGCCCTTGAACTCACTTATGTAGCCCAGACTGGCCTCAAACCCACAATGATCCTCCTGCCTCAGCCTCCCCAGTGCTGGGATTACAGACGTGAGCCACCACGCCCAGCTTAGGTCAGTGCTTTTGGAGAAAGCACTTTGAAACAGTTTTAGTGAGTACAGCATACACAGGCACTTCTTGTGTGTGTATATGTGGTACTGGGGACTGAGCCCAAGGCCGCTCTACCTCAGACCTACGTCCCCAGCCCTTCTTTATTTTAATTTTGAGATAGGCTGGCCTTGAATTTAGTGATCCTCCTGCCTCAGCCTCCCAAGTAGCTAGGATTTCAGGCATGTAGCATTGCAGTCACCCGTAGACACTTTTTTGTTGTTCTACAAATGCCGGCTCTGCAGATGTAGCTGATGCCCACTTTCCTGTCTAGCTAGCTCCATGTCCCCTCTCAGAGGCAGCCATTGAAAAATAACTTTGGGATTGTCCCTTTTAAGCCTTAAAAACATACTGGCATCCGTCAGTGAGG
>NW_004955430.1:6791842-6807557 GCF_000276665.1 Chinchilla lanigera | reverse complement strand
AGGGAGCATGGATTGTAGCATTCTAGTTTCCACGGCTGAAGCTCCTGCTGTGGCCAGTTTGACGACGCCGACCCTGCCCGAGCTGACTGAACAGAGTTGGGAGGAGATGCGCTGCTGGCCCTCCCGGGTTGGCCTGTGCGCCACTGCCCAGCAGGAGCCGGGGCCTGTGTGGGCTTCTCATCTGAGCGGCTGAGTACAGTTCCTTTCCCTGGAGTGTGACCTCAAGCTCCGTGGCCAGTGGCAGTGCCGCCCTTCGAAGTCGCAGGGTTGCAGCATGTGCTGCACGCAGCGGTCCTTCGCCCCCAGCGCCCTTCCCGTGCGCGTGCCAGCTGGTGTCCCGCATCCCTTCGGTAGTCCCCATGCCCCTGGGGCACCTGTGCTTTGAAAACGCGGAGTGCTTTCCATCCATCTAGATGCGCAAGAGCAGTGTGGGTGGCCTGGGAGTGGCCGCTGGACGCTTGGAAATGGCTCCAGCCTGGCCCAGCTGTGCTGCTGGGACCACACCGGCCGGGCACTGCCTGTAATGGGCCTGGGGCAGGACCTGAGGGAGGGGGACAGCTGGGCTTGAGTTGGCCCCCAGCGTCACACACTGTTATGCGACGTCCCCACCATGGTGCAGCCGCGACTCATTTCATCTGCGCTTCAGTGTCGTGGACACAGCGGCCCTCGAGGGAGTGGCCTCATTGTTAGCCAAGGACTCAGGGTCACACTTCTTGGCCACTGGGCAGGTGAGGTCATCGGGGCAGGTGGCTTGGGACCTTGTGGCCCCAGCCCAAGTTGTCCAGTCAGCCTTGGCTCTCCCCCGAGGTTGGCAGACAGTGGGAGTGGGGGAAGTGTATCCAGCGCTCTTCTGCTCTGATAAAAGCCCGAGGGCCCCGCCCTGCCTGTTGTTGCTGATAAATGTTTCTAAAGCCCCCAGCTGCCAACCGTGACGCAAGGCAAGGAGCTGCGGGCTCTGCGCCTCTCCCTGGAGGGTGTGGCCCCTTTTGCGAACTAAAGATGAAAAAATCTCATTTGGTGAAGTCTAGATTTGTTCTTTCCAGATTTGTTCTTTTAGATTTCGATGAAGGTTTGTTTCTTCTCATTTCTTGGTGATCACACGTCAAAGTACTTATTAAACACCAGCTGTGTGCCTGGCCCCACATGGGGGGGGGTCTGGAATTGATCACATGGGTTCAAATCCTGCCCCTTCCCGCGTGCGCCTTGGGATGTTGAGCAAGTTAATCAGCCCTTCAGGGCCTCAGTCATTTCCCGCTCAGAAGAGGCACCAGGACAGCACGCGCTTCAGCGGGCAGGGGAGCGCGAGACAGGACCTAGAGCTCAGCAGAGGCTCTGCAGAAGCTGTCCGGGCACTAGGGGTCATTCCCACTTAGGGTTGCAAGGTCACATGCAGGCGGCCAGGAAGAGGGAGTGCCTAGAGCTTTAAGATGTTCTCTGGTGAACAGAAGAGGGTAGGGTCTGTAATACTGCTCTCAGTGGGCACATGCCCGCTGCTCTTCAGCCCAAGTGGGAGGTCTGCATTTCAGGGGAGGGGCAGGGGGAGGGCACGGGGCTGGAGGGGAGTTGAGGGGTCGGAGCAGGGCACTGAGAGCCGGGTGTCAGGGAAGGCTCCATACCTTCTGGCGGGCCGTGGTTGGCAGGGTCAGGTCTGCTGAGGAGGTCAGCTGAGGTCTGCTTCATCCAGAGGTGGACTGGCACAGGCCTGTGGAGTGGAAATGGGACGAGGAGGGCAGAGCCAGATCATTTGTATTCTCTCTCTGTCTCTGTCTCTCTATCTTTCAGTCTGTGTGTGTGTGTGTGTGTGTGTGTGTGTGTGTGTGTGTGTGTGTACTGGGGATTGATTGAACCTAGGCTTTTATACTGAGCAACATCCCCAGTCCTTTTTAAAATTTTTTTACTTTGAGACAGAATCTCGCTAAGATGCTAAGGCTGGGTGTGAACTTGAGATCTCCTGCTTCAGCCTCCCAGAGTGCTGGGATTTTGAGCCGGTTTTTACAGCTCTGTATTGAGGTACCACATGTCCACAGAGAAAGGAACAGATCAAAAGGGACTTTGCAGATGAGATTAGAGGATCTTACTGTGGAAGACGATCCTGGAGAGAACAGTGTAGTTGCAGCCTCATTGGAGGGAGGCAGGTGGGCCAGGTTCTGAGAATGGGGTGTGACAAAGCAGAGGTGGGAGAGGAGGGAGATTTGAATATGCCACGCTGCTGGCTGTGCAGATGGAAGGGAAGCCACAAGCTGAAGAATAGAGAAGGTGGAGAACATGAGATTGAAGCCTCTAGCAGTGACGCTGCCCTCCCAACACAAGCCACACCCACTTGCGACTTCCAGGTCTGTGAGAGGATAAGCTCGTGTTGTTTGTGTCACGGAGTTGGTGGTGGTTTGTTACAGCAGCAGTGGGAAATTGATACAGGACTGCTGTCACAGTGCTACTAAGAGCAGTCCAGACCAGTGGTGGCGAACCTGTGGCACGCGTGCTGCAGCAGGCTGTTTGTATCACTGGAAGCTCTAAAAGGTTCGCCATCACTGGTCTAGAACGTCTCAAGGCACAGTTGCACCTGGAAGAAACGTTGTCTAGATATTGTCACAGCTTCCCCGGGTGGTCGGACCAAGCTGCGCTCCTGAAGCAGCAGCAGCGTGAAGGTTCTGACTGCTTCCTTGCCTCACCACCACCTGGTGCTTCCTGGGAAGGGAGGTTTTAAAAGAACAAACAGGAGTTGGTGCTCATGGCACAGGTGTGCCTTGCGAGGTTCATGCTCAACAGATGCCGGTCGATGCCCATGCAGCCGGCTGAGAAAGGGCGAGGGTTTCAGGGGTGCCGGTGTCTAGCTGGGGGGCGTTAGAATTCCTCATCCGTGGAAGTGATGGGATGGGAAACCCTGAGGAATGTGGGGCTCCTACGGCGCTTTCTTTCTGAAGGGGTAAAGCAGGGTTTATCTCGTCTTTGTCATGTTCTGATTAACCGCAGCGAGTGGTGGGGAAAGCACAGGCTGTTCGGTCAGCCGCTCAGTGTCTGGAAACTACTCTTTTCTGAGTGACCGCTGGCAAATCACAGGTCCCGGAGCTCTGGTTTTGCCTTCTACAAAAGAGGTAGAACGCTGGCCGCCCTGTGGTGGGTGGGAGGCCTGAGTGTGCTGCCCATAAGCAGGAGTTGCAGCGTAGCTTGGGTGATACCTGCAAAGGTAAGAAGCGATGCTGGTGGTCAGAAGTCGGCATGCTGGGCGAGGCTCAGCGCGCAGGGGGCTGGGGGGTGAGGGCTCCACTCACTTGGTTGCTAACTGGGGTGACTGAGGTCAGAGGCAGGCTCGTAAGTGTTAAGGCCCCAATCCCTGAACCTGCAATTTCTTTAGAAGTTTTCTGCACGTTTGTTCATCCGTCCATCCATCCATCCATCCATCCGTCCGTCCATCCCCGTCTGTCCCTCCCTCCCTGACTGAGCTTTGCCATGTGCATTATGATGTAGCCGGTAGGAATAGACTCGCTGGTCAGATGCCCGCACAAGCCCCAGCTGTTACCGTGTGCGGTCTGTGTGGCCTTTGCCAGGTCCTAACTTCTTTATGCCCAGCCCCTTGATTCTTAGGAGGAGACAGTAACAGTATCTGCCTCCGAGGGCTGGATTAACCATTTTGTGAGGCAGTGCTGTGAATTCCTGGCCCTCAGAATCGCTCAGTGGTGGGGTACAGAGATGAGTGTGCCAATCCCTGCCCCTAGCTATAGGTTGAAGGGTCATGGTTTGTGGATGGCTGTCTGCAGAATACCTCCTCCAACACTGGAGTCAGACCTGAAACCCTGACCTGGCACCAGCCAGTGGCCCCTCCAGGGCAGGCTTTGTCCTCTGCTGGCTCCTCAGGGGGATGTGGTGGCTTTGAGGAGAGTCTTTTTTTTTGTCTTTTTGAGACAGGGTCTCGCCATGCAGTTCAAGCTGACCTTCAGCTCACTTTGTAGCCCAGGCTGGTCTTGAACTTGCAGCGATCCTCCTGCCTCAGCCTCCTGAGTGCTGGGATTACAGGTGTGCACCACCACACCTTTTTTTTTTTTTTTCCTGAGGAGAGTCTTGTTGTGGCACTATTTTGAGATGAGGCATGAGGTTGCCTGGGACACTGAGCTTCCACTGAGTTTTAGGCTGAAGGAGGGTAGATGCAGGGTTCACAGCTGCAGGCGTGACCCTCGATGGGCTGCTCCATTTCCCCCGCTGCCTTTTGCAGTAGCGTTGCAGTGATACCTCAGGCACTCTGCACTCAAGTCCCATGGCCCATTCTTCTGCCTTTCCAGGGTCCACGTCTTCACTCTCACCTTGTTCCAGGCCCCTCCACAGTACATGCGCCTCTGCTGATGAAGTTAGCTGTGATGGAAGCCAGAGCGGTAAGCCCCATTCAGGGAGCCAGAGGCTAAAAATAGCTCAGGATCTGATCTTTGCAAGTTAAAAGAGTAGCGTTGTAGGCAATAGCCTCGACTGTGCAGTGCCTTAGGGTAGGGTAACCCAGGTCTCCGGTCCACTCACTGGGACTTAGGAGCAGTGGTGTCTTCTGGGAGAACGCCAGACCCATGCTGGGGCAGACGGAGGAGGAGAGGCCAGATTATGGCCAAGCGTGCTTGTGATGCCCGGGGTCAAAAAGGGGTGCAGTGGTGATTTAGCAGACCAGGGGTGGTTAACATAACCCCAAACCTCTGTCTAGGAGGCATCAGGTTAGAGACCAGCATACTGTCCCTCAGTATGATCTGCATAGCCAGTTTTTCTAGAGTGGAACCAACAGCTGGTTCTTTGGTTGACATCAGATGGCTTATGGTTTGTGTTAGGGGCCATACCGTTGTTTAAAGAGACCTCCTCCCCTCCCCAGGCAGTGCTCAGGGAAGGGAAGAGTGGGAGGAGGGGTAGACACCCCCCCCCCGTGATGCTCTCTCTAGCGCTTCCTCTCTTTTGCTGTCTCTCTGTCTCTCAGCCTTTGTTCTCTGGAGCACACCAGCCTGCATCCTTAACTGTGGGCGCCAGGTATAGTTGGATGTTTTACCATTCCGAGTTATCAGTTTGTGATGCCACAGCCATGCTTGTAGATGTCCCCTGGTATTTTGTGCCACGTGCCCTGCTCTTGAGAATCTTTTTGTTTTTGTTTTTCTTCTGGTACCAGGAATTGAACTCATGACCTTGCACTTGCCAGGCAGGTGCTTTGCCACTGAGCTAAATCCCCAGCCCCTCTTGAGAATCTTCATGCTAGAAGATATTCCGTGCTTACTGGCATCTCCCCATTCCTTAAATACTGCCCAAGTATATTCTCTGCAACAGGCCCTCCGGCAGCTGTATGTAGTTTATTGAAATTGTGACCAAGGATAGTTTTGCATAATTTGTTTCTATGGCCATAGTATATTTCAAGCTCCAAATAACCAAATCTACCCTAAAAAGAGCCCTGGAGAGAATATTTAATCAGAGACCCAACTTGGATGAAGGTTAATGAGTTTTTAAAAACAGCCCAATGAAACGCTGATGTGAAGAACAAAGAAATGGATGTCTGAGTGGCAGGTTCAGGGTGAGAGGTGTGGTTGTGCTCTACACCCTCAATCCTGGGTCCGGGTCCCTTCTTCCTTATTGCTTTGTTGTTTCCAGGCGCTCTGGTGCATTGTTGTCCTCTGCAGGTTCCGAGCCAGGAGCTGGGCTGCAGCCAGTGGAAAGGGACGGAGCGTGCCCTTCTCTTAGGGTATAAATTGAGAAATGGCGCACATTACGTGTTCTCACTTCTGTTAGGAACTCAGGTGCTGAGCTATACCTACTTTATAAGGATGCCTGTGAAACGTAGTGCTTGAGAAAACTTGAATACAGGTTGAGTAGCCCTTATTCTAAGTGCTGAGTTACTCGATTTCTTCACATTTTGGGATATTTGCATATCCATGAGAGTCTTAGTTACTTTTCTCATTGGTGAGACAAAATACTTGATACCTAAAGTTAGAGGAGCAAAGGTTTTTTCTGGCTCGCAGGTTGTAGAGGTTTCAGTCCATTGTCAGCTGGCTCCAAGGCAGTGGCATGGCTGAGGGGCATCATAGAGGAGAGGCAGTTCGTGGCAAAGCAGGGCAGACAGAAGGTGGCAAACAGCAAGCAAGAGACAAGCAACGGTCCTCTTTCTGTCCTTCATATTCCATCCGGTACTCACACCTAGGGCGGGCACCCTTAATGCTACCCAGAGCTACGCTAAACCAATCAGTGGGCTAATTTAGTAACCACACACCCGTGATCCAGCATCACACACCTAATCCCAGCATCACACACCTAATCCCAGCATCACACACTCTAGATTCAGCCACCTCTGAAAAGCCACACCTATGACTGCATGAGGCTTTGGGGGGCATCTAGACACAAGCCATAACAATGAGTTATCTTCGAGATGGGACCCAAATCTATATAGAATTCGTCTATACCTTATACACATAGCCCAATATTGACTTCATACAATTATTTTTAATAATTTTGTGAATGAAAAAAAAACGTCATGGTGTGGAATTTTTGATCTGTGGCATCATGTTGGTGCTCAAGAAGTTTCAGATTTTGGAGGATTTTGAATTTTGGATTTTGGGATTTAAGATGCTTAACACAAGTTGTGACTATGGAAGAAGAGAATGGATTTGGGGTACTGGGTCGCCTTTGCCGTATTCTCTTTGTGCCTAATGCAGCTCTGCGTTTATAATATAATATATCCAGTTGTTGGTTATACATGTAAATGTTGGTTGTTTTGCTTTTTAAGAAAGAAAATCTGGACCTGCCACACTGAGTCCATGGACAGCTCCACCGTAATGAATCAGTGCGTCTACAGAGGAACGGAAGAAAACAAGGAAAGGTAAAGAAAAAAACAACAACTTTACAACTTAAAATTCTTCCATTTAACAATTAAATGCAATGCAGAAGGAACCACAGACAGTTTGGAAATTGCATGGAGTTGGGGATGAAGCCCAACAGTAGAGCACTTGCCTAGCACGTGCAAGGCCCTGGTTCAATCTCTAGCACCACAAAAATAAATAAATAGAAAGTAGACAAGATGAGAGACAGCAAAATTTCATGCATTTCCTTCCACATTTCCAGTTTCTTACAATAGACAGATGCCACTGTGAAACATGAAGACTTTGTTCTAGGACTTAGAATTAAGAGTTAGTATAAATAGAACTGATGTACTGGAGGTTTAAATATTTGATTCCAAAACTATGGTCATTGATTCCTAAAGCCCACGGCGTGTGCTCAGACCGCTGCCTACCTTTGTGAGCAGCCAGTGTTCTGAGCCGGGGCAGAGCCCAAGCACTTGCTTGGCAGCTGTAGATTCTGCTGGAGTCACAATTGCTTCCTCTTCTTTCTGCATTCATTCCTTCATTCATTTATGGGTCATACTGGGGACTGAACGCAGGACCTTCGTACTGAGCTACATTCCCAGCCCCCTTCCCCTTTTTTGAGACAGGGTCTCGCTATGTAGTTCAGGCTGGCCTTGAACTCACTATGTAGCTCAGGCTAGCCTCGAACTCAGAACAGTCTTCCTGCCTGAGCCTCACGAGTGCTAGGATTACAGGTGGCGCCACCATGCCTGCCCCTCCGAGGCCTTTTTTAATTTTTATTTTGAGACAGTCTTGCTAAGTTGCCCAGTCTGAGCTCTAACTTGCAGTCCTCCTGCCCCAGCCTTCCAGAGTGCTGGGATTACAGGTATGTGCCACCATGCCTGGGTCTGGGCTCCCTGCTTCTTGTCTTGCTTAAAAATAAAATTTTAAATTTAATTTAATTTTAGTATCCAAGAAATGCACGTGTACATTTTCCTTGTTAAAAATAAAAATGTTTACTGGGCGTGGTGGCGCACACCTGTAATCCCAGCACTCGGGAGGCTGAGGCAGGAGGATCGTTGTAAGTTTGAGGCCAGCCTGGGCTACAAAGTCAGTTCAGGGCCAGCCTGAACTGCATAGTGAGACCCTGTCTCAAAAAAAAAAAAAAAAAAAAAGGTTGTTCCAACTGATCCCCATTTTCAGTCCAAACCCACACCCTACTCCTACCTTTCCCTGAAGTAACCACTGTGATTTACATAGTGCAGAGACGTGGAGCATATAGTATGTATATTTCTTCTAGAACTTTCTCTGGGTATCTGGATATATGAAAAAAGTTCTTTTATTCTTTCCTTATTTAAAAGGAAATATCACACTATGCTTGTTCATCTGTTTTGTAGCCTTTTTGTAAACTCAGTGATGTGTCTTAAAATGTTTTCAAGACTGCATGTGTATCTACCTTGTTTTTGTACCGCAGCAAAGTGTAGTATATGCATGGTGTGAGATTCTCAGTGTGCCGGGCTGCCTCGCCGATGATGGGTGGGGTTGGTTCTGGGTTTCGCCCCCATACTAATGCTGTGGGGTGCTTTCTGCTACATTCCTCCTGGTACACAGGCAACGTGTTCTCTGAGGTGGTTGCCGAGGAGGACACTGGTCATCCCACACGTGCATTTAAGATCCTAATAAACTTGGCCAAATGGTTCTGTAGCAGCTGGGTGCCAGGTTCCCCGTTTGCCCACCCTCCTGCTGTGCCTTGGATCCACTCTTTAGTTCTGCCAGTCTGTTGGGTGGACGGTGGTATCTCTCCATGTTTATGATCCCCTCCCCTCTCGTCCCTCTGGGGCATCATCGTCTCAGGACTCTGTTGCCTGGTTTCATCTCCTGATGGTGCCTGTAAGCCTCTGCCTTCACGGGGACCATCGCCCTCTCCCGAGACACAGGGCCGCAGCGCACCTGGGCAGCCCTGGCTCTCACGGGAGTGGTTGTGGCATCAGCTTCTCTTCTGCAAAGTATCCGAGTGCTCTTCTGGAAAGTATCCAAGTAGACCACTCCGGGAGCATACATCACAGGGGCATCTGCTTTCCTTTGGACCCCCGAGGGATTCTGAACAGCCCAAGGCTGAATTTCCGGACTAGGAAGTTTTATCTGCCACCATCACTATCCCCGGCCGCAGGCTGAATATTTACCGGGTGTCAGCCTGTGTGCATCACTCGTCTTCCTGTCTCGATCTTCATAACAGCTCTAGAAGGTGGGAGGTGGTGGTGTGTCCATGTTGTGCCCTAGCTGACAGGCAGGGCTTCATTTAAAGCCAACCCAAGCAGCAAGAGGGAAAAGCGCAGCTTGGTCTCTCCATGGAGCCCCTGCGCCTACCCTGTGCTCCCCTCGGGTAACAAACAGATCCACACTCACCGTGGGGTGAGCTCTCTGGTCGATGCCGGCGGGAGTCGCCGTACCGTGTTTGCAGTTGCCTTGGACATGCTCAGCTGTTGCGTGCATCTGTCGTATCTCACAGGCGCTCTTGGGACTTGAAAGTGGTGGCTTTGTCCCTCTCTGGCATATGGACAGGGCTCTTGCACGGCACCAGCACCTCTGTTCTTTTTTTTTTTTTTGGTTTTGGTTTTGGTTTTTCTCCGGTACCGGGAACCAAACTCACAACCTTGCGCTTGCCAGGCAGGCGCTTTGCCGCTGAGCTAAATCCCCAGCCCCCAGCACCTCTGTTCTTGTGTGCAGTTGGGGCTGGCAGCCTTGCTCATGCTCACCCAAGTGTTTCTCTCCAAAGGGGTTTTCAAGGCTGAACTCTGGTCGTGGGGATTGCACACAGTTTGTTAGGCTAATACTCCGCTGAGCTGTGGATGGGAAGGAAGTGCCTCCTTGCCCTTGACAGGCTTAATTAGTCACCCTCCCTAATATGTTTAACTTTAGATCTCATTCTAGATCAAGAAATTGGGAATGTGGCTCAATGGTAGAGCTCTTGCCTACGGTGCCTGAGGCTTTGGGTCCCAGCCCAGCTTTGAAAAAAAAAAAAAAAAAGGAATTGTAGACTGAGTACAATTTCAAATGCCTTTCCCCCACTTACACGTTACAGAGGCACAGAAATTTGGATCTGGAAGAGATCTTAGACGCCTTGCTTTAACTGCTCATTGCACTTTTGAGCAGACAGGATGAGCGTGAGGAGGTCTCTAAGTGCAAGCCGCAGGAACAAGCCCTGGGCCTGGCCCTCGGGCTCTGCCTCTGGCTCCTTCTGCAGCAGCACAGCAACCTCTGGTGGGGTCTCTCGTGCTTCACAGCTAGAGCCGATCAGCTGGCAGGACCTTGAAGGAAACCAGCCCCTGAACCCATTAACCGATGATTCATTCGGCCGGCATTTGTGGAGTACTTCTGGGTGGACTAGTGACAGAAAGAGAGGCAAGATAGAATTCTTAAGGGATTCAGAGTCTGGTGAGACAGGCAGTTGCACGCTTCACAAGCAGGGGTTAAATGGAAAACCTGGAATCTCCGCTGGTCACGGGGATTATAATGATATATCTCCTGCAACAGGTTGTTGAGAAATGCTCCGAGTTAATCATTGTAAAGTACCTGGCATATAGCCAGCGCCCAGGAAAGGGAGCAGCTTTTATTCTTGTTTATTTTTAGCCCTATGTAGAGTGACGAACACAGGAAGACTTTTCCATTAGATCTATAGGCTTCTGTTTCAGGAGTGGTAATTGGAAAGCACATTTTCTGCACAGTGTGTGTTTGTGGTTGTAGTACTTCTTCTCTCAGCTCCTCATCCGAAAACCTCTTTTGTTCACCATTACTGCCAAGGGCGGGGCCTGTAGTGCTCGCTCACTGACACTTCCAGGCTGAGGCGTGTAGGGGTGGGGTGACAAGGAGTGGGCCCTGGGTCCTTGGGGCGAGGTGCTGGGACAGGGCCGACCACACAGCAGCATCACAGGTCTGCCTGAGATCAACCCCATTTCCCAGGGCAGGGGCTCCCCAGAAGAGTTCCCACAGACCGTGCCTCTCGGGGGTACAGTTTGTTCCTGAGAATTACTGACATTTTGTCATTTAACCAAGGGACTTTCCTGTGAGGAGACCTATTCCCACAGCATGGATGAGTGAGCAAGCCTGTGTTCGTACTGCACGGCTGGGTAGGACTTACCATTTAGGGACCCAAGAATCTAGGATTTTGGGAAGATAAAGCCCGGCGGGGAGTGAAGTTTTCTGCTGGCCAGAGTGGTTATGGGAGTCAGGGAGCTGGGCAAGCAGGATTTCTGATGTTCCCTCTGGTGCACAGAGGAGAACTTGGAGGAGAGAAGTCCTTGCCCGAGTACCTCCTTCTTATGGATGGCCCCGAGGGAAAACGGCCGGACCGCGAGGACTTTGGCCATGCTGGAGAAGTGGAAAGGTTTGAGCTCATTCGTTTGTTCACTCGCGCACTCCCCCGTCAGTCTGTACCTCCCTTCCCAGCAGGCCTCTGCTCTGAAGGGAAATGCTAAGGAAGGGACCAGGCTTTCCTGTCAGGGCCTTCAGCTCACAAGTTGTGTACATATGTGTCTCTTTCTCCGAAATAAAAAACTCCTCCGGCCCGCCTGACCTGGTAAGTCAGTCTTCAGTGTCCAACGGCAGTTGGCTCCAGGACCCCTGTGAATACCCAAATCCGAGGGTGTTCAAGTCCTTTATATGCAATGCAGTGATATTTGCATGTAGCCCACACATCCTCCTGTACGCGTTATGTCACCTTGGGTTACTTATAATACCTAATAAATGCTTTGGAAATGCTTACATTATTGTTTAAGGAATGACGAGAAAAATAGCCTGTACACGTTCAGTGCAGATGCGGTGTTGCGGGGGAATATTTTCCATCTGGCGCCGGTTGAGTCGGCAGATGAGCAGCCCACAGAGGCAGGGTGGGGGGCACTGCCTGTTTGGAGCAGCTGCTGGGTCCAGCCCTGCTAGCGTTTCCTCCCCTGAAGGGGAGCCCCGGGGGGTGCAGTGGTGCCTGACGCCTGGCCCAGGCTCTCGCACACGGTGGTCCTCAACCCTGTGCAGCTTTTGGGGGACAGAATTGCTAGGGAACAGAGCAGTGTGTAGGTGGCCCCACAACGGATGTGGTCCAGAACTGGGATTCGCCCGAGCAGGTGTCTCGATGGTTTCACGCTCCAGAGTGAGGCTGGAGTGTGGGTGCTCTAGGGCCTGCCTGGCGCGGCGCCGGTGTCGCGGTCTGCTGCTACTTGTTCCTCCTCCTCGGCCCTTATCAGCCTCCATCTTGGGTTAGCACAGGCTGGTTTGGCCCTGCTTTTTATTAGTCCTCTGTTCGCTGCCCAAGGGGCTGTGTGGAACCTGCTCTCCCTGCCCCAGCTCAGCTGCTGACCTTGAGAAGCTGGAAACGCCGCGGAAGGGAGGGTGACGGCTGGAGGGTACAGACCCCGACCTGTGGCTCTGAGACCTTGAGTGAGGCGCACCTCGCTCGCAGGGCGTCTTCCGAGAGATCCCAGTGCCTTCCCAGACTGCTCCTGGGAACACGGTTTCTTCCTTGCGTTAGTAAGCGTCAAAGGGAGCAAATGGAGTCTGTCGCCAAACTCGTTTGGCTAGTGCCGGCTGGCGCGCAGTTAGACAGGGCCCTTCTTGCCGGCCTCGCCAGGCGTGTGCGGGGAAGTGTCCTGTAACGGGGCAGCCTCTCCCGCCCTGGTCTGCCCATCCCGGGACACACGGGATCAGCAGTCTTTAAGCCTCTCCCCAGACTTCCGTGTTGTGGCCGGGACACGAGGCAGGCCGTGCTGTTGCAGATGAGGATCTGAGGCATACTGAGGTAAAGGGCTGGGCTGTGGTTCGGGAGCCAAGGAGAAGAGCCAGGACCCACACCTGGGCTTCTCAACCTCAAGCTCTGTTTTCTTATGTTTGTTTTTTTTTCTTCACTAAATGAAAGTCTTTATCTGACCTCATGCTAGCCAACTGAAGAAGCTAGAACAGTCTTAGAGAGCTCCCATGGAGCCAGGTGCAGTGGTCCCAGCTACTTGCGAGGCTGAGGCAGTATGATCACCTCAGCCCAGGAGTTCAGAGCCAGTCTGAGCTACATAGTGAGACCTTGTCTTAAAACAAAACTAAAGTTCTCCTATGATGCTGTTTAGAAAGCCCCTCAATCATTCGGTGAGCCTGGCCCATCTTCTACTTGGGAATTACAGTATTTGCCGATGTGGGAGCATCTTCCAGGGACTTTTTTGCTACTTTCTTTTCTTTTTTTTTTGTTTTTTTTCTGGTACCAGGAATCGAACTCATGGCCTTGCACTTGCCAGGCAGGCGCTGTGCCGCTGAGCTAAATCCCTAGCCCCCTTTTTTCTGATTCTTTTTTTTTTTTTTTTTGGTTTATAATGTCCCTTAGTTCTTTTTTTTCTTGTACCAGGTATCGAACTTGGGACCTTTTGCTTGCCAGGCAGGTTCTTATGCCACTGAGCTATATCCCCGGCCCTTACTTTATTTTCATATGCATTATGTTTGTAAGTCTCCTTCACTTAATAAATGTTTACTGAGTGGCAGCTTGTGTGATGCATACCTGGGAAATTGTAAAGACTCACAGACTGGTAAAGACTGCATAGGCATAGCGCTCTGCGGAGCACCAAGAAATCCAGCTCCTATTGTTGAAACAGAGGTAGGAGAGAATGACTCTGAGGGACTTTTGTCTCTGGCCACGCTCATCTGGCGGAGAAGAAGCTGGGGTGGGGTGGTGACACCTGTCCTGCCTCGGCCGGTGCTGGGTGGAGGCCAGTGGAGATCTAAGTCTCCCCGGGGGAATCTGATAGGAAATTCCTGCAGGGCAAGAGCAGCACACTCTCTCTGGAAATGAATCAGCTTTTCCAACTCCAAGAGCCAAGGGCTGGCCTCAGGGAGCTGCAGGGCCGGTGTGGGGAGCAGCTGAGCCCCACGTGCCGGCTTGCTCCTGGCCGGTGACGCCTGACTTTCCACGCACATTTACCAAGCCCAGCTTTTATCGAACATGTTCTGCTAGGGTGTGTGTGGGCCGTCTCAGCCTCAAAACCCTCTCCCATATACCTACTGTTTTAGTTTTGGTGTTTTTCCGGGGTGCCTTGGGAGGGACAGTTTGAGAGTTTAATGCTGTAATCATAGCCGTTGTATTACATCTTTTTCTCATTGTCGTGTTGATCATGTTTCTGTTGTTTCCATCGTGTGGATTATCTTCCAAGAGCTGTGTAACGGCTCCTTCATTTAAGAAATATTTACACGGCGGCTGCTGTGCCGGGCCCAGTGTTAAGGATGAGTGAGCAGAAGCTTAATTTCACTCCCAGGCGGGGATGTAGCTCAGCGGCACAAGCTCTTGCCTGGCAAGCCTGAGGTCAGGAGTCTGATGCGGGTTCTGATGAGTGGGAACGTCAGCTGCTAACCCTCCAGTCTCGTGGACAGTGTCTTTGAAGTTCTGCCGTGGAGTTGTGGGCGCGTTTCTTACTGTTTCTGTGCTGGGAGGGGAACCCAGGGCCTCACCACGGGCACACCCCGCCAGCCCCACAGACGAGGTCGGTGCCCTGCTCTCTACTGCCCAGAGCACATGAGGGGAGGGCGCTTTCTTCTGCAGTCAAATCCGGGGAAAGATAAGCATTTTAGGGAGGTGATAGGCATTCATGGGATGTTGCATAAAGCGAAAAAAGCTAACACTAACATTGGTGGTGTAACAGGAATATGGTGCTTGTAAATAGCAGGTATGTTTTAAAGTTCTGAAATGGAAAAGAACTTAATCACTGTAATCACTAACAACCTCTTAACTTTTTATTCCTTACCATTTTATTTTATTTTATTTTATTTTGTCTTTTTGAGACAGGGTCTCACTATGCAGTTCAGGCTGGCCCTGAGCTCACTTTATAGCCCACCCAGCCTGGTCTTGAATTTGCAACGATCCTCCTGCCTCAGCCTCCCAATACCATTTTATTATACTGTATTGTCAAAGAATTGCCTTATATTTTTTGTATTGCCTTATATTTATATAATTGCCTTATATTTTGTCTACCCAATTGTGTATTTGGGAAATTTTCAAGTCTACAGAAAAGTTGAAATAATACTGCAAATATTTGTTAGAACATTTGCCTCATCTGTCTCTCCTTCTTTTTGTGTATGCATGTGTGCATGTCTGTGTGTGTGTGTGTGTGTGTGTGAGAGAGAGAGAGAGAGAGAGAGAGAGAGAGGGAGGGAGGGAAGGAGGGAGGGAGGATGGGAGGGAGGGAGAGAGAGACTCCCCCAAACCATTTGGAAGGAGTTTTCAGACATTCTGATACTTTACCCCTCAGTACTTTGGTCTATATCCTAAAATAAGGATCTGTTTCTATAAATCACCTATTTTATCCACCTCTGCAAGTAATGCTCTTGTAGCATCACGTACTGTCCAGTCTTCACTCAGATCTCCTCCCCTGTTCTGAGACGCCTCTCCTGTCTCCTCCGTGCTCACGCCCCCGTCTGGGCCCGGTGCTGGTGGAGGTGCTGCTTTCGATTATTGCGGCTCTTCAGCCTCCTTGGTCTGGGGCAGAGCGCTCCCTGATTGTCGCTGTCCATGACTCTTGCATCTTGCAGTCACACCATATGCTACATCTTAGTGTGTCCAGGAGCTGCCTTTCTCTTGGTGCTCCAGCCCTGCCCCTCCCAGGATCCGCAAGGGCAGCCTGGGACCTGCATCTGCAGTAAGAAGGCCTCTGTGGGGGGGGGTCACATGCCCCAAGGTTGCGATGCTGAGTGGAGAGCGCTTGAAGACATCAGGCTGCATTTGCTTTGATTTACATCTGATAGATGTGTTATATTGACTGGCATTCTAACAATTTTAGGGAAGGAAAGCATTTGTAATAATAATAAAGGTGTCTCATTCTAAACAGAGGACATGTAAATATATTTTAAAAGCATAGAAAAAGGCACATACAGGTTCTGCTCTGTATTTTTTTTTTTTTTTTTTTTTTTTT
>NW_004955430.1:6783281-6791682 GCF_000276665.1 Chinchilla lanigera | reverse complement strand
GTGCGCCACCACACCTGGCCTGCTCTGTATATTTTAAAGAATTTCCAGACTGACTGTTTGGTATAAACTCTACAGGCCTGGTGGCTAAGGGACCCTTGTCAGAGAAAGACTCCCAGCCGGTTTTTGTTGTTTGTGAACCATTTGTCCCTCTTCCCACCTCCTCCCTCTCCTCCCTCTCTTCTGCTTTCTCCTCCTTCTTTTCCTTCTTTTTCTTCTTTGTTTTTCTCTTTTGTGGCACGGGTGATGGAGCCCAGGGCCTCACCTTGCTAAGCAGGTGTTTGCCTCTGAGCCACACCCCAGCCCTTCTCCCTCCTTCTTGGTCCTGACTGGAGTAGCCTTTGGGTAGAATGTTCTTGGCATAGGAGGTTCTGATCCTTGTGTATCACTTGTAGGAGGACATAAGATCTCAAGGTGAGAAAGTCAGGTGGGAGGGAGCGAGGCTGTCGGGCCCTCGGGTGTTCGGTGTGCACCCAGGTGCGAGCATGTGCGGATGTGTTGTCCCGGGGAGCGTGAATGGTAAGCCAGGCTGCCAAAAGCAGCATCAGAGGTGACACAGAGGGAGGAGCGCTGTGCCAGTTTGGAGAAGGCATAGTGGAATTCAACTCCGGAAATCTGTTCTGAGTGTCTCTTCGGTGCCAGGCATTGTGTTGCGTGCTGTGAGTGACACAAGCTGGTGCTTGCGAATCTTACAGTCCATCTGGGAGCACACAGACTTATACAAGCCATTCCCCAGTGCGAGCGCATGACGGGAGTGTTTGGTGCTCCAGGGGCTTTGAGGTGGACCCAGTGTTTTCCTAGGGAGGTGAAAAAATGGCGCATGTGTCAGGGGTAGTGAGACTTCCTAAGCGGAGGTCACGGTGTGTGCGCAGACCCCCTGAGGCTAGCGAGGTGTGATGTGCTGGAAGAAGAGCTAGCAGCTGAGGATGCTGGATCACACCCTGGGGGTGAGGGCCGGGCCCCATAAGAATTGGGAGTGAAGGGCTCACAATCTAGCCTAAGGTTCCCAGGGGCCCCTGAAGCATTTATCAGTACCCTCAGGGGTACTGTGATCAGATGTGCATTCTGGGAAAGACCTTTGGCTAGATTGGGAAAAAGATTGGGAGGGAAGCCCTATTGGGGATATTTTAGATGAGATGATGGAGGCAATTATGATCTGCTGAGAATGAATGGACAGATGGCTTGGATATTGGTGGAGAGATGTAGAAGTAAATGAAAAGTACTCTGAAGGTAAAATTGAGATTAGATCTAAGGACTGAAGGAACCCATCCGTCCACCCATCCAACCATCCATCCATCTTTATCGAACCCCTTCTGTGGCCTGGGAATATGATTGGCTTTCGGGTAGGGTAGAGCAGCGAGTGAGACTGAGGCTGTGGTCCCTAGGTAGAGGGAGCTTACCTGCTGCTGGGAGAGGCGAACTGTGATGGACAAATGTGTAAAGCAGCAGTAGCTGGTAATGCATGGTGTGAGGGAAGGTACAGTAGTAGGGCGAGGGGCTGGAGAGTAAGCGTGGGATTCTAGACAGGGAGGCGGGAGGGCTTAAAAAATTTTTTTTTGAGAGAATGATATTTGAACACAAAATTGAGTATTTCCAGAGCAAGCTCTGAAGTCTTGTTGAGGAAAATCATGGCTGGCAGAAGGGCCAGCGTGTGCAGAGGCCCAGGGGCAGGAAGCACCAAGCCTGGGTGTGGGGCAGTAGGCAGGCCAGTACTGACCTGTGAGGATGGGGCTGTCGTGTGTCCATCAGTCAGTTCTGTTCCTGAGGGTCATGTTGTGAAGAGTGGATCTCCTCTCGTGCTGACAAAGGAGAGGGACTTGCTGGGCTTCCCTGGAGACCCGAGGAGTGCACGGCCCGGGAGAACGGGTTCCAGTCCCCAGAGCTGATTGAGCCAAGGCGAGACGCGCACCTGGTTGGCGGCATCTGTGTTTAGTTAGTATTTCAGGCGGTCTTCCGCAGTTCCCCCAGGCAGACAAGGGAGTGTGGCAGAGCACAAGAAGGAGTACACTTTCATTTTTTATTTAATTAAAAACAATTCTTTTTGAGGCAAGGTCTGTCTGTGTTGCCCGGCTTGGCCTTGAACTGGACTCAAGCGCTATCCGCCTGGGCCCCTTGAGTGGGTGGCACCGCAGAGGGAATGTATTTTTAGAAGTCATTGATGCTAGCTGCATCGCCATCATATAGTCCTGTTTCTTTTTGTTTGTTTGTAGGAAAGCTGTTGATTAATACTGTTTTTCATAAACAGTGATTACAATTGCAAAATCATCCTCTTTGTTCTAGTAGTTTTGTAGATCTTTAATGTTATTATTTTTGTGGGGAAGGATTTCTCCAGGCATATAATCATATCATCTACAAGTTAATGAAATTTTGCTTCCTTGTCTTTTTTAATTGGTAAACTTTTCTTTTCTTCCGCCTAGTTGGATGGGCAGTTGCTTCCTGAGTAGTGTTAACTTGAGGTGGTATAGAGGGTGGCTATACCAAGCTATAACTTGTACTGACTTCAGTTTCCCAGTGAAGTGTGCTGCTGCCTTTGGCTAGAGCTGTATAGGTCTTCAGGAAGTTGCTCTTTGGTTCTGTCTCATTAAGAGATTTTTAAAAGTCAGGAATTAGGGCTGGGGGTATAGCTCAGTGGCACAGCGCCTGCCTCACAAGTGTAAGGTTATGAGTTTGATTGCCAGTACCAAAAAAAAAAAAAAGGAATTAATGTTGGAATTTAATAAGTTTAGCACTGAAGGACACACCTTTATTTTATTTCTGTATTTCTGTATGTGTTTATCTAGGCAGTACTGGGGACTGATCCCGGGGCCTCATGCCTGCTAGGGAAGTGCTCTACACTGAGCCACGTCCCCAGCCCGACATCTGGCTTTGTTATTGTCTTTTATTTTGGTCCAGTTAGTGAGATGAATTATTTATATCAATAGATTTCCTAATATTGACTCATCCTTTCATTCCTGGAATGAATCAAATTTGTTTGTGAACTGTATTTTTTTTTAAAATAAGAAAGCATTTTAAGCCGGGCATGGTGGTGCATGTCTGTAATCCCAGCACTCGGGAGGCTGAAGCAGGAGGATCGTTGCAAGTTCGAGACCAGCCTGGGCTACAAAGTGAGCTCAAGGCCAGCCTGAACTGCATAGCAAGATCCTGTCTCAAACAGACAAAAAAAAAAAAAAGAAAGAAAGAAAGAAAGCGTTTTAAGCTACTTTCTGTCATTTAAATTACTGTTCCATGAGGGTTTACTTGGCTTATCTGTGGCATAGTCGTGCTGACAGTATAGCTTCATTTCAGTTTGAGATGTTAAAGCTCGAGATGACCAAACTTGAATGTTTAGGATGTGTAAGACACTGCTGGGTGGAGGGTCTCCACTGCCGCTTATAACATGGATTTTGTGATTCCCTGGGCAGTGGTTCCGTTAGTTAGGGTTTATTTTTTGTGGTTCTTGCAAGGGATGGAGGTGCAGTTCATTCAGGATTAAGAAACACACGAAGTGTAATGGCCCATGGAAACGGAAGGTAGCTTCAGGCCTGTGTCATCAGGCGCTGGCGTCCCTCTGCCCATTCTTCTGTGCTGGCTTCATTCCCAGGCTTCCTGCCCGCGACGCGCCCAGAACCTCCAGGCGGACGGTCTCCTATGGCTGTGGAGGGAAAGCTTACCATCCCACTGCTCCAGCAGAGCTTCCTGAGGGGATCCGACGTGCTCGGCGTGGGCCTTGCTCCCTCTTGGAACCCTGAAACCTGTGGGTTAGGATGAGGGTCAGCCTCATCTGAACACAGGCACCAGGAGTCGAAGGGCAGCCGCTGCTACACACTGCAGCCAGGGAGTCGGGTGGCGTGTGGTGGAAATCTCCCACGTCCCTGCCGTCTGGGCCCGAGGTCCCTTTTCTGTTGTGGTCCTTACTGTTCTTTTTCTCATTGGGAGAGGAGGCTACACGGGGCTAATTCTTGCAGTCAGGGTTTTCTATCCCTGCCTGAAGCTGTAGGTCTTGCTTGCTCCCAGTTATGCCAGAACCAGCCATGGAGAGTTAAAGCCCCTGCCGGCACCTGGCGAGCTGGTTGTTAAGCAAAGGATCCCTCGCTCCTGACCTCTTTCCTAGCCAACATTGTAATTCACTCTGCTGGGTCTATATTGTCTCCTTGTCGCTGGGAACTTCGAGGGCACACATTTTTAAAAGTATGTCTTGGATGGGACGTTAGATATTTTATGTGGAGCATTTAAAGTTATAAAGTTTTAGTAGTTTTATTTTATTTGGTACCAGGAATCAAACTTAGGACCTTGCGCTTGCCAGGCAGGTGCTTGTGCCACTGAGCTATATCCCCGACCCTTAGTTTTAGTAGTTTTAATACAGCAAAGCTCTGCCTGTTTTTTTTTTTGTTTTGTTTTGTTTTGTTTTGTTTTGTTTTCCGGTACCAGGAATCAAACTCACGACCTCGCACTTGCCAGGCAGGTGCTGTGCCGCTGAGCTAAATGTTTTGTTTTGTTTTGTTTTCCGGTACCAGGAATCAAACTCACGACCTCGCACTTGCCAGGCAGGTGCTGTGCCGCTGAGCTAAATCCCCAGCCCCCATGCCTGGTTTGATTTGTAATCTTTTATTTTTTTGTTCTGAGGATGGAACCCAAGGCCTTCATCCTCAGCTGCATCCCCAGCCCTTTTATTTTTAGTTTTATTTTTTTTTACTTTTTGTTTGAGACAGACTCTCAGTAAGTCACAAAATCATCCAGGCTGGAATTGAGCGTTTGATCCTCCTGCCTTAGTCTTACAGAGTGGCGGGATTACAGGCATGCACCACCGCACCTGGCTTACTCTGTGATTTTTCCAAATACCCTTTTCCCTTTAACCTTTGTGGAAGTGTAAACACACATGCACACGTGCCAGGTTCAGGGCTGGACGGTTCAGTGAGTGTCTGCGTGTGTCTCTCCCTGCAGATCTGTGTGCGGCACTTCTCACATGCTCTAGCTGCCCTCAGCCGGCCTCCTTTCGAGCCTCCTCCTTTCCCTCTGCTCCTCGTCTCCTCCCAGGAACCTGCCCAGGCTGAGGGGGCCCGTGATCGCCTTGCCGTTGCCTGGCCTTGGGCTGCGCGCAGGTCTCCCTCCAGGGTGCACAGACGTGAGTCCAGGGACAGGGTGGAAAAGCCGACAGGAAGGGCAGAAGGAAGCCACCCCCAGGCGGAGAACAGCTGCCGAGAGGCCACTTGCCGCGGACAGCTGGGCGTGTCCACGCTCTAACGGAGGCGCAGGGAGAGCCCAGCGTCTGTCACAGATGAGGGGAGCAAGGTCGGAGCGTGAAAGGTTTGTTGAGGGTCATTGGCCGGTGCAGGCTTGAGGCTGGGTAGGTGGCCCCTGGCCACAGCCCAGCCACCCACTGTTGTCCCTGCCACCCGGTGACACCAAGTGTTTTAATCATTGGACTTGGTCATTTTCACCCCTTATGCCGTAATTCTTTTGATTTATTTTCTTGGAAAGTCCTAATTTCTGCAAGAGATGGCCTGTATAGTAGAAGGAATGTAGATGCTGAGCTCTTTCTTAGGTGCAGATTCCTTGATCTTGCACCTATGATCTTGCACAGAGACATTAACCTTCACGAACCTGGGTGTCTTCATCTATACGTGGGGTAATATTAGTCCTGCCCTCATAGGGTGCTTGTGGGGGTTAAATGAGATGATAGGCATCACCTGCTCAGCACACTGCCTGGCAGATGCTATCTATCTATATACAGTCTGCCTGACAACAGGGACACACTGCAAGGAATGTGCTGTCAGCAGATTTTTGTCCTCGAATGAACATCATAGAGTGTACTTACATAGATGAGACAGCCGTGAAGTCACCGTCACCGGGTACAGTCTTATGGGATCACTCTCATATACGCGGTCTGCCATGGACCAACATCCTCACGTGTCACGTGACTGTTTCGAAGTGCCAGCTGGTAGCATTTGTGGTGGGGGGAGGTGAGACATGACACAAAGGTACAGCTGCCCTTCACAAGTGAACATTTTAGCTTAACTTTAAGTTTATATTCTAAATTGGTCTTTGATTATTCATAGCATGGTGGGAAAGAACACAGGCTCTGGAGCCAGACTGCTTTGGTTCCAGTCCTGACTGCACTGCTGGCCAGTTGTGTGAGCTGGGGAGAATTACTTGACCTCTTTACTGTACTTTCTGTCAATGTAATATGAGGCTAACAACAGGCCCTACCTCCTCGGGTAATTCTGAGGATGAAATTAGATAATGTACATAACATACTGTCTCAGCTGTTGTAGAATAAATGTGACCTACTATTGTTACCAATAGATTGACCTGTATTTCTCTTTGGCTATTAAACATGTTTTTTTTTTTTAATCATTGGGGATTGAACAGAGGGCCTTTGCACTGAGATACAGCCCCAGCCCCACCCCCTTTAACTTTTAACTGGTGTCTTACTACCTTAAGTTGCTCAAGCTAGGTGTGAAATTTAGGATCCTCCTGCCTCAGCCTTCCACAGTCCTGGGATAGCATGGGCCACAATGCCTGGTTGTGTTAAGCATCTTGAATGAAATTTTGCCTGGAGCTGTTGCTTCTGCATGTGCTGTGTGTCTCCCTGGAATCTTTCGAAGGTCTTCCCGCCCCCTGTTTTGGTAATGGGCATGGCAAGGGCAAATTGGTGCTCCCCTGGTGCCGGCAGCATCCTCTGGGAGCTGCAGAAAGAGGTCAGTTGGCTGTTGGGCAGTGTGAATGGGCCGCTCTCCTGGGTCCAACCTTTTGTCCAGTGGGAACAATGTGGCTTTCATGGGTGACTCATCCTTGGGCACATGGGAAGGGGGGATAGAGTTCAGTCTGGTGGGTGCCAAGAGGGTCTCTTGGTAGTTGGTCTACCAGAGCTGTTGGGGGGCCAGGAAGGGTTGGTTCCCTTGAGGCCCAAGGAGTCAGGTCAGCCAGCAGTGGGTCAAGTTGAGCAACTGAGAGGATGTGAGAAAATAAAAGGCGCTGGCTAGGCGGACTCGGCTTTTTCAATTTAGAAAACCGCTCTTTCAGCTCTAAATTGGCCCCTTGAGCTGCAGGAACCCGTGCCAGTTAACCCACATTTAATAAGAAACTGGGTTAGTGGGCGCTCTCTGTCTTCCCCGAGCGCGGCCTGGCTGCTGGGTCTCTTCCAGGGCTGGGACAGTGACGGCCATTGACGCAGGCCGGCTGCGGTGCTGCCCGCTTTGGTGGCTGCGCCCCTCCCGCAGGAGAGAAGGGGCCCGCCAGCTCCGCGCCCCGAAGGCAAGGCGGGCTTTCCCCTCGATTTTCCTCGGGATCAGCCTCCTCTGTTTCTGTCTACCGCTGCGATTCGGGGAGCCTCAACACAGCCTGACTGTCAGGTTTTGTGTTTTGTGCCCCTGTGACGGTTTCACTCTCTTGGATGACAGTGTGCGGATTGCCTTTTGTCTGCCGACCTCCGTGTGTGTGAAAGCTTCCCGTCCTCCCTCCCTCGGCCTCACTGTGCCTTGTTTCAGGGGCTGGGACCCGGCGGCCAGTGATACAGTGACTGCCTTGTCCCCTCGGTTCCCACCAGCTGACGGGCAAGGTCATTTTCAAACTCGACACCTGCTTATCAAGCCCGCCAGCTGCACTCCACAGAGACGGCCCTCCCCGCGGGCCAGGGAGATAAGCGTGGGCCGGCGAGGGGGCGAAGGACGCCTCCATTCTGAGGCGGTGGGCACCCTTGCGGGCGGGGATGCTCTGCCGTCACCGGGGCGGTTCCGTCTGAGAGGGCTCCAGAGAACGCAAGCTCTGCACGCACCGTACGTGATTCGTCCTCTGTGTCGTGCTTGCAGGCAACATTTCCACTTAGAAAGTGACTTTAGGCTGCTGTCTGCCACTTAGTTTTTGGGAGTGCTGTGATTTCAGAGACTCGCTGTCAGGAAACACGGAAATCAGAGTGAAGAGCGGACTCCAGCACAGGAGATGGGCGGCAGAAGGGCGGAGTGTGAGAGTGTCGCTCCTCTTTCCCCTGCACGGCTGAGTGCCGTCCGAGGACCTCCGAGCTGTGTCCACCTGCTGAGCTTGGTGTGCGTCCTGAGGACTGACCTAGTGGCCTGCTGGCCCTGTGACCTAGGGGGGGCATTTTTATTAAGGGCAGCTGGCCTTAAGTGAGAGTTGGCACCAGGTGTGGTGGTGCAGGCCTGTAATCCTAGTGCTTCAGGATGCTGAGGCAGGAGGATCACAAGATGGAGATTCTGTGTCAGTGTTACAAAAATAAAAAAGGCAAGCTGGGCGTGGTGGCGCACGCCTGTAATCCCAGCACTTGGGAGGCTGAGGCAGGAGGATCGTTGCAAGTTGGAGACTAGGCTGGGCTACAAAGTGAGTTTAAGGCCAGCCTGAACTGCATAGGGAGACCCTGTCTCAAAAAGGACCAAAAAACAACAACAATAACAAAATAAATAAAAAATAA
>NW_004955430.1:6704234-6783138 GCF_000276665.1 Chinchilla lanigera | reverse complement strand
CATCTGAACTTACATAATCTGGGTGCCTTTTCAAGATAATTCAAGAATATCCTTTTCTGGCTGGGGATGTGGTTCAGTGGTAAGTGCTTGCCTAGGACATTCAAGGCCCTGGGTTCAATCCCCAGTACCCTCCCCATAGAAATTGTTTTTGAAATTTTAGAAGTACACGGACTATGTGGACAACTTCCTGAGGAGGAACCATTGAAACAAGAGGTTCCAAAATTTCAGTTTTGTTAGCTTCCTGCTATGTCCATGTTGGGCTGTGGTAAAACAAGTTGAGACACATTGTGAGAAGTTCAGAAGCCAGTAGGAGGTCCATTCCTGGGCCAGATTAGAAGGCAGGTATGGTGTTACCCTGTGTCTACATACACTTACTCAGCTCTGCAGTTGTAGCAAAAAGCAGAAGTGACCATTTATTAACAAATGGGCATGAATGTGTTCCAATAAAACTTTATTATTTAAGCAGGAGGAGGACTGGATATGGCGTTCAGGCCATAATTTGGAAACCTCCCATCTAGACAGTAACTTCAGGTTGTTTAGTAGACTTTTGCTAAGATGTCATATGTTTGAAAATTAAAAATAAGTTTTATAAATTTATACTTTAATAAGTTTAATTTTATTATGTTATTACTATTGACTTGTTTATTGAAGAAAAAACCTTGAGAGATTTAGAAAGAATTTTTTAGAATTCTTATAGTTCTGCTACTCCTAAATAAACACTGGTGTTTTTGTTTTTGTTTTGTCTTTCTTTTTGCCTTTTTTGAGACAGGGTTTCATTATGCAGTTCAGGCTGGCTTGAATTCACTTTGTAGCCCAGGATGGCCTCAAACCTGCAGTGACCCTCTTGCCTCAGCCTCCCAGTGCTGGGATTACAGGTGTGTGTGCCACCTTCCCTGGCCAATAAACACTGTTAATCAGTGACAATTACAGGAAATTTCCATCTTGCATTGGTAGGAATATACACAATTATTTTAATCAAAACGGTACTGTATATGCAGCATGGTTTGCTGCTTTCCTCTTACAATTCAGAGATCCAGGTATCGAGGACAGAGGTGGCAGTAGAAGTGGTGTGGTCTGGGGAGGTGTGAGCGGCTGTATCAGGGTCCTAGGTTCGAAGCTCCGAGCTGGCTGTGCCCTGAGGCCGTGGAAGGGTCACATTAGCACACCTGTAAAATGGGCTTTCATCCTGTGCACCATCCCCGGTGGCTGTGAGGACTGAAGCGGGATCAGCAGTCAGCAGTGGATTTGAGGGCTCACCAGCCATCCGTTGTGGTAGCTTCGTGCCGTATGGTCTGGACGTGGGTCTTGGGTTTCGAGGCAGGTCCTGGGGCTAATGCCCCATCTGCACACCCAGACCATACTTAACGCCTCATCCTGGCACAGGTTCATGGCCCCAGAGAAGTACCCGGCCCATCAGGTCCCCTCCTTCCTGGTACCCTACAGGGAGTCAGCAGCCTTGCTGGGTGCAGCGCCCTGCGGGCCTGTCCCAAGCCGCACCCTCCACGTCCCCGGAACCCCTCTTCTCCTTGTTGTGACCCCTAGCCTTCTCCTGAGCCGCGCAAAGGCTCTGCCAGTGCTGAGGGCGTGCCAGGAGGCACAGGGCCTGCACTGACAAAGCTCCTCCCAAAGCTGAGGCGCGCCGACCCCCAGCACAGCTGTAAGGGGCTGGCCGTGGTCATCTCCTTCTACAGGGGAGGAAATCAGTCTCGGGTCACACAGCAGGCCAAAGACCATAGTGTTTGGATGCCTTTTTTTCTGATGTCAAGTCTACACTTGTGTTTGCTTTGGTTGTGATTGGATTTCTCAGGCTCCATACTGTTGACACTTTGGATAGGGGAATTCTGTGCTAGGAGAGGTGTCCTGTGTCCTCTAGGTTGTTTTGCACCATCCCTGCGTCTCCCACTGGGTTCTAGGAAGTAGCACCTCCCCCTGACTTGTGGTAAACAACAGTGTCCCGGATACTGCCACATGTTCCTGGGTGGGGGAGGGGCGAACAGCAGGCATATGACCGCCACACACAGCTACCTACATTTCAGCCAAGGACAGATGGCGTGTATGATGGTAATTTTGTAAGATCATGACCTATACCAGGCTAAGTGGCACTTGCCTGTGATCCCAGGACTCTGGGAAGCTGAGGCAGGAAGACTGAAAATTCAAGCTCAGCCTGGGCTGTTTAGGGACTTAAGGAGACCCCATCTGAAGAAAAAAAGGGGTGGGAATGTAGCTCAATGTGAAGGTCCTGGGTTCAATTCCAGTATCCCCCCAATCTTAAGACCTAGTGACCTAGGTGATGTAGGTAGTTATCTTAATTTTCCAAAGTATGCTCTGTGTTAGGTTTGACACGAGTAAGAGGCAAAATGAAGTAAAAAGAGCCTTTATTGCCCAGGTACGGGAAGGCTGCAGAGAGAGAGAGAGAGAGAGACGGAGGGAGAGAGAGGCAAGGAGAAAGACACATGCACGGACCTTTTTTTTTTTTTTTTTTTTTTTTTTAGACAGGGTCTCGCTATACAGCCCAGGCTGACTTTGAACTCACTTTGTAGCCCAGGCTGGTCTCGAACTCGGAAGGATCCTACTGCCTCAGCCTCCCGAACGCTGGGACTACAGGCTTACGGCTAGGTAGGGACCTTCTGAAAGGGGTGGCTGCAGAAAATACAGGGCTAAGTTTGGGGCGGAGTTTATGGGGAGGGTTGAGTAACGTAACGCACACTGATTGGTTACCACAACGGACGCTGATTGGTTACCGCAACGGACGCTGTTGGTTGCTGCGTGCGGAAAGGAAACAGGAAGTCATAATCAGCCTTGTAGGGAGATGGAAGTTCTGGGAGAGACGTGTGGTCGGCCCTGGTCAGCGCCATGTTGGGTCATCGCCATAATGACTTAGCAGAAATTTATACAGGCAGAAACCTATCACTCTGTACCACAGCAAAAGTAACAATGCATTCTCAGAATGTGTCCCCACGGCAAGCGGCACGTGCTGCATGTGTGTGTGTGGAGGCAGGTGGAGAGGGACTCAGTATCCAACTTTGATTACTGCCATCGTCCGCCACATGAGAGATCTTCAGCGAGATCAGCTATAGGGCAGAAAAAGTGAGACTCTAGAGCAGTAGCAGCAATGCTTTTAGAGCTTTCAATAACAGGTACCCTGTGTTCTAGGTTCGCCATCATTGTTCTAGCAGTGTGCTCAGAACATCGTGTGGACAGAGGTTCCAGGCAGTGTAACCTCGTCTGCCAAAAATGTTCTTGTTCTCATCGGTTGTGTTCGTGAGCGTTCTTCAGGAGGCTGTGTGCCTCCTGCCTTAGTGAAGATGGCAAGATGACCCTTGTGCCGCACCCTCGACCTTCCATCCACGAGGCACTTAGAGATAGCACGCCCCAACTGCGGACGGAGTGGGGGCCTCTCTCTGCTGCCATGCCCTGCTCTGGTCTGCTTTGGAATTTTTTTTGTTTTCATTTTTGTTTTTTGAGACAGGGTCTCGCTATGTAACCTGGGTAGGCCTCAATTTCCTCCTGCCTCAGCCTCCAAGCGCTGGGATTGTAGGCGTGCGCCACCACGCCCGGCCTTGGAATTTCCTGTTCGGCTCCCTCCTGGAGCTCGCATGTCATTTCTCAACAACCGTTTTTAATTTTCTCACTTTCTTCTTCACCTATTGCTGCTTTCTCCTCTGTTCTAAGTCTAACCGGGTTTCTGTAAGTTAGGAGTGAACAGCGAGTGAGGGCCCGGATTTCTCTTTCGTGGAATAGTTTATTTTACTTTATTGTTTTTGTGAGAGGAGGTCTGTCAGTGTAGCCCAGGCTGGCCTCAAACTTGCAGCTGGCCTCCTACCTCAGCTTCCTAAGTGCTGGCATTACAGGTGAGCGCCGCCACGCCCAGCTTGGAGTAAAGTACACTTTTTTTTTTTTTTTTTTGGTTTTTCTCCGGTACCAGGAACCGAACTCAGGACCTTGCGCTTGCCAGGCAGGCGCTTTTGCTGCTGAGCTAAATCCCCAGCCCCAAAGTACACTTTTATAACACTGGCCATATCTGTTCTTCACCAGAGCTCCCTCCCGATGCTGGAGGCCCTTTGAGGAACACTGGCATCCCTTGTTCCCTGCAGTTGGGGTCCTCAGGCGTTTGGGCTCTGGGGACAAAGACTCTTGACTATGAATAGGGTGAAGACGGGGGAGTGGTTTTACACACCTGAAGCTGGCGAGCAAAGCACAGTTGTAAGTGGTCATAAATTTTAATCTTGAAGTCCTCCAAGCCGTGCATAAGGGACAGCACACGTAGCTTTGGGTGTGCAAGCCTGCAGTGTGACCTGTGCGTTCAGGTGCTGGCGTGCACAGTTGCTCATGGTGAGGAGGGCAGCTGCAGGTAAACACTGCTGTGGTTTTTAGTAATGCAGGAGCACACGGACGCTGCTTCCCTCCCTGAACTCTGACTAGCACAGGAGCATGTGCTGTGGCTCCTGCCCATTGCAACAAGGTGTAGACAGGCCCGAGGTCCGACGCCTGGGCTCTGCCACTTCCTGCCAGGTGGCCTTGTTCAGGTTCACAGTAGTGCTGTGCCGCAGTGTCTTTATCTCTAAAGCAGGGGTGATGTTAATATCAGCGCTCAGAGCAAAGTAAGAGCTAATTGTTAGTTGTGCTGCTGCTGCTGCTGCTGCTGCTGCTATTGCCACTGTCATTGTTATTGTTGGTGATGTGGGGCGGGTTTGGGAGGTGAGCTTCCTTCCCTCTTCTCTTGGCTCCAGGGCTCCTCTGGGGAGAGGTGGTGCGAGTCCCATCCTCCTGCCCCCGCGCACCACTGCACCGAGCTGCGCTCTTTGGGCTTGTCCACGTCCTCTTTCTTTGCGCGGGCCGCAGTGTTGTTCGGTCTGTGGTGACTGTGCTCTGGCCTCTCCCCCAGGCTGACAAAATGCAGATGTGGCTCCCGCCTGCCCAGAAACCCTGAGTCCCTGGCCTCCCCGTCCTGGCGCCCAAGCTCCTGTTCTTGGCTGAGGGACTGGACGAGGGGTGGGGGGTCATGCGTGAACTCCAGATGGCCCGCAAAGGGCAAAGGTCCCAGGCAGTTTTTAAGCCAGCTCTGGGTGTCCAGGACGTTCGGAGTTAGAACCGCTGGCAGTCTGGAGCACAGGCCCTGCTCAGTGGATCCCCACTTAATGGATTTTTAATATTGTTATGAAATATTTTGACTTCAGAATTCACTCATGAATGTTCCAGCTGAAGTGAAAAGTAAAAAATTCAAGCAGTATGTTAAAGGGGGGAAAAAGCCAAACTTAGGAACAAGACTCTCAGTCTTGTGTGCTCCTAGCGTCCTGCAGGGAGTCATCCCGTTCTCTGGAACTCAGGCCCCTTCCTGGTACTGCCTCCGCTGGGAATACTGGCCCTGGCTTGCAGGTCTGCCAGTCTCCCAAGAGAATCCAGAAATTGTGATCTTTTTCTGTTTCTGTTTTTATTTCTCTGTTTTTATTGGTACATTTTAGATGCACGTAATAATATTCATCATATGGAATTTGTACCTGTGTATAATATATTTTGATTCTTTTTTCCCCTTTCCTTCTCCTCCCCTGAACCCCTCTTGCCTTCCTTATTTACAAAAAAGCTTTGTTTCCATTTTTTCCTTCTATTCTCTTTTTTTCTTTTTCCCATCTTCCTTTCCCCCTCCTCCCTCCCTAGTTCCCCTTCCCATTTGAACATTTTCTTCCTATTTAACAATATCTATTATACGTTTTGCTCCTTATTTACATTTTCAGTTTCTCACACCAGAGAAAGCATGCAGTATTTACATATATGTATCCGATTTATTTCACTTAAGAGTATGGTCTGAAGGTGTACCCATTTACCTAGAAATGTCTTGTTTATCCTTCTTTATGGCAGAGTACTATTCCGTTGCATAAGAGAAAACCCCATATCTTTATCCATTCATTGGTTGATGGGCATCTGGACTGTTTCCAAGCTTTGGCTATTACAAACTGTGTTGCTATAAACATGGGTGTGCATATCCCTGTGGTATGATGCTTTTATTTATTTATTTTTGTTTTCTTGAGGCAGGGTCTTCTATGCAGTTCAGGGTAGTCTTGAGCTCACTTTGTAGCCCAGGCTGGTCTTGAACTTGTAGTGATCCTCCTGCCTCAGCCTCCCGAGTGCTGGGATTACAGGCATGCACCACCATGCCTGGCAGTTTCTTTCTTTCTTTGTTTTGTGTACATGCTCTGTCTTGATTCCTCTTTTTTCCCAATTCCCATCCCCTCCTTTCAAACCCCCTTTCCCTCTCTCTTCATAAAGCTCTGTTTTCGTTTTATCCTTTTCTGATTTTTTCTTTCCCTTCCTTCCTTTCCCTCTCCCCTCTCCCTGGTTCCCTTTTCCTTTTGAACAGTTTCTTTGCATTTCACAATATCTATTGTACATTTTGTTTCTTATTTACAATTTCAGCTTCTCACACTAGAGAGATAATGCAATATTTACACATATGTGTCTGGTTTATTTTACTTATGATTATGGAATCAAATTCCATCCATTTAGCTATAAATGTCTCAACTTTGTCCTTTATGGCTGAGTAATACTCTATTATATTAAAAAAACACATCTTTTTAAAATCCATTCATCAGATGATGGGCACTTTGGTTGCTTCCAAGATTTAGCTATTACAAACTATGCTACTATAAACACGGTGCACATATATCACTGTGGTGTGATGTTTTCAGTTCTTTTGGGAAAACACCCAGAAAGGGAATAGGTATGTCAAATGGGCCCTCTAATCCTAGTTTTTTGAGGAATCTCCACATTGATTTCCACGGTGGTTGCATCAACAGTGCAACATTGATTTCCACAGTGGTTGCACCAGTCTGTGCTTGCATCAACAGTGGAGAACATTTTCTTTTTTCCCACAGCCCCTCCGTCATTTGTTATTGGTTGATCTCTTTTTTTTCAACTAGATTGTATTGGTGCATTTTAGACATACATAATGATCACATTCATCGTAGAGAATTTGTACCTGTGCTTGATGTAACTTGATTCTTGTTTCCCATCCCCCTCCCCTCCCTTCAACCCTTCCTCTGCTCCCTATTTACAAGAACTTTGTTTCCAGTTTTTCCTTCTTTACTCACTTTTTTTTTACTTTTTCTTTCCTTTCTTCTTTCCCTCTCTCCTGTTCCCTTCCCCATTTGAACATTTTCTTCCTACTTCACAATACCTATTGTACATTTTGTCCTAATTTATACTTTGGTTTCTCACCCCAGAGAAACAATGTGGTATTTACACATGTGTGTCTGATGGTTGATCTCTTGATAATAGCCATTCTTTCTGGAGTGAGATGGAATTTCAAGATTGTTTTAATGTGCGTCTCTCGAATGACTAGTAATGTTGAATATTTTTTCGTATATTTATTTGCCATCTCTGCTTCATCTGAGAAGTATCTATTCATTTCAGATGCCCATTTTTGGATTTGTTCTTCAAATTTAGGGCGGTCTAATTTTTTTGAATTATATAGTCTAGATATTTGTCCTTTGAGGAACAGCTGGCCACAATTTTTCCCTCACACTGAGCGTTATCTCTTTACTCTGTTGGTGATTTCTTTTTATTGTACAAAAGCTTTTTTTTAAGAAGATGAGATTCCAGTTGATTCTTTGTGATATTTTCTATGATCAGGTTTTGTTCATAAAGTCTTTGCCTACACCTGTGTCTTCAAGTGGTCTGCCTATTCTATTTTCCAGCAGATTTAGTGTTTCTGTTTTCATATTTAGATCCTTGATCCATTTTGATTTTAGTTTAGTACATGGTGAAAGATACGGGTCTAATTTTAATCGTCATCTTATAGAATGTCAGTTTTTCCAGCACCATTTGTGAAAAAGGCTACCTTTCTTTCAGTGAATATGGTTGGCCCCTTTGTCAAAGATAAGGTGGCTGAGTATGTTTAGAGTTGTTTCTGCATCTTCTAATGTGTTCTAGTAATCTTTGGGTCTTTTTTTTTGGCCAGTACAATGCTATTTTTACCATGGTAGCTTTATAGTATAATTTCAAGTCAGGGATTGTGATGCCCCTTGCCTTGCCTTTGTTGCAAGGATTGCTCTTGCTATTCTAGGTCTCTTCTGGTTCCAAATGAATTTTAGGATTCTTTTCTCTAATTCTGTAAGACATGCTATTGATATTTTGATCATGATTGCATTAAATCTGTATAAGAATTTTGGAAGAATGGTCATTTTCACTGTACTGGTTGTTCCTACCCAAGAACAAGGGATATCTTTCTGTTTTCCGATATCCTCTTTGATCTTCTTTATCAAGAGTACTGTAGTTTTTTCTTTTTTTTTCTTTTTTGTTTTTTTGAGACTGGATCTCGCTGTGCAGTTCAGGCTGGTCTTGAGCTCACTTTGTAGCCCAGGCTGGCCTCGAACTCACAGCGATCCTCCTGCCTCAGCCTCTTTAATGCTGGGATTACCGATGTGAGCCACTACGCCCGGCCCGAGTACTGTAGTTTTCAATGTAGAGGGTTTTTTTTTAACTTCCTTTGTTAGATTGTTTCCCAAATATTTCATTTTTTGGATGCTATTGTGAAAGGTGTTGTTTCCTCAATTTTTTCTCAGTGAGTTTGTTATTTGTGTACAGGAATGCTATTGATTGTTGACTGTTGAATTTGTATCCAGCTATACTAGTGAACTTGGGAATTAAATGTAGAAGTCTTTTGGTGGAGCTTTTGGGGTCTTCTATGTAGAGTATCATGTTATCTACAAATAATGACAATTTAACTTCTTCCTTTCCTATCTTTTGTTTCTCTGTCTTGTCTAATTGCTCTGGTTAATGTTTTCAGAACTACGTTGAATAAGAACAATGACAGTGGAATCCTGGTCTTGTTCCTGATTCTAGAGGGAAAGCTTTCAGTTTTTTCTTTTTTTTGTTTTTTTTGTTTTTTTCTCCGGTACCGGGAACCGAACTCACGACCTTGCGCTTGCCAGGCAGGCGCTTTGCTGCTGAGCTAAATCCCCAGCCCCTCAGTTTTTTCCATTTAGTATGATGTTGGCTGTTGGCTTGTCATAGATGGCTTTTATCAGATTGAGATAAAGACCATCTATTCTGATTTTCTGTAGGATTTTTATCATGAATGGGTACTGGACTTTGTCAAAAGCGTCTTCTGCATTTATTGAGATGACATGTGCTTTTTTCCTTGACTCTCGTAATATAGCATATTACATTTATTGATTCATGTATGTTGACCCATCCCTGCATCCCTGGGATGCATCCCACTTGGTCATGGTGTGTAATCTTCCTGATAACTTGCTGTATTCTGTTTTGCCAGCATCATATTAGTATTTGTGTGTCTATGTTCATTAGGGAGATTAGCCTGTAGCTCTTTCTTGGTTGGATCCTTCTCTGGTTTTGGTATCAGGGTAGTGGTTGTTTCCAGGAATGAATTTGGAAGTATTGTTTCCCTTTCAATTTCATTAAATTGTCTGAGGAATAGTGGCATTAGTTCTCAACATTTCTTGTCAAATTTAGTAGTGAACCCATTGGGACCTGGGTTTTTCTTTGTTGGCAGGTTTTTCATTACATCTTCAATTTCATTGACTGATACTGGTTTATTTAGAATTTTTATATCTTTTTGATTCAGTTTTGGTAATTCTTATGTATCCAGGAATCTGTCCATTTCTTCTGTGTTTTCCATCTTATTAGAGTACAGGTTCTTGAAGTAGGTATTGATGATCTTCTGGATTTCTGCAGGCTCGGTTGTGTTTTCACCCTTTTCATTCCTAATTGTATGGATTTGAGTCTTTTCTTTCCCTTTTTGATAAGGTTGGCTAAGGGTTTTTCTTTGACTTTCTTTCTTTCTTTCTTTCTTTTTTTTTTTTTTGGTACTGGAAATCGAACTCACAATGTTGCACTTTCCAGGCAAGTGCTGTGCTGCTGAGCTATATCCCTGGCCTGGGTTTTTCAAATTTATTTAATCTTTCAAAGAACCAACTCTGCGATTCATTGATCCTTTGTGTTATTTTCTTAGCCCTTAATTGCATTAATTTCTGCTTTGAGCTTTATAATTTCCTCTCTGCTATGAGTTTTGGGCTTGACTTGCTCTTCTTTTTCTAGAAGCTTAAGGTTCAATGTTAGGTTATTTATTTGAGCTCATTCTGTTTTTCTGATGTAGGAATTTATTGCTATAAATTTCCCTCATAGGACTGCTTTCATTGAATCCCATAAATTCTGGTATGTTGTACTGACATTATCATTTAATTGTAGAAACTGTCTAATTTCTTCTTTAATTTCATTTGTGACCTATTGGTTGTTCAGGAGAGTATTATTTAATTTCCATGTGCTTATGAAGTTTTGTGGTTTCTTTTGCCATTGATTTCCAATCTAATTGCACTGTGGTCTAGTGCTATGCGTGGGATAATTTCAATTCCTTTGCCTTACTTAGGCATGTTCTCTGAGCTAGTAGGTGGTCTGTTTTGGAGAAAGTCCCATGTGCAGCTTAGAAGAATGTGCACTCTGATATTGTAGGGTAGAACACTCTGGGAGACATTTACTAAGTCCATTTGTTCAAAAATTTGATTCAGGCTGGGCATGATGGTACATGTCTATAATTCTGGCACTTGGGAGGCTGAGCCAGGAGGATCTCTGCAAGCTGAGTCCAGCCTGGGCTACAAACTGAGTTCAAGCCCAACCTGAACTGCATAGTGAGACCTGTCTCAAAACATTTTTTTTCTGCGGGGATTCATTTCTGATATTTCTTGTTGAGTTTTTGTCTAGTTGATCAATTTGTAACACTGGGGTATTGAGGTCCCCCGTTATAACTGTATAAGTGCTTATTAGATTTTTCATGTCTGTTAATATCTTTTTTTATATAGTTGGGTGTGCTGGTATTTGGTGCATATATATTTATGATTGTTATCTTTTGCTTTGGATTGTTCCCTTAACAAGGATGTAGTGACCTTCTTTGTCTCGTTTAATCAGTCCTGGCTTGAAATCCACTTAATCTTCAAATAGAATAGCCATCCCTGTCTTTTCCTGGGTTCCTGTCACATGGAGTATTGTTTTCCATTCTTTCAGTCTATGAATTTCTTTTTGAATTAAATGTGATTTTGAATTAAATATGATTTTGAGTTAAATGTGTTTTTGCATTAAATGTGTTTCTTGTATGCAGCATATTGTTGGATCTTGCTTCTTTATCCAATCTGCCAGTCTGTTTCTTTTGATTGGTGAATTGAGACCATTAACATTGATGGTTATAACTGGTATGTGTTGACTTATCTCTGTCATATTATTTTCCTATGTTGGTTTCCTTTGTTTCCCCTGTATTTAATTACTTGCCTGGTGGACTCATTCTGTTGGGGTTTATGGAGTTGTAGTCTTTGTTATCTCTTTCTAGAGTGTCTTTCAGAACATTTTGGAGTGCTAGTTTGGTGGTCATGAATTTCTTCAGGTGTTCTTTGTCACGGAAGTGTCTTATTTCTCTATCAGTTTTGAAAGAAAGTTTTGCAGGATATATCTGTCTCGGTTGGAGTTTATTTTATTTTCAGAAATCAAATCTTAATAACAGATCTCTGATTCTTATGAGAGCTATCCAGCTTTTGAACTGTTAGCAACTAATCGAAAATAACTTAGGGGCTGGAATTGAAAGGCCACCAGCTTGCAAAGGATTTGAGAGATACTGCACTTGTGCCTTTGAAGTTTGCATATGTACTGAATACCAGGGGGAAATGACCTGCTTGTGACCCCAGAACTGGATGTGAATGCAAATCCCTGGGGCTACCTCGAAGGTCTCTCAGCCAGTGGAGTTGAGTACAGATGTGTGTGTGGTCATCTACACTCCTCTGTGGAGCTGGCACAGGGAGCATGGAGGAAGGAGCCCCAGGAGTGCAGCATGATCTCGGTTCCCACTTGACTCAGGGAGGCCTCCCAAGTCCAAAGAGGAGGCTGTGCTTGGCAGGGACTCTCCTTGGAGCCGTCATCCTGAAAGTGCAGGAATTTAATTGCTCAAGTTTGACTTGTTCTAGGAATGTACGTTCAGTGTGGCTTAACATTGAAATTTCTGCCCAAGAATCTGTCCAGCCTAAAATATTTTGGAGCTCTTAATAGAGTTAGGGAAATTCCCATGGGACCAGAGCAATTCATCTTTGTCTTTTGGCCAGGAAAGTTCAGGCAGCCTCTGGACCATGGCATCAATCCCCAGCTGCCCATTGAAATGGCCCCAGTGGAGTGAGGGGTTGAGTAATTGCCTTTTGGTAAATGGTTGCTCTGGCCAAATGACTGTCTAACCAAAAGACACAGAAATGAGTGTTTCCTGTTTTGCTGGAGCGAGGGGGGAGGGTTAGATCCTTGTGTTGTTACTTGTTGTCTGATGTGCCCATAAAAAAGGAGAAACATTTGCTTTTTGCAAGTTATTGCACCGTGGCCCCCGACACCAAAGCCAGTCTCTTGAAGGAACTTGATCAGGATCCAGGGGCAGCTGTCAGGCTCCTGGAGGGTGACTCAGAGCAGCAAAGTTCCCAGAACTCACCCCTCCCTGGCCAGCTCGGAGGCGGCTAAGCCAGGAGACACATGTGGAAGGCAGGGTGGGGTGCTGCAGACACAGCCTCTATTTTTGAAAAACATGTGTGTTACAGTCAAAGCATCCATCCCCTGTTAGCAACTAACCAGTTTTAAAAATAGGAGGTTCTGCAGAAACCATGCTGGCTGCCTGTTTTGATCTGAAGATCCTGTCGGCACTGTCCAAGCCTAACCTTGGAATAAATAAAATCAATTCCAGCTCATCCTGAGCGGGAGACACATGCACAGGCAGCTGTTTTGTGGCTGCCTCTCCTTCAGGGCTGTTGGGAGTGTTTGTGAAAGGCAGTGCGGCGGACGGCAGGCACAACTGGTTTTTCAGGGTGTTAAGAAAGTCTGTGATTTTTGTGGCTGAAATTTGACATTACTGACCTCCTCCTCCAACCCCTAAAGTTCCAGAGGAAATCATGTGAATCAGCACTTTAGTTATATTAACTTTTTTATAATTAAAAACACTGTAGACAAATGTGTCCTGAACTGCAGTTCATTGGATTTTACACCCTGAATACCCCTTTGCAGTTAGCACCCCATGGGGAAGCACCGAGTGACCAGAGTCCCAGAGACATCCCCAGTGTCCCCGACCCGGGGAGTGAGCCCCAGCCTAACCTGCATAAATGGAATCACCGGGGCATTGGGCTAGTGGTTATGAGTTTTACACAGTCCTACGCAGGGTGAGGCTATAAAGCTGGGGGTGAGGGGTTGTTCCCTGAATGTCAGGAGGAAAGTTCCTGTGCCAGTCAGACAGGGCAGGTGTGGGTTCTTGGGCTCACATGGAGATGGATTTCTGGCTGGGAGTAGGTTGGACATGAGAAAGTGTAGTAGCGTTAGGAGGGCTGGCAGGGGCAGTGGGTACACTGAACTAGTGACTGTGTGGGTGAAGTGTGTGTGTCACTGATACGCAAGCATTTTCCTAAAGACCCGATTGTTCAGGAAGTATTAAAAGCTGAGGGCTGCCTGTTGAGGGTGGGAGGGGTGGACTCCTGAATTGGAGCCAGCAAGAAATGCCATGTGTCCTTACTGATAGAAATCTGATCATCCCCGGATGCCGCCTGTCAGCGTTTGGACTCCTGGGAGCTGTTTTTCTGATGGCTCAGATGATGCCGTTGACAGCGGAGCCCAGAGGATACAGCGCTGTCTAATGAGTTCCTTGTCTGTTGGCCGAAGGTGTGGGGTTTCTTTGAGGGAAGCCATTAGCCACTTGGATGGTTTGTCTAAAACAACTGAAATCTGTCTCGGTGTGGGCTCTACGGAAACAGCCTCTGGTCCTTGACATCAACAGCTGGGAGTCCCCCGGCAGGTGTGGGCACAACTTGGCCCCTCAATGATTTGCTCTCACGTTACTGTAATGTGTAGCAGGGATGGTTTCTATAAATACATTTGCTTTCTGTGGCTCAAAGGAGCAGGGAAAGTGGAAGATTCTAAAGTGGTTCCTGTTTATTCAGTGTTCATTTAACATTTATGAAGGACCACTCTGCGCCAGGTGCTAAGGTTGGCTTTATTTGTGGTTGTCGGGGTAACTGGGCTCTATTGAGCTGCGAGTGGTGGCACATCCCTGTAATCCCAGCATTCTTGGAGGCAGAGGCAGGAGGATCACAGTTTCGGTGAAATCAGTTTGCATGGGCAAGACGGGGAAGAGGACCGCACGCCCCCAGGGCTCGGTGTGCGCCAGAGCCAATTTCCTTAGAGAGGGGCTGCAGATTGAAGATGCTGCTGCTCCTCGCGGGAGAGTAATCTCTTGGCCAGACAAATAGGAAATGTCAGGCACGAGCTGTCACGGAAGGCACAGGGCTCATCTGCAGGGAGCGGGAGGAAGACCCGGCTGGTCCGTCCAGACTGGAGTTCAGGAAGGAGGCCCTGAGGGTGTTTCCTCTTCCCGTGCCAATTTTTGTCTTGCACATGTGGAAACCTTACCAGGGCGGGTTCATTATAAAATGAGTTTGCTGAAAAATCTGTTAATAAGTGGCTCCAGACCACCATTACCTCTTTGGGTTTTGTAACCTTTGGTAGCTGACAAGGGCACTCTGCAGGGGTGGCCAGGGCCCCTGGGTGTGGACGGACGCCTGGCCCCTGGTGCCCAAGCGCTGCTGATGCCCTTCAGTGGCTCCCGATCCCCTGGGTCTGCAGGAGCAGGTGGTGGCTGACCGGATGGCCGCCCTGTGACAGATGAGCTCCCATGGGCAAGGATTGGCCAGGGCCGCTGATGGTGAATTTCCTGAGGCCGCTGCAGACGACTGCACACTACTGCAGCCTAGTGATTTCAGCAACGTGCGTTTGCTTAGTCTACGGTTCTGGAAGCCTGAAGCCCAAAACCATTATAAAACCACAGGGGCTTCATCCAGATGCCGGCAGCCCGGCTCCTGCTGGAGGCTTTAGAGGCAGACCCGTCTCCTTGCTTATCCTGGCTTCCAGAGGCCTCTGTGTCCTGTGGCTGGTGACCTCTTCCTATCTGAAACCGACCTCTGCTTCCATGAGCATGTCTCCTATTGCTCAGACCCTTTTGGAAGTTGCTCCCTCAACCCCAGTTTTTGGTGGTGCTGGGGATCAAACCAGGGCTTCATGTGTACTGGGCAAGCACTCTGCCCCTGAAGTACTACATCCCCAGCCTACAGGGTCCCTTTTGATCCCGTTGGCCCCATGCTGATAAGCTAGGATGGTCCCCACATCTAAGATCCTTGATCACACCTGCAGAGTTCCTTTAGTCAAGTAAAGTAACATCTTCACAGGTCCCTGGAATGAGCATGTGGACATCTTCTGAGGACCAGTGTTCAGCTGACCATGCCAGCACCATCCCAGCACTGCTAAGCTCGGAGCCCTGGGAGCCCTGGGAGCCCTGGGAGCCCTGGGAGCCCTGGGAGCCCTGGGAGCCCTGGGAGCCCTGGGAGCCCTGGGAGCCCTGGGAGCCAGGCTGCCAGGAATCAGATTTTGGCTTAGCCACATGGCTTTGTGATTGTCACATCATTTAACTTTCCTTGAGGAGTCTCCTCATCAAATGCGGAGCTAATCATGGCACATCCCCTCTTCCAAGGCTTAATTGAAGCAATACCTTTGGAAGCTTAGAATAGGGCCTAGCATATAGGAAACATGTTTTAAGTGTTAATCTGTTATCTCCGTCATTATTTTATCCCTTTTTTTTCTTTCTTTCTTTTTTTTTTTCTGGTACCAAGGATCGAACTTACAACCTTGCGCTTGCTGGGCAGGCACTATGCTGCTGAGCTAAATCCCCAGCCCCCCATTATTTTATCCTTAATGAGAACCCAAAAGTGTCTGGATACATATTTCATTCAGTTTGATTGCTCTGAATATTGACTTAGGAAAGCCCTTGCCATGATAAATTTTTTTTTTTAAGACTCCTACTTTGGGGCTTAGGATTTAAGACTAGATTACTAGACTAACTCAGTTTTTGAGGGGAAGTATCTTATATTCCTTCATAGAAGGATACACATATGGTGCTGAAGGGTAGGAAGATGTTAATTTAACTGTTTTTTACTCTACTGTCCCCTTGATGAGGCTTTGCCCTCGTGTTTGCAGAAGACCACAGCTGTTCATTTCCTGCCCTCATGTCCTGTTCCAGTAGGATGGAGAAGGGAGGGCCAGCACTGCTCTGGGAAAGCAGTATCCTCCAGGAATCCCTTTCTGCTTGCATATTTGGTCAGAGCTGAGGAATGTGTCTTCTGGTAGCTGCAAGGGAGTCTAGGAAATCTAGACTATTTCACTGCACCCGGGAAAATGTGGCAGTCTGTTTGTAAGGGCAGAAGAACACAGCAGTGCTTGCCGTGATTCCCTAAAGTCCCTGAGAGGATCTGAACAAAAAGGGCTGCGTGCTTATTGCAGTGGTTTGTGTCAGGGAAAAATTGTACATCCTCATTATCCACCAGCGGGAAAATGTACAGGTAATATTTCCAGACATCAAGTACTACGGAGCAGTCATGAATTGCGTATATCAGTGTGGGCGAATCTGAAAACTGCAGTGTTTTGGTTAAGTATGTGATTACATGTATATGAAGTTTGCATGCGGAGACGTTCTCCATTGCTTATAGCCTCATGGCAGGGTGGTAAAGGATAAAAACACAAGTGAGAGCGAGCAACATCATTTCGGAAGGGAGGATGTGGGAGGAGGGGGCGGGGAGAATTCACCTGTCCTGTAGCTGTCGTCAGGAGAGGCTTCAGCTTTTGTGGGGGCTTGATGCATATGGGATTTGGCACAGGGGTCCTCTAAGGCAAAGGGACCTTATAGCGACCTGCCTCTATGTGGCCACTGTCCCGGGAGATCATCTGCAGTCCAGGGGGTGCTCTTTGTAGATGAATAATTGCGATATTCACGATCGTATAGTTCACATTTATTGCGTACGTACTGTGTGCCAGGCAGCGGAGTCACCATTTGACAGACTTTTTGCATGAACTCCTCACAGCCGGCGGAGGCTGCAGACACTGCTGATTAGCCTCATTCTATGGCACAGGAAGCAAAGGCTCAGAGTCGTGAAATCACTTGCCCAAGGCTGCACCGTGAGTGCAGTGCTGCGCCCATGGAACAAGATGAGATTGATTTACTGGAAATTCAGCACTCCACACATGGTGGTTTCTTTGTTGTCAGAATTACATGTCTATTGTGGCTGGGAATATGGCTCAGTGCCACAGCATCTGCCTGGCAAGTGAAAGGTCCTGAGTTCGATTCTCAGTACCAAAAAAAAAAGCCTTGATTCCACATATCTGTTATGTTCTTGTCAATGTAAACTTACTGTTTTTAGTTAACTAGAAAAGGTGTAATATGACCAGAAATGTATTCTGGCACATTGAAAACCTAGGGACTACAGATTGAACCTAGGGACTTGTGTATGCTAGGCAAGCACTCTTACAGTCGAGCTACATCCCAGACCTTTTTTTACATTTTGAGAAAGGATCTTATTTTTTGCCTAGGCTGGCCTGGAACTTGTGACCTCCTGCCTCAGCCACCCAAGTAGTAGGAATTACAGGAGTGTACCATCACACCCAGCCAGAACATATTTTAAAAGATCTTTTAATATAGAAGTTTATTTCTTCTCATCACATGGAAATGATATCTGGAATTAGATAGTGTATTTTTTTTTTTTTTGTCTTTTTGAGACAGGGTCTTGCTGTGCAGTTCAGGCTGGCCTTGAGCTCACTTTGTAGCCCAGGCTGGTCTTGAACTCGCAACGATCTTCCTGCCTCAGCCTCCCGAGTGCTAGGATTACAGACGTGCACCACCATGCCTGGCTGTTTTTATCTTTTTGAGACAGGATTTCACTATGCAGTTCAGGCTGGCCTTGAACTCACATTGCAGCCCAGGCTGGCCTCAAACTCACAGTGGTCCTCCTGGCTTAGCCTCCTGAGTGCTGAGATTGCAGGTGTGTGCCACCATGCCCTGCTTTTAGATGATGTGTTCTTTGTTTTTAAAATTTTATTTATTTATTTATTTATTTTTCTGGTATTGGAAATCGAACTCACAACCTTGCGCTTATCAGTCAGGCACTGTGCCGCTGAGCTCAATCCCCAGCCCCTGGATGATGTGTTCTTTAGCAGTAATTTTCATACTAATTCATTTGATGAGTAGACAAGAATGATTTATGGTAAATTGCATGTCTTTGATTAATCTTTGTGTGTGTGTGTGTGTGTGTGTGTGTTTTACTGGGAATTGAACCCAAGGCCTTCACTTTGAGCTACATATTCAGCCCTTTATTTTTTGGTACTGGGAATTGAACTCATGACCTCAGGCTTGCCAGGCAAGCACTTATACTGCTGAGCTATATCCCTGGCCCACTCAGCCCTTTTTAAGTTTTTAAAAATTCAAGACATGATCTTGCTAAGACACAAATTTGGCCAGACTGGGCTTGAATTTGCAATCCTCCTCCTTTAGTCCCCCAGAGTGCTGGGATTATAGGCAGACACCACCACACCCAGCTTGATAAATCTGATTAAAAAACAAAACAAAACAAAACAAAACAAAACAAAACAGGCTGGCTGTGGTAGTTTATGCCTGTAATCCCAACACTTGGGAGGCTGAGGCAGGAGGATCACCTCAAGTTCAAGGCCAGCCTGGGCTATACAGTGAGACCCTGTCTCAAAAAACCAAACCCCCCCCAAAACTGACTTTTTAAAGTCTTGTTACTTAATATGGTGGCTGAGCTAATGCAAACCCCTAGTCATGAATAATCAAGAATTGAGGCCTTGGTGGTGAGTTTCTGTCAGGCCCTCCCTAGGTGAGTTCTACAAGAAGTGTCTGCAGTCAGTACTGTGAGGGGCCAGAACCACCTGCTTAAATGTAGGCTGTGGGGCCGGGCGTGGTAACACATGCCTGTAATCCCTGCACCTGGGAGGCTGAAGCAGGAGGGGTTGCCAGGAGTTTGAGGCCAGCCTGGGCTGCATAGTGAGACCCTGTCTCAAGAAACAACAAAAGAAAACCAATCCTCCCAAAAAAGTGGGCTATGGGCTGTGGGCTCTTTGATGGCTTGGTTGAGGTGCTCACTGGGTGAACACATGGATATAACCTCCTCTGGATTTTCCACAGTGAGGGGAAAGGCCAAGGGCAAGCAGGCTTGAACTGGCCACTCTGGGAAGTAGCTTGGGTTAAAAGCAAACCCAGGAAACCTCAGCACTGCTGAGCTAAGCTCACGGCTGGGCCAGAAGGAGACTCACTCAGACTCACAGCAGGTGTGTTGCTTTGGGGCTTATTTTGCAAGGGGAACAACATAATACAGGACACATACTTCATATGATTATTTATAATAGTCACCCAAAGAACAGTATACAAAAGAGTGCAGGAAATCTGTCCACACATAAAGACCAAAGAATCCAGCTGAGGGCCTGAATCCCACAACAATGTCCTACAGGAGTTGAGCTGAATACCCAGAGCTCATAACAGTGCCTCCCATGAATCCAACTGGAGGCCCAGAGCCCATGACAACGTCTCATGCAGGCCTGTTTCACAGATCTGCTGGGAAGGCCCAAAGGTCAGTGGTGGAATCTACAAAGTCTGTGCCAGCAGGATGAAGGACCTGTACTAGCAGGCTGAGGGATCTGCACTGGAGCCAGGAAGCGACGCTCAGAAGAACCAGGGCTCCCCCAAAAGGTACCACAGCCATTCTCAGCAACAGTGAGGTCCTGAGCTCCTCCGATGATCAGGATGGCCGAGTTCCCATCGGGAAGCCAATGCAGCAAACTTTTCCTGGAGGCCGGCAATGCACCATTTTCCCCTCTGGAACCAGGAAGCTATGCTCAAAGTGAGGACCAGAGCTCGCCAAAGTGAACTGAAGCCATTCTCAGTGCCAGCGAGGTCCCGAGCTCCTCGGAGGATGAAAACAGCCAAGTTCATGAGGAAAGCCAGCTCCCCACAGCCTCTCTCAGCTCCCAACAGCCTGCTTCTTCTTCTCCAGTTCTGCCTCTTATGCTGCTGGCAACAGTCCTCAGGTGGGCCTCCCACACCCAGCACCACTCACTCAGTTCAGCTGGGTGTTATAAGTTGACCACCGGTTGTCAGCCCACTACAGCGGGTAAGGCCAGGACTGCAGCAGGCCATGCCGGGGCACTGTTGGCTGTAGGGAGGGAAAGCAGGGCAGGATGGCGGGGCAGAGAGGGCGCCAGGCCAGTTCTGGTCTTGTCAGTGAGCACTCGTATTTGTAAATGTTGAACAGCATCTGATACCAAACGCCTGGGCAGGGACCTTTTCCAAACCCCACTTTGGTCTCCTGTGTGTGCCGAGGGTGCTTGGACCCTTTTCTCGTGTGGTTCTAGGGGTGAGGTAAAGGGGTGACTTTTTCCGTCGCCAGCAGGAAGCCGGGACTCTGGCTGGGAAGCGGGCAGCAGGTTGTGATGCTGCTAATTCACTGCATAAAGAACCTGACAGCCTCGGAAGCTGCACCGAGCACCATACCCTCTAGGATCAGAACGTCGGAGTTAAAGTCTCTCCCGCCTCATGTTGCAGATGCTGAAACAGAGGCCCGAAAGCTTGCACACAGCCGCCTCGCGCTGTCCCCCAGTTCACAGCGAGCCCGGCTCTTTCAGCTGTCGAATCTGTGCAGGGCCCTGCGCTTCCCAGGAGTTCCTCGGTTGGAACACGGAGATCTTTGGGGAGTGAAGTCGTAGAAGCCCTAGGCCTTGCTGACAGTTTCAGGGGAAATGACAGACAGGCCAGCGGGTGAGGGTGCCGAGCAGATGCCTGGACCATTACGCCCTCCAGGCTTTCTCCTGCTGGGGGCCTCTCCTTTTACTTCTGCTGCCTCTCTGCGCTGATCGGGGCCAAGCCCTGTGGATGTGGAGAAAGCTCCCCCATGGCTCCTCTGAACCCTGTGATGCTGCCCGGGGTGGCGCTGTGTGTTGCAGCCCGGCCTGGTCTGGTCCATCTGGGTCAGACGCGCCCACGCTGAGGTGTCCGGGGTGGTCCTTTTTCTTTTTTTTTTCTAAGAGCAGGAAATTTTATTGACGGAGAGGCAGCTCCTGAGAGAGACAGGAGGTGGCCCAGAAAGTGGATTGCCACGGACTCCACTTGACAGAGGTGGTTTTATAGAGACATCAAGACATGGGGACAAAGTTATGATCAGCCAGGAAGTGTAGTCACTTCAGTAATGTTGATCTGGCCCCGGGAAGCAAGTCACGTAGCAAGTGTATGGAGTGACGTCCTTAACCTTGGTCCATACCTATAGTCTTTGGCTGTCTCCAGTCCTAGCCTTGGTCTTACTGGGTGGGAGAGGATGGTCCACCCCTAAGAGGATAATGGTTAATTTATATGGAAATCACAAAATAATCTCAAGCTTCCTTTATCCTCTAGGGAAGTGTGTAACTGCAGCCATTGTGACTTTAATCTTCTCCAGATGCCCCTGCAGCCCGTTCTGATGTCTTCTCATCTGCACTGACTCCCTTCCCAGCCCTGTCCGACCGCCTATAGTATTTCTTCCTAATTTAGCTGTCTATAACCTTCCCCTCTTTGAAGAGATACCCAAACTGCCCTGAGGGCGGAAGGGGCGGAGACTGTTCTGGCTGCTTCTGGCTGAAGGGGGTCGTCGTGGTGGGCAGTCAGGGGGACTCTGCAGAGGGTCTATCTAAAGCCCCTCGATAGACGCCAGGCATTCTCACGGATAGCTTTGGGTCTCCTTCCAGTTACCTGTCCAGGCCTCCAAATGATATAGGGGAAATAAACATAACTCCCAGCCTCCCAGATGTCGGATACACCGAGCTCGTGCTCCCAAAATCGAAGAATGAATTCTGAGGAACAACGGAGGTTAAGAGTAGAGGGAGAGGCCGCCCACAAGAGACAGGAGGGGACCCGGAAAGTGGGCTGTCCCAGGGCAGTCCTACCTTGCCATCTCCTGCCCACCTTTAGCTTTCTTTGTCCTCCCAGCAACTGCTTCCAGGAGTGCAGCGTCCTCAGCCCTGTCCCCGAGGCCCGCTGTCATCCAGGCCGGGGACCCTGGCCTGGGTAACTCCCCGCGTGACTCCCCACAGGAGGAGGGGTCCTCACTGAGCGTTGTGGGGCCGGAGGGAGAGGCCACCCGGAGGGGAGCTGTGGGATCCAGACGTCTTGTCAGAGAGGTGACTCGGAGCTGGGCTTTCGAAGGCCAGCTGCCCAGGGGAAACCGTGCCTTGCAGGCCTGGGTGCTGTTGGCGGCAGGGTGCTCCTGTGTGTGGAGGCCCCCGTGGGGTGCTGGGACGGGCATCACAGAGAATGGGTTGAGGGAGTGGAAGAGCGGCTGGAGGGTCTCCCTGGTGGTGCTTTTTACCTTGCCTTTTCTTCTGTAAGAGATACAAAACAAAGTTGTCTTAGTCCTTTTGGGCCACTGTAACAAAATACCATAAACTGAGTGGCTTATGAACCGCAGAAATGTATTTCTCAGAGTTCTGGAAGCTGAAGGTGTGCAGTAAGTTTTGGTGTCTGGGAAGAACCTGTTTCCGGCTCACAGACGGCATCTTCTCCTTGTGCGCTCCCGTGGTCGAGAGCAATCAGCGGTCGGGGTCTTTACTCAGGGCACTAACCCCACTCTGAGGACTGGTCCTCACGCCCGCCCTCCTCACCTCCCGAAGGCCCCGCCCCAACACCCTCACACTGGAGGTTAGACTTCCGCGTATGCATCTTTGGTGGGACACAAACACTTAGAGCGTGACACTTTCAAAAGTTTACAGTGGGCTGTAGGTCTGAGGGAGGGGTGATTCTGTGTGAGGTTTGAAAGCTTCTCCCTGGTCATCGTGTGCACGAGGAGCCTCGACCAGTGCAGAGGGAGGGAAGGGCAGGCCGTGCCCCTCCACTGCCTTACTGAATCAACCAGCCACAGTTTAAAGGTCTGCAAAATGGGCACAAGAGACCAGGATGAGGACGAAAGGCGATCTCATGGCCGGCACGCGGAGGATGGCATCACTGTATTCCTCCCCCTCCCCGCCTGTGCCCAGCCTCCATGGCCTCGCCCTTCGCCAGCGCAGCCGATGAATTTCTTCTCATCACGCCGGGGAGTTCTTGGTTGACGAGAGCAAACGTGTTCTAAGGCCTCGGTAGCTTGCTCCCATTTACACGGAGGTCCCGAGTCCCTGGACTGAGGGAGTCCTCAGGGCTCCCAGGTCAGTCCTGAAGTTTTCATTGTACTAAAATATCTTTAAATGTTTAACTTGATTTTCAACTTTTATTTTCATTCTGTTAGGGTCTCAAACTGAGACTGAAAAATACCGCCTCCCACGCCCACCCGCTCGTGCTCTGAAAGTTTGCTCTCTCTTGCCCCCTGGTGGTAGACTCTTAAGCGCGTCTTCGGGTCCAGATACTTTGGGATTCGCTGATTCTGGAATAGTTGCCGTGGTCTCCCCGGCCGGGGCCGCACAGGTCCTCGCCGCCTGATCTTCCTATGACCCGTCACTCAGTGCCTGGCAGGGTGTGTGGAGTAAGTTAGAATGCCTTCTGTCCGCCTCTGTGGCTTTCGTTTTCACGCTGCTCTGTCCTCAGATCTCCTGAAGTCTGCAAACCCCGGATGGAGGATTGGTGCTGCCTGAAGCTCTGTGTCCGCCTGTCCTTCTGGATGGAGGCTGTGGGCTGAGAGGTCCCGAGCGCTGTTCCCGCTGTAGCGGGAGAATAGGAGACGGTGTCCTGACACGACGCAGGCTTATGATCGTGGGACCGTGTGGCCTCTTCGGGGAAATGAAGTGGCCGTGGAAGCTCCTTTTCCTTTCCGGCAAGCTGTTTTAGAGAAACAATAATATTCTCCCCAGATAGGCTCCTTTGAAAAAAAAAAAAAAAAAAAAACCAAGCAGGTAGACAGACGTCTGTTTCCCATAAGCTGCGTAGTGCTTGGGGCATCAAGTCAGGGGCTCGCACACTCCCGGGGCGGCCCCAGCGCCTGTCGGGACGGCTCCCCTGCTCCCGGCTTGCTGTGCTTTCCCTTGTTGCTGGGGCGTCGCGGTTTGTGTGCAGTCTGCCTAGGTTCCACGTGGGGCTGTGTTGTTCACTGCACTGCTACCTTGCGAGGTTTAAGAGACCTGTCTGATGTGAACAGCTGTGAACAAAACACAGGTTTATTTTTATATGGCTTCTGTTTATAGCCTACAATGTGCTGCGTCCATGACCTCTGAGCCCCTCAGGAGATGGGAGTATTTCTACCTGCCGAGGAGGACGCGAGGCTCAGGGAGGTCCAGCAAGCTGTGCAGAGTCTGTGCACCGCTGCTGGGATTGTGTTCCTGGCCCGTGGCTGGTGCTGCGCATGTGAGAGAGCAGAAGCCTGCGTTCAGAACTCCAGCGAGGGCTTGAGTCAGGCAGAGAGCCGGAGGCGGCTGTTAACCGGTATAGGGCAGTGGTTTTAGTGGAAATTAGCGTCGCACTGAGGATGGAAGAAGCTTCCTTGGGCAGGTGTTTGCGCCATGCTGACTTGGTGGCCAGGCAGACTGTGCAGCGGGACCCCTCGCAGGCTGGCCTGCGGTTAACGGAAAGCCTGGCGTGGAGCTGTCTATGCCAAGGACTAGAAATTTCCTCTGCACTGAGGCCGGCAGCTGGCGCGAGGGTGGAGTCTGATGAAGGGTTGTCATGTCCCCGGGAATCAGAACTTTCCCCTGGCTTTTCCTCTGACTAGAGGGGGGTGCCACAGAATTACAGCCACACCCTGGGAGGCTGGCTCGGTGTTGCTATGGCACAGCTCTTGCGTGGGACTGGGGCAGGTCAGAGGGGCTTGACTTAACAGTGGTGTCACGATGTTGGTAAGGTAGGTGCTGGTTAAAAGGCCTCAGTCATCGATGCTGGAGTTCACATGGCCTGTCTGTTTCTCCCACATGTCTTAGGCCTTGCTGTGGGACCTTTGCATGTGCTGTCACCTCTGCTTGGAATGCTTTTCACCGGTCCTTCTTCAGAGTCACAGATATCACATAAAAGCTCATTTTTTTCTGGTTTCTGAACAACTATTTTCTTAGCCTGGGTGAAATGTTTAACTCATTAATGAATTAGCAGGGTGAAGGTGAGAAATTTGGTTCTAGGGAACTTTCAGGAAAACATATACACAGATATACATATGCTTTCTACATGTATGTGTGTATGTATGTGTATATACAGTATATATAAATATGTACATATATAGAAAGAAACCGTGTGTGTGTGTGTGTGTGTGTGTGAGAAAAAGAGAGAGAGAGAGAGAGGTGGAAAATGTTATGGAGAAAAGAATCCTGGAATAAGCTTGCAAATTTGCATATAAAGTTGGTTAATGTCCTGCAGGACAATCACACTGTAAGTTCTGAGATCACACCTGATGGAAACTTAATGCATTTTATTGGTCTTTTATAGGTTAACATCCACACTTCAGAGTTTGGGCCCCGGTCAGAAGCAGATCGTAAACCAACCAAGGTTCCTTCTCTGTAAGCAGGCTCAGGCCAAAGCACACTCTAAAAAGCCCCGCCTCCCTTCCTAGTCTTGGATGGTTTCTTATGTGGCGTTATCCCAGGGGCCCAGCACCACTGCGGGCGCAAAGGAGGAGCTCCTGACTGTGTGGCTGGGGAGAAGGCTGGGCCTGTGGGCACACAGGGGCCAAAGTGTTACCAGGGGAACAGCCTTCCACTGGCAAATGGTGCCACTGCACTGGTGGAGGACAGGCCAGCGCTGGCTGTGCACGGACAGCCGGGCAGCATGCGCCAGAGACCGGGGAATTGAGTAATGAAAACTGGGTTATCAACCCGTAAGGGGTCTGAATAACAGAGGGAGCTCAGTGATTAGAGAAAGGGAGGGGAAGGAAGGAACTGTTATTTCTGGCACCTCCCAGAGGGAGCAGCTCCTTCTGCAAGGCGTGGTCTTCACGGCCAGGGTCACACCCGCCCCTCACCTCACCCTGGGCAGTAGCCCTGTTCCTCTCCGGCAGGGACGGGAGCCCCACCCTGTGCTGTAGAGTCAGAGACTTGGGCTTGAACTTAGCTTCCGCCAGTCCTGAGCTGATGACCCTTCCCCGGTGTCAGACCCTCCCTCACTCTTATCTTCAGATTGGAGCGTTTTCTAAGCAAGTGCTAACGCCTGCAGTATTCCAGACTTGGGGTTTTCTGGAATTCAGAGATTTGAAGTCTACCTGCCAACAGTAACTCTTTCAAAAGATGGTCATGGCGATGCATTTATGCCTGCTGGCTTCCTGCTCCTCCCAGGTTTTTGAGGACAGCTCAGCCTGGCCTGGCAGTGCCCCAGCACCTCTGTTCCGTGCTGCACTAATCCGTCCTGCCTTCGCTGCCTGAGGTGCCTCTCTCCTGCCTGGCCTCACCTTTTCACCGTCTGTCTAACGAGCCCAGCTTCGTCAGGGAGCGAGGGAGATGGTGAACGGGACAGAGGCCTTCCGGAGCCGGTGGCTGAGAAGCTGGGGAGCCCCATACCTCACCCGATTCTGCCCTCGCTTAGGGAGCAGCTGAATTCCCCCGGTCTCCTTCTGTGGTCATGAGGCCCACGTTTCTGGCAGCCCGTGGACTTCCAGCGAATGGCAGCACCCAGGTTCCTTCCAGAGAAGGAGTCTCAAGGTTACAAAGGGGACATTCACTCATGTGTGAAGGGACGGGGGGCTTGGAACTTGGCTGAGTTGGTTCTGGTGTGTGACTTTCAGTGAGCCCGGAGCTGGGCAGGTCTAGTGCTCCCTGAGGAGCTGGTTAGGACTGTTCCAGGGAGTGGCGTGGGATGGCAGTAGGCAGGGACCTCGCAGGACATGGACAAGTAATACTTTGGTCTGGGGAGAGGGGTAGGGGACAGGCTGGAAGATTCCAGAGCAGCAGCCCATCCAGGGTTGTCTGACCCAGAACTGTTACCTCAGGCACCAGGCAGCCGTGTCCTTCGCCCAGACCTCTGGAGGTTTCCGGAGGAAGTAGCAGATGGGACTCGGCGCCTCTCTGTGAGCCTTGGAGTTTGGTCCTTTACACTGGAAACGGAACGTGCTCTGGGCTGCCTGCAGGCCCTTGGCTGAGGCCCCCAGGTTGCTCGGATTCCTTGATGTGGAGCCGTGCTGCAGCATCCAGGGGGCCACTTTCAGGTGACGCTCAGATGCACTCCGGAAAATATAAGCAAGAAATAGAATGCAGTACTCTTTGACCTTGTCCTTTCTTTCAGCTCTTTTAGGAAGTAGAGTCTTTTTAATACTAATTTTATTCTATTTTAATTTTTTTTGTCTTTTTGAGACAGGGTCTCGCTGTGCAGTTCAGGCTGGCCTTGACTGAGCTCACTTTGTAGCCCAGGCTGGTCTCGAACTAGCAACAATACTCCTGCCTCAGCCTCCCGAGTGCTGGATTACAGGCATGCGCCACCATGCCGGGCTTTTAATACCAATTTTAACAAAGGACTGAGGTGTGGCTTGGTGGTAGAGTGCTTGCTGCCATGGAGAAGGCCCTGTGTTTAATCCCCAGCACTGGAAAAATATAAAAAATGTGAGAGGGAGAGAGAGAGAGAGAGAGAGAGAGAGAATACAAAAACCACAGACCTTTCCTGGCCTGCTAGGGCAGCGGTGAGCTCTTCTGTTGCATTTCCAAAGATGACCAACGGAGGGCGCTCTGCACCCACGTTTGCCGCCGTCTTTCTCCTGCGCTTAGTCGTGCCTGTGGCTGTGGGAACCCTGCCCTCTTCTGCCCTCAGCCCTGGAAAAGATTCACTTCCAGCTATTTCTGATGTAATTTTGCGTCCCCAGGGAGGGCACCGTCCCCTTTCACAGTTGCGCTGTCTGTGCCGTTTGACATCTGTGTGTGCTGTCGTCTGAGCACGAAAGCCTGGCAGACTTGAGGGAGACGTGTCCTCTGAGGTTCTTAGAGCACACGGTTCAGACAGAAGAGGGGCCCGATGGGCATGCACATGCACTGTTACGTAAACGCCGAACAGAGTCCTGGTGCCAGGAAAAGCTGCCTGCCAGACTGCACACCTCCTGGTCCAGGCCCTGTGCCCCTTGGAGCAGAAATGAAAGGGACAGTTACAAACATGGGAGCATTCGGGGCTCAGTCGGAGGGCAGGACGCACTGGCACGTGCGGAGTGCCTTGTATCCCAAGGGGACATTTCACTTCCTTCCAGGGGTTCTCCCCCAGCCCCACAGGCTTCAAATCCTAGGGGGGCTGTTGCTGAAGAAGATAAATTACATTTATTGTGCTCTTACCTCGTGCTGGGCTTTGTGCTGCGTGCTTTTTCTGAGCATCACTTACCTCACCCTCCTCAAACCCCCACGAGGCGGGAGCCACTGTGCTTCTGAGGTTTTGTGAGGGCCAGGTACTGGCTAAGGCTCCCTCGGCGGGCCAGGGAGGACCCAATCTGACCCTGCACTCGGACTTGCCCATCCCTCAGGTTCTGCTGCTGGAAGGAGCTTCGCGCGGGCTGCAGTGCAGTCGCTCTTAGCCCAGGGCACTCCCAGGACCCAATAACCGGCTGCCCTCGAGTCCCTTTCATCTCCAGCTCCCTACCAGCAGCTCCTCTCCTCCTGCGCGCAGGTCTGACCAAGTGACTCCCTTCCTCGGCTCTGCCCAGCCTCTGCATGGCCAGCGGCTCGGCCTCGCACTGCTTGGGTTTGAGAAGCTGAGGGGGACCCCGGAGCAAGGCCTTAGCTCCCCCGTGCCCGTCCTGTGCACGCCAGCCTCCTCTTTGGGGAGGCGGCAGTGTGTGTACGGCCCGCCCACGTGCTGTGTGGGTTTGGTGACGCCATAGAGCCCCGAAGCTTGGCCTGCAGCCAGGCTTCAGGACCCGCGGGCCACCACTAGTACTTACGGCTAGGATTAGGACCACCACTACCATCCTGGTTTTCGCTCTCATTTTTCTCGCAGGAGCTCATCCTCCTTCCTGCAGCCGCAGATTTCCCACCCCCTCCAGCTTGCCTCCGCCCGCACTCCTACCCTGCAGCTGCTTCCAGGTAGTGGCCAGGGCTTCCCTTCCACGGCACGGGCCTTGCCCACCTCCTTCTAGACTGTCCCTGAATCCCGCGTCTGTGTTGGCTGTGTGCTCCACTTCCCGACCGGCGCTCCACGTCGTCAGTCAGCGCCCGGACCCAGCATCTTCTTCGAGGGATTTTGGGTGTCCTTGGCCCTTTTGCAGATGAGCCCCGTGAGAGGGACGCTGAGGGCAAGGGCTCGTAGGGGTGTCAGCTGTCCCGGTTACAGACACAGCAGGAAGGAGACCTTTGGCACCTGCTTCTCTCTTCCTTCTCCAGCTGGAAACGGGTTCTTGAACCTGGGCCCTGGGGACGTGTACAAGCTGAGGGGGGCTGGGGTAGTGCGAGGCCTGTGTGACACGGGGAGAGAAGGGGCTGCTGAGGGCTGCGCTGCCTTCTGTGGGGGCCGGAGGATGGGGTGGGGGCCAGCAAGCACGTTTTAAGCAGTTGGGGATTCAGTTGAGGGCAGTGGGGGGCCTGCGCAAGTGGCAACGGGCACACCCCAAAAACGTCCCATCTCCAAAGACCAGGTTGGGCTGCACCTCACACTTCCTGATCTGTTGCTGGCGGCTTGGGGTACTGGAAACACGTGTGTGCGCGTGTGTGCCTGTCACGCGTGCTCTCCTGTGCTGGTGACTCGTGCCTCCCCCCTCCGAGGCCCCAGTGTGCAGGGCAGTCTGCCTGTCATTTGAACCTGGTGGAGCCCACGGACTCCCGTAGCCACGTGGTGGCTGATGGCTGATGCTCCCCTTAGCATGCCTTGGGGAAACAGAAGAACCTTCCGTGGCCGTCTCAGCCGGAGCCTCTGAGCAGAGCCTTCTCTGGGAGCTGAGCAGCAGCATGTGATGAGCGACACATGGGCAGTCAGAGGACATGCTCTCCTGGACATGCACCTGGCCTGGGCTCCGGCTTCCACTCTGCCCGGCCAGAGGGTATCACGCCGCCCCTCGCCGGTCATTCCCCTGGCCCGCCTTGTCAGCGCTGGCTCTTGCCTTCATCTTGTACTTGGTAGTTTGTTGCGATACCCCCGCCCGAGGCTGTAACACCCAGGGGTGTGTGGCTCGCTCTCTGGCCAACACCTGGTCCCCGGGAGGTGCTGGGTAAAGGTGTTTTTTCCAGGGGGGGGGACTCACTCCGGGAAGTCAGCCGCTCACTGCTGTTCACCTGAGGCCCGTGCACTGTGTCCTGTCTTAGAACCTTGGTTTCCCCGTCTGTCTTTACAGAGTGCCTGGCACTGAGCTCTGCCCGCCTCCGTGCCTGCGGCACACACCTGGAGCAGCCAGGGTGGTGGAGCCGCGGGTGAGGGGCGGGAGGAGTGGTGAGCGACACGTGGGCGGTCAGAGGACACGCTGTCCTGGCCACCGGCCCCAGCGCTGCACCGAGCGAGGCTGCTTTTTACAGTGTGTGTCTAATTCATTTTAAAATCGTGCGTTCATGTTAGAGTATCTCCTTGTGTTTTTTTATTTTTCTTTAGAAGTCCTCATAGGTGAAGGCTGAAAAAATGACCATCATTGACCCAAAAGAAATACAATTTCCCATAACATCCTGGGTTTCTGGAAGGCAAACTGATGTTCCTTCTGCAGCTATGGTAGAGGGGGCTCTGGTCCTCACGGGGCCACCGAGGAGTCTGCAAGGGTCGCATTCCACTCTCCAGGGCCGGACCGTCTCTCTGTTTTCGTTTCTTCCCTTCGTAAGTCCATTCTAAGAGCCAAACTTATCCAAAATGTTATGCCTTCCTCGGTGGGCCCTTAGTGTTTCAAAACCTATAAATGTCTAGGGGGAGAATACTCGCTTGGTTATAGTTTCATGTTGGCAGCGAAAACTGAGCTTCATAAAACAGGCTTATGGTCCACTTGGAAAATGCACAGAGGGATTTAAAAAAGTTCTACCGCGATTGATATGACAGTGTTTTCTTTATCCTTTTTTAAGCCTGTGTAGACTGTACAGACTATGAAGTCACTGTGTAACTTTATTCCTAGCTTTTAAAGTCAGTATTCTAGTAGCATTGTTCTCTCCTGACATTGGCAAGTTGGAACAGTTCGAGGGGCTCACCCCCGTCCCTCCCGTTCTGTGACATACCACCCGTCGTGCGTCTGTCGCGCACCATCCGTTGAGGGCTGCTTCTGGGGGCGATGGGCTGGGGTCCAGGAAGACAGCTCTGGATCCACGTGTGCCAGTGGGGCCCTGTGTTTGGGCAGGTAGCATTGCAGCACAGAGCCAGAATGTCCACAGACATGGAGGGGAGCAGCAGGCAGTGGGGGCTCTGGGCGATGGCCCGGGCTGCCGTGTGTGCGTGCATGCGTGTGTGTGCGTGTGTGCATGTGTGTGAGACCTCCGGTGCGGGCAGTGGGGGCTCTGGGCGATGGCACGGGCTGCCGTGTGTGCGTGCATGCGTGTGTGTGCGTGTGTGCATGTGCATGTGTGCATGTGCGTGAGACCTCCAGGTGCAGGCAGTGGGGTCCAGTTCCATGGGCAGCCTGGTGTCTGTGAGGCCCGTCCCCGTGGGAGGCTGAGTAAGTCCCTGTGGAGCGGAGCTCCAGTGGGGGCTGCGGGCTGAGTGCTGAGGTGCACAGGGTCAGCTGTCCTCGGGACCTTAAAGCTGGCCTGGCCTGCTAAGCTGCAGAGGGGGCCGTGGGTCCAGAGCAGTGGGCTCTGACACGGGAACCTGGGGGTTCTTCACGGCATCCAGGCGGCTTCTGGAGGCAGAGGGGGGTCAGCGCTCGGGAGGCTCTCAGAGAGCTTCCCCAACATAGCAGTCCGCAAGGATCTATGCCAGGCCAGGGCTACCAACTTCGAAGGGGAAAGGGAAGAGGCAGGTCCCTAAAGTGAGGGGCCGAGGCAGAGCGGTGGGGAGGAGCAGAGACCCCGCAGGATGGGGCAGTGAACAAAGCCGATAAAAGTCTTTACCCTTAGAGAACTCAGTGGGGACGTCAGCAGGAAACAGTCAGATGGCGGGCAGGGCTGATGGTGAATAGGATGGAAACCACAGGGGCTGTGGTTCCCAGCAGGGTGGTCTGGAAGAGTCCTGCTGGGAAGAGACAGAAGGTTTTACTCGCTCACACATGCATGGAGGGCCTACCGTGTCAGGGCTTCGGCAACACTCCCACGTTGTCACCTGCCTCCCCTTAACAAATCTTCACCGAGAAATAGAACATAGTTTCTTGGGTTGCATGCAGCAGAACTGCAGTGCACATTTGTTTTTTAAAAAAAAAGAAGGCCGGCTTTTTATCATTGGCAAATCCAGTGACAGTCTGTAGGCCTGACTGTGTCCAGGTATCTAGTCCCTGTCCCCGGGAATCTGTCTCTCTTTTGGTCTCTTGCTCTGCTTTCCCCAGAGTAGTTTCCTTTTGTGGTCGGCTTTCTATACAAAATGCTCGGCCTGGCCCCAGGTTTCTGCCCCGTCAGCTCAGCTCAGTACTGCGTATCTTCGTTTCGCTCCAGCCGGACTTGAGCATCGCTGTCATCGGGCGGCTGGGTCAGAGGCCCCGCTGTGGAGTCTGGCACTGGTGCTCTTTGAGTCCCTAGGACTGTGGGCGGGGGAGTGGGTGTCCCCTCTCCCTGGAAATCAGGGTGCTATTGAGAGAAGAGGAGGGGCTGACTGCTAGGCCCAAGAAACTGTAGAAGTGTACCCCGGCAGTATTAGCCTCAGAGAGGCAGGAAGGGTGAGGAGAGCCTGTCACGAGGGGCCCCTCCAGGTCCCCACGGTCCCCACAGACCTGACCTTGCTCAGCTCCGTTTTCTGGGCTCTAAGTGAGGGTGATGAGCTGGCCTCTTCCCCGGAGCTCTTGATCCGTTTGAGCTTTAGTCTCGGCAGACAGACACTAACCACATTCCCAGGTTTGAAGCAGCACCGGGGTTGGATCCTGGTGAGACACATGGGTAGATCCGGCTTTTCGTCAACCGGCCTGTGTTGGGGAGGCGCCGGGAAGCTGTGAGGACAGAGGCCTCTGCGCTGCGCCCTGTGAGGACGGCAGGCCCGGAAGCTTTGCGAGGGGTCAGCCTGGGGTGGGAGGGGAGTGAACTCTGCTGCCGCAGACCCATGCTCCTGGCCGCAGGTTTACTCTGCCTTCACCTCCCAGCACGAACTCGCGAGCGGCGGTGTTCAAATGGCTCGTGGTCACCAGCAGCTGTGGCGGAAGCTGGCTGCACAGATGTCTGTCTGCGTCCATAGGGCACCGATTAGATGTCTGTCCAGAATTTTGCTGGAAGGTTTTGTCTCATCTTGACAGTCACGTACCAGTGCGCGTCTGGGGAGGGCAGAGCGAACGGCAGGCTGCTTTTCGGTGGCTGAACTGAGGCGCCTGACCGGCGCTTCAGTTGGCCGGACGTCTGCAGGGACCAGCATGGGTGCCGCTTGGTGGAGGGCCGAGGCCGCGTCTCCACAAAGCTAGACGCCCCCGACCCGGCTGAGCCCCCAAGCGCAGGCTGCCCCTCCATGCCACAGGAGCCAGAGCTGCCCATATTGTATGGGGGTGGGCAGTGCGCACAGCGGGCCAGAGGCCTAGGGGACAAAATTCCAGGGAGTGTAGGGATATGTCACATGGCAAGTGCAGGATTTGCCCTCACCTTGAGAGATCACCACTGGTGTAGTGTGGAAATTACCGGGCTTGGAGCCGACAGTATTGCTGCTTCCTTCTGGACCTGGCTTGAGCTACGTGATTTCGCTGTACCTCAGTGTCCCTGTCCGTATGTCTGAGTAATAGCGGCATCTCCTCGTAGGTTTCTGCCAGGTCCTTGCACCTAGAACACTGGCCGTGGGGGTACAGGTGTCGTGTGAGGCAGCTGCGGACTAGTAGGACACCGAGTGGGCCAGGGCTCACCACAGGTCGTGTGTGTCGCTGTGTCGGGCCCATTATACCCACTGTGGACACAGGCTGTTCGAAGCACGTTGTCTTAGGCAGGTAAGCTGCTCCTTCCCATTACCCTAGGTGGGTCCTATTATCCTCCTCATTTTATGAATGGGCAAGCGCATCCAGAGAGGTAAGTAGTCTGCCCACAGTCACGCAGCTAAGTGGTGGTTGTGGGACTTGAGTCCAGGCAGCTGGCTCTAGAGTCCTTGTTCTTAACCACGATACTGTTCTGTCTGCTGCCGCAGAGCTGTACCAAGAGCTTCCCGGGGGCTTAGAAAATGGCCTAAACACTTACTATACATTGAGCCATGTAAGCCCCACAACAATAAAGACTTTGAGGTCGCTGGTGTTACTGACGTACCAAATCCACATAATTCTGTTTTGCAATATCCTGGAACAGGCAAGTCCAGCGCCGCGCTGTGTGTCACACCCGGAGCTTGGCGGGGGCTCTCCTAAGAGCCAGGCCCTGCTGCCTGCTGTGGGAGCGGAGCGGAGTCCTCCGCCTGTGGGCGCATCCCAGAGCTCTCCTTGTCAGGATGTCCCTGTTTGCCATTATTTTGTCATAGTAATTAATCGTAAAGGGAGAGCTCTGGGTCACTTGAATGTTCTCGGAAAGTGCTGTCAAAGAGCTGTACAAGTAACCTGTGGGAATCTTTATTTATTTATTTATTTTTGTCTTTTTGAGACAGGGTCTCGCTATGCAGTTCAGGGTGGCCTTGAGCTCACTTTGTAGCCCAGGCTGGTCTCGAACTCACAAGGATCCTCCTGCCTCAGCCTCCTGAGTGCTGGGATTACAGGTGTGTGCCACCACGCCCGGCCTTCCTGTGGGAATCTTAAATCAGTGTATGCAACCTGTTTCCCCACATACAGTTCTTGCCCACATGCAGTTTTACCATACAGATTTGCTAATCTGATACCAAATGTGTTCTCGGATTTAAATTTTCATTTCGCTAGTTGTTCCAGTTTGTGTTTGCTTATTGGTTGTTTGGAATTCTTCTGTGAACTATTCAGCTTTTTTTTTTGTTTCTTAAGATAGTAATTTCTGATTATAACATTATTGTGTGCATATCATAAAATTCCAGGGAGTGTAGGGATATGTCACATGGCAAGTGCAGTGTCTGTCCTAACTTTGAGAGATCACCACTGCTGTAATGGGGAAATTACCTTTTCAGAATCTCCTAGAAATACCTCTCACTTGGCCTTAAGGACTGAAAGTTCAAGCCGGGCGTGGTGGCGCATGCCTGTAATCCCAGCACTCAGGAAGCGGAGGCAGGAGGATCATTGTGAGTTTGAGACCATCCTGGGCTACAAAGTGAGCTCAAGGCCAGCCTGAACTGCGTAGCGAGACCCTGTCTCCAAAAGACCAAAAAAAAAGAAAAAAAGACATTTAAACACTGAAAGTTCATTCATGGCCTTAGCATCTTAAAAGGTGTTTTGCTCAGTGGCATTTTTGTCAAATAAAGGTAGGTTTTGCAGCTAACTCTGTCTATTCAAGCTGGGTGTGGTGGGGCTTACCTGTAGTCCCAGCTACTTGAATGGCTGATACAGGAGGCTCTCTTGAACCCGGGAGTCTGAGGCTGGCCTGGGCAACATAATGAAACCTCATCTCAAAAACAAAACAAAAGTAAGCCTGCCTAATAAGACAAGCTTCGAGGGCCAGTGGCGGGTGCTGACTGTGAGCCCCACTGGCCATCCTCCGGCTTACCGCGCCCCTCTGTACGTGTGACCCGCTGGCCATGTCTGGCTCTGTGCTGTGGACGGGAGTGTGTTGTGCTGTTAGTGTCAGGTGCTACACTGTGGGCAGCGGTGGGCTACAGTCGGGCACCGTGGTGGCAGGGAATGCAAGCAAGAGTTGCTGCTTCTAGTCCGTCTGTCCTTTGTATGCCAGTCGGACCCCTTCTCAAAAGGGTTGTTCCCAGGCTGCTCATCACAGTCTAAGCAGCGGGTTTCCAGAGGCCAGATTCTTGCAAAGGGTCCCCAGTGAGCAAGTGCCAGGGCCAGAACGCAAGCCACGCCCTGCCAGGGCTTGAGAGCGAGGTGTGAGCTGCCCACCCCCAGATCTGTATCTCTGTGCCATCTCTGTATGAACCCCACCTCCTGCTGGCCTTTTTGCTCATTGGCTGGGCCCAAATGTATCCAGGGAGCTCCCGGCCTGGTGAAAACTTGAGCAAGTTGGGGGCAGGTAAAAGATGAGTTTGCAGGGGTGGCATCCCTGGATCAAGGCCTCAGAGAGTGGGACTGGGGCAACCATCTTTGCCGGGGCAACAAGGGGAGGTTGCCGTGGTTACAGCTATGGCAATGCTGATGCCAGCGCTGCCCCTGTTCCCTCGGGAGTCTGACTGGGAGCTGGAAGGCAGCGGGGTGCCCGAGAGCATGGGGTTTGCACTGCTGTGGTTTTAGAGGGGCTGTGTTTGACAGAAGTATTCGGGCAGTGCCAGGAACCGATCAGCACGGTTGTTCTCACTCCCCAGCTTGTGGCTCCTGAGTTAGGTGGCCAGACGACTCTGTCTGTAGCTGGGGAGTGCTCAGGGGCAAGAGAGGAGCCCCGGAATCCGCTGTCCGGTTCCTGCGGCGGCCGAGAGGCCTGTCCAGTGTCGTGTCTGTAACCCCAGTGTCACCGTGTCCCGCAGGACCCTTGTGAGGGTCCAGTGAGTTCAACACGGCGAGACCAGCAGAGCGGGGGCATTGTCCCGAGAACACGAATAGCGTTCCCTTCCCCCGCAGAGGCCCTCACCCCCACTCCCTTTTCTCAGCCGCCCTGGAGGGCAGCCAGGACTTGGGGGGCGGCTTGCGGCTTGTCCCAGCACCGAAGCCACCTCGCTCCCTGGGCGCCCTCGTGTTTCCCTTCCTTTTCCTCTCCCTGTGCTATAACAAGACTGCCGGGTCCCAGCTCCACCGCTGAATTTCACTGACAGCTTGGGAATAAACATGTTTTTATGTGTGGCCCCGTTCACTGCCAAAACCAGCATTTATGGAGCTCCTAATTACCTTGGAGACTGTGGTAGGTCCCGTATCAAAAGTCAATAAACTGCTTTAAGCAGTGCTGGCTAATTTAAGAATTCAGTGCTTAGCTGTTAGAATCAACAGAACGTTTATTAGAAATGGCCATTCTGTAGGACTCATTTTTAGGACTGAGATTTTCATTTTGGAGGTGTTGGGCCACCTACCTCCTGATTTATTAGCTTCTAATCGATACACTATAGGGTAAACTGTGGAATCCTTTTTCGGTCCTTCTTGAGCATAAAAACCTCAGGGAGTGTCTGTTAAGATGTAGGGAAGGGTGGTATCTATCATTTTTGAGTTAGAACTTTCTGGGATTTGGAAAGCATGAATGCATCTCCTTCCTTTTTGTTTATGATTTGGATATAGTTTGATAGAACAATCCCAAAGACAGCCTTTTGACTTTTATTTCTTTAGATTAAGATTGGAAAGATAGTTCAAGTTCATAGTGATTTAAAAAAAAAAACTTTTTTTTTTTTTTTTTTTTTGAGATAGGATGTCACTTTGTAGTTCAAGCTTGTCCTGAACTATCTATGTAGCCCAGGCTGACTTTGAACTCACAGCAGTCCTCCTGCCTCAGCCTCCTGAGTGCTGGCATTATAGGTGTGTGCCACCACACATACCTGGCTAAAAAAATACCTTCAAAGGAGTTTATTTTATTTTTTATTTTTCATTTTGTCTTTTTAAAATTTTTTTTTTTTTTCCCGGTACCAGGAATCGAACTCGTGACCTTGTACTTGCCAGGCAGGTGCTGTGCCGCTGAGCTAAATCCCCAGCCCCTTATTTTGTCTTTTTGAGACAGGGTCTTGCTATGCAGTTCAGGCTGGCCTTGAACTCACTTTGTAGCTCATGCCGGTCTCAAACTAGCAACGATCCTCCTGCTTCAGCCTCCTGAGTGCTGGGATTACAGGTGGGTGCCACCATGCCTGGCTAGGAGTTTATTTTAAAACACCAATGAAACGCAGCCATTAAAATTTTAAATTGAAATTATATTTTTAGTGAACTATAATATACACACTGGAAAGCAAACCAGTTTAATCTTCATGGATTTTTGTTTTTGTTGTTGAGTTGGGCAAGGGAGTGTCTTTCTGTGTTGTTCAGACCAGACTCCTGGGCTCGGATGATTCTTCTGCCTCAGCCTCCTCATTGGCTGGTGCTGTAGGCATGTATCGCTGAGCCCAGCTTTCATAGACATTTCTCTGCAAATGCAGACAAATCAGTAAATAAAACTAATCTCTGATCTCTGATTATTTTAAAAATCCATTTGCACTTCGTGTAAAGAGGAACCAACCCAGTAACACTGGCCCGGGCCTGGTGCGCAGCAGGCACCTGAGTTTCTGTCCCTTCCCTCTGCCGTGGTTGCTTCTGCAGTGATTCTCTCCTCTGTTCCTTGCTTTTTGCACTCTGGAGCCAAACTGCCTTTGTTGGAATCCTGGCTTTGACAGCTAGTACCTGTATGATTCGGGGCAAGTCCCTTAACCTCTCCAAACCTCAGTCTCTCCATCTGTAAAGTGGGAGTAAAAATGTACTTAGTCACAAAATTGTTCTGAGGACTCGGGGAGTTAATATTTATTGGTCACTGAGAACACTGTTAGGCATACACTGAGCGCTCTGTCCTTTTCTAAAGTATAAACCCTTAACAACTTAGCCTCGCTGACTGACTGAGATTGAGGATTCTTGCACCGCTTAAGACAGAGGTCAGTGGTGCTGAGAAGGTTGGGTGCCCCTGACCTGATCCCACATGTGCCTCGGTTTCTTTTTCTAGACGATCTGGGGGCGGCTCTGAGAGCTGGCTCACCTTAGGCAGAGTACGGACGTGGAGTCCTGGTGAGCAAAATACCCACTCAGGAAAGAACAGGCTCTCTTCAGGCAGAGCCTGAGAAAAACAACAGTCTGCTGCTCCTTGATTAAAGGGTAGAAAGCTAATTATTCTTTCCGGAGGGACACGGGGCTGCTCTCTGCCGGCCGAGGTGTAGGACTGGGACTTCCTTAGGATATAGAGGCCCTGCTCCCGCCTCCCCCCACCCCCACCCCCGTCCTGGTTCAGAGGAATGCAGGGGCTGTGGCTGCAGGGGTGGGGGGCAGTGAGCTTTGTGCTTCTGAAAGCAACACCTAAACATTTCAGAAGCGTCGTTTGTAGATTAGCACTTTGACCATTAAAAAAAAGGTTTTTCTTACAGTAGATTTTCAAAAGAACTCTGCTAAAAAAAATCCATTTTAAAATATTCTATAATTTCTGCTAATTAGACCAGCTTGTAGCTTGTTTAAATGTTTGATGTTTGGGGCCCTGGGTGCACGGATGATGAAATGGATGCCCACAGGGTAGTAACCGGGAAACACACCTGTGCGCATAAATGCTCTGTAGGTAAGGGCGGGGAAGGCAAAATTCCACCTGAGGATAATTTGTGTGCATTTGGCGTCATCTGCTATACCATACTTTTTTTTTCCTTTTGTTTTTTTGAGACAGGGCTTCCCTGTAGTTCATGTTGGCCTTGAACCCGAGGTGATCCTCCTGCCTCAGCCTCCCGAGTGCTAGGATCACAGGTGTGTGCCACCATACCCAGCTCCTGCACCATACCCTTAGGGATGAGAAGTTCCCACTGGCCAGTGCTGCCTGATTGCAGATGTCAAGAAAGTTAAAGAAAATCTTAGAACTATTCAGCATGCATCTACCATATGTAAAACACTAAAGCACCTGCCCTCAGGAACTCACTCACACTGAAAGACTTCAGAGGACTGACGGAGACCTGCGATCTCTGTCACCTTCTGCTTCACACAGATAATGCTCTGCGTGACCTGGGGACGCGAGTCTCGGCTCTCCTTCCTACCCATTCGAGTGCCCGGGTCGGGTGGCCAGGACCCATCACTTGGCCTCTGGGACGCCCCTCCCTCCCTGGTTTCCCTCCGCCTCGCTGGGGCTTCCCTGTTCATGTAAGCAGGTGGCTTTGGAGTGTAATGCTTAGGGCTGAGGATACAGCTCAGCGGCACGGCGCCCGCCTGGAACGTAATGCCGGCCCCACGTCCCTGCTAGGGGGCTTGTGTCATTTCAGCCGAGACACATCTGCTCTTGATTTGTGTCCCCAGAGCCGCTCCTCCTCCCATCTTTCCCAGCTGTTGAGCTGATGTTGTTGGAACACCCTTAAACTCCTGAACTTCGCCCTCGGTGTCCAGTTCCCTGGCGGATCCTGCAGTCCTTACCGCCACTCTGTTTGCAATTCCACTGCTTCTCACCACCGCCATGGCCACCGTCCAGGTCTCGGCCGCCCCTCACCTGGGCCCCTTGGGAACCCCCTTATCTCCCTGCTATCCTCCCTCGCCTCTGGAGCTGTCTCCACATGCCCGGAGAATAAACCTTTGATTGTTCCCTCCGATGGCCTAGCGGCCTCCCGTCTCGTCCCTTTGAACCTGCAGACCTTGCTTGCGGGAGTCCCAGCTCCTCCGTGACTCCGTCCTCCGCTCGCCCCTGACCCACCGGCGTGACCCGCCGAGGCCGAGCACGTCCTGCCCCAGGAGTGCTGCTGCACCTAGACTTCCCTCTTCTTGCTCATCTCTATTCAGATGTCATTCTTGTCCCACGCCGTCCGCACAGCGCAGCAGCCTCTCCCGCTGCCCCTTCCTCGCTCTGTCCGTGTGGGTCCCTGTAGAACGTGTCACCTCCTGACGGAAGCCCGGCACGACAGGACCCTCTGCCGACACTTGTGCCTGGAACGGTGCCCGGCGCGGCGGACGCTCAGCAAACATCTAGAGCCGACGCTGTCGTGTGCTCGTCGTGAGCCAGGGCACAGGGAGTGCTGTGTCAGGATCACTTCTTCACGCCTCACACATTCCCTTTCCAGGGTGGACGCCGGGTGTGGGTTCGAACTCAGGTCTTGGAGCCTGCGGAGCCTGTGCTGCCACCGCCCGGAGTTCCCAGTCTCCTGCGGCCTGGCCTCGGGCCAGAAAGGTTTACAGGGGCCGCCAGCCTGCGGAGATGGCACGAGCGCCCTGGGGCTGTCCGAAGGCGTGAAGCAGGGCCGGGGGCGAGGGCCTTCCTCGCGGTGTGTGCCTCACGGTGGGCCGAGTCTCTTGGGCGCGTGGGGTTCTTTTTGTTGTTGTTTGAGATAGGGTCTTGCTCTGTAGTTCAGGCCGGCCTTGAGCTCATGGTGGTCTCTGCCTCAGCCTCCTGAGCGCTGGGATCACAGGCAGGTACCACCAGCCTGGCTAGTGCTGGGGTTTTAATCTGCCGAGGGCAGTTCTGGCGTTTTGTGGGTACTTTCTTCTGGGTGAGAAAGCAAGGGACCTGCACAGGGCAAGTGAGGTGGAAGCCGCGGGAGACCCAAAGTGCTCTCCAAGCCCTGAGGGAAGGTAGCTGGCGTCTGGCCTGCCACCGGGGCTGTCCGCCGCACAGCTCTAGACGAGCAGCTGCGGGCACCTGAGCGGAGAGTGCCCATCTGGGCTCCCGCTGGGGCTGGGGGAGGCCTGGGGACACGCGACAGCTGAGGGGCAGCCACCCACGGCCCCCGTCAGACCTGCCAGGCGTCCCTGCGCACCCATTCTCCAGCTGCTTATTAGACTCCTGTCAGTGGGAAGAGGCAGCAGTGAGCCCCTGCCTTCCGGAGTTTGTCCCCCAAAGGGGCCGACTGTCAGAGTACCTGTGCTGTGCCAGGCACCAAGCGCTGCACGTATGTTCATGCGTGTAACCCTTACAGCAGTGCTTCAGGGGGTGCTGCTCTTACCCCCGTCTCACAGATGGGGGACCTGGGGATCAGAGAGGGTAGGTCACTTGCCCAGTGTCACAGCCGGCAGAGGTGGCCCCAGCGTCTGTGCTCTTAACCACGGGGCTGCACTGCCCGTCGACAGCCCCACTCGGGAGGCATTGAGTTACATTGCAGTTCTTCCTCTGGAAGATGGAGCTCATGGAAATTTGCTCTGAGGACACGAGCTTTGCAGGAAGCCACAGTGCAAAGGGGGGTGCAGCAGCATGGCGTGTGGGGCGGGAGCAGGAGGTGGAAGAGGTGCCACCGTGACTCTTGGCGCAGGGTGGGGCTGCAGGGGCAGAGAGAGGAAGGCGCGGGGGAGCTTGTCACTGCTGGACAACTCAAGTAGACGCGTGTGTCCGAAACAGTGACCCATGGGGATGGTGAGATTGTGTGACCAAGGGGTTTCCACCCGCTCTCCCGCTGTGCGGAATGCCTGCTCCCACTGCGTGTCGTTGCAGAATTACCTCCTCGGGAGTAGGTCGTGGGATTTTCTCTTATGATATTGTGTAATGATTTTTTTTTCATTAAAAAATACGTATATAATCTTTTAATTTCCTTGAAAATATTTTGTTTTGCCATCACTTGTAAGAAAATTGTGGTAAAGTACATGTAAAACATCGCCATTGGAATGGTTGTATTTACCATTTTAAAGCATATCATGATTCAGTGGGATGAAATAATCCACAGTGTTGTGCACCCAGTATAACCGTGTAATTCCAGATCCTCACCTAATCCCAAAGAGCAGCACCCAGAGGAAACTGTGCAGTCATTAAATGGTTATTCCCCTCTCTTCCCCTAGTCTCTGCCAAATACTAATCTACTTTTTTCCTTTGTGGACATTTCATACAAATGGAATCATACCATATGTAGCCCTTTGTGTGGTCTCCTTTCCCTTTGCATGTTTTCATGTAGTAGGTATCAATATTTTGTTCTTTTTGATGGCTGAATAATACTCCCTTATGTGGATATACCACATTTTATTTATTAATTCATCAGTTTATGGACATTTCATGTATTCCTTTTAAAAAAATTACTCTATTATGAGATAGGTGCAAGACACTTTGCTACATGTTGTACCTTGAATGTATAAAGCATTCATAAATTTGAAACGTAATTGAGCAAAAGACCAGAATAGGCATTTTATAAAAGAGGAACAACAAATACAGTAATTTAATGGATTTAGCATATAATTTAAATTTTTTTTTTTTGTTAATTCTGGGATTAATTTGGATACAGCAGACCTGTTTATTTAGTGACAGGTCATAGACATTGGTCTGGAAGAGTCCTGTTGGGCAGAGTGACGCTGGGGGAGAGTTGCCCCCAGTAGGTTGTTTGTTTATTTGTGACCTGAAGTAGGTTGGTGTTTTTTGTGACCTGAAGATAATTTCCTTTGGTTTTTCCAAAGGTTTTCTAAACCTTTGGTGAACTATTTCGCCCTTCTGGGTGTTTCTGAATTCAGATGGATCCTGAAGTATTTTGCAGCCTGCCACACTTTTGCTGTTGATCTCAACTTGCACCTTTTGGTTGGTCACCGGCTGCTGAGGCTTAGAACAGTGGATTTCCAGTGTGAGGTCCTTCGCAACTCCACGTGTCACTTGCGGCAGCCCCGGGCCACACGTGGTGCCTGAGCACTTAAGACGTGGCGGGGCCAATTAAGATGTGTGCTACGTGTGAAGTGCGCTTCGGATTTTGAAGACTTGGTATGGAAAAATGCAAACTGGCTCTAAATACTTTTCTGTTGATTGCATGTACCTGGATATATTGGGCTCGATAAACTGTGTTGTTAGGGCTAAGCTGATCTGTTTCTTTTACTTGCTTTTCTTATACTGTAGTTTTTGCAGTGCTGACCATTGAACCCCAGACCTTGCACGTACATGCTAATAAGCACACGCTCTACCCCCGAGCTGCCACCCCGGCACCTCTGTTTACTTTTAAAATATGACTGGTAGAACATTCGAAATGACGTAGGTGGCTCTCGCGATGTTTCTACGGCAACGGTGCTGCTCCCTGAGGAGCTGGCCCCAGGTGGAGAACGAGGAAGGAGACATTTGTGCGTCCCTTTGTTCAGCACCTTGGAAGTGCCGCGTGAGATGGGGCCGCGGGGTGCGGAGGCCTGCAGGAGCCTCCCCGCGTCTGCTGTCACGCAGGGTGCCCTACTCCTTTGCTCTCCCTCGTCCGAGGGGCCTCGCTAGGAGGCAGATCTCATCATGAACTCCCGCTGTGTGACTCTGGCCCCGTCGCCCCATGACCAATCCAGCCTCCCCTCCTGCTTCTTCGCCTCCTTCCCCACCTGCCCGGGCTTTTGATGAGTGCTGCTGTAGTTTCATTTCCATCGCTGTGCTGCCCATCCCCGGCTGGCCCCGTGCTCGGCCCCTGTCAGCGGCGGTCTGCATGGTCCTGCCTGACCTCCTGTGGAGAATGCCCGGGCGTTACGTAGCCTGTTTCCTTGCTGGCTCCTTCCGCTTCTTCACAGGCGTCATGATGCCCTTTGCGTCCGAGCTCTTGATGCTGTCTCCTCTGGAATCCGCTGTCTCGCTTTGCACTGATCTCTGCTCACTAGCAGCTTCCCTTTGGCCTGGCCAGCTTTTCCCTTTCCTCGTGACTTGGTGGCTTCCTTCTCTGTCAGGTCTCATCGAGGCCACATTTCCTCGGGTGGAGATGGGGTACTCTCTGGCTCCCCAATCTCAGGTTGAACCCCTTGGGCTCACGCATGGTCGCTTAAAGAAGCTCATTACCATGTTGTAATTTGGGAAGGGGGCTTGGTCTGATTATCTTATTGTGAGGACAGGAAAGCAGGCACGGAATTCGCCTTGTTTGCTGCTATATTTCCAGTGTCTGATGCCATGCCTGACATATAGTAGGTGCTCAATAAATATTAGTGGCTAAATTAATGGTCAAATAGAAGATAGTATCCTCCTGAGTAGAGTATAGTCTTATTCCCCCAAAGCAAAGCTCTCTCGGGGCTCATTCTCAGCAGGACTGCTGCAAAGGAGATTCACCCGGTGACTGAGCCACCATACGGGCTGACCATTTTGGAGGTTCTGATTCTTTTTTGCCATAATTTATCAGAAAATAAAAAGTTGGAGTTGCAGCCTGGCCTGGGGTCTGATGAGAACCCGCTGGCAGGTGACGATGCCCTTGCGCTTTGGTCTGAGACAGAGAGGCCAGAGCGAGTCACTTCCTGTCCTGCAAAGCGCCTCTTCACAGTGAGCTGCTCCACAAAGCGCTGGGTTCCCCTGGCTGCCGCCTGCCACTGTCCTGGAAACAGAGACTACAAACTTAAGTGAAAGATGGCATTACCTTCGCAAGTGGTCCAAAATGCCCGGCAGGGTGGCACTGTCTTGGTTTTTTTTTTTTTTCTTTTTTTTCTTTTTCTGTCTTTTTGAGACAGGGTCTCACTATGCCATTCAGGCTGGCCTTGAGCTCACTTTGTAACCCAGGCTGGCCTTGAACTCGCAATGATCCTCCTGCCTCAGCCTCCCGAGTGCTGGGATTACAGACGTGCGCCACTGTGCCCAGCTGGTGGTACTATCTTTGGTGCAGTGTTCTCTTATAAAGTGTATCTGCTTGATTTTTCCAGTAATGCTATAATTATCCTCGTGGATATAAGGAGGTAAAACAAAAAGTAGAATGGTAAAGTTTTGTTAGCGAGATGCTCTGGGCTGAGAACTCAGACATTCAGAGGTTAAAATGCACACGTCCTGCTGGCTCAGGCCGTGTCTTCGGGAGGGACAGAGGCAGGAGGGGAGTGTGAGGGGGACTCTCTTCATGATCGCTCCCTGTGCACGGTGTGGCCATGCTGTTACCCGATACAAATACTTAGATCGCGCCGAAGCTTTTCTTGTATTTTGCTTTGTGTTACATCTAATCTCTAAGAAGCACATGAAAATTTCTTTGGCCCAACAATAGCAGATACACCAGTGGTAAGGATAACTTCATAATGTCAACAGCTCACCCTCACTGGGTTAAAGAAGGAGCCTTCTCAGGAATAACAGTATAATATAATAATAATAATAGCTAATTTCAGTACCTATTAAGCACCAGACTCTCTGCCATGAATTTTATATAGTGCCTTTATTTATTTATATATTTATTTAGGTACCAGAAATCGAACTCAAGACCTTGTGCTTGCCAGGCAGGTGCTACACTACTGAGCTATGTCCCTGGCCCTGTAGTACCTTAATTTAATTTAATCTTTCCATTTTGCAAGAAGGGATGGATGTCCCCACACTGCAGATAAGAAAGCAGAGCCCCAGAGGGAGGAGAGGTGGGTAACTGCTTCAGTCCCCCGTGAGAGAAAGGGAGGCAGCGACTGTCCAGCCCCACGTGCCCCCACAGCAGAAGCAGCCTAAAGGTCTGCGCTGGAAGCGGTTGCTAATCCTCGTCTCGGGATGATGAGCGTCCCATTGGCTTTCGCACGGTGGCGAGGAACCTTCTGCGCTAACCCCGAGGCTTGTTGCCGCTGGCCTCGTTCTGGATTCCAGGCACGTACGCTTGGACTTGAGATCCCGGGTGGTGGTGGAGGGCAAGAGGGTTAGGACTAAACACTAGGGCTGGCCGGGCCCATCTCTTGGTTGGTCTCTGGGCAGCTTCCCCAGCTGAGGGGTGGACCCACTTTGTGCAAGGATGCCGTGGGCTGACAGATGGCCGCTGACGCCTTTTCCCTGGCTGTAAGGCGGAGTAGCGTAAGGCACTGTTAAGCTGGACGCTCTCATGAGGAGCCTGGGCCTTGCTCTTTCCGGGTACCCTGCCTGTCCGGGGCGTTCTCTCACGTGAGGGGCGCCGTGCCCTCTAGATGCTCCAGGTGCGTGGCGGCTCCTGTGACTTTGGCATGAGTGTGGACCTCTCTATGCCTTGGTTTAATCCCACCTGCAAGGTGGGGCACTGGAACTGTTTTCCCATTATAACATTATATATGAGATCAAATTAAGTTTTTTCAAATCAGATTTTACTGGTATGTTTTAGATATACATAATGATCACATGCATCGCGGAGAATCTGTACCTGTGCGTGATGTAACTTGATTCTTTCTCCCATCCCCCTCCCCCTTCAATTCTCCCCCCTCCCTCCAACTTTTCCTCCCCTCCCTGTTTGCAAAAGCTTTGTTTCCATGTTTTCCTTCTTTTCTCATTTTTAAAAAATTCTCCCTTCTTTCCGTTCTCCTTCCCCTCCCTTATTCTCCTCCCTGTTTGAACATTTTCTTCCTATTTCACAATACTTAATATCTATTTTGGTCCTTATTTACACTTTCAGTTTCTTATACCAGAGAAATAATGTGGTATTTACATGTGTCTGATTTATTTCACTTAAGAGTATGCTCTCAAGGTGCGTCCATTTACCTAGAAATGTCTCAAGCTTTTCCTTCTTTACGGCAGAGTAGTACTCCATTGCATAAAAAAAATCACATCTTTTTTATCCATTCATCAGTTGATGAGAATTTAGGCTGTTTCCAAGATTTAGCTATTATAAACTGCCATGGACTGTAAACATGGGTATGAGATTAGCTACTAAATATTAATATATACTTTTGTAAGAATACATTACCTATTAGCTGCTGCTATTACTATAATTACCTTGTATTTTATTTATCTCTTTTTGTATGGTAGAGCCGAGCAACACTTTTACTCAGGTCCAGCATACTCCAAAGCCTGGCCACCTGTCACTGTGCTTTCTGCCGGCTGTATTGCTGATTACAGCAGAGAGCTGAAGATGGAGGTGGTGCTTGTGTAACTAACAGCACGGCTTTGGTGCATCGGAGACTGAGACCTCCAGGAGAGCCCCAAGTGGGCCTTTTTCAGGGGTGCTTCTCAGTCAGCTTGAGATCTGAGAATCTACAGTGACAGGCATCACGTTTGGGTGTGTATGTGCGTGATTTTACCCCTTCATAAGAACATTGGGAAGGGGTTCTTGTCGGTATTTTGGCAATTATGGAATTTCATTCCATTTGAGGAAATGAAAAATGGGGTTTTTCGGGGGGGGCACACCCCGAGCTCCTGCCCTCACCCACCCCGAAGCTGCCTGCACCTCTCCTAGGAAGGTTGATTTGCGCTGAGAAGTTGTCAGAGAGGAGGCCAGGGTCACCTTGTTAGGCGGCGGCTGCGGGTCCTGCTGATAATCTCTGTACGAGCATGGAGCTCAGGTGAGGCCTCTGTGGAGGTGTTGGGGCGCCCTGGTGGGAACGTGTGACCAGGGAGCGTTCCGGGCAGAGTGGAGGCCAGGAACAGCATCCAGGGGTGTCCATTTGGGAACTGCTCGTGGGTGACAAAAAACAAAGGTTGGGAATTTACTCTGACTCTTTGGTCGCATCCAGATTGTGCTTTAGGTTTTATTTTTCTGAGTGAGAGCTGACTGCGCTCTATTTTTCTGAGGGAGAGGTTGACTAGTCATTTGACTTCTGGAGGGGCTTTCCTCCTGACGGTTGGGATGGAGTTGGGAGTGAATTCGGAGACCGAAGACAGCAGAACACTCCAGCCACCTGCTTTGCCTGCGCCATTGTCATGGTTTGTGTCTGGATGTCCCCACAAAGCCTCATGCAGCCATGGGGCTGGCTTCTAGAGTTTATGACTGATTCATGGTCCAATGCTGGGATCATGGGTGTGAGTGCTATACCCGCTGCCCTGGGGCAGGTAATTTGCACACGGTGTAAGGGAGGGAAAGAGGCTGCTTGCTGCCACTCCTCCTATTTGCTCCTGTTGCTTTTGTGGTTTTCCACCACCAAGAACGGTTGCCCTCTGCCATGTGCCGCTCTGCCCTGGAGCCAGCTGAGTATGGACTGAAACCTCCACAGACTGTGAGCTAAATAAACCTTTCCTGCCTTAATTCCAGGTGTCAGGTATTTTGTCTCAGCAACGAGAGAAAAGTAACCAAGGCAGCCATTGCTTCAGATATCTTTCTTTTTGATAAATCTGCATTTGAAAACAATGATTTCTTCTGAGCATCTAATCAATGAATAAAGAACCTGTCCTTTCTCCTCTTCTAGACCTAAACGGCAGCGGCAAAACAACTTTCCCATGTTTCCTTCGCCTAAAGCCTGGAATTTCAGAGGGGTAAGTGTCTGCCCTGGGTGGCCTCTATTCTGGACCACACTGCAGCCTCCAGAGAGGTGGAGGTCACGGGTTGCTTTTCGAGGGAAAGTTTCTACCCAGAATGCACTGTGCTTGTCTCCTGGGGGCGGTAGTGTGTGCTCCAGTGGTGGTGGCTTAAGCATCCCCGTGGGCATCTGCTGACACTGGCCTGCTTGAACATCACAGGCTGTAGCATCTTGTGGAGGAGAAGCCAGGAGGGGTCAAAGCCTCAAGCTCTCCATGCAGGGTCTGTTAATATGCAGAGTGAGGCCTTCAGACGGGCTTTGTTTTCCAGACGTCTGTAAGTTTAAACAGGCTTTCAAGGGAACCATAAAGGTTTCCTAAGCACAAAACAAAGAGTGAGGTGGAAACTCCTGTCCTACCAGGTGGGCTTTCTGGTAGCCACGGTAGTGGTCATAGGGCACAGAGGTCCTACTGTGTGCTAAAATGACTTTAACAGGGTGGGGGACCCTTGCATCTGTGGTGAGTGCTCTGAGCTGTTTGATGTGGGGATCCCCCTGCTCATCATGAACCCCTATACATGATGCTACTGGCCTACCCATTTCATCCCTGGGGCTAAGCCTTGATATTTTCTCCTCTGAGAAGTCTTCACCACCCTCCCCTAAACCTGTTCCCCTCCTTGTACCCTGTAACTTTTAATCAGTGTGCTTGGTCAGCACTTACTGAAATCTGAGATCAGATGCCCTAAGGGGCAGGTGTGTGGAGACCTTGTCAGTTTATCTTCTTTTTACTGTCATGGGCCGAGAACAATGCCTGGCGTATACAGGCTTAATATGTTTTTTGAATGAATGATTCTCTCACATCCTTCATATACAAAATCTGCGTATTGCCTTTAGATTGGGCTTCCAGTCCAAGTCTTCAGTTTTCCAGTACTGACTGGTTCCAGTCACAGCTTAAAATCTTGTGTAGATTTTGTCATTTTCCCCATGTGTCTTATTAAAAGTAAATGTGAATCATGGCACTATTTTAGGTCAGCTTACAGTGTTTCTTTCCGCTGAGTACGAAGAACAGTGTGTTGACTTCTGAAATAGGTGTGCGTGGCTTACAGAATCCAAGCCCCATACCTCCTCGGGTTGTTTACGTTTTTGTGGATAAGATACCCATTTCCTGAAGTGTGTACGCTTGGGTGATGATGACCATTAAGTGAAAAAAGCTTTGTGTGATCAAATAAATTTGGGACACACTGAGTGCCCTGCGTTACATGTGTTCACCACTGCAGAATTTCTCAGAGCCTTGGGTGTGGCGGTGTGTACGAAGATCCCCTGAGAAGAGTTGATGGAGTTTGCGGCATTTCCCAAAGTTATTGACCCCAAAAGCTTTTGTTGACCAAATAGTCTGTGCACAATTTGGAAGTTGACATTTAGAGTCAGCTCTGTAGCTCTCTTGCTGATTGAGTCGTGGTCCTTAACTATGGGTGGTGGGTATATGCAGGGCGGTAAGCGCTGAGTTTGCTTAGGGACTCTCCTGGCTTTAGCACTCAGAGTCCTGTAGCTCCGGAATCCTGTGTTCCAGACTAACTGGGCTGACTGCCTTTGAGACCTCTTCAACTATTTCCTTTTTAAAAACATTCTGTGAAGTTTGGAGCTCGGGTCTGGTCTCTAGAACTTGCTGCCCAAAGGAACCGTTAGGTTTAGCGGTGGTTTAAAGGACCCTCTGTGTGCCTCAGCCTTACCAAGTCTGTCTGAGACAATAGCATTTACAATTAGTCATTCGCTACATCGGGGATGGGGAGGCTACCCCTAGCTAACTGTAAATAAGTTAAATGTTCAAACCTAATGGCATGTTGACTTCACGTTCCTGTAGCCCTCCAATTCTTAGCCAGCTTCCAAGAATTGCCCGGTCATTAAAATTGCTTGCGTAAATAGAGTCCATTCAGTAGTTAGATCAGCTGTGATGTTTATATTGGTCTCTTGTACCCGCTTTGATTGCTTCTGGCCCTGGGGCTTCTTGGTGAGGTTAGACAAACTGGCATCAAGATATACCAGAGGGAGAGGTTGGGGCCTGGCCGGCTGCCGGATCCCTCCGTGGCCAAATCCATCTCTCTGCGCCTTGGAGAGGAAACCTCAGTGACCTGGCGGAGTAGAAGGGAGTCCAACCGGGTGGAAACACCTTCACCGCCAGCCAGGGCAGCTCTGTAGTCACCAGCACGGTAACCGAACGGGGTGAGGGATCCGGAACACCGGAATGGAGCTGGAGACATCGTCTGGCTGCTACGTTTTCCCTAACGAAATCTGACTCTTGGGTCCGTGGGACGGAGCTGGGCATGCTGTACTAGGGCGAGGTACTCCCTGAACACTTTGTTTTTTCTTTATTTGGAAGGTTTTAGAATCTCTGTGCTAGGAAAATTTCCGTATTTATATACGTGGCCGCCGAGAAAAGCATTATAAGCACTTACAATTCCATTCCTCCTTACTTTGCAAAGAAAAAGGACCCTGTGTGCAGAGCATGTGCGGATCCGGAGGGCTCCGGGCCTGGGGACGGGATGATGAGTGGATCGGAAAAGGCAAGAGAGGAGCCACGTTCCTGCAGACGAGAAGTGAACAGGGATGGGGGGTGTGGGCACATCAGGGAGGTGCGCAGGAGCTGGCTCGGGAAAAGAGAGGAGATTTCAGAGTGATTGTAGGCAAGTCCTCTGGAGAGAGTGGTGTTGTAACCCCCTCCTCACCTCCCTGGGAATGTTCCCTGCAGACCTGAGCTGGTCCTCAATGCTTTCGGGGTTGCCCTCGCAGTGCTCCCTTACCTGCTGGAGCGTGTGCATGTGCAGAGGTGTGGAAGGGCTGGTGACGCGCGGCTTTCCCGGCCTCTCTGCTTCCCATGTGCTGTGGCCCTTTCCAGGTTGTCACTGATACTGCAGTTTGCACGTGGGCCCCTCTTCTCTTGCAGAACCAAGGAGGCAAAGGCGTTGGGGGTTTCCGACCTTCCAGGAACCCCCATCCCCCAGGGTAGGGGTGGCCCTGTGCCTGTCTCTCCCCAGTCCCCATGTGCTACAGATACCTTCATGGAGAGAAGCTGAGAGGGTGGTTTGGGTTGGGGGGATCTTGGTGGAAACATTTAAACCACAGCAAAGCCAGAACAGAAAGGGAGGGATGGGAAGGCCGGGGAGGTGGACCTGGCTGGGGGAGTATCTTGCTCCCAGGTGGTCTTCTGTCAGGTACACACTGCACATCTGGTCCCCATCTGGCTGGGGAAATGCCGAGCTTAGAATTTCCACCCTTCCTGGTGAAAACGTTTTGTACAGCTCCTCCTGGGGGCGGTGGGGGCGAGGAGCTCACACTGGAACTGCAGAGCTCTCAAGAGCACAGCTGCTACCGTTAATGCTTAGCAGGGCTCCACTGCGTGCAAAGCATTGTTTTAGGCACAAGAGCTGAGGTTTAATTAACCACTGACCAACTTTCAGAGACTTTCTGTCTCCTCTCATTCCTGGTCTTTACTTTTGCCAAGGCCATTTGGGAAGACATTTTTAAGTTCTGGGACTTCGTAGAAGTAGCCCCAACCCTTTAATTCTTAGATGAGGAAAAGGAGGAAAAGGAGGCCTAGTGTATTACTCAGGACACTTGGTTACAAGTGATAGAAATTCAGTTAAAAGTAGCTGAAGTGCAAAGGGGGAATGGATAGCTCACATGACGAAGGTGAACCGAGGTAGCTTCTGGCACAGCGGTGTCGAGGGGTATTCCCCTCCCAGCGTTGTCACTCTCTGGGTTTTTCTCATCGTTTCCTACTGCATGTGGGCTGTTTTGGGAAGGACGGGATGGCTACGCAGCTCCAGAGGAAAGGGAGAAGTTTGTGCTTTCAGAGTCCACCTAGGAAATCCCAGGGTAGTACTGTGATTTTCCCAGACTTGGGCCACGCAGCTGTAAGTTGGTGGTGTCGCTCCAAGTGCAGGGTTCAGGAGTAGGACGTTGTCCTCTCACGCTGGGTCCCGCGCCTTCTCTATGCTGCGTCCGTTTTGTAGTGGCACCTGTGAGAACGGGAACCGCAGCTGTTCGTCCCAGCTGCCTGGCTCCTAGCGCGCGCTTACATTATACCAAGCTCTGTAGACTGTTTTCTCCAAATGGTCCTTTCCAAAGCAGCCAGAGGTGACTGTAATTCCCGCTTCATTCTCCCTCTGCAGATGAGGAAGTAGAGCGTACATGGAACCTAGGCTCAGGAATTTAATTCTTTCTGTGACTCTGGTCATAGAATTTGTTCCATGATTCTGTTTGCAACTGAATTCCAAGCAGGGTGCATACCACCGTTACTTTTCCACTGCCGAGTAACCAATTACTAATTTAGTAGCTTAAACAACCCCCGTTCTTTCCCTCATGGCTCTGTAGAGCAGAAGTTGGGGCGCATGAGACAGAAATCAAGGTGTGAGGTGGGGCCCACAGTCTTCTCCCCCACTTGTGTAGGCTACTGCAAGAATCCGGTGCCAGGTGGTTGCCAGGAGGTACATGTCCTGGCAGGCTGTTGGACGGGGGTGCTGCCCTCCTAGGTCCCTTCCATCTGCAAAGCCAACAGTGGAGAATTCTACATCAAATCCTTGATGAATTCCTTCTGAGGGCTCACCAGATTAAATTAGGCCACACAGCTAAACTCTCTTTTGTTGACCTCAAAGCCCATGATCAGGAACCTAATCATGTTGCAGGTGATATCCAACTCTGTTCTCAGGTTCCATCTGTGTTCAAGGACAGAGGATTACACAGGCTATGTCCACTAGAAGATGGGGACTTTGGGGACCAGCCTTAGATTTCTGCCTACTCCAGAGGTGTAGAGAGGAGAGAGCTTGCTCAGGGTCAGACAACAGGTGAGTAGTAGAGCCTGTATTTGATCCTAACCTCACTCACTCTAAAACCGATGTTTATTTGTTCATTTGTCTGTCTGTCTGTCCATCCATCCATCCATCCATTTATTTGACAGGGTCTCACTAAGTCATTAAGTTACCCAGGCCAGGCTTAGACTTGTAATCCTCCTGCCTCAGCCTCCCAGAGTGCTGGGATTACAGGCATGCACCACTACACCTGGCTTAAACCATGGTTTTTTTCTTTTTCTTCAATCAGATTTTATTGGTACATTTTAGATATACATAATGATGACATTTATCCTAGAGAATTTGTACCTGTACAACTTTTTGCCCCATTCCCCTCCCCTCCCCCCCCATTTACAGAAGCTTTGTTTCCATATTTTCAAATGGCACCTTTTTGCAACTTCTCTTCTCTGAAATTATTTGTAAGGGAGAGAAATATTTCCAATGTTTATCTCACATGACCCTCCTTAACATGCTCAAGTGTCTTGTAAAACAGTAACACAGATTTTAAAACCCAGCAGGAAAAGAGTTAAGGGATTGAAGTAAGCATCATCAAAGAGAAAATACATACAACCAGTAAACAAAGTCGTTTGCTGTCATAGTTTAGAAATATCTTAACATGACATAAGTAACAAGAACAATAGGAATAACAGTATGTTTCATTCATTTAGTTCCGGTAGTGTGCTGGCTACTGTTCCTAGTACTCTGCAAGTCATCACTATCCCCTGAAGCCTTATTTAGCAGATACTATTATTATTTTTCCTGGTTTCCAGATTGGAAAATGGAGACCAGAATCATCCGCAAGGTCCCACAGCAGTTAAATAGTGAGTCTAACTTTGAAACCCAGGTAATCTGGCTTCCAAGTTTGGGTCTGAACGACCTAGGTCAGTGATGGTGAACCTTTTAGAGCTTTCGATGATAACAGTCAGTCAGCTGTGGCACGCATGCCATAGGCTCGCCACGACTGCCCTAGGTTGATGTACAAAGTGCAAGTAATACCAAAGCATGTAAGGTGAAACATGTATAGATTTAAACCAACAATAAAGAAAAGAAAATTAAACTAATCCCTTTTGTAGGAAGATAATGTATTGATTTTTATGTCACTTTGTTTTTGAGTCAAGGCCTCCGTATGTTACCTAGCCTGGCCTTGGACTTGCTGTGCAGCCCAGACCAGCCTCAGCCAGGCAGTTCTCCTGCCTCAGCCTCTTGAGCACTAGGATTATGGGCATGCGCCACTATGCTCAGTTTAGTCCGGTTTTAAATAGAACTTGGTCCACAAGTCAGTCATTGGTTTGTGGTTTTTCACATATATCATGTTTCATGGAACTTATTTTTCATCTTAATCAAACTTAGCCTTTGAACACAAACAATATATGGCAGTGGTCTTGCTACCTCCAGAAGACCCTTGTGGTGTGTGAAAGCATGGGAGGATGGCATCGGGGAAACCGAGAGATGCGTGTCTTTAGAAACTACCTCGGTGGGAGGTGAAAGGTCGCCCTCATTTTCCTTCCTCCCTCCACATTAGGTCTCTTTGCTCTGTTTTCTGTGTCTGTGTCAGAAGCTGGGTGTGGGCGCTTGTGAAGTTTCTGCTGTAGACTTCTTTCCATCGGTGTCTTCCTCTTCACGGTCACTGTGGCCCATTTGGTGGATTAGACTGGGTATAGCTCATTGTCTCTTGGTTGGAATCCCCTAATGCTGGGTGTGGTGGTACACACCTATTGTCCCAGCATTCAGGGGGCTGAGGCAGGAGGATCGCTGCAAGTTTGAGACCAGCCTGGGTGACATAGTGAGTTCAAGGCCAGCCTGGACTATATAGCAAGACCCTGTCTCAAAAAAACCAAAAACAAAGATCAGTTGGAACCCCCTTTGAATGCCCAAATCACACTGTTCATTGAATCAGTCAGAGCACACAGAGGGAAGCTGGGAGAAAGACAGGGTGAGTGAGCATACCTCAGGGAGGACCATCCGCCCGAATCCTGGGCTTTGGAATGTCCGTATGTCCCACCTTGCCCTCTGCTGCGTTGGCCACAGATCCTGCGGCTACAAGAACCAGAGTTGTTTGAGCAAGAAGCTCATGGACAGAAGGTGCCCTGGGCCAGTGACCCCCAGTTTTATCAAAGAGACTCAGGGGCAAGTAGCTGCTTTTTGCCAGCTGAGTAATCAGCTGCCTTGTTTCTGTTTTGCGCTTTCTGAGCAGAAGACGCATGCTGCTAGAACGGGTGTCTCCAACAGGCAGCAAGTGAAGGCCTCGTAGAAGTGCTCGTGTGTATTTCACGCCTTTGTATTTTAGTCCCTCCTACGTCTCGCGCATACTTAACGTGCTATTGAGGAGCCAGGTGCCTCATGAATATTAGGTATCTTCTGCTCCTCTCCTAGCGCACACGTTTGACTTACCACATCCGTATACTTAAGACATCTTCTATCACTGGAGTGAAATGTCTTGTAAACTTAGCCTTCCTCTGTAGTTGGAGTAAATATGCTGTGAAAGCAAATGCTCATCCCAGTCTGATTGTACGGGGCGCATCTCTCAGCGGGCTGCCCACCAGAAGCAGGATGGTGAAAATTCTTCTCTTCCGTGATTTTTGGGCCAACCGCATTTGTCGTCCTTTACCTCCAGCCCTGGAGCTATCAGGGAATATAAATGCGGGACCAGCATTTTTGTGCCTGACTGTTGCTGTCGACTTCCATGTGAGGCAGGAGATAAGCTGTCTGGGCCCGGCGCTGTGGCGGCCACGGTACCTCTTCCTGGGCTCTCGGTGAACGCACATCCAGGGCGGAGGACACACCTGTGCACCGGAATACTGCTAACATGCAGGGTGCTCTTTATCCTTGGGCGGATGTGAGCTCACGTCCCACTGAGGACAAACTGGGGCATGAGGCTGGTTACTTTTTTATAGACATGAGGATTTGCTGACAAGCACAGCTCTGGTTTAAGGGAAGTACAACGGTGTGGTAGCACATATGCATGTAACTGATGCAGGTTCAGCTGAACGTCATTAAGAAGGGGATGGGAGAAAACCGGAGACTGAGAGCATGCCGTTCCCCTGTGTTGATTTTCTTGGGGTAATGGGGATCCTGGAGCATCTCGTGGGCTTTTTGTGCAGTGTGCCTCCTGAAGCCAAGCAGCAGCTCTGCGTGGGGCTAAGGTGAAGCTGTGTACTCAGCTTTGTTCTAGCAGCGGGGGAGGAAGTACTGCGTGGTCTATTCGGAGATGTTGGGGTTTGCCTGGTATCTTCCTAAGGGGCTTCCAGGACGTTTTGTTTGTTTGTTCTTACTGCGTGTGCTGTTTATTACAAAACATGCCAAAGTTGCGGGGCGGGGGGAGGGGGAGCTGAAAGACAAGTGCAGGGAACACCCACCAGCTACAATCAATAATTGCTAACATTTACTTAACTTATTTGTCTCTAACTACTTACATGAGCCCATTGTACTAAACCATTTCAGAGGAACACAACTGCAGATACCATGACCTTTTACTTCTGAGTATGTCAGTGTGTACAACCCAAGAATAAACGGATTTTCCTGCATTGCCATATCATTATCAACCTAAGAAAGTTACAGTGATTTCATTTTATAATATTCAATCTATGCTTATATTATCTTAGTTATTTTTTATGACTCTTTTTTCCCCTCAATCATTATAGAATTACATGTTGCTTCTGGCTGGATTTATTTATTTAATTATTTTTAATCTAACTGGGGACCATAATTTCAGTTTGTTATTATGTTTCTTAAGTCTTTTTTATTTTCAAATAGTCCCCTCATCCTTCCCTTTTTTGAAAGCAGCAAATAGTGTTTTTAAGCTTTTTTTTTTTTTTTTTTTTGGTACCAGAAATTGAACTCAGGACATTGCACTTGCCAGGCAGGTGCTTGTGCCGCTGAGCAGTATCCCCACTGTATTTTCGAAAAGATCAGGCCAGTTGCTTGTGGGAGTTGTCTCATATTTGGATGTATCTGGCTGCTTCCTATGACATCATTTAATGTGTTTCTCTGCCCTGTGTATTTCTTATGAACTGGTTGGTAACTTAGGTCTGTAGCCTTGATTTGCTTCAGGTTAAACGTCTTCAGGGCAGAACACGGGTAGAGGCACATGAATCACCTTGTTTTCTTTTCTTTTCTTTTCTTTTCTTTTCTTTTTTTGCAGTACCAGGGATTGAACTCACAACCTCGTGCTTGCCAGGCAGGCGCTTACACCACTGAGCTATATCCCCAGCCCCCTTGCCTTCTTATTGAGAGGGCTTCTTGTTCTGCACGGAAGAGCTGAGGACTCCTGTCCCTGAGTGGGGAGGGCTCCCCACAGATTCCCTGGTGGGCATTTTAGAGAGCTCTTGGCCATGAAAAGCCACTTGCTCTGTTACCTCAAGGAAATGTTTGATCAGAGAATATCTAGTTGCAGGAGCCAGGGTTCCCCTCTGTGGGCTGTTTTCATCTCCTTTGTCTGCTTCTATTTTCTGTGGATGTGCAGGTCCTGCTCCCAGTGTCTCCTGCTCTGTGGCGGCTTGGGCTTGTTGGAACGAATGGGCCTGAACTTTCAGCAGCTCTGTCTCCCACAGCTCCCAGACTGTTCTCCATTGTCCCATCCCAAAGTGCCCAAGGAAACTGATGGCACCAGCTCATCTCTCTTGTTCTGGGCTTCAACTAGTGGTGGGCAGGCTTCTGGGTAGCTCTTAGAGGGGCTTCCCTGCCCTCTGGCCCAGTCATCTGTGGCCAGAGATTGATGACGATGGATCTGCCATTCACCGGCGTGGGCACGTCATCACCCTCCCTGAGACTCCCCATCTGAAACGTGTCTAGATCCCAAGGTTCTTGTAAGGGTTAAATTACGTGGTGTTTATCAAGCATTCAGCATCTGGTCTGTGGTACAGCAAGTACGCAGTAAATTCTCTCCTGCCCTGCTGCTGCTACTGTTACCTCCTACATTTAGCAGGAGCTGTGGGGAACACAGTCTGGAAAGTGGGGTGCATTATCTGGGAAGGGAACCTGGGAAAGTGATCTCAACACATTTCTAGTATACTAGAAAGAATTTCCTTTTCTGTAATTTTTTTTTTCCATTTTATAGAGTGATATATTCAGTCTGGGTTACCAGAGACTGTGTCCGGAGGATTTGCTTGTTGCCTATGTCCACCATTAAATAAAAAAGCCGTAGCTGATGCATGTGGGAGTCTGTATCAACTTAGAAGTAAGAACACTTCTGCGGAAAAAGCAGTTGGATGAATTTTAAGGGGATTCTGGTTATGTTCCTGGACATCCTTTGTGTTTGTTCTGGGAGGCGCTGACTTGCAGTTGCTCAGATCTCGCGCATCTTGTGATGTCTGGCAGTTGGTTCTGTGCTGAATTTGTTTTGCTTGCCTCTCTGCACGGTCGCAGACTGGTACCGAACTGGCTGTTCTTGGCTTCTTAACTGCAGCACCTTAGTTGCCCAGTGAAAACACCCAACAAACGAGTACATTCCTGACATGTTTGTGGTTTTGAGGTGGAAAAATTAGCATCTTGTTCTGATGGATCAAAATAGATTATTTTGATATTGAGGTAACACTCAAAATCATTGACCTCAGCAGGTCAGCCTAAGCAGTGGAGATTTATTTTCAAGTGTCACTTTTCACCTAAGGAATGAAGCTCCCCTCGCCCCTTCTAAGGACTGAGCCAGGGCCCTCTCACTGAGTTATGTCCCCAGACCTTTCCATGCTGGGGTTGGAGGTGTGCACCGCCACTCCTGATTTATTAATTCGCATTTTAGAAAGTGATCATTGGAGATGCTGCTGAGAATGCTGCGGGAGGCATTGTCGCAGGCATTTGGTGGTAGCGCCCCTTGGGCACCTTTTGGAAAAGCAGTTTGACTATTTGTGCCAAGAACTGTAAAGCTATTTATCGTATTGACCCAGTGTTTTCACTTGTAAGAAGTGACTTTTTCTGGAAGTCATGGGAGATATACATTAAGATGTATGCATGAGAATGTCTTGCGTAGCAGCAGGTATGGTAAGAATATCCAATAATGTGAGACAGTTGGTGTTAATCAGTGGACAGTGGTTTGTCCACATGGTGAATATTATGGGCCATACAGAAACGTTAGGGAAGAGTGTTAATTCATGGAAAATGTTTATTGCTATGTTTAAAATAATTCACAAAATTATGTATATAGTAATGATGCTGGCTATGCAAGGAATCATTTGAAATGATTGAAAGAAAATATGTGAAATATTAATAATGATTTCGTCTCAGTAGATGAGGTTGTAAATGACATTTTTTCTTCATGTTGTTTTGACTTTCCTAAGTTTCTACAGACTGCATACGTCTTCCTATTTGAAGGGAAGAAAAACTGAAGTAAGAGGACAAATATTTGAATTACAACTTTGAAGAGGAGTCTTATATTTAAGACCCGAGAATACAGTCATTTTTGATGGGGAACAGGAATGAATTGAAGTCAGAAGTGCAGTGGATTAGCCTAAATCCCATGGCTTACTTAAGATGGAATTTTAAGATATGGCATCTGTTTGCAGAGGAGGTTCATGTGTGAGAACTTGGTAAAGGTGGACGTAGAGGACTGTTGTCTTTGTGTTTCAACAGCAACGGAAATCCCACAAATCTTACTTGGGTATCTGAGAGGGTGGGAAGTACTTTGTAAGTATGGATACTACGTCCTTAGCCAAGAGGAAAATCGTGACTACAACAATCATCATGGATAAATAATAGTAATGTTCCCACTTTTTGTTTTTGGTACCAGGAATTGAACTCAGGACCTTGCTTTTGCTAGGTAGGCATTGTGCTGCTGAGCTCTATCCCTGGCCCCACCACATTTTTATAGCTAGCTTCCTTTCCTTTTCCTTTTCCCTTTCCTTTCTTTTCTTCCCTCCTTCCTTGCCTCCTCCCTCCCTGCCCTTCCTCCCTCTTCCTTCCTCCCTCCCTCCCTCCCTTCCTTCCTTCCTTCCTTCCTTCCTTCCTTCCTTCCTTGCTTCCTTGCTTCCATACTGGAGATTGAATCAGGGCCTCCTCATTGAGCTGTATCACCAGCCCTTATTTTATTTTGAGATACGGTCCCGCTAAGATGTTCAGGCTATGCTTGAACTTGTGATTGTTCTGCTTCAGCCTGGGAACATAGGTGCATGCCACCCCATTCGGCTTTTTATGGGTTCTGGGTGACAATACTTTCAATATCATTTTAGGAAAATTAAAGAAAATTACCCAATACAGAAGCCTGGGTATTTTCTTGGCTTAATTTGTTATTGAGACCCAGAGGATTACAGATTGCAACTTTATGTTAGGAATTTGTGGGTCAGAGAGATTCTTGGCTTTTGCCAGGCATGGTGGCACATGCCTGTCATCTCAGCAGTCAGGAGGCTGAGGTGAAAGAATTGCCAGGAGTTTCTAGGCCAGCCCAGGTTCCATAGTGAGTTAAAGTCCAGCCTGGACTACATGGTGAGACCCTGTCTCCAAACAGATTTTTGGGTTTTAAAAAAATGGTTCTACCCCACAGTATGTTTCCCAGCTTGGAATTCATGTGGTTAACATCAGGTGTGGTTTTTCGGGGGTGAGAGAAAGAACCTTTGCCAAGCACCAGTAAGTTCACAAGCAGCTTCTTTTTTTTTTTTTTTTTTTTGGTTTTTCTCCGGTACCGGGAACCGAACTCACGACCTTGCGCTTGCCAGGCAGGCGCTTTTGCCGCTGAGCTAAATCCCCAGCCCCACAAGCAGCTTCTGAAATGTCTCAAAAAGGGAAAAAGCTTGAAGTTTAGAGAGGAGCAGTCTTTTCAAATGTACAGAACTGGTACAAGTGGGCCGGATTTGCTGTTCTGGAAACATAATGAAGCCTCCTGCTGCCTATTCTTCCAGTCCTGATTTCATGCCTTTCCTTTTTCCTTTTTAAATATGTGCTCATCTCATTATCCAGAGTGACTAAGAGGCCCAGCATATGTGCCACAAAAATACTTGTCCTCAGTTTGCTGTCCCTGTCCCCGACACCTGTGGCTCAGGAGGTGGCTCCTCCATCTTGCTTCATTTGTTGCTGTAACATCGCGTTTGGCAGGGTCCTCTAGCTTGTTCTCTGCCTGAAGAAGGAGGGGCTGGGGGTTTAGCTCAGTGGCACAGTGCCTGTCTGGCAAGTACAAGGCCGTGAGTTTGATTCCCGATACTGGAAAAAAAAAAAAAAGAAGAAGGCCCCTTCCCTTCTCCTCCCGCGTGCGTTCTGTTGCTCTTTCAGGGTTTTAGTCGCAAGATTAGAGTTGCCTATTATACCTTTATAGTGTAATTTTTATGTTCTTTCCTAGCTTCAAACTTTTGAAGTGTAGTAAGAAATAGTTTTGCTACTGAGCTCAAAGGCAAATGTTAAAAAAGAGCAGTGGACAAGAATAGGAAGGAAAATTCTTACAATGGGGCCATAAAAAGACAATCCATGTGTCAATTTGTTTTAGTAGTTTTGGTTTAATATGTATATATCAAACAAGTGATACTCACATGCACATTGCCAAGAAGAACACAAAGTCAGCTCCTTGGGTGCGTTCCCCTAAACCAGTGATGGCGAACCTTTTAGAGCTTTCAGTGATACAGCCTGCCCACCGCAGCACCCGTGCCACAGGTTCGCCACCACTGCCCTAGGTTGTCTTCTGTGCCTTAGTCTTCACCCTGGTTTTAGTTCTAGAAAAACCCAGTCTCTAAAATCTCTGGCTTAGCAGTAGGAGGAGTTAAAAACATTTTCACCTATTGTCAGGTGGGTTTATTTCAACACACTCACCTAGCTCTTGCTGCCCATAGTACTGGGTTCCTTTCTGCTGGCCTGGCCACGGCGGGGGATGCTTTCACTACTGGCTATATAGTCAAACAGGGTGGCTGACTCTGCCATTAAAAATAAAACGCTTTGGGTTAGTTGAGTGATTTTTATAAGGTGCCTGTCAGGTGGGGAAGTTGGAGCCTATGGCTGATGAGGCGGTGTCCAGGTCCCTCGGAGGACCCCAGCCCTTGCTGGCCTCAGGAAGGTGGCTGCTCCTGCAGGGAGCTGGCCAGCCCAGGACCGTGTGAGGAACATCCTTGACTTGAGTGAGGATGCGGCCGAGTGGAGGCCAGAGGCTGAGTGTGTTTCCCTTTGAGGTTTTCGGCTCTTTGTATCTCAGACAAACCACAGCTATTCCAGATATTTTGGCTGGGGGAAGAGGTTCATAACATCTAAACAAGGCTTCCCTAGTTCTAGAAGAGTCATTCAGTGAAGCGTTAGTGCAGTAGCTTAGATGTGCTGAGGTCCTAACAAACGCAGGAATAGAGCTTTAAGGATGCGTAGTGCTTGATTTTACTTCTACTCCCCTAGGATAACATTGCCGCTTGTCCGTGACAGTGCTTTTTGGTCTTTTTCAGCCCCTGCGTTTCTCGTAGTCAGGTTCTTCAAGTGTGGGCTGGGGCTTCGGCAACAGCACCTGGGCTAGTTAGAGATGCAGAATGTCAGGCGCAGCCCAACCCGGGTCAGGACCTGCACTTCATAAAGACTCCCAGGCGGTTTGAGAGACATTCCGGCGTGGGGGGTGGCCCACACTCAGCTTCGGACACGAGTGGCTCCGAAGCGTTTTCCTATAGAGCCTTTTGGTCAGGACTTGGGGCGATTGAAACTGACACATGGTTTGTCCTTTTCTGCTCATAAAGAAAAAGTAGGGCTGGGATGAATTTCACTTTATCAGTACTTGTGACTCTAGCCACTTGGGACAAATTATTAGCAAGGTCTGTGACTTGGACACAGTGAAAGAGGCTGCCGCAGGGCTGAAGTTCTGGCGTCCCCCACGCCCTTGCTGCCCCCTCCTCTCACAGCCCAGGGCTCTCGGATCAGCATTTGTGGTGCATGGGCCGTCTTCCGGAGCTCTGTTTCTAATGCAGAGGCTGTAATTTTTCCCACAGTGCGCACACAGTAGGCCTTTGGCTGAGCTTGGGTGCCATCCATGCACTGACGTGTGGCTTTGTTTGTGATAAAGTGTTGGTAATAAACAAGACTGGGTGCCCGCCCTGCCTCCTGCAAGCCCATGCTCCGTGTCGTGCATTTCCTGCCCTCCACAGTCCTGGCTGCTGCTTTTGTGGTTGTGCCACGGGAGAATATGGCCACTTGGGGCTTAACACGTTCCTCCCGGCTTGAACCGCTGGTGGTGTAGGCGTGACTGCCCCGTCGGGTGGCTGGTACCACCCCACGGGACTGTCCCATGCTGCCCGATGGGAACTGGCGGGCGCATAACGTGTTCACATCAGCTGCCCAGCGGTGAGATGTATGAATTGCAGCCCCCATTTTGGCTGTGTTAAACAGCTCTTAGCCATGGCCAGTTCTTGGGCTCTCTTTTCTTTTTTTCTTTCTTTTTCTTTTGTTTGCTGGGGGTCAAGGCACATCTTCTAAACCCTACTCTGTCACTGTTCTTCAGATATGTCTCCACTTCAAGCCAGATTTGAGCAGAGGCTAAGCTGATCGCAGGGCTCTAGGGGAATGCTGAGCACATTTCAGATTAGGGATGTGAGTCGTTGTCTGCGGTAATTGTAGCTTGCAGCATGGCCCAGGTGCTTTCGCAGTGGGCAGTAAGGAGGGAGACAGCGGTGCCTGAGGGACATGAAGGGGCGTTTTCAGAGCCACGCTCCAGGCCTCGGGTAGTAGGGCAGGCGTCTGGGCGCTGCTGCTAATAAGCTCTGTGACTGTGGCCAGGAACCCACCCTCTCTGTGTCTCTGTGTCTCCGTGTCCTTTGGTCCTTGACCCAAAGTGTTGTCGTGGTGCTGACAGGGTGCCGGTGTGGTGGGACACTCAGCGCGGCACCTGGCATTGTGGTGGGTGCTCCAGACAAGGTGTTTCCTTTCATTGCCTGCAGGAGCTGGGAGCCTTCGTGAGGGTCTGCAGTCAGACTGTCCTGTGTGTCTCGCCTCATTCTCTTGCCCTGCAGGGGCCGCGTTGTGCCCTCCTCACCCTGCACAGGTCTGCGGAGCTGAAGACTGGCCCTGAGCGCTGACTGGGGTCTGTTTTCCTGCGCGTCCGTCTAGATGTGTGGCCTCTGGTGTTTAACATCTCTGAGCTTCAGGGCTTCTCATTTGTAAAACAGACATCATGATCGTATGGGGTTCATAGGGCTGTTGAGAAAATTTCTGTGAAAAATACCTGTAAAATGGAGCCTGACTTTTTGACTCAACTATGAAAGGGACAATGTTGTTACCAGCTTCTTAGAAAACAGGAAGTCAGGGCTTCACAGGCTGAGTGACTTTCTCAAGTCTCCAGCTCATATATGGTAAAGCCAGACTCTGGCCCGCAACCTGGCTCTGGGGTCCATGCTGGGGACCCCAAGGTTGTGCCTTCAGGTGGCTGGAAATCACTGACTAAAACATTGATAATATTGTCACTATTTCTAAATCATACTGTGTTATATTTAGTATTTCAAATATAGATGTATTAATGTATATCATAATTATTATTTTTTAATGTTAATATTTCTTTATTTTTGGTGGTACCGGGAATCGAACTCATGACCTCACACTTGCCAGGCAGGCGCTATGCCTGTGAGCTATATCCCCACCCCTGTATATCATAATTAGATATCAAAACATATTAATGTCCAGCAACAGCTACTTGCACAGATTTGCATTCTGTTAGAATTCTCCTTATCGGCACTTATCAGCGGCTTTTCATTGGGCTGCAGGGGATTATGGTCCATGGTTGCACTGTGAAATTTTTTTATCGAGTCTCTAGGAAGCTGTTATTGTTATTTACTGTGTCCCAGGTGTTGTTCTTAGACCCCCCCGCCTCCCCACACTCGCGTGCAGCACGTCAACTTATTTGATGCGCACAGCCGCCTTTGGCACTGGGAGCTCTTCTTATCCCCATGTAGCAGATGGGGAAGCAAGGCCCGGAGAAGTCAGGTAAAATGCTTGAGGTCACACGGACAGCGATAGCAGTGGGGTTGAACCCAGGTTGTCCGGATTTCTGTCTCTAACCGCTGTACTAGATGTCGTTTCTTGTTTCCAGACTTCGTTCAGATGCTACACCATCTCCTTGACTGGTCTTGGTGTTTCCAGGTCTTCTTGGCTGGACATTTCCCGGGGAACCTGTTCCTCTGTGTGTTTTGGCCTCAGGTGCCCATGCCGGGGCCGCCTCTGGTAGCGCAGTGAGTGCGTTCAGCGCAGGAGCCCTTTTGTGTACAAACCACACGTGTTCTTCTTAAAATAAAAACCTGCCTTTTATTTCAGTGATGACAAACCCAGAGCATGGTGCTCATTGCCGCACTGGGGGAATCTGGGCAGAGGGCCTGGCGTTCTCTCCTCAGTTACCCCCGGGAGGCCCTGGGAGGGCACATCCACCTCTGCTTAGACAGAAAGGAGAGAGTTGAGATGCATAGAAGTGGAACTTTTTAGTTGTTCTTATTACAGTTTGGCTGATGTATTTAGGTGTGTGCATTGTAAGGAGACGAACTACCAGAACATCTCACCGGTTATTATGGAGCCGCGGCCACTCTTCTTGACAGAAATAATTTATATCTGGATATGCAGCTGTTCTGGCTGCAGAGCTTGCTCTGGTTCCCCGTTTCTCCTAGGAGGACAGGTTGGCATTCCTACCTTGCCTCCAAGTGCCCCCCTTCTGCCCTGTCCCTTCCTGGGTCCTTCAACTGTGCCCCGCTTCGCAAACCAGCTGTGGTGTTTCCGGCCTCTCTCCTGTGCTCGGGCCCCTCCCCTCTGCCTGGAAGCTCCTACACATCCTGCATGACCTGCTCACATGGCACCTCCTCTGCTGAGATCCTGGGACTGTCCCTGGCTTCTCTCCTGGTGTCCCAGTGCTCCAAGGCTGCGGGACCCCACGGGTTGAGCAGTGCACATGGTTTGCACACCCACGTCCCCTCGGCCCGTGGGCTGGCTCCTCCCAGCGACTTTTGCTTGCCTGGCGCTCTGAGCAGGGGCTGGGTCATTTTGGTTGAACGGTAAAGGCTGGCTGTCCCTTTGCCTCTGCCAGGCTGCGTTTCTTTCCCCGAGGAGGGTGTGCGGGTGCTAGGAGGAAGCACTGGGACAGCAGGCCGGAACACCTGGGCTCTCTGAGAACCAGGCCAGTCCTGTGGCCTCCGGGCTGTGCGCAGCTGGAGTTCATTTAATCACTGCCCGAATTAGGTCCTCACAAGAAGCCCGTGCTGTGGGCTTAGGTTCCAGTTCTTCCTCTGTCCCTGTAACCTTGGCACCTGGGACAGCTTCCTCACCCCTCCTGTGCCTGTTATCCCTGTCCCTAGGGATAATAAAAGTACCTATCTCCCAGGGTGGCCACCGAGTTAAATGAGCTTAGCCTGACATCTGACACACGGCAAGCCTTTAGTCAGTGGTGGTTACTGCTGTTTTTAAGAATACTATGAATTAATTACAGGATGTGATAAGTGCTGGAAAGGACATCAACAGTGTGTCCTGACAGAACAAGGAGAGGGAGTTTGGGGCCTGGTCCTTTAGACAGCGGGGTCAGGGTGGGCTTCCTGTGAGCTGAGTCTGAAAGATGAAAAGGATGCTGCTGCTATGTGAGGAGCTGGAGAAGTTTTTGACAGAAGGAGTAGCAAGCACAAAGGCCCTGAGGCAGAAAACAGCCTGATGGGGAACAGAAAGCCTGACCTCAGACTGGGAGGAGATGAGAAGAGCAGAATGAGATAAGGTCCAGGAGGGAGCCCTGGGGCCAATGGATGCAGGGCTTTGAACTAAGGTAGAGTGTGCGAGAAACCTTTTCATCCTTACGCTCAAGTTACTTGGTTTGCTGACTACTTCAGGGCTCGCTCGTCCTGTCTACTGTGTATATGAATTAACCCCAAGCAATAAAACCCATTTATGACTGAGTTAAGCAGCAAATGGATTTATTAAAAGGCTCTAGAGTCAATTTAGAAGTATCTGAGAGCAATGTGGAAGGATCAGGGAAGCAGAAACCACCGCAAATGACTCGGCCAACGCGGCTCAGGAGGACCCGTTGCCGCCACTGTGGGCGAGGTGGGCGCGGCACTTTGCACTGCCAGTACTTCCCGGGCTGCTGGTCCGGCCGCCTCTGCCTGGATCGCCCACTAGCATGGGTCCTTGCTTTAGGGACGACGGAAATTAGAACTACAGCAACAGTGGTGAAGAGGATCAGCCTGGCCAGCAACAAAGGACCGATGTCTGGATTTACATTATGCTAGTAGGCTGGGGTCGAGTGATTGTTATCTCAGTCCTGGTCTCATAGCTCAGAGGAATCCTCATGACTCAAAGGCCAATTCAGTTTCCTTGGGAGGAACCCTCATGACTCGAAGGATAATTTCAGCCACGTGAGGCTCTGCGGAACCCAAAGTGACCACAGGTGTAGGGCAGTGGGGATTCTGGAAGAGCTTACTGTCCCTGCAAATCTCTTGTCCTGGTGTCCTCAGTCTCAGATGATGAGATAGGGTAGATACATTTAGGGCTCATAAACGTTTGTTTGTTTGTTTGTTTGTTTGTTTTTGGTACTGGCGGTAGAACTCAGAACCTTCCGCTTGCCAAGCAGGCGCTGTGCCGCTGAGCTATCTCCCCGGCCCCAAGGGCTCATAACTTTGCTTTGCCAATTTTGAGGTGGATATTCCCTAAGTGACTCACAAGCGTGCTAGATGCAGAGCTGAGAAGGATTGGCCATCTACAAAAGGAAGGTCAAGCTTTGTTCTATTTTTCATTACCTAGTGGGCATCTGTAGGCCCGAGTGAAAAGCCACGGTTGCTAACAAAATCACTTTTAGTCCCTGTTTTAAAAGGGGGAAAAATCATACTTTTAATGAGTAACAAGTTAAAGGCCCAAAGGTTTGTCCTCTGCCCTTATAGTGGTCTGACAGTGTCACGACCGTGACGTAGGCACTGCTGTCTTGCGGAAGGGGTCTACCTCATCCCCACCGCTGGCCTCCCAGCTCCCGATGCCAAGGTGAGCTGAGGGGTAAGTAGCAGACTGAGCCCGGCTCCTGCTCCCTGCCCTGGGGAAGTGGCCATGTGGTCTGTCCTCTCCTCTAGTAGGACGTGGGCTCTGGTTCCTGAGTAGGGGGCTCCCCACAGTCTAGAGGGGAGCTCAGCTGCTGGGCCCTCACCGACGCGGGCGGTGGGGCGAGTGTACCTGGCGTCCCTTGGCCTCAGCGCCGCTCATCTAAGTGACGGTGCTTTAAGAAAGGCCTGACTGCTCTCCTCTTAGACAACGATGTTTAAAAAATAGAGCCAAATTTGGAAGCAATTATTCCCGCTCTGATGAGAAGCTAGCAAGTACGTTTTGAAAAGCAGCTCAGTTTGTGCAGGTGCGTGGGGAACGCGCTTCCCGTGTTTATCGCAGACTCGCATTCCCGTTGGAAATGCCCTGGCCATTGTCTGTGCTCATAATTGCTTTTTGTTAGGGCCACGTGGGGCTTATCGTCCGTGATTCTGCTGCGAAGTTTATTGTTTATTGAAGGTGGTCTCCAGGAAGTCGCGCGGAAATCTGCCCGCCTCACCAGGAAGTCTCACTTAAAGGGACAGCGTCCAGGGCACGCCCTCCGGGAGGAGGCGCCCAGCTCCCCGCCCGGAGGCTCCTTTGGGTGGGAGCAAGGGGGAAGCGCTTTCTGAGCATCCGGGGATTCCTTTCAGATTTTGATGTAAGGGAGAGGGGAGTAGTGGTATTTATCCAAGCACTCATGAACACACATGCAGCAGGACACAAATCCACTCTCACTGCCCTGCAGGCCCAGTGAGTGCTTGGGTCGTGGGGGCGGCATGCTTTCAGTCTCACAGTCTTTTTTTTTCTTCTTTTTAAATCTTACTGGTAATTTTAGATATACATAATGATAACACTCATCGTAAGGAATTGGTACCTGTGCGTGATTTATCTTGCCTTTCCTTTTTCCCTTCTCTCCCCCTCCCATCAACCTCCTCCCCACCTTATTTACAAAAGCTTTGCTTCCCTTCTCCCCTGCTGTTCTCTTTTATTTCTTGGCCCTTCCTTCCTTTCCCTCCCCTCCTCCCTTGTTCCCCTTCTCATTTGAACATTTTCTTCTCATTTCCCAATATCTGTTATACATTTGGTCCTTATTGACACTCTTGGTTTCTCACATGAGAGAAACAATGTGGTATTTAAACATGTGAGTCTGATTTATTTCACTTGAGTGTGTTCTGAAGGTGCAGCCATTCGCCTAGAAATGTCTCAAGCTTATCCTTCTTTATGGCAGAGTAGTACTCCATTGTATATAAAAACATAATCTTCTTTATCCGTTCACCGATGGATGGTCCTCTGGGCTGTTTCTAAGATTTAGCTATTACAAACTGCAGCTGTAAACATGGATGTGCATATATAGCTGTGATCTGATGTTTTTAATTCCTTCTGGAAAATACCAAGAAGGGGAATAGCTGGGGCAAATGGTCATAGTCTTTTCTTTGTAGAACTCTTGAGCTTCTTAGATGGACATAGCAATTTCAGGGAAGTCAGCATTATGACATTTAAAAAATTAATATGTCTTAAGTTCTAACTACCTTCTCATGGATTCGCCTATTAGAAAGAAGGGGGAAACGGGACATTGCTAATTTCCATTGTCCTTTTCTTACTAGCTATCCAACTGATGGCTTTCATTTAAATTGGGGTAAAAATGAAACTCTTTTAGGTTTGGTATGAACTTTTCAACTTGCTGAGAGGACAGTTTGAAAAAAAAGAGCTGGGCATGGTGGCACACACCTGTAATCCCAGCACTCGGGAGGCTGAGGCAGGAGGATCATTGCGAGTTTGAGACCAGCCTGGGCTACAAAGTGAGCTCAAGGCCAGCCTGCACCGCATAGGGAGACCCTGTCTCAAAAAGACACACACACACACAGACACACACACACACACACAGATAAATTATTATTCTGCTTCTGTCTTTTTAAAAACATTTTTATTAAAGAAACAATTAATCCTATTGGAAAATAGAATAGTATAGTGACCCCAGCATCCCCAGCCTGTGTTCTTTCTTTAACCACTTAACTGGAGACCCTGAGCATCACTTGGGCAGTGCATCTGTTTGTGTACTCACTATCCTAAGCATTGCTCGGGCAGGTGTCATTCAGCCAGTCGATTCTTGTATTGAACGAATTTGATAAAATTGTCATTTTATATTTCCTGTTATCTTATAAAATCGATTAAAAATGCAAGTTTTAGTCATTCTGTATCTAAATAATTGGCCTAGCAAGTGGCTAGCTATGTGTAAGTTAGGCAGGACCCCTTCCCGTTCTAAGGATGAGGCTGTGAAGTGACTTACCAGGTCATCTGACCGCTAAGTGGCAGAGCCAGAGATCACAGAGCCCATATATTAATTTAGTATTTATTATTCTGCCCGGACTGTTGCTCCTGGGAATTATCCCTAAAGAGATATCTAGAGTCAAAATAATGGTGAGAAACTTTTAAATAAAATTGATTTTTTTCTTTTGTTAAATATTTTAGCCCAGAACTTCGGTGTGTCGAGTTGTGTTTGATGTGTGCAAATTACTTCTTAAGACCCTCCCAAGTCTAGGTGTCAGAACCACCGCGCCTGCGCCATCGTCAGACCTTCCCCCCCCCCGGGGCACTTTGGAAGGTGTCCTGCCAAGCAGAAACGTCTCATTTCCGGGTCAGGAGGCTCTCTGGCTGATAGATATCAGCTAATCAGTTTTTAGACATCTTTTTTCCTGAGAATTGGGCCGAGGTCAGCAACCCACAGCAGTTTCACTTCTGACAGAATAAAGAAGGGGACTCGAGAGTCTCTTGTGAAAGCTGTGCCCCGGGGGCTCCTATCTCTAAGAAGTAAACCCAATGAGCTTATCTGCCAGCGGCCCTGGACGCCTCGCAGCAGTTCTCCGGGCCGCTTCTGTTGAAAGTGAGGCGCCCCGGAGCCCGGGCCACATGCCTCCTCCCAGGCTGCCCCGGAGGCGGCCCTCCTTTTTTCAAATTCACTTTTTAAAACAGTTGTTTATGTATCAGTTGCCAAAATAATGTGAAGAATTTGGTTATTGAAGTCCAGGTTTGTTTAGAGAGAAAAATACAGCACACAGGCGACTGCTCGCAGCAGAACCGGCGAGATAAGCGCTCGCGATGAGCCCTGGGTGGAAGTCGGCGGGGGCTGCCGTGCCCACGGACCATTTATTTTTAGTTCTTGTGTGGAAGCCGCAGATGAAGACTTTTCTATTTATTCATTCTTGACCTTGGGCAGCCAGGTCCGTTCCTGCATTCTTCTCATCACTTCGTAATCTTGTGGAGCTGGGATATGAAGCAGAGCTCCACGGAGTGTCAGCGTGTTCGGATGGTCAGACTCTTGAGTTAAACCACCTTGTGTCCGGAAGGTCCTGGCGTGGGGTGCGTCTGTTTGCCCACAGTTCTTGTTGAGGGGCAGAGTAGTCGTTCAAATTTTGCTTGGATTACACTTTCAGCACTGATTCAGTGAAAGTGTCTGTCCAAAAGAAAATTCCAGGCCCCACTTAGGTTGAAGTTCCCTTCCTCACGCGGCCTTGCTGTGCATTATACCTGTCTGCAAACCTAATAATACCACAGAATGGTTCTGTACTCATCCTCTGAACCACAGAATAAAGTTCTGGTTGTTCCTAGTTCTTGTAAATTTGCAAAGAGCCTTAGGAGGCAGGAAGATCGCTGTGAGCTCAAGGCCAGCCTGGGCTACAGAGTGAGTTCAAAATGGGCCTTAGAAACTGAAGTTTTGTGAAATCGTGCTTTTACAGTGTAGAACTTTGGTTAAATCAGTGGGCAATACACCGTTCTAATTTGGTCCCTGCTACTACTCTCCCTTCCTTTTTTCAGCTCCAGGGATTGAACCTGTAGCCTTCACACTGAGCTACATCCCCAAGCTTTTTCACTTTTTATTTTGCGACAGTGTCTCATTGCGTATGTCACTAAGTTACCCAGGCCTGGCTTGAACTTGTGATTCTCTTGCCTCAGCATCCCGGAGTGCTGGGATCACAGGTATACGCCACCACACCTGGCTCTCATCCTGTTTCTACTGAGATAGTTTCACTTAGTGTTTTTTAGTTCAGTTTGCAGCATCATTAGAAATTTCAAACATCAAATGGGAAATAGTTAGGGACATTGAGAATCTCTTGCATCTCTTAAGTTTTTGTGACATCTACAGGTTCTTAGGTACAAATAGGAAAGAGACTAAAGAGCCAAAGTGAAATCCAAATGAAAAGAACCACCGTGTCTTGCTAACTTTTTTTTTTTCCCCCGGTACTAACAATCGAACTCACAACCTTGCGCTTGCCAGGCAGGCGCTGTGCCGCTGAGCTAAACCCCCAGCCCCTTCTTGCTAACTTTTAATGAAGAAGGAATTCTATCACAGTCTAACCATTTTGTTTTGTGCAAATGAAATTCTCGCAGTCTTTGTGAATATGTTCCTTATAATACAGTATCTTTGCTGAAGAAACTGCTTGAAACTTCCCAACAGAAATGCCGCACAAGAAATGTAGCCAGTGGCCGCAGCCATGGCACAGAGGGTTTGGGGGCATCTAAACTAGGTCCTCATTTTGCTGCTGGTGTCTTTAGAGTCCAGTGAGAGGCGGCCACCAGTTTGGGTATTTAACCAGATGTAGGCGCACAGGGGCCAGTCTGCGCCTTGTAGGTGCCGCGTAGGTAGTTTCCCGCGTAGAAATATGTGATTCAGCTCCACACATGTAAAGAAAAATACTGTACTCTGAGGACTTGGGCCCCCACGGTTTCATACTTGTTTTCTGTTTTTCTTTGTTTTTTCTTTCTGGTAGTAGAGATGGACCAGAGCCTTCTCACGGAGCTGCATCTCTACCCCTTTTCTTTCTAAGAGGCAAGTGAATTGTCTCCTCGTTCGCCACCCTGTCTTTTCCAGTGGTTTTGGGGTCCAGTATTGGCAGAGTCTTGAGCATCTGAGAGGGAGTTTTTTGCTGGCTGTGCTGAGGCTGTGGGCAGATAGGAAGCGAGAGCGCTCAAGTCTGGCTTCCCTCCTGACCGACCTCACCGCTCCAGGCCTCGTGCCAGGCCACTTTTCAGGATCTCGGGTTTGTGTTTTGGTTTTGGGAGTTTTTTGGTTTGGCTCGGTTTGGTGTGGTCCTGGGGGAATGAACCCAGGACCTTTGCACTGAGCTGCATCGCCAGCCCTCTTGCCGTTTATCTTCAAACAGATTTGCAGTAAGTTGCCCAAGATGGGCTTGAATTTGTGATTCTCCTGCCTCAGCCTCCCAGCATAGTGGGATGATAGGCATGCACCACCATGTCCAGCTGTCTTAGTTTTTAACAGTCTGCAAAGTTGAGATAACATTAGTAGGTCTCCTGTGGGACAAGTGTGAGAATCAAAAGGAAAAATACACGAGGAGAGCTCGTGTTAAAACATCAGACATGTGTAATCTCAATTCTGGTTTCAGGAATTGCAGGTTCCGACGCTTTAATGTCTGCACACAGGTGCACTTCGCGAGTCACCTTCTCTGCACTGGCGGCAGTAAGAGGGAAGAGCAGCTAGGAAGCCGCATTCCAAGTGCATCGCCCTTGTTTGCAGAATGTTCATAGCGCAGGGGCCAAAGAAGTTAGGGTTCTTCTACACCGTGCAGCAGGAGGTTACAAATGTGTATGACGTGGAAGACGCCCTGATACTAAGTGGGAAATGCAAGTGGTTGAATAATCTTATCATTCACTTTTAGGAGAAGAAGATGTCACACCCAGCGCTTCTGTGCATTTAGACAGAAGAAAGCGTCTGGAAGGATGGCCACTGGAGGTGCACACTGGTGACCTTGGCTCTTACCCCGCCAGCACCGTATTGTTGCCATGTACAGTGTTTGCTGCAATAATGAATAGTTGCCGACATTGAAAAATTAGTAGGTTTTACATAAAACCTGGACTTTCCGGTTCCTCCAGAGAAAACCAGACTGTCTGGTCAGCCTTTACAGCCCGTCCAGCCAGAACCGAGCTAAAGCAAACATGCCCAGCGGTGCCCCAGTGCCCACGGGCCTTTGCATTTAGGACCTGTCCCCTGACCCTGAGGCACCTGGGGCGATGGCTCCTCGTCTGCGCCGGCTCTAACCCCAGGGCCTCTGGCACATGGGAGTGCGCAGGGCCTTTGGAAGGTCACTTTTGACTTCATACTCTGCTCTGTAGTTTGACTGTATTGCCATGACGCTATATTACTTTTAAAATTTAAAAACTAGCAGAAAAACATATTTGAATACTTCTTAGTTTCCTAGATGCCAAGAGAGAAAGCACCTGTTGCTTTATGTGCCCCCGTTCTGCAGCTCAGCATGGGCTTGAACTTTGCAGGCCAGAATCTTCTCACTGAGATTTCCCTCTTGAGGTGCTGCCGGTTCTTTACTGGCGTTTTCGTTTCTAGTCAGAAAGAGAAGAGTGACAGAGGAAATGGCTGTGCCCTTTTCTTTCCTTCCTGTCTTCAGGTTGTGCCCTCTCCCCGGCCAGGGTGGCTGCTGGCCCTCTCCCCTGCCCCTCCGCCGCTCCCTACCTCGGAGCCCACTGAAGTTTCACCTCTTCCACGAAGTGCTGCAGCCCACGGTTTCAGTTCTTCTTTCCCGTTCAGTCAGCAGCCGCAAGTCAGGTTGAATCATTCTAGGATTTGCTGGTGTGGTTGTGCCCCGCCCTCCCAGGCAACGCACTGCAGTGTGCTCTGGTCGTCTTACATCTCCCTGGGGGGCTCACGGCAGCGAGGCTGGCCCAGGCCACCAGGCTGGCCCAGGCCGCCGGAGCTCTTTGAAGTGGCTTGTTTGCAGGTCTTCCTGGAGAGGTGGGGCTGGGCTTAAATAACCTTGCCTCCGTCCCCAAGGACTGGTGGTCTTCACTAGCTCCCAAGGTGTGTTAATCTCAGGTTGCTGATAGGCAGGCCTATTAAATTAGGACTGTTCCTGGGCTACAGGCTGTGGTGAGAAGCCTTCTTAGAATGCCTGGTCCTTGTCCTCTCCAGCCACTGTTCAACCCCTTGCTTTGTGGAGTGGAAGGAGGAAATCTCAGATGATCTGAAACCTGGCTCTGGGTGGGCGCTGCTCTGTGATTCATCACACAGTTCTGAGCATTTCCTGGGTGCCAGCCCAAGGTGACCCAGATGCTCTCCTGAAAAGCAGGAGTCTTCTCACAGTGATTTCACTTCCTTCTTTGTCCAGACAGGTGCGACCCCCTCACACCCCTTGAAGACAGACCCAAGCCTGCCAGTGCAGCCCCAGGCCTATACAAGCATCTGCATTTCTTTCAGAGCACCCTGGGCTTCTGCACCTTGCTTCAGTCTCCGGCATCCCTCTGAGCAGAGCATTACCCTGTGCCTCTTGCTCAGACTTTGTCCCCATCAAAAAATGCATTTGGCAGGCTCAGTTATTTCCCGGCTCCCTCAGCACTTTTTGCAAATTCCTGGCGGCATGCATGGAGCGAGTCTGCCTTCTCATAAGGGCTGAAGTCCAGGCTGGGATTGAATCTCCTATTGGACCAGATACGTGTTGGACCTGCTGTATTTCCTGGGTCCAGACCCTGTCCAGGGCTGAGAAAAAAGAAGGCACTTCAGAGTTTGAGCACCTGTAAAAACGGCCTCAGGGAAACCTGGCTGTATCTTTGCCTCTACATGTTGCAATCAGGCAGATTTTTGAAAACCAAATTCTACCCCATTAGAGAACTAAAAAAAAAGAGAGAGAGAGAAAGAGAGAAGAAAACTGTGGCTGGGTGTAATCCCAGCATTCTAGGATCTGAGGCAGGAGGACTGTAAGTTCAAACCCAACTTGGACTACTTAGTGACTTAGAGAGACCCTCTCTCATAATAAAAAAAGAACAAAGGGCTGGGGATATAACTCAGTACAGAAAGGCTCTGAGTTCAATCCCTAGTACCATTAAAGAAAAAAAGAAAAGAGAGAGAGGAGAGGGGAGGGGAGACAGACACACGGGCAGGCAGGCAGGCAGGCAGGCAGAGAGCACTCCTCCCGGAGTAGTCCTCAGGGAGTCAGGGCTCCCTGGGCCGGAGACCCACGGTGTGGGGAGAACAAGGACCTGGGTTATTCTGGGGCCCAAAGCTCTGCAGGTCGCTGTGGGACCAGCTGCCCAACCCTGGGCCTGGGTTTTGTGAAAACAGGGAGCTGGGGCAGGAGCTCATCCTGTGAGAGCCCCAGTCCATAACATGGGGAATGTCAGCCTCGAGTTACTTCCATAATAACTCCAAGGAGAGCAGGAAGCCGTCTCGTGGTCCTTGACAAAAGCCAAGAGGGAGGTTTCTAGAAACAGCTCTTTGGAAAGGGCTCTAAAGGGAAGATGCCAGATTTGTGTAAGCAAAAAGAAAGAAGCGGATGGGTGTGGGTGTATAGCTGCTTTTCAACTGGGACTCAGTGTGTGCTCTGTGTCCTGGGTAGGGCTGCCGATTCTGGGTGAAGTTAAAGGGGACTATTGATTCCTCTCTGAACACCCATCGTTCTCCTTCCAGAACCCCTTCTCCTAGTAATGCTGTCTTGTCTACCCATTGCACCCCAACATTGGGCATCACATGTTGCCAGACTTGAGGCGTCGCATCCTCCAGAGCTGCTGGGACACCCAGCAGGGTGTTAGGTGGGGACCCCGTGAGCACTATTTGCTTCTCACTGGCTGGGGGTCGGCAGCAGAAACTGCGATTCTGGTGTGCCTTTGGGTGCTCTAAAAGAGTGGCTCTAGCAGGCAAGGAAACTGCCGGAGGTGGGGAGCCCTGGGCTGGTGCAGCTCTCAGCTTCTGACACTTATAACCGATGGCCCTTGTCACTTCCTGTCATGCAGCCCCGGTGGTGGGGAGGAGTTCCTTCAGGGAAACCATGCTCGGCTCTGCTCAGAGAATCCCATCTGTAGAGCCCCGCGGCTGTTAGGGGCTGGGAAGTCTGGGTGGATGAGGACAGAGTGCCCCATGGTGTGGTGCTGCTTCTTTGTCCGGGCACAGGTAAGCTCTGGCTGCTGCTGAACTGGGGATGCCGGCTCCAGCTCCCACCCTGGCCAGGAGCCAAACGTGGGAAGGGACAGTGGTCTTTTTACTTCCCAAGGAACTGGGCTGTGGGCTGCTATTAAAAGACCTGGAGGATGGAGCCAGATTGCCGCCTCACGTTAGTCGGAATCAGGAAAGAGCCGTGTGGTTGTGTTTAAGACCACAGCGCGTTGCGCGTGGTTGCAATGGTGAGCTCAGTGGCACGCAGCCCAGACCCTGCCTCCTCCAGCGTCTGTGATTGGAGGACGGCAGGGGGAGAGGGCCATTCTCTCTGCTCCATGATGATAACATTTTAACTTTTTCAGAAGAACTGTTTTGATGAATGGGATAGGGAAGAGAGAAAAAGATTTGCGTCTGTCTTCTGTTCTGACATTGTTCACCAAGTGCGTTTCTAAGAGCACATTCTCTTCTTGGATCAGGAGGAGGCTGAGTGGAGTTTGGGAAGTTCATTCTCCTTGAACAACTCTTTTGTAGGTTTCCCTAAAGTGGTCTTGGTGTTGAGAATGTGCTTATCAGTGGGAGGGTGAAGTCAGATAAGCAGAGAGGACTGGGGCTCCTCCTTCAGAGTACGGTGCTGGCCTTGGCTTATTTTGGGAGAAGTGGCTGGAGATGTATTTGTTTTATTTGTTCAAGGGTAGGTGTTGAAGTTTTGAATAAGTCAGACCTACTTTTTAAAGGAAATACGTATTGCTTTGTCTGTTCCTATCCCTGGCATTGTCTCTGCGACTGATTTTTCTAATCCTGGTTCCAACTCTCCTGCAGGACCGTTACAGACTATACTGGTCAATTATTGTTATTGTGAAAGTCACATAACATTAAAAGTGTCCTCTTAGCCATTGTAAGTATGCAGTTCAGTGTTATTACCTACTTTGATAATGTTGTACGACCATCTGCACCATTCATCTCTGTAACTCTTTTCATCCTGTAAAACCGAAACTCCATACCCGTTAGTACTTCGCTTTCCGCCCCCTCCAGTCCAACACCCACCATTCTATTTTGTCTCTGATTTTGACTAAGTGTTTCTTGCAGATTGAATCAGTGTTTGTCTCTTTGTAACTGGCTGATTTCACTTAGCATGGCATCCTCAAGCTTTCCTGATGCTGTAACGTGCATCAGAACACCCTGTTTCTCAAGGCCGGTGTTCCTTTCCACACGGGTACCATGTTATGCTCCCCCATTGGGTCCAGGGGTTATTTCTGTGTTTAGCTGTTGTGAATGATGTTGCTATGAGCTTGGTATACAGATATCTCTTTCAGTTTTTGTGGGTACATACCCACAAGTGGCAGTGCTGGATCATAAGTTTTAATTTTTAAGGATCGGCCGTACCATTTTCCACAGCACCTGTACCATTGTAGATTCCCATCTAGAGTTCGCTAGCATCTGGTTTTTTCATATCTTTACCGACACTGGTCATTTTCTGGTTTTTTTGTTTTTGTTTTTTAAATTGTAGCCATCCTAATGCACATGAGTTTTATCACACTGTAGTTTTACTTGCATTTTCTAGTGATTAGTGACACTGAGCATGCCTGCATGTATGTTACTGGCCATTTATATGTCTTCTTTACAGAAGACATATCTATTCTAATATGTTGCCTATTTTTGAATTTTTTTTTTTTTTTTTTTGCTTTAGTTTTAAGAGTTCACCATATATTCTGGATATTTACCTCTTAAGGTATGATATACAAATATTTTCCCCATTTTTGTGTTTCCTTTTTATTATATTGATATTGTATAGCAGTCTTTTTTTTTTTTTTTTT
>NW_004955430.1:6644289-6704134 GCF_000276665.1 Chinchilla lanigera | reverse complement strand
TGTTCAAAGCTAGATGGAGCACTTTGGGGGTCTTGCTGGTACAGTGTCATTTACTGTGCAGTAATATATTTTAAAATATTTAAACATTCACTGTTTATTTGCACCCTGCCGTATACTTGTTAGGAACCCAGATCCTGGAGCGGGGCACCCTGAGTTCAAATCCTCACTGTTTCTTACTCTCTGGACAAGTTGTGCAAGTTGCTTATCTCTCTGGACCTCTTACTTCCCTACAGAGCGGGGATGATGGTTATACCTGCAATGTATAAAACAGAAGCCGGGAAGCCCTTCAATCAGTACATAGTGTCGGTGCTCAGAAATGCTCTCCATGATTACGACTGAGATTTATAGGAAAAGGACTTGAAATAGGTCTGTGTTTCTCCAGCTTCTCTCATCCGTATCATCTCCACATATCACATTACTGTTATTTTTAACTTCTTATTATTTTTAAATTGTCTAGAGTCTTTTTGAGACATGGTCTTGCTATGTAGTCCAGGCTGGCCTTGAACTCACAGCGATTCTCCTGCCTCAGCCTCCTGAGTGCTGGGATTACAGGCATGTGGTACCACACCTGCCCACCTGTCCTTTTTTAAATTTAATTTTATTTGTTTTAATTTGCAGTGCTGGGATTCAACTCAGGGCCTTACACGTTAGGCAAGCACTTAAGCACTGAGTTACATTCCCAGCTCCAGACATACATTTTTAATCTTCTCCTACGACTTTGGTTATTTATCTTTCACCATTTCCCATCTCACTCACCAGCTATTTGCTCATTTGATAAAGAATAATTTTTGACCTTTGAAATACGGAACTTGCCAATAAATCAAATTATTTATTACATTTGAACGATAGTTAGTGCAATGCTAAGAACAATGTTACTAAGCCCTATACTCATGTTAGTTGATGAAATTCTTACCGTACAATAGGGGTTGGCTGCTATTATTATTCCCAGTTTGCAGATGGTAAAAAGTGGGGCACAGAGCAGATAATTTATACTAACTAGGTCACTAGCTCCTTAGTGAATCAGACTTCAAAACCACGCAGAATGGATCCAGAAATGACCCTTAGCCATTAGGTGCTATGTGATGTTTTGATCCTGGGTCCTTCCTTTTTTGTTGTGGTACCAGGAATTGAACTCAGGACCTTATGCTTGCCAGACAGGTGCGTATGCCACTGAGCTATATCCCCGGCCTTCTTCCTCGCCACCTCCTGCCTCTGGGTCCTTCCTGAATCCTGGGGTCCTTCCTGAATTCTATATGGCGTACCTCTGCAGTGATCATTTGCTTTATGGTCTTTTGTTGAGTCATTCCATTTTGGTGGATGCTGAGTGTGTTCCAGTTAGCACCTAAGTAAGGCACTTCTTCCGTGGGACTTGGGTTTCCTTCAAATGATAATGTCTCTCAACTCACTTTAGCTCTGCTATGAGCCTGTGGTATGTAGCTACCCCATGCAAAAAGTAGAGACTAGTCTTCACATCTGCCCTGTTTCAAAGTCAGATGACTTAACGAATGATTTCAATCAAACACACATTTCTCAGGGATATCAGCTTGAACTCCACGTGTAATCAGCTGGCTTGCTATTGATCTTTATTCTGCTCTTGCAAACATTACTGAGTGAATTTTGATTTCTTAGCCCTGAGAATCTCTAGAGAAAAGGTTTAGGGAAACTGGGCTTGGATGTGGGAGGGAGAAGAGGAAAAGGGGGGAATCTTTTACAGATCTCACAAATTTGTCCTCTTAAATCTGGCCCAGGTGGTTGTGTGTCCTTGAAGAACTGGTACTGCGATGGTTAAGCACATGGGTTTTAGAACTTGACACATAGATTCGAACTCGAATTTCCTTTTACTAGCGGTGTGGTCCAAGGCATGTTGCCAAACCTCTCTGAATCTGTGTTCTCCTCTATAAAGGGAGGTGATAAATAGTGGCTGGAGGAGAAGTTTTAACCCTGCCTTATGGAGGAGGAGTGACTGAGCTGCCTAGCAGGATCAGCCTTTGTCAGATCCGATCCCGGTCCATGTCATGTTGACTCTAGAATATGTTGGTGGCCACCAGTGAAATGGATCCTGGATGTGTGGGCTTAGCAAGAGCAGGGCTCCGAAGCATCTTGTGATAAACGTGGACCCAGCTTGATCTCGTGGAGGGAAAGAAGCAGTACATTCTGTGGAAGGCTGAGGCTTCGTTTGAAAGCCGTCTTCCAGCCGCATCTGCACAGCCTGCCCGACACTAGCATTGGGAACCATGGAAAGGGAAGCTGATTCAAAGCATATCTGAAAAGGCGGGTCTTGATAGAACACTCAGATGTGTGACTCAGGGGACCAGGTCAGGGTGGTGACCCAACGGCCCGCCAGGACAGAAACAATGGATACCTTCGGGATCTAAATATAGACCGTGAATGTCAGGGAGCAGGATCCAATGCTGGCAGGCATCTTGGGAGTGTTCAGGAAGCAGCCCCTGGGTGCTGGCCCTTGCTCGTAGCCTTCTTTTTATGAATAACTTAATCCACGTTCTGGCTTCTCCACCTCCGTGGTGCCTGCCTGGCCTGGCCGCCTGGTCCCTTTCCCATCTGTCCCCGCTGTGCCCTCTGTGACGCTCACCCCTCCCCCTTTCTTCCCTCGACCCCACCAGGCGCCTCCAGAAGCCCGGTGTTCACTCCCGCTTCTCCTTGTAGGTGGGACTAAGAGTACTTGCGTTTGGGGGTCCGTGCTCCAGGTTCTGCAGTTAACCTTGGGCAGTGCTAGCTTCCCTGGAACCAAGTTCTTCATCCAGGGGCAGCAGCAATATGTGAGGTGTGACTGAAAAGTATGGTGAGTGTTTAAATGTTTAAAAGTTTATTAAAATGAAAAATACATTGCCGCTGACACTCCTGCCCCAATATTCCCCTTCCCCCCTAGCACGCTTATCCTGTCGTTCTTGCTGCTTTCGGAAGCAGTTCTGGAGGGCCTCTTTTGTGTCTTTAGTTCTGCTGGTGAGTCAGTTGAAGACGTTTACTCTTCATGGTCATTTTGACTTTGGGGAAGAGCCAGAAATCGCAGGGTGCCGATTCAGTGGATAAAGTAGTTGAGAACGTGCCATAGTGTGTTTATAAGCCTGCCTTTTGTTGGATGGTGCTCAGCAATAATCGTTGTATTTTGGGTTTTGTTTGTTTGTTTTTGTCTTTTTGAGACAGGGTCTCCCTATGCAGTTCAGGCTGGCCTTGAGCTCACTTTGTAGCCCAGGCTGGTCTCGAACTCCCAACGATCTTCCTGCCTCAGCCTCCTGAGTGCTGGGGTTACAGGCGTGCACCACCATGCCTGGCAATCATTGTATTTTGAACACATCACATAAAGACAATCACAAAAGAGGATGTTCAGAACTGCTTCAGGAAGAGGCAAGAACCATGGGATGAGCGTGTTCAAAGCTAGATGGAGCACTTTGAGGGTCTTGCTGGTAGAGTGTCATTTACTGTGCAGTAATATATTTTAAAATATTTAAACATTCACTGTTTATTTGCACCCTGCCGTATACTTGTTAGGAACCCAGATCCTGGAGCGGGGCACCCTGAGTTCAAATCCTCACTGTTTCTTACTCTCTGGACAAGTTGTGCAAGTTGCTTATCTCTCTGGACCTCTTACTTCCCTACAGAGCGGGGATGATGGTTATACCTGCAATGTATAAAACAGAAGCCGGGAAGCCCTTCAATCAGTACATAGTGTCGGTGCTCAGAAATGCTCTCCATGATTACGACTGAGATTTATAGGAAAAGGACTTGAAATAGGTCTGTGTTTCTCCAGCTTCTCTCATCCGTATCATCTCCACATATCACATTACTGTTATTTTTAACTTCTTATTATTTTTAAATTGTCTAGATTGGGGGGGGTTATTTTGTTTTTAGGTGCTAGATTCATCCTAGGCAGTAATAGTCCTGAAACCACAGGTTGAATGTGTGTTTGCATATTGTAATGAATATGTATGGGTCTACTGCATAAGGTCTGAAATGATTTCATGTCACACCGGGGCCCACTTCCCACACTCCGGGGCTGAAGAACTAGTGAGTCTGAGCATCTGAGGTCTAGGTTTCTGCCTGCTGGCGATGTGGCTATATTCATCCCACTGGAATGAACAGTGACCCACCCTTTCATCAGACCTGGCTCCAAAGTCAGCTTTTGAACCCCAATTCGGTGTCAAGTGCCAAAATGGTCAAAATATGCATCTCTGTATCCTTTCCTGTCTTCTTTGAATAGGCCGTTACCAGCTCAGAGAGGAAGTGAAAGGAAAGTCACAAAATAACCTCATTTCTGAAACCTATAAAAAGATCTCTCTCTGCCTGAAATCTCTGGAAATAGTACAGGAGACTTGTCTGTTGGCTTTTGTTGAGTGACAAGCACCCCCGAACTCAGTGGCAAATAGTAACAAGCATTTATTCTGCTCATAGGTGTGCAGATGGGCTGGGGTGACCTGCCCCATGTGGACTCACATGTGTTTGTCTCTTGTGGGGGTCAGAAGGTCCAGAGGAGCAGGCTGAAACATACGATGTCTTAATGTATAGGCTCAGAATTGGCACACCGTACCTTCCTCCCATATTCCATTGGCTAGAGGAAGGCACGGACCAAGCCATGGAGGTCAGAGGAGGGCAGAAATATGTGCTGTGAATAACTTCATCTACCGCAGAGATCATCGTTCATTCTACACTGGTACCATGTCCAGTACTGATCCCCCTGACAGGGGCAATCTAGGAGCAGAAATGCTGAAGGTGATAAGAACAACTAACTACACCTGATGAGAGACGGGAGCGTGGGTGGAACTTAGCAGCAGGGAGGAGTCAGGTGAGAGATCATCCCACTGTGGGAAGATGGGCCAGCTTTGCATCACAGAGGCTCGGGTTCAAATCCCATGAGTGTTTGTTTCTTTGTACTCGCTGGGGGCTGTTTTGTGTGCCAACTCTTCAAGCACCTGCAGCTATTAACAGTCTAGCACCTGCACACACTAAGACCTTAGCGTGGTGCGCGGCCTCACACAGTTGCTCGGAATCCCCAGCTCCCTGCCTCTTTGCGGTCACATGCGTCCTGAATGTCCTGTCCAGCGAGTCGCACGTAGTCACGAACGTTTGTGTGCAGGCCCCAGCCCCGGTGGAGAGCTCTGCTCTAATCGTTCACCTCCGTTCCTCCCCCTTCCCTTCTTCCCTTCTCCTTGTCCTCCTTAAGAAGCTGATGTAGCGGAAGGGATGTTTGAGCACCACTGTCCGGTTCAGAGTCTGGCCCACGTCAGCGGCCCACTGAGTGTCTTCTAGATAAGCGAGGTGATGAGGTGTTGGCGATGCCTCTCTGGTGCAGAGGGCCACAGAAGTTTTGTGCTGGATGAAGTAGGAGATTGTAGATCGTCGATATTCTTTATTTGATGGATTATGCAACTGAGATCCAGAGAAGTTAATTTGCTTGTCCAAAGGCACACAGCTAATCATCACCTTTATCATCATCATCATCAAATTAATGTCTGTCCCCAAGCAGATGATTTTTGCTCAGATACCATTAGGTCTTATTCACCGGGTACCTTTTCCAGCATACAGTAGCCATTCTGATCCATCCGTTTTATGGGGCATGTTACAAAACTGAGTTTTCTTGTCCTTTGTGTCCCAAGCCAGAAAACGTGGATGACAGAATCACATACGCCTTGTCTCAACTGTAGACTCAGTGTGGGGCAGAACCCTGGTCCCCTCTTTCTCTGGCCTCCCCTTTCTACTCTGCCCCGCCAGCCTCCCCCAGAGCCGTGCATGCGGACAGCAGAGGTGGGGCCTCTGGCTGCGGCCAGGTCACTGGAGGGTGGAGGGGGCGTAGGGACGGAGCCGGGAGAAGCCCATCCCCGCAGTCCTGGAGATCTTACTTGGAGCCATTCTGCTATTCTTAGTATTGAAGGCACTTTGTTCTCTGGCACATTGTTTTAAGAGCCCCGGGAAATCGGTCCCGCTCGGGGTCAGCGCCGCCGCTGCTTCCTGCCTGTGGCCGCCCAGGTGGGGAGAGTGTGGTTGGTTTCGGGCCGGCCCCTTGTCGGCAGGGTCACCCGCAGCCTTCTGCTCTTGTTGCCCGTCTGTGCACGGGGCAGGGAAGGGCAAGCAGGGAGAGGGAGAGGTTCCAGTGAGTCCGTTTTTCTTTATGGCAACGTTAGCTACAGTTATTTCCACGTAAAAGGAAAAATGCTAAAATCTAGGCCTCCGCAGAGCAGCGTGCTTTCTGGTACAGCGTTGTCCAACAGAAGTCGATGGAAGCAGCAGGTCTACATTTAAATTTCCTGGCAGCTGCATTTAAGGAAGCAAACAAAGAGGCAAAATTGATTTTTTTTTTTTTTTTGGTTTTTCTCCAGTACCAGGAACCGAACTCACGACCTTGCGCTTGCCAGGCAGGCACTTTTGCCGCTGAGCTAAATCCCCAGCCCTGATTTTTAAAATATATTTTGTTCAATTGAATAGACCCAAGGATTAGCCTTTCTGTGTGTAATTAATAGAAAAATTAAGTACACACTTCACTTTTCTCATACAGAGTCTTCCAAACCCAGGGCGTCTGTGTGCAGAAAGCGCAATGCAGGGGCCTGGGCAGATTTCAAGGCCTCGTGATGACGCGGGGCCAGCTTCAGAGCAGCACAGCCCAGAACTCCTGCGGACGACGGGGCACCTGCTTCGTCCAGGCGGAGACCGTGGCCCACAGTGGCCGTGGATCTCCAGACGTGTGGCTGGTTCAACTGAGGCACTGAGATTTTAATTTTACTTAATTGAAATATAAATTTGAACAGACATGTACCTGGTGACTACCCTATTGGACAGCACAAGCCCAGAGATTTGACTGGCTTAGAGAATATTGATTCAGACTTGACTATGGTATCATTTTTTTACCGGCCACATTGGCAGAGATTTTAAAGTGAAGGTAACAGACCCTTTCGGACATGTATAATATATATAAATGACAGTAGGCTTTATCAAGGACAGTTTGGTAACATTTATCAAAATTGCAGGTGAGGGCTGGGGATATGGCTCAGCGGTACAGCACTTGCCTGGCAAGTGCAAGGTCATGAGTTCGATTCCTGGTACCAAAAAAAAAAACAACCCCAAATTGCAGGTATACATTCACCTGGGTCCAGCCGTTCTGTTCCTGGATAGTGATGTTGCAGAGCCTCCTGTGTGCAGACTGGCTTATCTAGAAGGGAATTTGCAGCATAAAAGATTGCCGGCTGCATAGGTACCCAGTCAATGAGGGAATTCGATAAATAAGTTATGGCACATTTAAATTTGCAATATTGAAAAAAAAAGAGACTAGTTTTTACTTGATGGCATAAAAGGCCTTGTAAGATGCAACATTAAGCAAGTGTATAGCAGTGCGTTTAGTATACAGCTATTTGGAGAAAACAAAGGTTCTACTTACTTCTGTTGAGGGCAGCTCTGAAAGAATACAGAAAGAACTGATCACAGTGGTTTCCTCCCGCGAGAGGGAGGGATGACAGGTGGGCCAAGATTTGCTTGTCATTGTGTGGCATTGGAATGTAATCCCATACATTTATATTACCTATTCATAAAATAAATACCTAAAAAATAGAAAGAGGAAACTCTCAGGGGAGGGTGAATCCTGGAGGGCGTCCTAGAAGAGGTGACCATTGGAGCAGGTTGTGGAAGGTGCCCAGGAGGGACCCCGATGCTCACGGGCGGGAAGCAGCAGGACAGATGTAGGTACCCATGTGTACCCAGCAGTGGGCAGAGCGCTGGGTAGGTAAACAGGGCCGTGACAGGGTTAGGACATGTGGAGGATCGGCCGGGGAGGAAAGATTTTGCCAGCAGAGTTTAGACGTAACTCCATGCGCCACGGGCGCCCTTGATGGTTTGAAGGAATCGGAAGTGACCTGGGGGTCTGTGTGAGTGACAGCTCTGCCAGGGAAGAGGATGGCTGAAAGTGTGGTTCTCACAGCGTGACCCCAGTCCCTAAGGGCCTCTGAGACCCAGAGGGTGCGGTGAGTCCCACAGCTGTTAGTTGGCCGGAATAAGACCTCACAGCCGAGGGGTGACAGGAGCCCCCCTCTCCTCTGCAGCCAGCTACCTAAGAGAGTTGTCTGGACATAAAATAACATTATCTTTTCACTGTGGTTGAGAAAATGTGGTGACCTTTTATTAAATAATGAAAACAAAAGCTCGCGGGGGCCCTCAGTTTTCTAAAATCAAAACTCAAAAACTGCTGGTCTGGAAGGAGGGAGGCCCTGTGTACTTGTGCTGTGCTTGGAACACAATAAACTCTAGGGGAGCGAACATGGTTCTGGTGTTGTGAGTCACACAGGAGGCCTGAGCCAGGCCGCAGTAGCTGCTGTGCATCTTCTGTGTCCGAGTGCAGCCGCGTGGCCTGGGCAGGTGCCTGGGGAAGAGGGCTTGGTTGACGGATCGGTTTTGACTGCCGGGAATGTTGATGTATGCCCTGCATGCCAATTCCCACCAATGGGCAGTCTGTGATTTCCAGTTCTTCACTGTTATAAACATCCGGGACTCTTCTCCAAGTGCCTGCTGTTTTTTTTTTTTTTTTTTTCCCCAAGTGCCTGCTGTTGAGGCAGCTCTTCTTGTGCTTATGGTGTTTGCTGTGACAGAGGTTGTGTGGGTCCTCTCCGAGGAGATACTGGGCCTTTGTCTGTTTCCTGACCTGGGCTGGCTTTAGGGGAGAGGCCCAGCCAGGCATTTCGCCAAGAGCTGAGACTTTGCGCACGCAAATGCAGTGTGAGTGCATGTGCCGTGACCTTTTCCCCTAGGGCAGGCCTCGGTGCAGACCTCTTCCCTGGCTGTACAAGATCTTGCATTCAGAAGTGCTTGGGCGTGCCGGTGCATGCCTATAATCATAACATTCTAGTACAGGGCTGAGGCAGGAGGATTGCAAACAAACTGGAGCCCAGCCTGGGCAATTTAGCGACTTAGTGAGACCCTGTGTTCAAAGAAAAGGGTAGCACAGGGTAAATCCCTAAAGCATCTTTGTGTCTTTCAGATGAACGGGTCTGGGCAGCTCCATGGGCCCTGCTCTTCCTGCTGCGCGGAGCCTGCCCCATCCCGAGCCCCAAGCTCCTGCTCATTTCCTCAATTCCTGAATTTTTCCCCAGCTCTCTCCCTATACACGCACACTCAGCGTAGAGCCCCGCTGTTCACAGACCTCACTTGTGAACTTTTCTAACATTGATCTGTAGCCCCAGCAGTGACGCTCAGAGCACTGTGTGATCACGCGTCATCGGATGAATGAGGGTGTACAGCGCAGTCCCAGCACTCAGCTCACCCAGTGTGGAGGAGGGGCTGCTCTTCTGCCTTGTGTTCCAGCTCTGCTGGCGTAAGCAGGGCGCGGTTACGGTCTGTGTAGTGCCGTGCTTTCACACGCTAGTAGTTTTTCGTGGTGAGCTCACTGTTGAAAATGGTGCGCAGGTGTGGTGCCGGCCGCTGTCCAGTATCTCGAAGTGTAAGAAGGCTGCAGTGCGCCTCGCAGAGAAAACGTGTGGGTGTAGAGAGGCTTCCTAGGGTGATGAGGTGTGGTGCTGTTGGCTGTGCATTCAGCGGTCAGGCAGCAACAATACACACTAAACAAGGCGTCCTAAGCAGAAATACCACGCATGACACCAAGTTAGGTATTGACTGTTTGAAAAAAAATATTGCAAACACAGGCTCGCAAGGCACTTGACCCGTGTTTATCCTAGGAGCAGTGGTTTCATATTCACTAACTCAGTGTTGACGGCAACTTTATAAAGCACAACTCCTAGCTAGGCGCGGCGGTGCGTGCTTGGAATCCCAGCCAGCACTCTGGGAGATTGAGGCAGGAGAAACACTAGTTTGACCTCAGCCTGGGCAGCTTAGTGATGAGGATAAAAGAGGGCCTGGGGATGTAGCTTAGGGTGAAGGCCCTTGGTTCAATCCCCAGTAGGTGGGTGGGAACCCTCCAAAAACAAAAAAATCAACCAAACAAACAACCGCACAACTCCTGTATATGGTGAGTCAACTGTGTGTTTACTATGTGTCTTTTTCTCTCCCCTGCTCACTCTCCTTTTGCCCATTCTTTCTTTCTTCCCCTAATCCCTGCTTTTTTGGTTTGCTTCACTGGCCGTTGGACCTGCTGATACTAGTCTTCTCCAGCCCCTGGGCTCCACAGAGGGGCCTTTATTCATTCTTCCATCATTCAGTACGTGTCTGTAGGTGACCTTGCTTTGGCTTTGTCCTGGTCTACGCTGGGACCTGAACACAGAGGTTATGTTTCACAAACAGGCTTGTACTCAGGGTTATGGGGTCTGTGGTCTTCAGGCAAATCGAGAATCTCAGACTGACTTCTAGAAAGTGTTTCCTAATCTCTGCCGTTCTCATTGCCACTTCCTCCCCCTTCCAGCGGTCTCCTTGGCCACTTGTGGTCATAAAATGTTAGAAGGAAACTTCAGAGGTCACCTTGTCCTACTCTCAGTTTACAAATAATGAAACCAAGATCCAGAAAGAAAAGTGAAATCCCTAAGGTCACATAGCTAGTTTGAGGGCCTTAAATACAGACAAGCATTCAGGGAATGATTGTTTACCAATTTCTCTATTTTATAACTTATGGATAAGACAAGCCAAAAGTAGCACCAATTATTATCTGCTAGCTTCTGATAAAATTTATTTATTTATTGTTTATTTTGTTGTTTTTTTTAAAAAAAATTATAAAACAAGCTGGGCATAGTGGTGTTGCCTCAAATCTCAGCATTCAGGAGGCTGAGGCAGGAGGATCATTGTGAGTTCGAGACCAGCTTGGGCTACAAAGTGAGTTCAAGGCCAGCCTGAACTGTATAGTGAGACCCTGTCACAAATAAATGAACAAACAAACAAAATTTATTTCTGCAAATTCTGTGCATTGTAGTAAAGTTTGAAAAAAATAACTAGATGTTTTAGAAAACTGTTTTTATAGCACCATTTCAAACCTGCAGTCAAGATGTCTAGATGTTTACCCTATAGAGAAAAGGTCTTTAAATTCCTCATTTGGGTGATTTTCATTATTAAAATATGTAACACATCCCAAAGTGGGCCTGACATGGCCCCAACAATGTATAACATAAATTTGCATGTCAGGACTAGGACAGCACAGAGGGGGGAAATCTACAAAGCCAACCAGGAAACAGATCGCCTAGGTCTTGCTTCCCACCGGTTCCCAAACCTGGCTGCCATCTCTCCCCTCCCAGAGGGGGGAAGGAAGAAGGTTAAGTAAAGATAAGGTGCCCATCCTAAAACAAAGCATGGCTAACCCTTTTTGGTGCCCTAACTACTCCCATTTCCTGTGGCTAAAGTTAGGTCTGTTAGATAGGCATTTCATTTTCAATCCGGGGCTGGGCAGGCTGAGCGTTACAGACCTCTCTGTGAGGATGGGTGGGTCGGGGAGTCCCTTTGCAGCCATCAGGGGCAAGGGCCAGAGAGAGCCGCTTTTTCTTGTCATTAGCAGCAAAACGCCTGGGCCAGTTACGTGATTGTGTGGCAGTGTGAGTGGGAGCCATCGCCCAGAAATCGTTTCCTAGATCCCATTCTTGTGAATCCTCTTTTACCATCACCTTTAACTTGAAATTGACTTGATTTTATAAAAAAAAAATGTATATTTTCCCCTTATATTACTTTTCAGTGGGGTGTTTATATTTATTTCTTTGATAAACAGGAATTCAGTATGCTTGCCAAAATAGAATATAGTGATTAAATACTGCTCATGTTTGTTTATGAAGGTAAGTAAACATGCGCACAGCAGCACAGCTAAATTTTAGCCGGATGCGTGGCCTGAGCCTCTTGCGCTGAGAAGGAAAGGACTGAGTCTGAGGCAGTTTCAGGGCATCAAAGGCCAGCTGCCCCAGTGGAAGCCTTTCTCCTTCCAGGAGTCAGGGTGGAGGATGAACTGAAGACAGAAACTTTCTTGTTGTGTGATCTGCGTGGAAGCTGCATGTGACGCTGCGACGCTGTGTGCAAGCTGTTGGAGCAGGCTCCCAAGTGCCCACTCATATGGCCTAGGCCGCTCCAAAGGCCTCAAACTCGCGGTGTCTTCCTGCCTCAGCCTCCCTGCTGGGATTACAGGCATGCACCACCACCCCGGCCTCTAAAGATCCTTTTTAAATAGATACATATAGTTAGATTGGAATGGAAACCTCAGAATTAATTCCTGATTATACACATGCACATTAACACTTTTTTCCTGCCTGTGTCTACCGAGAAGGTCTAGAAGCAGTGACATCACGTTAACAAAGAACATACTTAGTGCCAGATCTCAGTCTCTAAATACCATTCCCCGATAAAGAGATCCAGGGCTTCTTGGAGAAAAGGCTGGTGCCAGGGCCGAGGCAGGGAGAATATCAGGGGATCTTGGAGTGTGTTTTTTACACCAGAAAGTAGTGAAGTGCTTTGACAATGGTGGGTAGGTTGGACACACCACCCACCTGGAGAGGTTTCCCTCGCCAATTCTGGGATAATCTGAGCATCAAAGTGAACCGTGATAATGATAGGGCCTAACCCACTGAGTAAACGGGAATCCCTGAACCCACACTGGTGTAAATACAGGGCCCCTGTCGCCCAGGAGAGACGTGGTCTAAGTGGCTGCCTGAAGTGAGGGATGGTACCAAGCCCTGTATGCACACACCGTCTCTTCCTATCCACGGCCCCTTCAGACCAGTGACCGAATTGTGCGTACGGCACCCAGCGATACCCCGGACGCGGGTGACCCACGTCCTCGGCAGCTCGGAGCAGGGCGGCGAGGGTGGTGAGGGATTTCATCTGGCTGCTCAGAGTGGTGTGAAACTTGAAACATGAATTGTTTATTTCTGGAATTTTTAGTTTAATACTTGAGACCAGGAGTCAGTGAAACCGGGGGAAGTGAAGGCAGAGAAAGGAGGGGCTCCTGTACGTAAGTGAGCGCGTGACGGGGAAGGGAAAGCCGTGCCGCGAGGGAGGCACCGGCTCTCACGCAGAAAGGACGGCAGACTTTAAAAACCATCAGCAGAGGCTGAAACTGACACTGCCTGGCGGACGAGACACTCGCATGGCTTCGGTCTCCTTGTTCCTGCCAGCACAGGGCGCTCGACTGTAATCGCGGCGCTCTGAGAGGCCGAGGCAGGACTGCGAAGTCAGGCCTAGCCTGGACAACTTAGCAAGACTGTCTCAAAATGAAAAATGAAAAGGATTGGGGATGTAGTGCAGTGAAAAGGCCCTGGGTTCAGTCCCCGCTACCGAGAAAAAAGTACTTGTTACTTAAGAAGGCAAAGATTATAAGTGTACAGTGGAGAGACAGAAACTGACCCTACCAGTATTAGGGTAAAGCGACACCATGTGTCTTCTGATGTCATCTACTAAGAAACACATCATTCCGGTCATACTCCTGAGACAAAATGCATGATCTAAAGTATCACCCCATTGCTGTAGGTATTTTAAAATACATAGCCTGAATCTAATCATGAAGAAACATCTCATTAAGCCACACACAGGAAAATCGTACAACACAGCTGGGCTGCATGCTTCAAAATCATCAAAATTGTGTTGGGAGGTTAGCTCAGGAGCACAGTGCCCGGCTAGCGTGCATGAAGCCCTGGGTTCGAGCCCCAGCACATTAAAAAAAGGTGTCAAAATCAAGAAACACAAAGCCTGTGTATTATTCTAGATGGAAGGACATGAAGAAATAAATACATAATAATAAATGCAGTGCAGGATCCTAAACTGGATTCCAGACTAAAAAAAAAAAACCTACAAAATATATTTTTGGGATAATAGACATATTATTTTTTTTGGTCTTGTTTTGTTTTGTTTTTTTTGAGACAGAGTTTCGCTATGCAGTTCAGGCTGGCCTTGAGCTCACTTTGTAGCCCAGGCTGGTCTCGAACTCGTAACGATCCTCCTGCCTCAGCCTCCCGAGTGCTGGGATTACAGGTGTGCAATAGGCATATTTTTAAAGCGAGTAGTGGATGAGTTGTGTCAATGTGAAACTTCCTGCTTTTCATAGGTAACCCTATATGCAAGAAGAGATCCTGTTCTTAGGAAATATACGCTGATGTGTTTCAGGGCTAGAGAGAGATGCATAATGTCTGTAATTCATTCTCAGAAAAATAATTTATACTCATTTGTCAAAAAACAGAGAGGGATAAAGCAAATGGGGCAAAATGTAAGTAATTGGCGAATCTGAGTGGAGGGCTGGATTTAGTCTAGACTTGCAAACTTCAAGTTTGAAATTACAATAAAGTTGTCTAATGTAAAAAAAAGCGCATTCACAAATAACCTGCACACACAGCCCTCCATAAGCAAAAGACTTGCGTCCATTGATTCCTCTTTGGGCACCTGTGTCCTCTCCCCAGACAGCTCCGGGGCAGCAGACCTGGACACTGTGAGGCCCTGCCGGAGCCTCTGCCCCTTGGTGCCTGCACCCTGGCATCTTGTAAGGCAGCTGTTGGCCCAGATGCTTCCATACAGTGAGGCTGGGGCTTAGCTGGGGCACAGTTCCTTAGGCCCAAGAAGAAGATAATGAAGGATTAAAATTAGCTCTCTCTCAAACAAAACTAGAAACCTCCGGAGAGGGTGGATGTTTGTCCTTAGAGATGTCCCACTCACTCAGGAGGAGAGAACCAGCTTAAGGAAAGTGGTCATGTAATAACGAGTGCCTTCCCGTCAAAACAATGGACCCGACACACCAGCAGGGCCGTCTGCCTCCTCAGGGTGCTGCTCTGGAGGCAGCTGGGGCCTTAGAGCTTGTATCACGCCATGACACAGGCCTGTCTTCTGCCCAGCAAGAGCCTATTCAGCCCCCGGGGCCACCAGACTTCAGCATAGTTGTGACTCACGGGACAGCAATGCTCTGGCAGCCGTCTGCAGAGAAGTGATCAGAACAATAGAGAGAAACCAGTTACCATTTCTCATGCGGTGTCTGGAAGGGTCAGCGGTGGTTGCAGGGACATTTCTTCCCTCCTGCAGCTGTCTCTGAAAGTGGAGGAAGGGCTCACCATAACCCCAAATTATAGGGAGGGAGGCAAAGAGCCCCAACTCCAGGGACACGCGGGTATGCAGGGCATCCCCTCTTCAGCAGTGCTGTCGTGTCCTGTCAAGTTTCGAGTAAAAAGCCAGGGTTGTGGTGAGCCACGAATGGGCCGCTGGGAAAAGGGAAAATATCTGGTGCTACATTTTCTAATCCTGAATCTTTGCTTCAAAGCTTATCCCGATCACTTTTATGTTAAGGTCTGAAAGCAGGGTCTGGATTTTGCAAAATCAAAGCATTTAATCCATTTCCCAGGAAATCAGTGTTTTACTGAGACTAGAATTTTTTCCTGTCCAGAGCTTTCCTGGCCATTTCTAAGGCCTAGCTCAGTATTTTCTCAACACAGAGAAAACTTAGCCAATATGTACTGACTGGTACATGTGAACAAAGGAACTGCTTGCCCACAGACTTGCAAATATAGCTGTAAAATTTCTTTTTCGGAAGACCACATGCCAAGAAGAACTGCTTATAAGATGCCATTTTTGGTTCTAGAACCCACAGTATTCCTCAGTTTTGATGATAAAAATCCAGGAAGCGGGCCTTAGTACTGCACGCCTATCATTCCAGGGCTCTGAGAGGCTGAGATAGAGAACAGCAAGTTCAAACCCAGCCCAGGCACCCTGGCAATTTAGCAAGACCCTGTCTCAAAATAAATAAGAGCTGGAAATGTAGCTCAGTGTGAATTCCCTGGGTTTAATCCCCAGTAGCAAAAGCAAACAAACAAACAAACAAACAGAAAAAACCAGGAGACTCCGGTAAATGGATTTCACTGTATGGTTGATTCATTTGACAGATATTTTGTTGAACACCTTTATGTACTATGCACTGTACAAGCCGCTGTGGATGATTAAATGCCCTCAGGAAGAACATAATCAAGTATACACATACCCAGGCAATTCCAGTGTACACGAAGACTGGGACTGTCCCAGAACTGTCCCACCCAGCTTCAGGAGGCTGGGCTCACAGGTCGAAGGCCACTCCCAGTGGCGTGAACTGACCAGCATTCCTGGCCTGTAGAGAGCTGCGGTGTGCAGCGGACTGGTGATCACCACAGGGATGTGGGCGGGCGGAACCTGATGCACAGGAGCCGGGGCTGATAAGAAATCTTGGCTTTGTCCAGATACTCATTAAGCAGCCTTAGTCAAGTCAGGTAAGCTCTTCACGCCTCAGTTTCCTTAGAGGTAGTAATTTCTTTGTACAGTGATAAGAATTGGATTCATACAGGTAAAGTTCCCAGGAAGCAGTGGATTCTTTCTAGACAATTATTATACGTCCCAGCAAAGGGAAGGGAGGCGGGGGTCATCTTACACAGCCAGAATATTCCACAAAGAAACCAAAGTCCAGCCCCTCAGGCTGTGAGTAGACACACCAAAGAGTTTAGCAAGGGAATCTTTTATTTAAAGGAATGTCCTGGTTTGTACAGTAGTTTGGCTTGAGATTCTTCATCTCTGCTTTGTGTGACAAATTGCCTCAAGCACTCAACATTCCAGATCTCCGTGGCTGGGGGTTGGGGATTTAGCTCAACAGCACAGCGCCTGCCTGGCAAGCGCAAGGTTGTAAGTTCAATTCCCGGTGCTGGGGGAGAAAAAAACAAAAATCAGATCTCTGTGGCTGAGGGGAAGCCTTGCTCCCGTGTGGTGAAAGACTGCTTGCTGGCAGTTGGGGTATTGCTCGGGAGCCCATGGGGAGCCCAAGGTGGTACGGCATGGGTGTCATTCCTAGCTGGAGAAAGGTAGCAGCCCAGGCCAAATGGGACAAGCTGTTTGTCCACTCAGCTTCCCAGGACTGTTGTGGGTGATAAGCACTCTTGCAGCTGAATTATGCAACTGGACAGTCTAACTCGATTGGCTACATGGAGTAATTCTCTAGAAATTAAGCATTTAGACATTTCCTAAATGGCATACATGTGCGTGTACATATACACACATGTATACACATACACGTATAAAATATTAATGTATATGTGTGTTATATGTTTATTGGTAGTGGTTTAAAACAATTCCATCAGTATGCAGTGTTTGACAAAATAAGTGAATAGGGCTGGGGATGTAGCTCAGCAGCACAGGTGCCTGCCTGGCAAGCGCGAGGTCCTGAGTTCAATTCCTGATACCAAAAGAAATATATAAGTGAATAAACAAACAGAAGAAGGCCAGAAAAGCACCAGTGATCACAGTGTTATGAACCAAGGATTGTGATTAGTGCAGTACCCCTGGGAGCCAGTAGAAAAACCAGAAAACCATTATGGGAGTTTAGAAGGCTTAGGAAGAAGCACTCTTATGAACTCAGGTCTGTGCTGCTTGTCACAGCTGATTGTTGGAAGTCTCTATGGGTCAAACAACTTCTCCTTCCTTAGGTCGGTGTCCCTGTGGGTTTTTGTGGGACGGTCTTTCTGGGCAGTAGATCTGTCAGACCTCTACCCTGGTCTTCTCTGCTGCTCCTCCGGCCTTGAGTGTATGTGAAGAGTCGTTGGTGTTTGTTGAATGACAGAGTAAGCCCCGTGGCAGATGGCCGGCGATGCTAGGGTAGCACTGACAGCCTGCGTCTCCCTCGGTGATTGAACTTATTTTTTTCCTGCGCTCTCCTTGGCTAAGGCTATCTCATCTCTGCTTCCCAGTAAGTTAAAGGCAGTTGTCTCATAGCTAACCCATAACAGGGGCTTTTCCTAGTGTATCAAAATCAAGTTAATGGTAGACTGTTAGATGTAAGTAGTTTCTCCGTGATTTTTTCCTCTGGTACCTGCGCTCCCTTCCTGTTACTGCTGCTAGTACTAGTGACAGTTACTACTTGATCAGTTACTGAATACCTGAATTGCCAGGTTATCAGTTTTTGATTGCCAGAATTATCAGTTATGAATTGCCCGGCCCTTCACCCACAGTGATCTGTTAAATTCTCAATCTCCTCGGAAGGGAGGCACATTTGTGCTCCATTTAGTAGATGAGGAGACTGAGTTCAGAGAGGTTCGGTGATGTGCGTAACGCTGCACCATCAGGAAAGGGCGAAACTAAGATACAAATTCACCAAATCTGACTCGGGTGCCTGCCTAGCATCTTCAAACTATAACTCAGGGCGTCTGAGCATAATAAAGCATACGATGTTACTTAAAATTTCTCTACCAATAACTCAGGGTCGTGATTTCCAGGTTCTCAGGCCCTATGATTAAAGCATCTAGAAGAAAGGACCAGTGTCCCAGGATGCTAGAAAAGGAAAGGCATCTTAGAGGGGGGACCACTGCCTTAAAAATGGAATAGGATCCGCTCTGAATCCTGCTTATCCCTGGAGAAAACCAAAACATGGGTCCTCTCCCTGCTCAAATGTGAGTTTACTGAGTCAAGTTCCAGCTAAGGGCAAATGCAAGAACATAAAATCCTTTCGCTGGTCTCTCCCCAAAGAAGGCACAGATAAAAGGCAAGGCAGCAAAGCCTTTGAAGCTGCCAAAGCTGTTTTCCAGTGAGGAGAAGTCACAAAGGTTTACAATCTGGTTTGGATTTAATCATTATAAATGGCTAACCAGAGGCTATTTGCTGCCAGGTTGGGAGCTGCACCCTCTCGGTTAGGGTGTTGTGCTGGTCAACTGGCTATTAAATAGAAAGGCCCATGACTAAGTAACAAGGCCCACCTGACACTAACCGATTCGGTCTCAGCCATTTAAAATTAAGTCAGGCTCGCGTTTGCCCTCATCTCTGTGACAGAGTGGGCAAGACCTACCGCCAGCGCCACTGAGAGTACCCCGGTGTCTGTGTACAACGTGGGCGTTTGGAGGAGAGTCGGGCTGTGTCCCGGATCTCTTCTGCATCTTCCTGCAGGATTCCTCGTCATCTCTCGCACCCACCCTCCCTGCCTGTGCACGTCAAATAGCAGCAAAGCGATGCTCCCAACCGTGACTGTGGTGGTAACAGTAACCACGGTAATGACCACAGTAGCGATAATTGTCCATATTTTTACGTCCTGCCGTATCCCTGGCCCTTTTCTAAATATTGCATCTCCTTTCATCTTTGACGTTACTCAAAATGGAGAAACTAAAGCTTAGGGAAGTGTTTTTATAGACAGTGATAGATCTCTCACTCCTCACATAGTACATCACATTTGTTGAGTAAATTAAGAAATATTTTTAATTTTTTTTTTTGGTACCGGCAATCGAACTCACGACCTCATGCTTGCTGGGCAGGCGCTGTGCCACTGAGCTAAATCCCCAGCCCTAAAATAAGAAATAAAAAAGTAACTTGTGCAAGGTCACCCCAAGTAGCAAATGGCAGAGCTGGATTTTGGACTCAAGCCTGTCTCACTTTTGTTCTTCATTTCCTTGAGGTATACAGGCAAATGCTTTGTGAGCCTTTTAATATTGTTTTGAAACATATTGCTATGGAAATACTCAAATTCATTTTATATTCTTTTAATATATTAATGCAAAGGAAACGTTTTTAAACAGTATTTTAAAAATAGCATTGCGTGGCAGAAATATCAGTGGTTTGGCGGTCAGGCTGACCTAAAAATATTCCCTGTCCGGCACTCACTAACGCCTGCCTGACCTCCTCTGCCCGCTCTGTAAACTGAACACGTCAGTGTGGACAAGAACTGGCTAAGCAGAAGCGTAACCGCACAGACCGTTGGCTCGTACAAGGCCTCCACTGCCCGCATCGGGCTCCTTCTGCTTGTACATTAGAGGCACCTGGTGAATGTGCACGCTCTCAGAGGGTTCCACGATGTGTGTGTCAAGGGGGTGGAAGGCAGGCCCGGCGAGGATTCAGGCTCAGGCCAGGGCCGGCTCTTCTGAGAACGTCTGCTGAGGACCGGATCAGTGCTCTCCACAGAGTCACCCCCGCTACTGCAGCAGAGCCGTTTGTTCCCAGGCCATTTGCTGATGCGGTTCAGATGTCTCTCTGCGCTGTCTGAAGTCAGGCCTGAAAGGAGAGAGCAGAGCAGCCCCGAACAACGGTGCCCGTGAGAGCGGGTCACAGGGTTGAAAGGTGAATGCTGAAAGTCCAGGCTACGGGAAGGTGTGACCTGCAATGGGTCTTCAGCAGAGGTTTGCCTTAGCACAGAGGCGTCCTGATGCTCTTCCCTCTCCCCTCCCCTCCCCTCCCCCTCCCCTTCCCGCTCCTCTTCCTCTCCCGTCCCCCTCCCTTACCCTCCCTTCCTGTTCCCCTTCCCCTCCTCTCTTCCTCCCCTCCCTTCCCCTTCCTCTTCCCTCCCTTTCCCCTTCCCCTCCCTTCCCCTCCCCCTCCCTTCCTTTTCTCTTCCCCTTTCTCTCCCCTCCCCTTCCTCTCCCCTCCCCCTTCTTCTCCCCTCCTCTTCCCCTCTCCTTCCTGCTCCTCTTCCTCTCCCGTCCCCCTCCCTTCCCTTCCATTCCCGTTCCCCTTCCCCGTCCTCTCTTCCTCCCCTCCCCTCCCCCTCTTCTTCCCTTCCCCTCCCCCCTTCCCTTCCTCTTCCGCTTCCCCTCCTCTACTCTTCCCCTTCCCCTCCCCTTCCCCTCCTCTTCCTCTCCCCTCCCCCTCCTCTTTCCCTTCCCTCCCCCTCCCCCTCCCCTTCCCCTTCCTTTCCCTTCTGTTGCCTTCCTCTCCCTTTCCCCCTCCCCTCCTGTACTGGGGATTGAACCCAGGGCCTTTATACATCCCCAGCCCTTTAAAAATTTTTTTTAAAAAATTTTTTGAGACAGAATCTCTCTAATTCCCTCAACTACCCAGACTGGGCCCAAATTTGAAATCTTCCTGCCTCAGGTTGTCAGAGTGCTGGGATTACAGGCATGCGCCGTCACGCCCGCATGAGCGGGTTTCCCAGCACTCCAGGACATGTAGAGAGTGTCTCTGTCAAGCGCTACTCTGCAGGACTAAGGATTCAGATACCGTACGTAGGCGCCCTGCTCCCAGCCGCTCCTCTGTGGCTGCCTGTCCTTCCTCCCCCAGGTAGGTGTGCAGGGCTGGGACAGAGTTTGGGCGCTCTCTACAGTCTTTTGGGGTGGATGACCTGGCCGGCTCCTTCCTGAGATATTCTCCGTCTTGGATGCCGCTCCTGAAGCGCAGAGCCTGCGTCCTTCTGATGCTCAGGCCTTGGGCAGGGAGGTGTCTCTCTCCAGCAGACCAGACTTTCCTTCTTGTAGGGGGCATCGACCTCATCAGTGTCCACTTGGACCAAGGTGTGACCTGCTGAGATTTCCTGACATGCCTGTGTATTGTACGGAAACCCCCACACCGCCGCTGGTACGGAAGCCTTTCACTTATTTGACAAGGAAGAGCCTGAGCTTCAGCTTGCAGCTTTTTAGTCTCAAGGAAATTTGAGGTTGCAGAATTCCAGCCTTCAGTGAGCTTTGCTTCTGAGGTTTTGATTTAATGTTGGTGGCCAGAAGGTTGGCAGTGGGGAAGTGGGTCCCCTTAGGAACGCCGGCCCCTTAGTCATTCATTCTTTTCCTCAGAAATTATTCACAGAGCGGCTGCTCGGTACCCGGCAGGAGGGTGGCAGCAGGGTAAGCAGGAGCTAGAGTCCGAGGGCACGGTCTGAGGCACAGTGCTCCGGCTCAGCCAGGGTGCCTTCGCTTCAGTGCCCCTGACAGGAGTGGCCGGGCAGATCCTTGGAAGGCGCTAGAGCGAGTACGCAAATGCACATTCTCAGAGTGGCCTTCCTGCCTAAGCCCTCCCTAGGTGACCTCTAAAATGCCACGACCTGATGGCAAGTAGTGACAGCTCTTAAAACTGGGGGCGGATCCCAAGTTCCAGCCCAGCCTGGGCAACAAAGTGACGTAATAAGACCCCGTCTCAAAGTGAAATAGTTTAGAAAGGGCTGGGAACGTAGCTCAGTGTAAAGGACCCCGGGTTCAATCCCTAGCACACGAGACAAACAAACAAGACAGGGCTACAGCATGGACTTTGTCTGGACGATGTGCCCCAGCTCCGAGGCCAGTCGTGGCAGCGTAAAAGTGGTGAAGGTGTTCCCTGCCGCCTTCCCCGGGCCCAGTGTGTCTCGCACTTCACCACAGGTACTGCAGGTGTGTGGCGGGGAGCGCGCAGCTTGGAGTCACACAAACCTGGGTTTGGATCCCGGCTCTGCCACTTGCTGACTGTCACACCTTGGGTGACCCCTCCCCCTCTTTGAGCTTCTGGCTCTGCTGTGGAGTGTAGCTATCACCAGTGGTCATGACAGCCAAGTGAGACCCTGCAGACTGAGCTCTGTGTGTGACAGAGTGAAGGTTTAATAAGTTGAAGCTGCCATGATCAGCGGTCTGATTATTACCATCGCTGATCGCTACGGGGAAATTCGAAACAAGCCCGGCGTTGCGCTGCACTTTGGCTTCTGAGACCGCCCTTGTCCTTGTCTCCGTGGCCTGTTCCCACCTGGTGAGCCTCCCGAGAGCTGGTCTTGGATCACGGCGCGAGCTCAGCTCCGCAGGACTGTGGATGTCCCAGTGCTGGGGTGGGGGTGCAGGGCCTGCGTAGGGCTGTCTCTCGCGCGCCCCTCATCCCGGGGTTACCGGAGCCGTGGCGGTGGGTTGGGTGTGCTGGAGGCCCGCCTGCTTTCCTCTGGAGCTGGTGACTGGTGAGGAAGTCTCGCCGCTCAGAGGGAGCAAGGCCAAAGGCATCAATAAACAAATGAGGAAATACTGTCTTGGGAGAAGCTGTCTGGTACTGTACCAGGCCACGGGAACATGAGCGTGGATGCCACACCGGCTTCAAGGCTTTAGACCTCATGTGAAGGTCAACCCCAAACCAGGACACAAACAAGTAAAATCATCTTTCTGTCTGGCCTGCGTCTCAGCACCTTATCCGACTCACGCGTGGCGGAGATCCCCATCAGCACGTACCTGTTCTCTTTCTCCCACCAGTCAATATGCAGGGAAGTTCTGGCACACTCACTGCCCCATCCCAGGACCCCGGAAAGGTATTTGCACCAAAAGTGCTCAGTGAGCAGAGAGCAGATGAGCAATGACTAAGTGATGCTTTGTGAGACTTTTGTTTCTAGCCCGGAGTTTGAGGTTCAGACTTCTTTGTTGCTAGCTGTGGTCAGTCGCCACCCCAGGTAATGAAAATTGACAAGAAAATCCATGCTCATAATCCACACAGCGTTTATTTTGTAGAAGGCGTGGGTTTCTTAAGGAGCTCGTTCTATCCCAGATGAACTGGCTGTGGTGTCCTTCAAAAGGCCACTGGAGGACATTTGTCTTCTGGACTTGATACCTGCGGCCAGTGGAAGTGTCTGGCAGGAGCAGGCCGGGGACTTGGGGCTGGGGGTGAGTAGCCTGTAGACTGCTCAGCCCTGCCAAGAGACTCTTACCCCTGTGGATTACTGGCTACTCTCAACATGTCTGATCAATAAGAGTCATAACCTCATAAAACCTGTCATCTGACAATATCAGGCAACAGCACAGTCTCTGTAGCTTATGGTCCGGACAGTCCATACCAGGTGCTGCCATTTATTGTGGCCCTACTGTGGGCCAGGCCTTGTTCTGGGTGCTGTACACACATCTCCGTGGTCTTCACAGAGCCTGACATGGTAGCTATTGTTTCTACTTCACAGAAACACCCCGAGCCTCAGCTTCCTCACCGTGCCCTGCAAAGGGCCTGGGTTAAGGACTGTAGTGTCTCAAGGCAAGAGAAAGCCAGGTGTGCTGGTACACACCTCAATCCCAGCACTCTGGGAGGCTCAGGCAAGAAGACAGCAAGTTGGAGCCCAGCCTGGGCAATTTAGCAAACCCTTGTCTCAAAATAAAAAAAAAATTTAAAAAGGATTGGGGATAGAGGTCAGTGCAAAGGCCCTAGGTTCAACCCCTAGTACCACAAACAAACAAGTAAAGGAGAAGTGGAACTCGGGACAGCACAAGCTACTTCAGGCAGGAGGACCTGCTGCAGCCGCCCCCCACGCTCCGCCCAAGCGTGTTGCTCATTGGCCGCAGCGTTCTCCTTCCTGCTCTGCTGTGTAACCCTTCCCTTCACAGTGCTCCAGGCAGACTCCACCAGACATTCCAGGTGGCAAATGAGACAGCCTATTTGTCACACATGCTTTAAACTGTATGTGAAGGGTTTTGCCCTAAGGCCTAGGTTTAGAATCCTGGATTCAGAGTGTCACACTGTAGCCAGCTGACTTTGAGCACAGTGCTTATCTCTGCTGATCTGTTTATTTACCAGCAGAAGGAGGACCATCCCCTGCCTCTGTGCCTCAGAAGTCACCATCTAAGCTGGGCATGATGGTATGCATCTGAGTCCAGGCTACTATGCAGGCTGAGGCAGGAGGATCACTTGAGCCCATGATTCAAGGCCAGCCTGGGCAACATAGTGAGACCTCAAAACAGAAAAAAAAAAAAAAAGAATAAGATAGATGTGTTTCTGTCTTTTTGAGACAGGGTCTCGCTATGCAGTTCAGGCTGGCCTTGCACTCACTTTGTAGCCCAGGCTGGTCTCGAACTCGCAATGATCCTCCTGCCTCAGCCTCCCAAGTGCTGGGATTACAGCCGTGTGCTACCATGCCCGGCTAGATGTGCTGGGTTAACTAATGGTCAATTTATAACCCCCAGCGGAACTGAATCAGCGTGGTGCTGGGTGAGGAAGGCCCACCTGAGGACTGTTGCCAACAGCATAAAAGGAGAACTGGAGGGGAATACGGTGTGCTGTTGGCTCTCCTGGAGAAGCTTGTCATGCCGGTTTTCCTGATATGAACTTGGCTGTTATTGTCAGAAGAGCTCGGGCCCTCCCTGTTGCTGGGGATGGCTGCGGTTCTTTCCGGGGGAGCTGTGGTCCTTGGCTGCAGTGCAGGCCCCTCAGCGGGCTGGCACAGATCCTGCATCCCGCTGGCACAGGCTTTCTAGCTTCCACCACTGACCTTGGGGCCTTCCCGGTGCAGATCCTTGGTACAGATGCATGAGACATTGTCGCGGGCCCCAGGCCCTCAGCTGGATTCTTTGGGTCTCTAGTGTGTGGACAGTTCTCCTGCACTCTTTTGCATTTGGCTTTTGGGGTGATTACTATAAAATAATCCTATTAATTATATGCCCTGTGTTAAATCAGTTCCCTTTGTATACGCTGATGACAATAGGTATAAATATGAGACCATAACTTGGTTTCACTGACATCATAGTGCTGTTTTCAATTGTACCTAAACAACCAATCAACAAGGGCCAGATCCCTGTGCTAACAGGAAACACCCTGAGACATGGCACCTCCTGTTAGGGTGGGTCTTCTCTGCCTCCTCCTTTACCCTCCTTGCACCCTCCCCCCTCCCCTTTGCACTCTCTCTCCCTCTCTCTCTTTCTTTTTTGAGACAGGGTCCCGCTTTGTAATTCAAGCTGGTCTTGAACTCACTATGTAGCTCAAGCTAACCTTAAACTTACAGCAATCCTCCTGCCTCAGACTCCCGAGTGCTGGGATTACAGGCCTGCACCACCATGCCCAGCTCCCTTTCTCTTGTTTAAGCAAAAGTCTCCCTTTTACTTTCATGCTATCTTTTTGTGTTTTTAGATTCTACTTATGAGGGAAAACATCCCTACTAGACTTTCTGAGTCTGGTTTATTTCACTTAACATGATGATCTCCAGTTCCATACATTTTTTTTTTTTTTGGCAAATGGCATAATTTTGTTCTTTATGGCTGAATAAAAACCACTGTGTATATACACCACATCTTCCTTATCCGTTCACCCACTGATGGGCACCTAGGCTGATCCTGTAACTTGGCTATTGTGAGTTGTGCCACAGTAAACGCTGGCATTCGGGCATCCCTGTCGACTACCTTCCTTTGGGTAAATGCCAAGGGAGGTATAGCTGGCTCATCCGCATCTTTTCAAGGCTCCTCTGAAAGACCCCAAATGGCCTGTCTGACGTCCTAAGTATCATGCAGCGACCTCTTTCATGCAGATGCCAGGGCACCATCCTGGAGCGGCTGGCTGGGTGTCGGAGTGGCCCCTGGCATCGGCACCTCCAACCCTTCCTCAGGTGGTTCTCAGGTACCCTACACCGCTGCTTCAGAATCTAGAACTCCAGTGCTCTGAGTAGAACCGTGTTCACTGTTGGGATTTTAAATACCTAGGAGCCTATGTGAAAGGAGGCCCCGGCCCCAGCCCGTCTTCATCTGGCGAACCTTCCTCAAGCTTCAGGCCTGTGCAGATGGCTCTTCCCCTGAGAAAACCTCCATCGCTGCGGCTCTGGTCTTCAGCCCACACTCAGAACACCTACTGTGTCCCAGGCAGTCTGCCAGGCTCTGAAATGTGCTACTGGGTTCAGTCTCTCTGAGAATAAACCAAGTTGCTGTCACCCCCGCAGCCAGCCCACTTTGGAGTTCAGAAGAAAGTGTGACTCAGAGAAGTGAATCAACTTTCCCTAAGTCGTTGGGCTCTTACTGCATTGTAGGTCATCGTGCTCGGTCTGTGTCTCTCACATGAGTGAGAATCCCTTCATTGTGGGAGTAGCTGAGCTTCACATTTCTAGGGGCACAGAGCCAGGTACATAATAGTTGTTCAACAAAGCTGAGTTGAATTGAAGTGAATATGAACAGTTCCAGTTGCTTTCCAATCTCTACTTTTGCTCACGGTAGGACAATAGGAGGATTTCTTTGGACGTTGAAGACTACATATCCCTCAGCTTTCCCATCATTTCTGCAATTCTGGTCATTCGCTAGCTTTCTTCCAAGTAGCGTCAGTAGATTTTGCAAGTCACAGGCTAGGGAGGGACTCCAGAAACTCTTGCTTGGTTGGTTGAGACGGTGATACAGAAGGGATGAACTTTATGCTTTATAGTGAGAGTTTCTTTTCTGCTTATAAGGAGTAAAAATAATTTTCTACATCTAACTTGGCAAGCTGCCGTAGTCGTAAGTTTACAAATTAATTTCAAATATAATTATCTCTATTTCAGTGACTTTTCTGAATCGCAGTTTTTATGGCCATAAAATAGGAATCTTGGAGCAGATGTCTAAGGTTCTTTCCTATACTGTGGTTATATTATTACACCAGGACCCTGAACGAAGTTGAGAACAAATTTAAATCCCTCAGGAACAAAGCAGCTATGAAAATGGAATGTTTTCGGGTGAATGAGATTTTTTGCCCCAGTCTAATTGATTTTTCCAAATTAGTCAAAGTCTGACCATGGTGTCTAAATTTCTTTTTTTTTTAACAGACATTATTTTATTACTTACAAAACATACAGTAATAACAGATATTATTTTATTACTTACAAAATATACTGTAATAACAAAAGTACAGGGGGAGACAAGAGGGTTAAAGGACAACAAAGGACCTGTGACACCAGCGTACCCATCCTAGGGGATCCGTTTAGAACAGAACAGTTCTGTTACAGTTCGGTAAGGTTAAGGTTAGGTAGGCCACTGTTTAAATGCCAGTTACTCAGAAATACACCTCAACCCAAAGCAAACAAGTACTGGCAGTGTGTCTGAATGTGCCCTGTTACATTACCGCATGGCGTCTAAATTTCTAAATGCTCTGTGGAGGCATTTTTAGAAAAAGGATATGTGAAAAGTGACTGTAACAGCATGAATAATAGTGCAAACCGTGTACCCTAAGGTTTAATAGCTTCCCGTAATTCACTCACATAGCTGGGCCAAAGCTTTGGGGCAGCACGGGGGAGACGGTGGGTCTGCACATGCTGTTTGCTTGCTTGTTTGCTTTCCTTAACCAAAGCCGTAACCTCTGTTTACATCTGTACTTTGTTTTGCAGCGGAAACGGAAGCAGAGCACCCAAGATGAAGACGCTGCCAGCCTTTGCAGTCTCGATATAAGTGTAAGTGATGGTCTCTGTACCCCCACATGAGGCCGTCTCTCTTCTCTGAATATTGATAAAATGCTGTGTACTTTAAGCGGGCTTCCAGAATCGGACGGTGCTGGTGACATGGAGGGATGGTAAAAAAAACTGAGCAACTACTTCGGTGATAACAGTATGCAATATAACAACCTTGGTTCGTTTCCTGTCATCTCGTTTTGAAACGTCGTATCATTGCTTTTATTGGGTTTTTTTTTCCTCTTTAAAAAAATTTTTTTTTATTTTACTGGAAAAAGCTGTGTAGCCGATTTAAACTTTCAAGACAACTTGTCTATTGCCTCGGTCTTTTCTTGCATAAAATAAATGATGAATTTAATGCATCTGGGTAGAATCTGGATAAACCCTGCTGTGCTGTTTTAGGGGGTGGTTCAAGAAGACAATTATTTGACCCCCTGGAGGGGGAAGTTAGTGGCTTGGCCGACTCGGGCAGCCGGATGGCCCAAAGGCTGGGAGGGGATTCCAGCACCAGGTGGATTTGGATTTAGTGGATGTGAGTTTGAATCAAGATTCTGTGCTTATTACTTGTGTGGCATGTTTCCTCTCCTGAATAATAAGAATGAAGAGGCTTTACCTACCCCAAATTTTCGATCAAATAAAACAGTAAAGGTGAGAATAGCAAGTATATTACCTGGAACATACTAGGTACCCATCAAACATTAGCCTTGTTTTTCTGTAAAAGCAGAAGTTTGCAAAAGAAAGTGAAATGATTTGGTAGCTGGATACTAGTGATGATGGAGATAGGCCATTTCTTTGGTGTTTTAGCTCTTTTCTTTTCTTTTTTTCTTTTGGTACCAGGAATCAAACTCAGGACCTTGCACTTGCCCGGCAGGTGTTTGTGCCGCTGAGCTAAATCCCCGGCCCTCCTTGGGGTTTTTAGGCCACGTTGTTGGTTGCCTATTTGTAGCAGATTTCTGTGCATGGACTCACCTCCCCCTGGTGTAATTGGGGAGCCCCCTGCGTTGCCTCTGATCGCCGCATTATCCAGGGCCTGAGGCTGGGGTGGAGGTTCAGCTCCTCCCTGTGCTCCTCCTGTCCCCTTATCTGTGCATTTTATACACCTCCTTGGGGCTTAGCTACTGTGCACTGGGGCCCAGCTAACATTAGGCTTTAGTGTCTGTCCTCTACAAAGGCCATGAGAGCTACCATTATGTGATGGGACGGCTTCCATGCTAATTAAGAACTGAGTTGTGGTCTTGGGTCTACCTATAACTAACAAGATAGCCACTTCTCTTCCGCTTACTTCAGTTTCTCCTTAAAAAAAAAAAAAGGCTAAAGATCAGGTCTTATAAAACTATTATGTGTCAGGTATGGTGCTGCTTGCCTATAATCCCTGCACTGGAGAGGCTGAGGCAGGAGGATCACCACAAGCCTGAGGGTAGCCTGAACTACATGGTGAGACCCAGTTCCAAACTTAAAAAAAAACACAAAAAACTATTGTGAAAATTTGAAACTCAATAAATATGTATTATTAGGTTCTCATGTGATGACATTTATTGAGCAGTATACACAAGGCGATTTTAGCTATTGTTAGTTATTGCAGTTTTCTGCAATGCAGTCAGTCATGATGGAGTGCGTCTGAGCTGGCATCTGACTGATGTACTTGAGCATCTTTATTCACCATGTGCTGTTTATCTGTTCCAGTCTTGGGACCATTTGATTGATGAAGTTGGTTCAGTTTGCTAGATTGCCATGGTAACAGGACAAAAGGGTGGTATTCTTCTGAGTGTTACTTTACTCACTGGATATTTTATTATTGACAAGTGAAGCCATGGGACTTCCCTCATCGGCAGCGAGAGTTTTTGTGTTTGTACTTTTTTAATTCTGTGGAATGTACCTTTGGAACTTACAGGCTTTCAGGATTTGAAGACCTCTCGGCCATCCTACATTCCAACCCCTCACTTCACAAATGAAAAAGCAGAAGCCCAGGAAGGTGTACTAAGCAGGCAAGACTTTAACCCAAGTCATTCCGAAGATCACGTCTCAGCATACGGCTTTCTTCAGCGAGACACTGATATTTATTTTTCAGGAAGGCATGCTCTGATGCTTCTTAGCAAAGAACCACTAAACTCTCTGACATGAAAGACTTACTTGGAGTTCTTGCCTTCTTATCAAGGTTGTTTGAACCTCAGATAATGAATCATTCTTAATGAATTTTTTCTTCTTGTGCAGCTGCAGTTGATGTTTCTCTTTTTCTTAACTATCTCATACATCACATTTTAGTACAGTAATGAGAATTTTATAGAAATCTATCCTGTTACCACCAACAGGGCTATGCTTAAGGATTCAACTGTAGCCTAAGTAATTCTGCTTTTTATTGTGTTTTGTGTTTTTTGAGGCAAGATCTCACTGTGTAGTTGAGACTGGCCTTGAACTCACTTTGTAGCCCAAGCAGGCCTTGAGCTTGCAGTGATCCTCCCGCCTCAGCCTCCCAAGTACAGGGATTACGTGTGCGAGCCACCACACCTGGCCTAACCAGTATTATTGCAGAGATTTTAGATTTCGGCGGCACTGGGGATTTGGTGGCACCCACGGCCTTGTGCATCCTGGTAGAGCAGGTGCCCTACTGCTGAGCTATAGTCCCGGCCCAGAAATTGTTTGTTGCCGTGTTAAGATGGATCTTGCTGTTTCGTCCAAGCTGACCTCAGAATCTTGGGCTCAAGTGGTGCTCCTTCCTTCGTCTCCTGAGGAGCCGGGCCTGCAGGCACATGGCCTCCCTTGGCTGGGGAGCTGCTCTGCGCTGCTGCGTGCGTAGTGGAAGTGTCTGCGAGCAGCAGTGGGCTCCGGTGGGTGACTCATGCCGCAGGATGTGCGGGTTTAGGAGAGCAGTGTTGGGGACGCTGCACTTCGATTCCGTTTAGTAAGCGGAAAGACAGTGAGCACAGGCGTGCTGCACACAGGAGGTGGTAGCGGAGGGCCACGGTCTCTCGGGAGTCCCAGCCCTGTGCTGGGTACACAGGGGCTCCTGAGAAATACTTACAGTCGAATGTTTTCAAATGGTGAGTGTCTCTAATGTTTCCCCCCGAAATATATTTTGACATTAAACGGATGGAAAATGTTAGCAGGATGAACCCTCTTCTGGATTAAAAGCTAATTGCTGTGTTGCACCCTGCAGAGCGGTGGTCACATCAGGCACTGCCCTGCCGTCCCGCGTCCTTTAAAAGCCTCACCTGACGATGCTGATAGTTGTCGAGAGGGGAGTTTTCTCCTAAATCTCCCTCCTACCGCTGATGAACTTGGGATTAAAAGACCGAATGAGAGTGGCTCAGCTAGGAAAAGCCAGTTCTTACAAAACAGGGATCCTTGGTTGTGTGGGGTGGGATAGCCTTGGGCTCCAAAACATTTTACAAGACTCCCGTGTGGTTCCCGGGCATCCATGGAGCTGGCCAAGCCCCCACGTTACAGAGGCACCTGGACGGGGCTTGGAGCCCAGGGAGAGCTGACATAGCTCCAAAGACTTGTTTTCCCGCCCTCCCCCGCCAGTACTCGGTGAAAAGCGGATTAGGGCTGGAGAGTAGCACTAGCTGACAGAATAATGGGTCTCTATTTTTTCCACCACTTCACCCGGCCCATCGGCTGAGCCCCCGGCTTCCGAGCAGAAGAGAAAACGAACTATTCCTGATCGGGAGAAAAGGGCGACACGCAGTTTTGAGAACAATTTGCAGAGCGAAGAAGGCTCCCAGCGGCCGCCTACCAATCTCCCCTTGCGTCACAGGATACCGTGGGTTGGGATATCGCCGTCCCCACTGCGCTTTCTAGTTTAAATTCTAAGCGTGAGCGCCGCGGGGGGCGGCGGGGGCGGCGCGCAGCTCTCCTCGCGCCCTAGCAGGGCCCGCGCAGCGCAGTGCAAGCGGCCCGTCTCTCAGAGCAAGCAGGCTCTCCCCTGGACAGAGACGTAGTTTCCAGTGAGGAAGGGATGTAAAAGATGCGAAGAAATATATAATCTTTGTAGACAATTTGGGAAATGTGATCGGCAGAGTTTGACTGCCCACCTACGTTTTAATGTATATTTCCTTCCAGCGCGGATCCATCCCTCTTCAAAACGTTTTCATTACGAAATATTTCAGATGTCCAAAATAGTATAAAGGGATTCTAGAGCCCCGGGCGGCTACCGGCCCACTGAGGCGAGATTTCCTTAGCAGCAAAGCCGAAGGCTGTTGTAAACCTTTCGCTCAGCCGAGTTAGGTGTTACTGCGCCTTCGCTGTCGGTAAACTCTGCTGTGTCCACGCGTCCCTAAGCAGCGTGTGTATTTTAAACCAGCTTGTAAGGTTGATATAAGCACATACGACTTTTCAAAATTGAGATCATAGCACAAATTAATGTATTCCTGTGCTTTTCGCTCGCTGTGTCGAGAACATGTTGCCGTACCCTGAAATAGCCTTCAAGAAGATTATTTTTAATACATACAGAGCGCTCTGTCAGATGAGCACACCCAATGTACTCAGCCCGTCCTTTTTTGGGAAGTTAGCTCAGTTCTGACTCCTCAGCATTATAAATAGCACTAGTGGGCACCCGAGAATATCACTGGGTGATCTCTTTTATGAGTAGGAGAAAGTCTGAGATATGAAATTCCTGGCTAAAAGGCCAGTGCATAGTTTTTAAACTTTTTTTTTTTTTTTTTTTTCTCTTTTATGAGTAGGAGAAAGTCTGAGATATGAAATTCCTGGCTAAAAGGCCAGTGCATAGTTTTTAAACTTTTTTTTTTTTTTTTTTCTCGTGCTGAGAATTGAACTCAGGACCTTGCACTTGCCAGGCAGGCGCTTGTGCCGCTGAGCTACATCCCCGGCCCGTTTTTAAACTTGTGAACAGGTCTATACCCCCTCTGGCAGGGAGAGATGGAAGTGAAGTTTAGGGCCGCTGAGTGTCGGTACAGAACCTCGCAAGAATGGGAGGGCGTTTCCATGTTTCGCTGGTGCATGTTTTGACCCACTCCTTTAGCCTTGCCGTACAGGACATTCTGTGCAGTACGTGAACGACTGCATTGCTTGTGTGGAGGAGCCGGACGTGTACACCCACACTGAGTCCTTTGCTCGTCTCCTTTCCCTTTGGCTCCGTGTCTGACGTGGGGTGGACATCGGCTCACTCCGCCTTCCCTCGCACGCGGACGCTTTAGGACACCCTCTGGCAGTGCTCAGCCTCCTTTCTTGGCTGTCTGAGTGGAGCAGGGCGCCCTTTCCATGCCAGTGGGCCTTGCCCATGACTGCGTTCTCTTTGCCAGTTTGTAGACACGGGGGTGAGTTCTACTTAATCCCTTCCTGGTAAAGAGTACGTGGGGAGATATGCTCACACCTCTCAGCGCCTTTGAGGTCCCTGCGCTGTTACAGCTTTCCTCCTGTCCGCTTTGAGAGGTCTGGACGGACGTCCGCGTGGCTTGCCTCGTGTGTCTCCTCTGCCCTCCTGAGGGGGCGGGTGAGGAAGAGCTGAGCCGGCGCGTTGGGACAGTGAGTAGTCTCTGAGCTCACTGGCCTGATCACGGACCCTCGTCCCACTTAGCACTGTTTGGCGCTATCTTAGCACTATCTCTGTGGCCTTCTGCCTCTTCTGCACACCAACAGGTTATCTTTCTAAAATACAAAGCTTGCTGGGCGTGGTGGTGTGTGCCTGTAATCCCAGCACTTGAGGATCACCATGATTTCAAGACCAGCCTGGGCTACGTAGTTCAAGGTCAGTCTACACTACAAAGCAAGACTTTGTCTTAAAATAGATAGATACAGATGGATATATATATATGTATGAGAGAGACAGATAGATACATAGATCTATATAAATCTTGTCTTGCTAGGCTCCATCTTGCCTCTGGGCCTTTGCACATGCTATTACCCCATGTCTACAATACATGCTATTCCATCTGTTTCCCTTCTAAGAGGCTGCCAGGATTCTTTTGTATTCCTCCCTCTAAGCATTCTCTGTTTCATCCTCTACGCCCACAGCCCTAAGCATGTGCCCCTGTCCTAGCCTGTATCACACAGCGTGGTGGTCCTTGTTTCCTGGTCTTGCTCCCAGCCGTCCTATGAACTCCTCTAGGGGAAGTCTGTTCTGCTCTCATGAAGTCCCCAGTATGTGGCACAGGTCTTGAGCCATAGTAGTAAACAACTGAATAAAGGTCAGGCTTCGAGTCTCCCCCAGTGCCTGACTGAAGGAAAAGGAAGAAGTATGCTAGACAGGCGACGGCATCATGAAAGGGACGGGGTAGAGTTTTAAAAGTTAACGAGAAGGCGAGATGAACATCCTTACTCCAGATGTGTAATGCCAGGAAGTCTCCGGGACTCTGATCAGCGAACGGGCTGTTTCCCAGTTTATTACAGCAGATAGCAGTCACGCTCTGTGTACAGTCTCACCAGTAGCTCGTCAACTACAAATACAGTTTGTCATAGTTGCTCTGTAAAAATGTCTGGGATGAATGAGTGAATGAGTCTCAGATTGCATTACTCAGATGGGTCTGTCTGAGCTGCTCAGGCTTATTTTTATTAGCAAGGGTTTCCTGGAGGTAGATACCAGTCAGAATTTCAGGGAAGGCAGGACCAGAGTGTGTGGTCCTTGGCTGCATACGGTAGCCATGGGAGAGCCCTTAGAGACATAGTAAGAAGAGCAGGCACTGTTAATTGAGTGTTTATTATGTTATGGGCACTATGCCAGTACACTGTTTATCCTTTCACCCTGTATATTACCTCTGTAGAAGTGAGAAAAAGGAATGTCTAGATATTATAAATTTGCCAGAAGTCTTTTTTTGTTTTTTTGTCTTTTTGAGACAGGGTCTCGCTGTACAGTTCAGGCTGGCCTTGAGCTCACTTTGTAGACCAGGCTGGCCTGAACTCACAACGATGCTCCTGCCTCAGCTTCCTGAGTGCTGGGATTACAGGCATGCGCCACCACACCTGGCTCTGAAGGCTTAAAGATAGCAAATAGCATAGTTTTATGATCTGATTTCCAGGCCCCCAATCACAGTGCTAGCTATAGTTTTTATCGTTTTGTTAACAAATAGCATGATCTTGAATGTTGATATAGATTAAGTGTTTATATGTGCTGTGCTTTCCAAGTACCTCATTTAATTCTTACAATGGTCCTGTGACCGTGGGCAGTCGCACACCCTTTTTGCAGATGAGGAAACTGAGGCTGAGAGAATCAGTGAGCTTGGGGCCATGGCTTGTAGATTCAAGCCTAGGATGGTTGGACACCTCAGCTTCCCCATGCTGCCTCTGGGGTAGGAAAGAAAGGAGAAAGAAGCATTTGGTTCTGTCACTTCTACTGCCGGGTGACTTAGAGGGCATTTAGCTGGTCTCACTAGCAAACCAGCTTTGAGGTATAGGCCAGTGCTGCCCGAATTTTCATTACCTTAGCATTGCAATTACTCAGTTACATAGATATTCAAAGCATTACAGTTGATATAGAAGGGTGAAAAGCTTTCTTATCTTGATTAAGCTAATGATATTTCATTGCTAGGGTTTTCAGTTAGATACCGAACAGCAGCAGGATTATTTTATCTCTGTTGAGCAAAGTCCAGAGAGTTAAAAAAGATACCATTTTTGCAGTTTTATTTTAGAACTTGCTGACAGAGTAGTCTTGCTCTGGCCAGCATGAGGTCCACATGAATTGCATCAAGATTTTAATAGTGCTCTTGCCAGGTGTGGTGGCACACGCCTGTAGTCCTAGCACTCGGGAGACTGAGGCAGGAGAATTGCCACAAGTCTGAGGCCAGCCTGGGCTACAAAGTGAGCGCAAGGCCAGCCTGGACCACAGAGCAAGATTCTGTCTCAAAAACCAAACAACAAAAGGATTTCAATAATGTTCTTATCACCAAAGAGACCAGCCTGTTGTGGAGACTGGGTCTTCATTAGCCCGTGCCCATATTTAACCTGTTGGCCCTTCTCTGTTTCGGATGTATGAACTGTTGGGCTGTCTGTAAAGTCATTTGGGCCTTAGGCGGTGGAGCGCTGTGTTCAGGGCCATCTGGCGTCAGATTTGTCCTGTGTTGATGTAAACACATTGCACCTTGCCTTTGGCCAGACTGGTCGGGCTATGGGTTGTGATAATCACGGAGAGCTTTAATCTTTTTTGTTGCTGTTTTTTAAGACAGAGTCTCCCTTTGTAGTTCAGGCTAACCCTAAACTCTCTGTGTAATCTAAACTGGCCTCAAACTCTCAGGGATCCTCCTGCCTCAGCCTCCCTAGTGCTGTGATTACAGGTGTGCACCAGCACGCCTGGCTGAGCTTTATTCTTTGATCTACCTTTGGAAAAGCACAGTGACTAAGAAGCTTCAGGGCATGCTATCAAAAGTTGATGGCCTTATGACCTGGGTGTGGTGGTACGAGCTGGGTGTGGTGGTACATGCCTGTAATCCAGGCACTCAGGAGGCTGAGGCAGCAGGATTGGCTGCATGTTTGAGGCCATCCTGGGCTACAAAGTGAGGTCTAGGCCAGTCTGAACTATAGAGGGAAACCCTGCCTCAAAAAGACAAAAACAAAAAAACAAAAACAAAGAAGTTGATGGCCAAAAAAAGCTTAAGTCATCATATCAGTCTTTTTTTTAGCTCTCTTTAAGGTGACCTCGGTGAACCCCATTAAGTCTGGGTCTTTATACCCCAGAATATTTATTTATTTGGATTCATAACCAGAATTATAAATTTGGGGAGTTAAGGGACAGCATGTCACTTTGTGCCTTGGTTTCCTGACCTGTAAATAAAACCATAGGAATGCCCTGCTTTAGTAATTATAAGAATTAAAATGAGTTTATGTAAAGTACTTAGCACCTGGTCCATAATAAGCACAAAAGTACTAGCTGTCATTGCTGTTGATTTCATAAAACAAAATCAACTTTACGTCTAAGTTTGAAGATCTCTGTTGGAGGTACAAGTATTTCATAAATAGAACTGGTCATGAAAAATTTTTAAAACCACTGTGGAAAGAAGTGTATACAGGGATTTTATTAGAGCATTTTTTATAATAGCTAAAAGACAAAAATAGCACAACTGAATTGTGTAGAGACTTATAACTACATTACAGAATATAAGTGTAAAATGCAATTGAGAACACTGCGTATGTTACACTCCTATATGTTCATATGCGTATTTACCCACGCACAGGAGGAAACGGGAGCGTGCGCACTGTAGTGTGATGACAGGCCGGGAGAATGGGATGACAGAAACGCGAAGGTTAAGGTCCAGGACTTCCTAACCTGTGGTGTCTTTGAAACCATGAACACCCTCCTTAATGCATTCAGTAACAAGCTTTGGCAACTTGTGTGATGCTAAAGTACTTTCAGTAAGGTGGGAAGAGTGAACGGTATTTTGAAATACCTGCACTGACTAGGCTTTCATTTTAAAGATATGATTTCTGTGTTAACAACACCATAGGTGGGGCTGGGGGTTTAGCTCAGCGGCAAAGCGCCTGCCTGGCAAGTGCAAGGTCGTGAGTTCGATTCCTATTACCGGAAGAAAAGACAAAAAAACCCCAAAAAACAAAAACACAATACCATAGTCTGCAGATGCTTCTGTGACTTCTGACCTCTGTTAATACCAGAAAGGAATGCAGAATTTCAGTTGATAAAATGAAGATGCACTTACTGCGTTCAAGCTTGAAGATACCCTGACCCTGGGTTTTATCTGTGGACCCTGTTTGCATGCATGTTTGTGTGCAAGGACGGGTGTGAAGATTCCAAATTAAGAATCCCTGCTGAAGTTACCTAATCTGTTATAATAAACTCCTGTATTGCATTACTTTTATAAAACAAATGACTGAAAAATACAAAAAATATAATAAATTTCAACCTGCTGGTATGAGATTGTTAATGTTAGAAAGAAGAGAATGTAAAACATTTATATAAAAGTTATTTTTAAGAAGATTTTGCAGTAGCCCTTAAATCAATTTTCAACACATAGTGTTTAGGTTTTTCTTTGAGACCAGCTTAGCTAAATAATTCTTTGCATTATTTTTTGAAATTGATAACTTAAGCTACCCCAGTATCGTAGGGGATATTTTTTGCCTTTTTTGCTATTAAAGAAATAATTTAGCCAGGCACGGGACAGATGCCTCTAATCCCAGCACTCTGGGAGGCTGAGGCATGAGGATTGCAAGTTAGAGTCTGGCTTGGGTAATTTAATAAGACCCTGTTAATCAGTCAGTCAATCAGCCAATCAATCAGTATAATAAAATTAAAAAATAAAGGCTGTGTCTTAGGTTACTTTTGTCTTTGCTAAGACAAAATACCCAATGCCACAAGCTAAAGGAGGAAAGGTTTATTTTGGCTCGCGGTTTGTAGAAGTTTTAGTCCATGATGGGCTGGCTCCAAGACAGGGTGACATGGCATAAGGGCATTGCAGAGGAGAAACAGCTCATGGCATGGCAGGAAGAAGGCAGTAACGCGGTGAAGCTACCTTTCCCTTTTCTCCCTTTCAGGCTACATGCTTTCGGGGTGCGCCTTCCCATTGTCCACACCCAGAACTACGCTAAACCATCTGGACTAATGCAGTGGTCACACATCCTTGATCCCAGCATCACACACTTAATCCCAGCATCACCCTCTAGATCCAGCCACCTCCCCAGTGCCCCGCTTACGACCACATGAGGCTTTGGGGGCATTATGTACAAGTCACAACGGCCTGGCACTGTATCTCAGTGTGAAGGCCCTGGGTTCAATACACTGTACAACACACACACACACACACACACACACACAAACCCAAAAGTGTTCTTCTTTTTTAAGAGGAATACTGAAGTATTTCAGGTAGACTATCATGATATATGTCATTTGTCTTTGCATACTTTAGCATAGAATAGTAAGTGAATATTTTAAAGCAAAAAGTGGTTTTATTTTTAATTACACAGCCAACACTGCATATGCTCCCACCACCTAAAAATCAAATAGCGGAGGTGGAGCTCACAGTGATTCACATGTGCCCTCTCACCTGTCCAGCTTCAGGGATAAGCCTGGCTCTGTTTAGTGTCCCTTTCAGATACTTAGATAAATACATAGAGAGAGATCAAGATTTGATTGTACTGACTTTTTTTGTTTTTGTCTTTTTGAGACAGGGTCTTGCTATGCAGTTCAGGCTGGCCTTGAGCTCACTTTATAGCCCAGGCTGGCCTGGAACTCACAGCGATCCTCCTGCCTCTGCCTCCCGAGTGCTGGGATTACAGGCGTGCGCCACCACGCCCAGCAAGAGTTTTTTTTTCTTGCAATACAATTTATAACTGTGACACACAGATCTCATGTGTATAGCTGAGTGTACTTTGACAAATGAAGTTTTAAATTTTGCTCGTTGGGGCTGGGGTTGTAGCTCAGTGGCATAGCGCCTGCCTGGCAAGCTCAAGGTCCTGAGTTCGATTCCTGGTATCAAAAATAAATAAATAAATTGTGCTTATTATTGCATAAAACAGATGGTTGTCACTTATTTTTAGTATGATTCTCTACTGAGGAACATTTTTGTTGTGTCTAGTATTTACCAGTTGTGAACGGTGACCATCCTCATATCCCAGGGAAAACAGTAACGTAGATGCAAAAAAAAAGTTTTTAAGGCGTGTATGGATAATTTCTATCTTTAATATTAGTGTGAATCATATTAAATTCTATTTCATAGTCTCATTTTTTTTGTGTTACTGTGCACTACTTCCATCATGGACATCAAAGAAAAGCAATCAAAACCCAGACTAATTCCAAATGCGGATCTGTGCAGGGTGTGGGTTATTTTATCTCTTTCACGTATACTTCTTTCAGGACTGTTTGCAACTCTTATAGCCGGAAGAACACTCCTTCTGCCAGCCATAGTTTTATATATATGTTATATATAAATATTGTATATGTTTATATATTGTGTACATATGCTTATACGTTATGTATAAATTAGTTGAGAGTTTCAAGAGTAAGTTTATGATATTATTGACCAAATTTACATCTCGACTGCCTTTTAAAATGTGCACTTATCTTTAATACCATTTTGTGTTGCTTCCCTCTTGATTCCTGGAGCTCCTCTTCTCCTTGTGAGCAGATGTCTCCCAGCTGCCCCATCCCCTGTTACAGAGAGGTCGCAAACTGCTGCCAGCACCTACTCCCAGCCGCGGGGTTTTACGGAAAAAGGGAACAAAGGCAGTGGTTGGAGGTTTGCATAGCTGTTGAGGCACATAATCCTTCATTAATGCCATTTGGACAGAGGTTATTTGTAGTAAGAAGACCCTAGAAAATAATACTTTGCTTTTGTTTTCCTTTTTTTTCATAACTAGAGCCCGAGTCTGTGCACCTGAAAATTATGTAAATAATTTTCGTTAGAAAGTTCTCTCTGAGCCAAGCATGGTGGTGCACGCCTATAATCCCAGCACTCGGGAGGCAGAGGCAGGAGGATCGTCAAGAGTTCAAGACCAGCCTGAGCTACAAAGTGAGCTCAAGGCTGGCCTGCACTGCGTAGTGAGACCCTGGCTCAAAAAGACAAAGAAAAAAAAAAAAGGAGAATACATCACACCAAAAAAAAAACAAAAAAAAGACAGTTATCTGGGCTTCTGTCCCTCACTAACTGCGTACCCCCAAATGATTTAGGTAATTGCATCAAGCCTCATTTGGATCTGGTTATATATTCCTGGTTTCAATTGCAGAGGTTATTTTCCTTTGTTCTTACTCTTCTCAGCAGTGTCTGATACCTGTTCTCTGGGAGGAAAAGGTGGTGTGTTGACTCTTCCCTTTGATATTTCTATAGATGGAATCTCGTGTTACATATGATTGACCCTTGAATTCTTGGATAACTTCTGAGAAATGTTACAGAGAAAGTGTCTAGAATAAGCTTATTCTTTAAACTCACAATTAATTTACATATACTGTATAAACATGTGTACAGAATATATAAACATGTGGCTAAATAGTGGTGGCGAACCTTTTAGAGCTTTCGATGATAACACACAGCCAGTCGCGGCATGCGTGCCATAGGTTCGCCACCCATGGCCTCGGAGCATCCCCATGGTCTGTGTGGCATCTTCCACCGTGCTGTAGCAGTTACGCAGATCACTCTATGGGGACAGCTGACCCAGCAGGAGCAGGCAGTTTCTCGGTAAGTGGTATTTAAGACTAGTGTTGAAGACGAAGCATGGGAAAGTGAATCATGGGGGTTTCTTCAGTGGTCCAAATTTCACGTTTGGGTTGAATGTTCAGCTTTTTTGTGGTCCTTTTCCAAGCAGACTGACTTTTTCTCTCTATCCTGTTGTTTCACCTATTTATTGAGGATATACATACATATCAGTTTCTAAAATTGGATTCGTCTACTGCATGCTTAAATCAGTGGATCTGAAGTGTTTTCTTTGCTGTTTATTCGGTAGATGAAAGTGACGGTTTTACTGGCCAGTTCTGTATAAATTCCTCTCAAGAAAATGCTTCTCAGGATGGGGCTGATGAGTTCTGTTTTCTTTCTTCTGTGTTCGCTATGCACGTGCACTGCTTCAGCCAGCTGTTTATTGCACCCTGCCAAGCGTCAGGCACAGAAGGAAGCTGAACTTTACAGATCCATTCATCTGCAGGCGAGCGGGGACTAAGGCATCTTGATTTTGTAACAGTTCAGCTGAGGGTAGGGAAGGCATATTTTAGCCGTGCCCAGGGTTGATGTAAAGGAGTAATTCTGGATTGTTGGTTGGTTTATGAGAAAAAAAATAAAAGAAATTTTACTATGGATTCTGCTACTATTGCACTCCCTTAGACTATCCTTGAGGTTTACTTATTTGCTTCTGGCAGGTCAATCAAAAGTTCGACTGAGGAAATGCTTCACTTTATTTTATGCCAAAGTGCTATTTATGCCCCTTACTCACTCCTAGCATTTTCTTTTTTTCTTATCCTGACTTTATTTTTCCTTCATAACTTTTAGCTTCACCTGCCACGTTATATATTTTTTAAATAATTAGTATCACTTTATTTTATGCCGGAGAAATTAGACTGCTGGGGCGGGCCCTGCCCCTGTGCTTGCCGTGTAGCTCGGTGTCCGGCTCTGGAGCCAGGGGTTTCAGATCAGGGATTCTAGAATTTTTAGACTGGGTAGGGACCTTTCCTTTGTTCACTTGGAAAGGACTGGGGGGACTATCCCTCTTTAAGGGAAATAAGGTTGTATTTAAACGAGCTACACCCATAAATAATAATTAATAGGGATATTTAATAAAATGCCCCAGCCAGGTATGGCGGTGCATGCGTGTAATCCCAGCACTCAGGAGGCTGAGGCAGGAGGATTGTTGCGAGTTCAAGACCAGCCTGGGCTACAAAGTGAGTTCAAGGCCAGCCTGAACTGTCTCAAAAAGACAAAAAAAAATAAAAATTAAAAAATAAAATGCACCGAGTGTTGATTTCACTCTTCAAAGCTCCGTTCGGATCTAAGCAGCTGAGATCAAGGGATAATGAGTTGGTGCACGCTGTTACCGTCTTCCCTGGTGGGCTCCTATCGCCCCTTGCCACATCTCCATAGTGACTGGCTGATTCCAGGGCCTCTACCTAGTTTTCCTGCTTCTGCCTTTGACCCTCTGTTGTCCACTCACCATAGCACCTAAGCGGCTCCTCTAAAGTCCAGGCACATACTGCCTATCCTGTGGCTCCCTTCTCTCTTGGTAGCATTAACACACCCTCCTCGTGACCTCAAGACCAGTATGATGAGATTTATTGCTGCTTCTGGACCTCATCACTTACCACTCCCCCCAATATGTGCCCTCCATATCGCCCCTCACCCTGTTCTTCTACACTCATACCCCAGGGCCTTTGCACTTGCCATCTCTCCCTATGTGGAAAGCTTTTTTAAGTCAGGTTTTTGTTTTGGTACTGGGAATCGAACTCAGGACCTCACACTTGCCAGGCAGGTGCTATGCTGTTGAGCTATATCCCTGGCCTGGAAAGCTTTTTTAGATGCCATTGTGATTTATGCCTCATTTTCCTTCAGGTACCTATCTGTTCAAATGTTCTTAGTTTTTTTTTTTTCCTATTACTTTATGTAAAATAGCATTTCCATTGATCCCCTTACTCACTCCTTTTCTTTTTTTCTTATCCTGACTTTATTTTTCCTTCATAACTTTTAGCTTCACCTGCCATGTTATATATTTTTTAAATAATTAGTATTTTTCTTCACAGAAAATAATTTCTTTTTTATTTTATTTTACTTGTTGTTAACATATTCTCAACATCTGAGACTTTGCCTGGCAAAGACTATGTCCCTAAAAATCTACTGAATAAATGAACGAGTGGCCAGTTGATTGTTCGTAGCGCATGCTGTCTTCAGAACATTTCTGTGTAGAGGAACTGCATTTACCTTGTCGACAATTCTAAGACTATCATCTTCCTCTGTACAATACTTATATTCTTCTACTTCTTTTTTTTTTTTTTTTTTTTTTTTGGTACTGGGAATTGAACTCACAACCTCCTGCTTGCCAGGCAGGCACTGTGCTGCTGAGCTATATCCCTGGCCCTATTCTTTTACTTTTAAGGAAAACTCATAAGATGAGTGGATACCTTGTGGTATAACTCCAAAGCAAGATAAAGGAAAACAGTTAAAGGCTTTTATGAGCTAATAAAATAGATCTGCCGGGGGATGAAAGGACACGGGAAGCACGAGCCGTACCCGTGATCTCACATACATGCAGACTTGTTAGCACCAGTGCTTGAACATCTGGCTCAGATGGTGCTACAGGAATCTTTCCGGTCGATGGGAGGAATGGAAATTTTCTGGTACGATGAAGAACACTCTGCTCTCACAGCCCCAGTTTCTTTCCATTTAACTCACGTTTATGGTGCACACAGCACCGCTCATGGTACCCGCCATGTGGTTATACAAGGAAAACGTGGTAGGAAGCTGTCAGTCAACACCCACCGCCTGTTTATGCAGGCTCCAGGAAAGGAATATATTCTAGGTGCCACCAGTAGTGGATCACCAGTATATCATTTTTTCTCAGCACTGTAGGAACTAGAAATACACCAGGTTCTCCCTGCTTGTCCTGGGTAGAATTCATCCCATTTTGCCTCCAACGATGCTGGAAGACCCTCCTCTGAAAAGTACCTGTCTTTTGCTTCCCTTTTTCCCTGTGTGTTTAGCTTTTCTTGCTTGCAAAAGCTACACAGTATTTTCATTTAAGATGCCTTTTATTGACTATAAGCTTGAGACAGTGGGAAACTAAGACCCACAAAAAGGACCTGATGATCTCCTTAGTTCAATCATGCTAATAACTTAAAGGAAAGATGTGTTGTTTAAATCTGCAGATAACCCAAAAGGCAGATGGTTCACCCACAGCTAACAGACAGCTGTACCTTGAACATAATGTCTGCTTTGGTGCAGGCAGTTGCAGCAAAATTCCATAGACTAGGTGTCTTGTAAAGCAATAGAAGTTTATTTCTCACAGTTTTGGTGGTAGGAAACCAGAGATCAGGGTGCCAGCATGGTTTGGCCCTGGTGAGGGCAGACTGTGGACTTCTTGGTACCCTCTTCTATTGGAAAGAGAGGGAGAGAGCTCTGAGGTCCCTTTTATAAGGGCACTAATCCCGTGGATGGGGGCTCCATCCTCAGGACCTAAGTACCTCTCAGAGGCCCCACCTTCTAATACCATCACATGGAAGGTTAGGGTTTCAACTCATGCATTTTGGGGTTACATAAGCTTCATTCCACATCAATATCTAAGTCCAACACACCTTACCAACCACCTATGTGTATGTCATTAAAGCCACATGAGTTAACTCCACAGAAGACAGAACAAAGAGATAATCGCGTCTTACCCTGGTTTGGGTGCAATCAGTTGAATGTTTGTTTAGCAGAAGAAACCTTGGATTGGAACAATTGTTAGATTGTCTTCTCTACATTTGCTATTTCTCATTGTTTTGCCTTTGCACACTAGCAGAGGCTGGGCTGTATCTGTGTCTCCGAGGTGTGTTTTCATAGCTGTTGATAACTCCCTGTTTCCCTGTGCTCTCTCTGCCATAGCAGAGCGGCTGCCCTTTCTAGCCAATTCGTGTCCTGTGAAGTCACGTGCTTTGCCAGACTGCTGTTTTAAGTTTTGCTGTGCTCCCCAGTGATGATCTTTCTCCATAATACCACCAGAAGTTGAGGCTAAAACTTAACTGAAATCACCGTCAGACTGTGGAAATAGGCCGTCCCCGCGGGGAAGTACAGGAGTGCCTGGGATGAGAGCCGAGCCAGCTTCTGCTGCCTCGCGAAGAATGTCTGAGAACAGGGATGGTCTGAAGGGAGGGTTATCGCTGTGGGTTGTGCAATGAAGCCTTGATGGATGGACTCCTGGGAAACCGCAGGAAGGCAGAAAATTGCCCTGCAGCCCTGGAGGCTTTGTTTAGTTTGGGAGCTCGTGTTTGACTGAAGGTCTCATGTTGTTGGCAGAAGGGTGACATTTCATTGAGAAGACTTTGAAATGTTACTCTGTGCTGTGTGATGTGGTCTCAAAGAAGCAAGTGTGCTTCTGTGGGAAGGAAAAGACTGGGAGTCATGACCCTGTGCATCATGTGAGGAGGGGAATATCGAAGCTCTGTCTTAGGGCGCCCGTATTTTTTTTTCCGGTACCAGGAATCGAACTCGCAACCTTGTGCTTGCCAGGCGGGTGCTGTGCCACTGAGCTAAATCCCCAGCCCCTAGGATGTCCGTATTAAGGGACACTGATCAGTGAATAGATTTCAGACTTACAGGTGACTTTGGAAGATGTTTCTGGACTGTAAAGTCCTCCTGGGCCTTCCATACTTTTTTTTTTTTTTTTTTGGTCTTTTTGAGACAAGGTTTCACTATGCAGTTCAGGCTGGCCTTGAACTCATGGCGAGCCTCCTGCCTCAGCCTCTTGAGTGCTGGGATTATGCACATTCTTTTATTCTATTTCTCATGTGTTTATTCACTCATATTCTTATTGATGGAGCATCTCCTACACCCACATCATGCTGGTGGTGACAGAACACTCTGGTGAGCAAGCCCTGAAAAATTCTGGCAACCTGCAGTCCAGTGGTGGAGGCACTGTTGATTCATTAGTGATCATAGTAACAACAAATCAAATTAAAAGCGTTGAGGGCAAGAGAACATGTTGCTGTCGGGGTGTTTAAGCTGGACCTGGCTTTACTCTGAAAGGACAAGGAAGCCTTCTCTGGGGAAGGGAAAGCTGAAAGAAGGAAGGGTGTATGTTAGCGAGGTCTAAGGCACAGAAAAACGGTTGTGACGATGGGAACAGCGTGTGCACGGGCGCAGGGGCTGCTCTGATGGCAAATGCGGCAGGTAGGCGGGGACAGTGAGACTGCGGTGACTGACAGGAACCAGGCCAAGCCGAGCCTCCAAGGTCATGCTCAAGAGTTGGGTCTTTAAGAACAGGAAGAAGGTGCCAGGCGATGCTGTTAGACGGCTCTGTGTGGCTTGTGCTTCGAGAACATTCCTCTGGCTGCTGAGTGGTGCAAAGGAGTTAAGGGGCGATGTGGGTGGCGGCCTGCTTGCTTTCCTCCTGAGAGACGGTGGCGCTTCAGAACTCAGCCCGCCACGCCACAGCCGGGTGTGAGAGGCCTGTGTCTCGCTGCGTGTCTGTACCGCTTGGTCGGGGGCGGGCACTCGGTAATACTTCTCTTCTAGGCGCGGTGCAGGAGATTTAGGTTTCAGTTTGAGTTCCGTCACTGCGCAGCCCTCAAAGCTTGCACCTGTCACTTCGCTTCTCTGGGCCTCCGTTTCTCCATGTGTGAAACGACGTGGGTGGACGACGGCCTTTCCAGAGCTCAAGTCGCTGGGTCTGAGATGTTTCTGGCAGCACGCGTGTGCAGGCGGATGATTAGAGGGCACGTAATGCGGAGCGACTCGGAGCTTGCTCATGGGACCGTTGCATGTCCATTTCTCCTCTCCGCTGCTTGGAGACGCGCAGCGAGAGCGCCACTGCCTGCGTCGCTGTTTCCTGTGACGGCAAACACAGGGCTATTCTTCAGTTGGATGCCTTTTAAAACACAGCAGGTTGATTCATCGAAAAACAAAACAAATCCTTCCTAGCGGGCAGGCGTGAAAGCAGGGACGCCTCGGAAGCAGCCTAGGAAGGGGAGCAAGGTAGAGGAGGTCTGGGCTCACAGGGTGCGCTTGACTTGTGAGTCCCGAGTCGGCCGTCGTGACAGACACACTCAGCTAGAGCCACATACATTTTCCGGGGAGAGTGTTGGTCTAACAGGGAGGCCAAGAGAAGGGCAAGGGTATCATCTGCTGGCCAGCCTGGGTCAGCCGCCCGCAGCGGCCTCATCCTGTGTGCTTTTGAGCAAATGCACGCTGGCACGGAGGCTGCCCTGGGGATGAGGCGGGAGGCGATCGTCCTTGGCCTCATAGAATTAAAGCACGAACAGCCCCGCTGACCTTCAGGCCGCAGGCAGCCCGCTTTCTGTGTGCCCCGTCACCAGCAAGATAAACCCACGAAAGCGTTTTGTTCGGCCATCGGCTAAGAGCAGGCATTTGGGGAAGAATCTTGCCACCCTCCTCGAAGCGTTGTTGGCCGGGAGCAGCTGTGCGGCAGGCTGGAGGTTGGAGGAGTGGGCGGAAAGGCGGCTTTCTCGGGGAGTTTTCTGGCACTTTCCGGGGTTCTTTGCACCTCACACTCACAGGTCAGCCTCCCAGCTCTCCCTCCTTGCTCCCGCCTTGCCGGCTGTGCCTCCGGACTGTTCCATTTAAATCCCAAACGGGGGGGGGGGGGGGTAGGTGAGGGGGTCAGGGATCCCCCCCCCCACTGCAAGCTGTGGACAAGACTCCCCCTTTGCCTGTCTTGGTGCAGTCTGTTGCGCTGTGTGGGTTTTGGCGGCCAGCTGGGAAGTAGCAGGTGTAGGTTAATGGAAGTAGATCTGCTTGGCGGTTTGTGGACTGGAGACCTTCAGAGGAGAAGCGGTGAAAAAAAAAAAAAAAAGGTGCAGGTTAGAAGTTTTCAGTGACCTTTAGAAGAGAGAGAGGAGGAGTGTGAGGCACGTTCTCCAGCCGTGGGGGCGAGGGAGGGATTTGCAGGAGCCTCGGGCTGAGCTGGGACTCCCCCCGCGCGCTCCTGCCTGCAGGTAGAGGCCTCACCAACCCCGTCCCGGTTACAAACTCCACAGCCCCCTCGGCCGGTGTGAAGAGAAGAAACCCGGTCCCCTGCCTGTCCGAATCCCTGCTCCAGCCCCTGCCCCGCCCCTCCTCTGGGCTCAATTCACCGTGGGCCCCTTGCAGGCTGGAGATGCCTGAGTGCCTACTCGAAGAGCCTGTGTTAGTTTTGTCTCAAACCTCAGTGACAGACCTGGGCTGTGGCCCTGGCTTTCCAACGGTCTGGACTTCTTCCATTCCTTGCCTTCTGCAAGGCGAGGTGGCCCCCAGACTTCCCTGTTCCCCTCCCCCTGGAAATTGATGCCAGGGTCCAAGGCAGAGGGCTCCAAAGGGGAAGGCGGCCTGGGAGGTCGGCATCCTCACAACACGCTGCAGAAAACCGGGTCACATGGCTTCTTTTCTCGAAGCCCCTCTGTTCGTATAGGGGGCTTACAGCCAGGGATCGCCGCCTCCTCTCCCTGAAATGGCTTTTCTCTGTTCTCTAGTAGCCATGATTCAAGAGGAAGCACACTGTCACCCTTCCTCCCACCCGGCCATCGGCAGCTTCTCTACAGGAAGGGGACCTTGGGACCTTTGTGTGCCTCGTTACCCCCTGCCATCCTTTGGCCTAGCCTGCTTAGCTCATAGGTCGGATTGTACCGCACCCTCGCTCGGACCCTCCAGTGACTTCCGGGAGCTCCCGGGGGGTCTGTAAACTTGGACTGGGAAAACAATTGCATCTGTATTTTCAGTACCCTATAACTGCAATGTGCATTTCCTGTCTATAAATGAGGACAACAAGCCACAGCGGTGTCAGCCGTTACCTCTGACTCTGTCGTGACAAGAACGCACGGATATTTTCTTTTCACATCCCACCAGCTGCCTACATTTCAAAATATCACATAAGCCCAGGATTATGCAAAGCGACAGTAGTAATTAGACCACTCACCAGATCTGTTATTGAAGCCATAAACAAAGAAACCACATGATGTTAGTTTTTTAATATATCGATGACTCTCAATATAATGGGTTTCCCTAATCAGACGTGCACCCAGGTGGATGAGGACAAGGTGGTGGAGCCATCTGCCCTGGGTCAAGTGGGAAGGGTTTGCATTAGCTAAAGAATCAAAAAACACAGTCAACTGACAATCTGTCTGCTTTCTATTACCACGCTCAGCCGGTACATCTACAATGTCGGTGATAAAATATTCCTTCCTGTCAGGACGGACCACTCCTGTCTCCCTCTCCCCACACCCCACCCTTGATCTTATCTTCACCCACCTCTGTCTCCCATCATTTCCTGATCTCAGCTTTCAGTGTCCCCTCCAAATAGGTGCCCAGCCTGGTAACCCAGTCTGCTGCCCTCCCACCAGTGCCCCCGTCCCCCAGGCAGTCCTGTCACTGTCCGAACCATCCGCTGTCTGGTTGACGGACTGCCGCCTCTTACCAGAAGACAAATCCGCAAGTGCAGACAGGGTCTCCAGTTGTCAAGTGTCTAATCCTAGCACCTTGACAGTCACAGGCAGGGGCTCAGGCTCAGTACGTTCAAAGCCAGGTTTGTGTCTGTCTTGGTTACTTTTCTCCAGTTACTGAGACAAAATACCTGACACCCAAAGTTAAGGAAGGAGAGGTTTATTTAGCTCACAGTTTGTGGCGGTTTCAGTCCGTCATCAGCTGGCTCCAAGGCAGGGTGGCAGGGCTGAGGGGCAACAGTTCATGGCAGTGGAAGACAGCAAAAGCAACAAGAGCAGAAAGGGAGAGAGCAAGCCTCTTTTCCTCCCTTATTCCAAAGCAGGTTACCCCTACCTGGGGGAGTGTAGCACTCACAACATCTCCCTGCCCTCCTCTTGCACAGGATGAGGATGTTTACAAAGTGAGGACCTTGGCCCCCTGCTGAGTTGCTTAAACTTCCTTGAGTTTGCACAGTGTATCAGCCATTACAGTGTCCCTTGAAATCTCCATGGTGGCAGCCAGTTGATCATATACTGTATATTTAATTAGCTTAAAACCATTAAGTTGCTCTGCTTCCTGCCCCCATGCCATGAACTGTTTCTCCTCTGCCATGCCACCGTGCCCTGGAGCCAGCCACCTATAAACTGAAACCTCTACAAACTGGGGCAAAACAGTGTCGTGGGAGTTAAGTACTGCTTTAGGAAAAATTATCACAGTTATCTCTATGCCATATCTAGAGCATGAGTTTTTTGTTTTTTTAACATTTCAAATTCTCTTTCCTTTCAGGAAGTATGAAGTATATGTTTAATCTGTCCAAAGCTTTGAAATGCATTCCTCAGTTTGGTATTGTTCACTGTGATGTTAAACCCAGTAATTTTTTACATAATAGACACCTGAAAAAGAGAGATCTGTAGGTCTCTATGTCCAGGGCTCTGTTTTTGGCGAAAGAAGTTTCCATACACATAGCTCCACTTCGTATGAAACCTCAGAGTGAAACTCGCAAAGCGGTCAAGGTCTGTAGATCTAATAACAAGAAAGCAATGAAAAAGAAGGCTATTTCTACCAAAGTGAGGAATAACACGAGATAAAGAAAACTGCCACTTCTTGCCCAGCTAGCCTGCCCTGCGACTACTGTGCAGCAGATACTGCTAGGCTGTATTTGCCCTTCAAGGGATCTGTAGGATGCCCCTCCGGCAGGCACACCAGGATTCAGGTCTTGACGGAATGGCCCAACCAGACCACAGCCAAGGGCATGTGCTCCGCAGGTGCCCGTTCCTTTCTTTGCGTAGTGGATGATACCAATTTGGAAAGTAAATATAATTTAATGGCTTTGGCTCAAATTATGATAATTTGGGGACGCAGAGAAACCATCCAGGCTGCTAAAGCTTACGGGAAATCAATGTTCTGTAGCAGAGAAGTCCCAGCACAAGACCTGAGGAAACTTTGAGGAAGTCAGAGACTCAGGGTCTAGATTCTAACACCTCCACACTGGCAAGTGGGGTACCGGGGGCTCCTTTTGGGGATTCGGCTTTTTCAGAGAGGACTGACCAGAAGGCTTCTGACATCATACCAACCTTTCAAGCACAGCCTTCAGGAAATACATTATAAAAAGAGGACAGTATTGGCTTTGGGAGTCATTTTGATGAGTATAAGGCCAATCTAGAAGGCTGGGATGAGGTACCTGCTGAAGCTTGCAGTTGATCTGCCTGCTTAATCAGCTTTTAGATCCAAATCCAGCTTTAAGAATAACAGCAGAAGAAGCTGTGTTGCATCCATGTTTTAAAGACATGAACTTGTCATGACAATTCTTCACTTAAATGTCACTGATACGTATTGTGAGGTAGAGTGAAAGAGTTCTTTGTGCCGGGGGTGGTGGCACACGCCTGTGATCCCAGCACTCAGTAGGCTGAAGCAGGAGGATCATTGCGAGTTTGAGGCCAGCCTGGGCTACAAAGGGAGCTCAAGGTCAGCCTGAACTGCATAGCGGGACCCTGTCTCAAAAAAGACAAAAAAAAAAAAATTTTTTTTTAGGTAAAGAAATAATACCTTCTTCTGGAAATATGCAATATACCTTCTATGAACACTAAACGAAGAAATGTTGATCATAGGGCAAAAATTAAAATTACATTTAATTTATCCATTTTTCACAAGTATTTCCTAAAAATTTTGTTTTGCATGGATTGTCTTTTTTTTTTGAGGGGGGAGTCTTTTTGAGACAAAGTCTCCCTATGCAGTTCAGGCTGGGCTTGAGCTCACTTTGTAGTCCAGGCTGGTCTCAAACTCACAACGATCCTCCTGCCTCAGCCTCCCAAAGTGCTGGGATTATAGATGTACGCCACCATGCCCTGTGGATTGTCATTTTTAAAAAAATGTTTCTTCTCTCTCTGCCCCTACTTAACAAGTTTTCCTTGGAAATTATATGGCACCTACCAAAAATTTTCAGTGTGCTGTACTAAATGTTACAGATGTTTACAGTTGGGAATTTAAAACAGTAACAATCACACTGTCTGATAAGGGGAAGCTTTCAGGACCAAGGTAAATATTAATAGTCCAAAATACTTCTGTCTTTCTATTTTTATTATTCACATTTCCAGCATCTTAATTTTGATTAGATAGCTACTGAAAGGAAAAGTGAACATAGAATTGAAAATTTTATGGAGACTTTCCTCTGCCTAAGAGCCATCCAAATTTCTATCCTGTTTTGACTAAGTTGATCTTCCCGAGAAGAATGATTCCTGACGTCGTAGGTGTGTTGGGAGGACATCGGTGAAGAATGCACAGCAGAAAGGGACCTAGGGTGGACGTGTATGTTACTCATATTCCAAAATGATCGGTGACGGTACGCTACGAGACTCCCTGTGGAAAATACATCCGGGAGAAGTTTCCTATTTAGCAGTTGTAGCTTATAGAAATAACTTAGGGACAAACATTCACATTGCTAGTTTGAGCTTTGGTATGTCAGTCTGTCTACCTAACCTTTGGTAAGTGTAGGGTATAACGCTGTACACGTGCGTGTGGCATCTGCACACTATTGCCGTTGAGCTGATGTCTTATGTGGTAATCCTTTTTATTTTTATTTTTTTCTGGTACCAGGAATCGAACTCACAACCTTGCCAGGCAGGCGCTGTGCCGCTGAGCTAAATCCCCAGCCCCTGTGGTAATCCTTTTTAAAAAACTTGAATATTCTTGAATTTGTATGTTTAATAAAATTATCACTTTATACTTTAAAAAACCCATGAAGTTGCTCCTTCAAAGCCTAGGAGTATATACTCAGCCTAGGAAGATGTACTCAGCTATAAAATCTAGGTACATACAGCGAGTGGATAATGCACCTGTGACAGTGAAGGAAGAAAGAAACTTTTCAAAATATAATTCATAGGTCAGAAAATGGCACCAGATCAGTCCCCTTTTTTGGTGTTTATCATTTTGGAGAAAGCAGCAGAAAGTATGACTCATAAAGCTTTCAACAGTAAGCGCGATCTGTATCTCTTGGAATAAGAAGTACAGAAGTTGGGGCTGGAGGTGCTGAGTGTTAGAGCTGCTTAGCGCCCACAGGGCCCTTGACTCCATTCCCAGCCTGGGGCAGGGGAGGGCAACAAAGATCTACCTCAGTAGTTCTTTGACTCATGACTGGCTGACTCAGTTATTGCAACCTGTGTGGTTGCAAGATGGCTGCCAGTAGCCGCCCGGGCCGTGCGTTTCCATTTACTAGAAAACAAGTCCTTCTCTTTAGTGGGATTGGGTGTTTGGTCCCATGTGCGTCCTTAGGCCAGTAACAGCCCCAGAGGAATGCCATGTAGATCAATTCAAACAGTGCAGTAGGCTGAGAGGGGTGAATATTTACAGAAAGTATAAATAAAGGGTCCGATCAAGAAGGGGAAGGGGCCACATGTGGTGGTGCATGCCTGTAATCCCAGCACTCGGGAGGCTGAGGCAGGAGGATCATTGCAAGTTCGAGACCAGCCTGGGCTACAAAGTGAGCTCGTGGTCAGCCTGAACTGCACAGAGAGACCCTGTCTCAAAAAGACAAAAAAAAAGGTGTGTGTGGGAGAGTAGATAAGTAGGAAAGTGATCCACTGTTTACTGTAGATATAGCTTGTTTTAAACTCAAGTTTCTCTTTGTTTACGGTGAGGAATAACCACTGAAATGTCTTCTGCCGAGAATAGTTCTAATCTTTTTACTTTTTTATGTTTTCAAATATGTGGCACTTTTTTCTTCTAGAAAAAAAAAGTTTTAAATTATTGCCTTTATCTTGACCATGATATCAGTGAGTGACCCGGCAGCTAAGAAATATGGCCTGTGGCTGCAGACTGCAGCTTCTGTAACAGGCTTCGGTCTCTGTAGTCAGCGTTAATGGGCAAGTGTGAATCAGAGATTTGGGAAGGCTCTAATATAAATTTCCAACGAAACAGCATCGCTTAGACCTCACTTACATTATGCAGAGCACGTCGCCTGGTCTTGGAAGTCAGAACAAGGCCTCTGCCTAGCTCTGGAAAGCCTGTTGAAGTTTTTGTTTAATTTTCATTTTATTGCAGCAGAAGCATCAGCACTGGCTTGATGAATGCTATAAAGAAAAAAGAAAAACTCAAGATGGAATAGAATTTGGCTCCTTTTGCAACAATTATAAAACAATTACACAAGTGGTACAAGTCAATAGGCGCTGTAGAAAGGTCTGGAAAGAACTGCTTGTGCTTCTGCAGCATCGGGTAGGGGCTCCCCAAGTGTGGAGGGAGAGTTTTGGGGTTGGGACTTGGTGCAGTATTGGGGAGCTGTGAAAGCGGAGCTTGTGGGAACTTGAGGCATATCTGTACAGAGAATGTGTGTTTGCGAATTACTAGTGTAACAAAACATTGATAAAGGCAGGGTCAGTTTATCAGCGATAAATAGACGAGTGAAATTGCAGTTCCTCTGTGTGAAGACTTAAGACTCCTTTGGTCTCATGTCGGCTCTGGAAGCCACGGGGTTAAAGGGCTAAAGACAAGGATTTCTAAAAATGCTGAGTTATTATCCGTCCAGACAGATATGAAACACAGGTCATTTCCTTTCTCTTTATCCGCTCCCTCCCTTGTTACCCTCCGCTTCCTCTCTGTCCCTGAGCTACGGCGCACTTTATGTGGCGTGGTGCCTTCCGATGGTGCCACCCCTCCTCATCGGCAGATGATGGACTCTGACTGCCCAGCCCCTCTCAGCATCTCAGGGACAGGGGTCAGGCCCCAGCCCGGATCTTCCCCCGAGCATCACGGCCCCCTGGTGGTCTGCAGCCCAGCTGCTCCTTTGGGAATAAAACAGTGCAATTATACAACCAGGACAAGAAAAGAAGCCCTTTGAAAACTAAACAGTGGAATTGTAACAGGACACTTGTCTTTTCGAGATGTAGTTTTAGAATTTAGACCTTTTATTTTAGGGACAGGGGTAGATGGTCAGCACCTTTGTTCTGATGGTAGCAGTGTCGTGGTCACCCGGGCTGTGTATGCCGTAGATTTGGGAGCACTGAGGCTCGGCCTTCCAGCGTCCTCCTTTTAGGCGTATAGGTGGGTGCTGTCGCCATGCTAGGGGACAGGCAGCCTGGACCCTAATGTACGCACTAGTGAAGGTCTGTTTATTGCTACCAAGATGGAAAGAGTTAGCAAACGTATTTGCATTCCTGTTCCTCCACTTTTTAGATATGTGGCCGGGGGAAAGTCATTTCCTCTGGATAAAAATGGGAGCAATGATATTGTTGGACAAACTTATGTCTTTCCCATCTAAATAAAAGCCTCTGTGACCATGGGCTCCTCCTCCCATCCGCCTTCCCACCCCACCCCCAGGTCTGGATCTTCCCCGGCCCTGCTCTGGCCTCGGTGCTGTGCTGTTCTTTCTTGGTACCAGGAATCGAACTCATGACCTCATGCTTGTCAGGCAGGCGCTGCGCCACTGAGCTACATCCCCGGCCCCGTGCTCTGTTGAAGAACACATCTGGAGAAGTGACTTGCGTGCCTTGCCCACCAGGTGTGTTTAGCTTTTCGTCCGCTGACTTCTGCCACAGGCTATGGACAGCCGTTCCGGAGTCAGCCCCTGGACCCCACACGCCTCCTGTTCCTCACTTGCCTTCCTGGCCACTCTGCCTCTGGTCCTTGTGCGGATGCCCTAGCTGAGCCTGTCCTTTCCATGGGGGTGTCCCTCCCACTGGAGCCTGCTGCACATCGGCTTAATGTGTCCCCCACACTTCACACTGCCCGCATCTCAAACACAGCTCCTGCCTTTCCCTGCCCGCCGCCCCCGCTGCCCTGCAGGGATTTCTATCCCCCGAGTCGTCCTCAGTTGCCAAAGCCAGGACTTACTCTTATCACAGCCTGTGTGCCTTCCCTTGTTTCTCACACAGAATCCATCTCCCAGTCTCCTCTGCCTGACTCAAGTTTTCTCCGGCCCCAGTGTTCCTCCTCCGTGGAGGCCCCTCTCTCTCTGGCCAGCTGCAGACCAGCCTGCCTATCTTTTATCGCATCTTCCTGTTCGCTCCAGGGAAAGCCTGAGGATAAAGACTTTTCCCTAACAAGGCTTCAGGACCCAGGCCCTCCGCGCTGTGGTCTTTCTCCACTTCCCTCCTCCCTCTCTGTACCAGCGACCCAAGGGGAGCTTCCCGGATGGAGTCCTTCCCACCTGCTGGCCCTTTTCCTTGGAAACTCCTTTCTTCTCCCTCCCTTGTCCCTACTCTTGCTGACCGCCTTCTATCGAGAGACTGTCTCTGACCCTCAACGCGTGCCCCTTCCAGAGGCTTCTACAGGAGCCTGCGGTTTCCCTTGTATGCAAGAGCTTGCAGGACCAGGCAGGCGCACGGTATGCGCGTCACAAGTACTCAACAAAACAGAGAGGGAAATAAAGGGTCACGCGCAGCAGAGGCTGTGCACAGTTTAAAGCATTTGTTAATTTTTGTTCTTAGTCTATAACAACATAGTCCATAATTATAATTCAGCAAGAAGCATTGAGTAACAAGATCTTCCTTTGCATGTTTGGGGGTAAAAGATGTAAGCTTTCTTCTAGATAATCATCAGATCTATTTGCCTGTAGGATTTTTTTCCAGTTGCAGGGCTTCCCACTGAGAAAATCCCCAGCCCCCTTTTACATTTTTTTACTATGAGACAGGGTCTTCCTAAGTTGCCCAGGTTGGGCTGGAACATGCCTCAGCCTCCCAGAGTGCTGGGATTACAGGCTTGCACCACCATGCCTGGCTGCCTGTAGACTTGTTTTTTTTCGGTACCAGGAATTGAACTCAGGACCTCGCACTTGCCAAGCAGGCGCTGTGCCACTGAGCTATATCCCCAGCCCCTGCCAGTAGACTTTTGACTCGTTACTTGCTGTGGATTTTTGTTTGACAGTGCTGTGTTGCTTTTCCATTGGTGCTGCATGCTTGGGTTCAGAGACAATGCTGAACTGAAGGAAATAAGAAATGCAGTTTATTATGCATATAGATTTCCATCTTTGGGTCAGTTCAGTGTTAAATACCCACTCTTCAAGGAGGTCTTGTTTTCTTAAATACAAAACCCTTTGAACTTCAAAGATGGATTTTGGACTCAGGCACTTTCTGGCTATTCTTAGCTCTGACTTTCACTATTTTTTAAATGTGAGGCCTGATCTATACATCCATGGATCAGCCAGGCATCCTCTTTTTTTAAAAAAATATATTTTTAAATGTTTATTTTAAAGAAAAAGGGACCAAAAAAATGCACACAAAAAAATCCAAAACAATATGGTAGGAGGGTAACAAGGATCAACACATTGTGTATTGTTATCTTTAAGTTAGTTACTCAGAGTATGAGATATCAGCATTTAATTGTCTAAACAACATAAGTACAAATCTATCTTTTCCATGAACTGAGAGAAATTAGCAATGTAACTATCTTAACTATCTTTTATATATATTTTTTCCTTCTACTTTTCCCTTCTTTTTTTTCCCACTCCCCTAAACCAGTTTCTTGTTCCTTTTGAAGTTTCTTCCCATTTTACAATATCTATTGTACATTTTGGATCACATTTACTCTTTCAACTTCTCATACTAGGGAGACAATATGATGTTTACCCATTTGCACCTGGTTTATTTCACTTATGAGTATGGTCTCAAGTTGCATCTATTTACCTATAAAAGTCTACAGTTTATCCTTCTTTATGGCTGAGTAATACTCCATTATACAAAAAGACTACATCTTTTGTACCCATTCCTTTGTTGATGGGCATTTGGTTTGTTTCCAAGATTTAGCTATTACAAATTGTGCTGCTATAAACATGGGTGCACATATATTGCTGTGGTATAATGTTTTTAATTCTTCTGGGAAGATACCCAGAAGGGGAATAGCTGGGTCGAATGGGACCTCTAATCCTAGTTTTTTGAGGAATCTCCACACTGATTCCCACAGTGGTTGCACCAGTATACACTCCCACCGGCAGTGGAGAAGGGTTTCTTTTCCCCCACAGCCCCCAGCATTTGTTATTGGCTGATTTCTTGATATAGTGATTCTTTCTGGGGTGAGATGGAATCTCAGTGTTGTTTTAATTTGCATCTCTCGAATGACCAGTGATGTTGAACATTTTTTCATATACTCATTTGCTGTTTGTATTTCTTCATCCGAAAAGTGTGTGTTTATCTCCAACAGGCATCTTCTTTGAACAGTAGTAATTCCAGTGAGTCAGGGAAATGGCTGAGAGAACAGAGTGGGCCTGTCAGACCTGGGCTCGGTGAATCAGCCAGCCCAACCCAAGGCTGGAAAGATTATCAGCTGCATGCTTCACATTTTCTTCTCCAAACTGACCATTAAGTACAAATACAAGGGGATGTTTTTTCTTACAGTGTGTGGATCAATTTGCGACACATCTGTAGGGCTTTCCCTTTAATCCCATGAAACAAAGAAAGCCATGATTTTCCTCTGTAGAAGTAGAGACGGGCCCAGTTCTATAACTTTCTGCTGATGCATTTGAAAAAACAGCACTTTTGTTCTTGGTCTGTGTGTGTGTGTGTGTGTGTGTGTGTGTACATGCACACGCATGTGTGTACCCCCCAAAGGTGGTGTCAGCATGCGGAGCGTCAGGCAGCCCGCCACACTGTGCCTCCTGGGGCCTGGTACTGTGATAGGGGTCAGGTCGCTGATGCTCAGTGAGGTGGGTCTCGATGTCTCCTTTTATGTGGACCTGACATCTCTGGGCTCCTGTTCAACCCAAAGAAATTACCAGAGGACGAAGCAGGAGAGACCGCTTACTCAGCGGCTCCTCCTCACAGATCAAACCGCTCAAGAAGTCAAAAGACAGAGGATCATGAAAATAGAGGTAGAATTCTTAGGTGGCCATGGGGCCCTTGGAGGCCCCCGTCCTGGGGACAGTCCCTTATTTCCACACTAAGGAGTTGTTACCATGTGACTCACACCCCTGCTTTCCTGGGGGGTTCCCTGTCCAAGGAGGAGTTGACAGAGGCCAGGATCAGGAAATGCTGGAGCAGGAGGAGAATGAGTCATGTTAGAGAGCCTCTCAGTTCTTTACGGGTGACCACCTTTCCGGGGTGAGGCTGCTGGTCACATCCATAAGACTAGATGTTGCCTATAACCACTGAAGGTTTCTGACCCATATCAATGCAAATTTTTATGGGAAAGCAGACTTCATAGGTAAATGATAAATGAACTGATATTGGTGAGCTTATAGATAAAAAGAGGCAAACCCCCATTAGGCATACTGGTACATCCCTATAATCCCAGCTACTCAGGAGGCTGAGGCAGGAGGATCATAAGTTTCAGGCCAGCCTGGGAAACTTAGTAAGCCCCTGTCTCAAAGTAAAATTAAATTAAATTAGATTTAAAAATAAAATAACGGGCTGGGGTTGTGGCTCAGTGGTAGAGCACTTAGTATGCTCAAGGTCTTGGGTTATCTGTAGTACTACAAAGAAAACAAAATCTGAAATGATTTGATAAAAGTCTTATCTCTGAGGATAAGCTTTGGATAATTTATTTCTTGTTGTTTGTCTATATCTCCTAATTTTTTTTTTTTTTTTTTTTTTTTGCCAAAATTGTGCATTACCTATATGCCAAGGGGCAGGAGATATCTTTTCTTCTTTTCTTGTTGTGTTTTTTTCTCTCTAAATTTTTTTTAAAGGCAAAGCAAGTATTAGAAGAAAGACTAACATGAGGTGATGGGGACAGTCCAGGAAGGCTGCGAGGGTCCCCAGGGAGGCGGGAGAGGAGTGGATTTTAATGCAGACTCTGCAGTGCTAGGAGGGAGGGGATGGTGAGGACTCAAGAAATAGCTTCTGTCCTTCCCTGGAGCTGAGCTGGGGGAGGAAAACGGGAGAGGGCGGGAGGACAAGCGTCCATGGGCGCCGCGGAAGTGGGGACTTGGGGGACACGTGTATCTGCCCCCGCACTCAGCCCGGGCCCTCAGGTGGCATCTGAAGGCCTGTCCCCACCAGAAGCCAGTGTGGTGTGGATGGAAGCAAGACAAACCTGGAAGCCAGGCCGCCCGGGCTTTGTTCTGCACCCACCACTCACTAGTTGCATGACGTTAAGCAAGTTACTTGGCCTCCTTTGGGCCTCAGTCTTTTGGCTGCATATTGGGAATAATAATAGGCCCAAGAGGGCTGGGGATGTGGCTCAGCGGCACAGGCACCTGCCTGGCAAATGCAAGCTCCTGAGTTCCATTCCCAGTACAAAAAAAAAAAAAGAGTAATAATAATAGGCCCAAGAG
>NW_004955430.1:6626768-6644189 GCF_000276665.1 Chinchilla lanigera | reverse complement strand
GAGGCAGGAGGACTGTAGCGAGTGCAAGACCAGCCTGGGCTACAAAGTGAGCTCAAGGTCAGCCTGAACTGCATAGCGAGACCTTGTCTCAAAAAAAAAAAAAAAAAAAAAAAAAAACCAAAATAGGCCCAGCCCCATACAGTTGTTGTAAGAATAGGATTAAGTGAGTTAATGTTGATAAAGGGGTTGGCATAGCACCTGGCATATCGCAAGCCCGTAGAATGATTAATAAGACAGACACGAGAGCCCCTGAGGACCTGGAGTGTGTGTTTAATTATGCTGGACAGGTGTCTCTGGCACTGTGCATAGAGTTGTCAAATAAATAGTTTTTTTAAAAAAAACTGTACCATGCGTTAAATAGATCTCACATGGCTTTATTTTCTACATGTGCCAACAAAGAGAGGGAAGAGAAACCAAATACCCTACCTCATTTCAAGTTCCAAACAGTAGAACTTGTTTAAACATGTCTGGGGCTGATAGCAGACAGGGAGCAGACTTTGCAGAGAGGGGAAGGGGGCCTAGGGCTGGGGGCCGGGAAGGCGGGGGAGGGGGTAAACATTGAGATGGGAGATGTACATACCAGCTCCCCAAGACGAACGCGATCACTGTACATCACAAGCACGCTAACGGAAAAAAAGAAAACATTTTTTGATACGTAACTGTTCCATCAGATAGGCACTGCCGGTAGTTTTTAAAACTCTGGGAACTCCAGTGCCTGGTGCTGCGTGTGGTGGTGACTTGGGAAAGTATCCACTGAGAAACACACGAGCTCTCGAAGCACCGACACTGGCCATAGCAGTGCGTTACAGGTGCGAGGAGGGAGGGGGCATGGGTTAGAACACAGGCCAGAAAATGCGTAAAGAAACCTGGTTTTGGATCGTGGGCCAAAGTTGCCAAGATCTAAGGCCTGGGGACCACGTTTTCCAGAAGGCCCTCCCCGCTGTCAGAGGCAGCCAGAGTGGAAGGCAGCCGTGGGAGGGGAGGCGGGAAGATGAACGGACGCGCAGTATTTTTAGCACACATTGTTCTCTGGATTCTAGAAAGTCCGCCTAGGTGAAACTGTGCTCAGACACCCTTCCACGCTTTGTGCTCCTGCAGGGTTTGTGTCTAGAAATAGAAAGCAGTGTGTTTTCTTTGTCTGGTAATTAAATTTCTTGTTGTTTCACCCAGGGGTGAGGAGTGACCATCTATTTTGGGCCACTGGCACTGGTATCACATCGTCTTTAAGGGAACAGGACGTGAGCCTTGCGGGAGGCGTGTGTGATATCCAAGCGAGAGCTTTCTAGTTGAGATCAGAGTACACAAATAATAAAAGCAGCTGCTGCTCATTGAGCTTTTGCTGTGTGGATTTCAGCTATCTTTTCTTCTGTAATCTTTGCAACAGCCCAGAGCCTCTGTTACCTTTGTTGCTCCGTTTTACAGATGAAAAGAATGAGGCCAAACGAGGTAATGAAACTTGATCAAGGCCCTGATTCTATGATAAGATGAATCTAAAAACTATCACTAAGCCATGTTGCATGTACATTGGCCTGGAAAAAACTCATGGAACATGTTATAACTTTTATTTTTGAATAAAGTACAGTTCCAGTTTCTCATGCAAACTTGTAAAAAAGAGTTATGTAAGTTCCAGGTTAAAAAGCAAACAAAGACTGATTCTGTAGGTACAGGACACTTACGGGACACGAAAATAGCACACTTAGGCGCTATTTTGTAGTCCCCAGGAACACACAGAATGAAGTGGCTTCACAAAAGCCTGGCTGTCCTGCCAGCAGGAGGCAAAGGAGGCTCGCTCCACTGCAATTAAGATAAAAATAAAGCTCTTTTAGTGGTTTTACTAAATAAAGAGCTGGGTACCTGCTGACAATAATTAGTGTTGAGCTCAGCCTTTTGAAAAAGCCACTGGTACAGCAAATGTACTCAGCTGTCTTAATGGGAGAGTTGAATGGTGATTATTCAACCGCGTGTATGTAGGTGTGTGTTCTCCGCAGCCCTGCCCCCCTCCGAAAAACTTTTATTATAGGATGGCAATAATAAGCTACCTTTTACTGAGCGCTTATGTTTTTTTTTTCAGGAATAATATCAGGCCTTTTACATATATTTTTATTATCTTACCATTTCAGTGCAAAAAAAGCCCTCTATGGGAGAGAGTATGACAGCGATTGTTCAGTTAGGGGACTGAGGCCCGGAGAAGTTGAGTGAATTGCCCAAAGCCACGGAGTTCGCATGTAGCACAGCTTAGCATTGATTCCCCAAGTATTTTGTGTATTGTAGAATTTTTCAGCTATACATACAATTCCAGAGATTAGTATCATGAGGCCCAGTGTTCCAGCCACCCAGCCTGTCTCTGGTATTTTAAAGCAAATCCCAGACAACCTATTATTTAGTCCGTACATTAAATCCAAGTGTAATTTAAATGTCGCAGCTTTAACATTTTGTGCATTAAAGCATTTCTGACCCAGGCAGCATGCCCGGGGGCACGAGAGGAAAGCTGCTCTCCTGTTTGCAGGTGCGGGACTCGTTTTGCTCCAGCGTCCACTTTTCCTGTGTTCCCAGTGCTGGGGAGGTGTCACCGCCTCTGCGTGACTGCTTCAGAGCCTGGCGGGCTCCCGGAGGCCTGGCGCCATCGGCCTACCGAGCCCAGTGCGGCCCTGCGCTCTCCCGAGCCTGAGCGGGCTGGGCCCAGATCCCTTTGCAAATTCAAGGGTAAAAGCTTTTAAGGATCTCTCAATGTTTTAAATATTGGAAGTTCATTATGTTCAAGCAATGCCGAGAAGGAAGGCTCCCATGGCCGCTCCCTTGGGCAGGACACCCGAGGTCTCAGACCCTGGCTTCCCATTGCAAATCTCGATCTTCTTCACAACCAGGGCAGACGTGGTGCGGGACAAGCCAGGGTTTGGGAGGCCCCGCTGGGTGAGCTCACCACGCCTGCATAGCCACGGTGGTCTTCACGTGGACACTCCTGTTCTGTACCCGGCCTGCAGCCTGTGCTCCCCGCCCTCCTGCAGCGTGCGGTAGGTGGCGATCTGGGTGTCCAGCGCCAGCTTGCTGTTCATGGACTCCGGGCACTCTTGCAGCTGCCACAGCAAGTCCTGCTTGGCCTTCCGCAGAGCGGCCTCCAGCCAGGCCAGCTTGGTGGTGAGCGTCCCCACCCCCACCGCTCAGCATCAGGGATGCAGCCTCCGGGGATGCCCTCTACCTCTGAAGGCCTCAGCCTGCCACTGTGTGGTCCTGGGTGGGTCGCCTAACCTCTCTGAGCCTCTGTCTTTTAATCTATCCATTCAGTAGGTACCGAGTGTCCCGGGCACTGATGGTATTTGTGCAAATAATTTGTCAATAAATTCTGTAATAATTATTGGTGCTGTCCTTGATGAAAGGCAGGTGCCTTTGTGGGCAAATGTTTTGGATAATAATCTGCCCTCATCATGACTGATTCTTAGCCATTTAGAACTTTGACGGGGAGAGAAGGGGCAGGACACAGGCTCTGGGACCCCTGAAGACAAATGTGGCCCAAGGCTGGATCTGAGGAGGATGACTGAGTGGAATAAATGTTGTAAAGTTTGGCCCCAAGCAAGCCCTGTTCTAAAATAGCCCCAGACAATCACAGGTATGCAGGACCCCTTCCAAGCTGCAAAGACACCAAATCCAGCAGCCATGTCCAGCAGTCTCCATTCGTGTGACCTTTTTGTTAATTTTGAGACAGGGTCTTGCCTTACGGTGCAGGCTGGCCCTGAACTCACTATGCAGGCCAGGCTGGCCTTGAACTCGTGGTGACCCTCCTGCCTCGCTCAGCCTCCGGAGTGGGGGGTTACTGGAGTGTGCCACCACGCCTGGCGTCCATGTGACTCTTGAATAAACAGCACCGGCCTGGAAGCTCTCGTCATTTTCATCTGTTCTAATAATTAACTCTCATTAGCTGTAACTGAACTCACTGCCCACTCTCGGTATCTCTCTGCACATCTGGATAAGCTGAGACCATTATTGGGTGTTTTAATTCAGTCCCTGAGTCCTCTAGTCCCATTTGTCTAATTTCTGTCTTTCGGGCCTTAACAACTTAAGGCCAGAAGTAGAGTTAAAAAAAAGAAAAATTAAAGACCATGAATAAAATTATGTCAGGTTGGTGTGAAGAAGGGATTTTTATGGACCCAAGTGGGACCTTTGGGGCTATGGAACCGATTATGTGTTACGCTGTGTGCTGCAAAGCACTGTAATATAATGGACCGATGACAGGCTTGTGAAAGGCTGGCTCATTCTCAGGAGCACAAGTACCAGACCCAGGGCCACTGAGGTGACACAGAGGTCCTTAAAGCAGTGAAGAGCAAGCCGTCCTGCATGTTCCTTCCAGCACAATCACAGCGGAAGCCTCGGGGCGGCTGCTCTGCAGGTGAACTAACTGTGCGGTGCAGCTTCAGTGAGTAGAGCACCATGGTCTCCTACCAGATGGGTGCCTTTGTTTGCTTCTTTGTTTACCCAAGAAACTCGGCCCGGGGGCTTTCCTACGGGTTTTGGCTTTGATTCTCCAGGCAGTGAGGGTTTTGGAAGAAGGATATGATCTAATTGGGACGGTCTTTTAAGAAGGTCAAAGGCTGAAGGAGTGGCCTGCTGAAGTCAGGGGCTGGTGCACGGTAAGCCAATTAGGCAGTCAAGGAGATCGCCCAGGAAGATCATCTCCTCGGAAAGTAATGCTTTCCGTGAAAAAGTATGTATTCTCTCTCACTGTGCGCAGAAAGGAAAATCGGTGCTGTAGGGTTCACTGCAACTCAGGCATCTCTAAGAAGACCTCTTGACCCCTTCGGGCCTGGAGTTTTGGCTGTGTCATTGCTGGTGAAGCCAGGCTGTGTGTGCCCTCACACTTGATTCAGATGGAGAAAGGGAGCCAGATGTAATATATTAGATATCTCTTACACTATCGCTATAAACTCAGAGTGAAAACACAGTTATCACCGGGCAGTCTTTGTAGGCCAGGGTCTGACACGGGTGATCTGGGTCCTCTGCCTCAGGGCCTCACAAGACTGAAATCAAGGTGGTGGCTAGGACCGGGATCTCCTCTGAGGTCTGACTAGAGAAGGATCCATTCTAAAGTCACATGCTTGTGGGCAGCTTTCAGTTCCTGTGGTTGTAGGACCGAGGGCTTTGGTTTCTTCCTGGCTGTGGGCTGGGGGCCACCTTCAGCTTTGGAGGGCAGCTTTCGGCTCCTTGCCATGCTCTCTCCCCACTTGGCCTCTGATCTCCATAATGCTAGCAAAAGAGAGCGCCTCAAAATATGGGTGTGTGACCCAGCTTATGTAACATGGGGATACACGCACCATCCTGCACTTTCTGTCACCTCGCCGTCTTCTGGATGACTAGGAGCAGGTCACTAGGCCAGCCTCTCCCCGGGGAGAAGAAACACCCAGTGTAAATACCAGAAGGCCGGGATCCGGGGGACACCCGCCATACGCAGAGTGCCGTGACGTGGTGGAGGCAGTTCCTGCGGGGAACCCAGGAAACGCTGCTGTCAGAAAGTCACCCCGTTTTCCTCTTCCTGTGATCCTGGGAAATCGATGCAGCGCCCTCCCCCAGCCCCTGAGTCCTTCCGGCTGATTTTTTTAGCCCTACTATGAGGTTTGAGGCACAACCTGTTTCATTATCCGTTGACCGGAAGCCTGGTGGCAACAGCAGTAAATACTGGGTTTATTTTCCTTTTCATTTTGTTTTGTTTTGTTTTGTTTGCCTGGAAGATTTTGTTCCTTTTATTTGTTTTTAATTAATTGTGTGTGAAAAATTAATAAAGACAAGGCAGGGTTCCAGACAACATGCTTAGAAGTTTTCAGGTGGCAATTTCAAGCATTCTGTTATTAATTTAATGATAAGCCATAAAGGAACTTAGTAGTCTTAGAAAAGTTAACCCTGCACCATGAGAGATCTACCTGGAGTGTATCTCTGTCTCAGTTCCCCCGTCTACTTGTTAGTAGCCGCACTAACAAGATGTTTCAAAGGGGACTAATGCTTTTTTGAACATGAATTTGAAATTTTACACCATAGAAACCAGTTTGCGTTCTGCACTGGTAAGCAGAGCTTTCCTGTGAAGCCTTCAGGCAGCTGTTTGTCCCCTGGTGAGTGCCTGCCGTGTGCCAGGTGCTCTGCTCCCTGACTTCACCTCCTTTTCTTACAAAATCTCAACAGTGAGTTGAAGGTGGACGTTGTCTTCAGCTTACCATCGGTGAGCCTGAGTTACAGGGACGTTAACAAGTCCAAAGGCCACACAGCTGGGAGCGGGGGTTCTGGCTAACCCTGTGTCCTATTAACTCACCGTCCCACCAGGAATTATGGAACTAGGCCCATTCCTCACTCACGTTGCCATCCATGTGTTATGATTTCTGAAATCAGTGGCAGTTTTCTAGAAATCAAAAAATGCAGAACTTAAAGAGAAGCTTCTTTTTGTGTGTCACTGTTTTCCAGGTAGCTGTGTTATAGGAAAGGCAAAGGTTGGCCAGGTGTGGTGGCACACGCCTGTAATCCCAGCACTTGGGAGGCTGAGGCAGGAGGATCTCCACATATTCAAGGCAAGCCTGGGCTACATAGTGAGTTCGAGGCCAGCCTGAACTGAACTGTATAGTGAGATTCTATCTCAAAAAAAAAAAAAACCCAAAATAAAATAAAATATAAAACAGTGTGGAATACAGTGAGTGATGAGAAGGAGAAGGAAGGTGCAAGATAAAAAGACTGCAAAGACATACTTGGAGATTTGCAAAAGTTACAGCAATTTGGGCATGAGACCATTTGAATACTAAATGGAACATAATGCATCTACATTTATTTTTTTCAAAGATACATAAATGCATAAATTCATTGTTACAGTTCCCTCCAAGGAGTTATCTTGTATTGGCTTCAGTGTATGTGTGTGTGTGGTCCAGGGGCTTGGATCTTGAATATTTGAAGTTTTTACAGGGAGAAAATATTTATGTGTTGCTTGTGTAATCAAAAGTTGTAGGTTTTTTTTTTTTTTAATATTTTAGAGGTACTGTATCACTGTGTATGGCTCATGCTGGCCTTGAACTTATTATGTAGCCCAAGTTGGCCTCAAACTCATAGTGATCCTCCTGCCTCAGCCTCCTGAGTGCTGGGATGACAAGAATGTGCCACGGTGCCTAGCTAAAAGTTTTTTAAAAGTAAAATATGAAACATAAAATCAGCACATCCCATATCTAGCCACAGGCAAAAGTTGCAGTTATTTGTGTCATTAAAGCAATAAAGAAAATAGGATAAACTAAAGATACCAGAATCACCAAGAGAAATTTTTCCTCCAGAGACTTGCAGATCATCTCGGACTTTGAAGTCTGGCCATCTTCTAGCTGGAGCACTTGCTCGGGAGCCAGCGGTGGCCACCCCAGGGACAGTCCTGCGATAAAGCCATGCTGGGGATGGGGGTGAGTGAGCAGGTCTGTCTGCTTCCAGCCGTCCTGGCTCTCCCTCACGCCAGCTTATGTTGGGTAATCATAAAGGGCTAGATGGGGGGCAGTCTACTGGAGTGGGCGGGTTCGCTGATGGAGAAGAGAGAGGTAGAGGTAAGAAGAAACTCTTCCTTGAGAGCAAGACCATTCAGGTCCAGACATCTACGAGGGACCTTAACATCCAGCCTGAGGAACACAGCTGGACACTGGACAGACTGGCGGGGACTCTGTCCTTGACGGGCTGGGTCGCTCCATTCTGAGAAGAAATGGCACAAGAACTCTTGACTATTTCTTCTAGCTTTTTCAGAGTATGTAACTGGTGCAGAGTTACCCAGATTCTAAGCGGTAGGCTCCGCGTTAAGTCTGCTATCGCATACTTTTTTCTAGCCTGCATGAACATAAACACATATGTAACACGTGTCATCAGACTTCACCTGTGACCCGTGCCGCTGTGGGAAATCCGCCACACGCGTGATGGGCTTAGGCTGGGGGAGGAAACTGGTTTCAGAGTTTTGCCTCCGCAGCTAAGTGGGTGACCTGGGGCCCTTAATCCTTGTAGCTTTAATTTCCTCCCCTCCAAGTGGGCTTGCTAATGCTTCTTACCTCAGAGGGACTTGGGAGAGTTACCTGAGCTAACGTCTGTGAAAGCATAAGGTGCTTCTAACATGTATTTTACAAATAACAAAGCAGATGCCAAGGTCTTGATTAAATGTAACCTCTGCAAAAGGCGCTGCCAGGATTTACTGATGATTTGGTGCTAACATCTTGTTTTGGAAATTTGTTATCTGTATATATTTTTAAAAATTTTTCCCCTAGGGTGCTCCATTTTAGTCTACTTTCAGGGTTTAAGGATGCAGTTCAGGCTGGCCTCAAACTGGTGGTGATCCTCCAGCCTCAGCCTCCCGAGTGCTGGGGTTACAAGCGTGCGCCACCACGCTGGGCTTTTAGTCTACTTTTTAAACAACACTAGTACTTCGTGGAATTACCTATTTCATCAATTTTCTGGCTGAAAAAAAGGTATGAGTTCTGCACAGTTATGTAGCTACTCTGAAATGCATGAATCACACCCAAGAATTTTTCTAATTAAGTGATCTTGGAAGAAGGTCTCTGAGTCGGGAACTATGTAACTAAAGCCTTAGAAACATCTCAGGTTGTGGCTGCTTAGGTTTAAATTTTGTATCAGGCAAATCAGCTCTAGCCCTAGCGCTTGTCTGGCTAATTTTGTGAGTAGGAAAGCGAAGTTCATTCAGACGCTCAGCCTATGAGTGACAGACTTGATGGAGAGGGTGGGGTGTGGGGCGCTGGCCAGAGCTGATGGCAGATAGTGGGCTAAGTTGTGTCTAATTGGAGGACATGGAGGGTCTCACGGGCAAACAGAAGTGTTCTATGGTTACCAAGCTGATTTGGTTAGGGAGCCCACGAGATGAAGCCGAGCCTAGGCTGGTCCTTTGCCCGTCCTTGCATTGGGGTGGTACAGCGGGTCTGTCTAGGGAGCTTGCTAATTTACTGATGTTTACTCGGAACTTGATTAGTACAGTGGGGCAGCGGGAGGTCACAGGGGAGGGGTTTTCAACATTTTTTGTACCCGTATTATTAAGTAGCCTTAACGTCACGCAGACATATTCTGGTTCTCTTTCTTTAATTTTTCAATTGTTTATACCAGGGACTTTGCATTTGATTTGCCTGTTTCTGAAAACCTCTTCTATCTCAGTAAATTTGCCAAACCATGAAATTTAATAAAGCTGCATCCTAGAAATTATTACCAATAAGGAATTTAGTCTTTAGCAGGCGGAATAAGTAAAAAAAAATAATTAATTTTATAGAAATAGTATTAATTGTATAATATGTCACTGGGTGACTTTCCAAATGCACCTCTGGCTGCTGTTTCAGCCATTCAAGGAAGAGACTCCGTCTCCCCAGTCTTGCTGTGAGGTAAAGCGGTCCATGGAGACACAGCCAGGGCAGAGCATCGATCCTGGGGTCTCCGACTTTCATCCACGGCTTGTGACGCTCTGTCTCAGCCCTGCGGTGGGTCCCTCAGCAAATGCACACTTCTGATCTTATGTGAGAGACAAGACGGCTAAAGTGAACCGTGCCTCAGTGGGCACGTGTTGTACCAGAGAGATATTTTTTTTTTTGAGACAGGGTATCACTATGCAGTTCAGGCTGGCCTTGAATTCAGTGATGTAGCCCAGGCTGTCCTCTAACTTCCAGTGGCCCTCCTGCCTCAGCTTCCCGAGTGCTGGGATTATAGGCGTGCACCACCATGCCCGGCTCTCAGAGATATTTTAAAAGACAAACATTTGATGGCAGTGTATTTGGAGCCTCAACCTTCTTATCTGTACAGCGTGGGAACCGGATGGCATCCCTGCTTCTGTCCAGCTTGGCAACCCTGGGAACCTGTGAAGAGGCTGGCCACCTCTTATCCTATAACATTTGTTTTGCACGATCACTGAATAGTAAATATACCATGGGATACGGTAAATATTTACAGCCCCCTGAATCACTGTGTATTTTTCCCATTGTTGACATTGTTATCTGGCTCCTCAGGCACTGTAGGGGTTTTCTTCATTGAGTGTGACAGGGAAAGTCTGGGGTGGTCTTAAAAAATAACCTCTTTGCTGAGCATGGTGGTGCACAACTGTAGTCCCAGCTGTTTTGGCAGGAGGGTCACTTGAGCCTAGGGCTTCAGGGCCAGCTTTGGCCACAGAGCAAGACCTCATTGCTAAAAACAAGTAAAAATCGAAATGGATCAAAGACCTAGATATTAAAACAGGAACACTGAATCTGCTGGAAGAGAGAATAGGCAAAGGTTTCATGAACAAAACCCCAATCACACAGGAAATAATACAAAGAATCAATAACTGGGATCTCTTCCTATTAAAGAGCTTTTGCACAACTAAAGAAATCACAAACAGAGTGAAAAATCAAACCACAGAGTGGGAGAAATTTTTAGCCAGTTATCCTTCAGACAAAGGACTTATATCTAGAACATATAAAGAACTGAGAGAAATCAGACCCCCACCTTTTTTTGAGATGGGGTTTTGCTATGGAGTGCAGGCTGGCCTTAAACTCACTTATGTAGCCTTGGCTGACCTCAAACTCATGGCAGTCCTCCTGCCTCAGCCTCCCAAGTGCTGGAATAACCCCCCAGATTTAAAAACCCAATCTAAAAATGGGCATCTGAGATCAATGCACACTTCTCAGATGAAGAAGTACAAACAGCAAATAAATACACAAAAATGTTCAACATTATTGATTATTCAAGAGATAAAAATTAAAACAATGCTGAGCTTCCCTCTCATCCCAGAAAGAGTGGCTATCATCAAGAAATCAATAACAAATGCTGGAGGGGCTGTGGGGAAAAGGAACCCTTCTCCACTGCTTGTGGGAATGTGGACTGGTACAACCACTGTGGAAATCAGTGTGGAGATTCCTCACAAAAGCTAGGATTGGAGGTCCCATTTGACCCAGCTATTCCCCTTCTGGACATCTTCCAGAAGAATTAAAAACATTGTACATAAGGTGTGATATATGTGTACCCATGTTTATAGCAGCACAATAGCTGAATCCTGGAAAGAACTCAAATGCCCATCAAGCAAGGAATGGATGAAGAAGATGTGGGATTTTTTTATATAATGGAGTACTACTCGTTCATACAAAAGGATAGATACATGGAGGCTACTTGGACCATACTCTTAAGTGAAATCAATCAGACTGACATGTGTGAATATTGCATTGCCTCCCTGGTGTGAGAAGCTGAAAATAAGGACCAATATATATAATAGATATTGTGAAACAGAAAGAAATTGGAATTCAAAAGGAAAGAACTAGGGTGAGCGAAGGGGGAAAGGAAGGAAGGGGGAAAAAAGGTTAAAAAATGCTAGGCGTGGTGGCACACTCCTATAATCCCAGCACTCGGGAGGCTGAGGCAGAGGACCATCATGAGTTCAAAGCCAATCTGCACTACACAGTGAACTCAAGACCAGCCTGAACTGCACAGCAAGACTCTGTTTCAAAAAAAAAAAAAAAGGATAAAATGGAAACAAAGCTTTGTAAATAGGAAGGGGAACATGGGCTCAAGGGAGGAGAGGGGAATGGGAAAAATTTAGGAATCAACATGTTTCATGTGCAGGTGCAAATTCCCAGTGATGAATATGGTCATTATGTATATCTAAAGTGTACCAATAACCAGGCGTGGTAGTGCACACCTGTAATCCCAGTACTTGGGAGGCTGAGGCAGGAGGATCATCAGGAGTTCAAGACCAGCCTGGGCTACAAAGTGAGCTCAAGGCCAGCCTGAACTGCATAGTGAGACCCTGTCTCAAAAAGACCCAAAAAAAAAAAAAAAAAAAAAAAGTACCAATAAACTTAATTAAAGAAAAGATATAAATAATGTTCTATTTCAGATTTTTTTTAAAAGCCCAGGGGTGTAGCCTAGCACAGGTAAGACCTTGGGCTCTCTCCCTCAGCACTAAAACACAAGCAAACAACACGCAAAAGGGTGAGCAGAAAGAGAGAAAAAGAAAAGGCAGTCCTGTTGCCTCAAAGTGATACAGATACCCAGCTAAGAGCAAGGTGGCTGCGGGGCTGCGTTTCATCCCCCATTTCCTCTGAGCGCTGTGAAGGAGGGCGCAGAGGAAGACTCACAGCCAAGATGAGGTCATGCCTGAGGGACCTGGGGGTTGAAGTCATCCCCAAGGGGCTTCCTGTCAGAGGAAGCTTTCCTGTGCCTGATAGCCTGCTGGGATGCTGCTGGATTTTGCACGAGGTCTCCATTTGTCAGGGAATCCCTTGTTATAAGCTTCTAAAATCAGAGAGTCATCTGGGCTAGGTGGTACACACCTGTAATACCAGCTACTCAGGCTCAGGCAGGAGGTTCACAAGTTTGAGGCCAGCCTGGGCAATTTAGCAAGACCCTGGCTCAAAATTAAGAACAAAAAGGTGAAGGTGTAGCTTAGTGCAGAGTCTGTGTCAGTCCCCAGTACAGCATAAATGAATAATAGGCAGGCGGGCTTCTAGGGCAGCGGCTCCTTGCAGGGGGAATTGATGCGAACGAGCTCAGTCAGTGAAAGTGCATTTCCTAGACTCTGAGATTTGGAGAGAAGATGGAAAATGTAGAAGATAAGATAAGATACGTAAGACCCTATTTTATTCATTCTCAACGCCCCCCTACACACATCTACACACCCTACCCCGCATGCAAATCCACATAAAAGCCTACTCTGAAATTTGCCTATGCAAATGCACAAATGTAGCTAGTTATGTAAGTAGACAGCGTGTTCTCTTCTTGTCTTTTGAGATGGGTTATACAAATAAATGATCTCTTCAGGGTGCTTCAGAGTGCCCATCGGTCAGTACACCGTGCTGTCCTGCCTTGATCTCTGAGGCTGGCGAACTGTTTGTCCCCAGGAATTTCTGCTTTTTGAGTTCTCAGCTCAGCTCATCATGGTTTTCTAGCTCCTCTCTCATGACTAAGCTGCCAGCTGTCATTTTCCTCTGCCATCAGCGTTTCTGTCTGCGGCAGACCTCTTTCTCACAGCTCTGCTGCAGCTGCTACCCGCTGAAGATGTCATGACTGTACGAGGGTGTTTTGCAGGTCTGGGAGGAAAAGCACCTGTTAATAAGGTCCGTGAACTACATTAGTCTGGCATGGTTTTTTGTTTTGTTTTTGTTCCTAAGGAATGTATATTTTATTTTTTAAAAAATCTCAACTAGATGTGGTGGTGCCCTTCTGTAGTCCGAGCATTTGGTAGGCTGAGGCAAGAGGACTGCCACGAGTTTGAGGCCAGCCTGGGCTACAGAGTGAGTTCAAGGCCAGCCTGGGCTACACAGCGAGACTCTGTCTCAAAACACAAAATCTTATTAGTGCACGTTAATATGACACAGTGATGGGGTTTATTTGGAGCAGCTGGTACGTGCACTTGACGTGTCTAGTCGGTGTCAATCCCATTACCTCTCCCCCTTCCTTCCCCATCTCCTGAAGTTGGCCTCCTGATTTTTAGGACTTTTTTCGAGTCTTTTTATTATCTTATTCCCTAGTGTGGAACAGATTTTGATTTTTTTTAAAAAAAGTGATACATTCAGTGCTAATTTAATTAATAAAGTCTGGATTTTTAATAGCTAAAAAATATAGTAGTGAATATTTATCTTATGATATTTGTACTGGAAAAAACCCTAGTGTTATTCTTTTTTTTTTTGGTTTGTTTGTTTTTCTTCCGGTACCAGGAGTCGAACTCACGACCTTGTGCTTGCCAGGCAGGTGCTGTGCTGCTGAGCTAAATCCCCAGACCCACTAGTGTTATAGTCTTTCAATGTACTGAAGTTATTTCTTTTTTTCTGGGTACCAGGAGTTGAACTCAGGACCTTGCACTTGTCATGCAGGCGCTTGTGCTGCTGAGCTATATCCCTGGCCCCTGAAGTTATCATTTAACTCTGTAAATATTGATAAAATTTTATTTTCTGCTAAGTGATTTTTATTTACTTATTTTTGTCTTTTTGAGACAGGGTCTCACTGTGCAGTTCAGGCTGACTTTGAGCTCACTTTGTAGCCCAGGCTGGTCTCGAACTTGCAATAATCCTCCTGCCTCAGCCTCCCAAGCACTGGGATTACAGGTGTGCGCCACCACGCCTGGCCCGCTAACTGGTTTTTGCAGCTGACCTAAGTACTTATTTGCTATAAAAAAAATCAAAAAGTTTTTCATTGTTGTTATTCGGAACAGGGTCTTGCTATGTAGTCCAGACTGGCATCAGACTCACAATCTTCCTGCCTCGGCCTCCCAAGTGCTGGGATTATAAGTGTACCCCACCCCACCTGGCTTTTACACATTATATATCAGAGTTCCTTGCTACAGTTTATGGCTAGCCTTAGCTCACAGAGCATGGTATTTAGTAGTTCTACTTGTAATAGAAATTGTGTTACAGTGAACGGTCTTATAGCTGGATTTTTGCACACATCCCAGAGGCTGTATTTGCAGGGGTGGAATTGCTGGGTGTACTGTGATGGTTCCTAATGGCCACTCACACATCAGTAGCATGGTAGGAGCCACGGTCTTTTCGGGCTGCAGAAGGAGGCTCGTAATGCCGGGGTTCTGCGCTGGAGGTGTCCGAGAGGCTGTATGTACGCGGTCTCATGCTGGGGGTTCAGACAGTTGGGCGAAGCCTTTTGGGGACTGATCGGCTCCCAGGAGGAAGTCTTTGTCGAGACCTGTTGCAGGCTGTCGTGACCTCACCCGCTGGAGGTGACGGCCTCGGAGAGGAGGTTTACGAGGGGGCAGGTTCCCACAGGTTCTGCCCCACACCGCATTCCTTGCTCTCTAGCTTCAGGAAACTTCACGAAATCATCTACGTATTTCATGAATAGTCATCCTCTTCAGTTCCCACTGGTAATTATTGGACCAGCTTTTCTCCTCATGCTTGCTGCCAGTCAGGCCAACCTTCTTGGCCAGTTTGCTAGCTGGTTAATGATGGAAGACTAATTCCATTGATTGGTCGACTGCAATCAGCCCAACTAGTGGAATCCTGGTGCTGGTGTGGACCCATGAGGCAAGGTTTGAGGCTGCAGGAACTCAGTCGGCCGTCTTCTTTCAGAGGATGGTAGCAGAGCGGGGAAATGTCCACATTCTTTGTCTCTCCTTCCTCTTGAAGTTGCTTTTACGGGCTGCTGGTGTAACTCAGTAGTGAAGCTCATAGGCACATGAGAGGGCCTGGGTTTGATCTCCAGCACACACAAAAATGTTTCTTTTATTTAAACTCTTCTATAGAGTATAAGAGTATATATCAATGATTTAAGGGGGAAAAGTGCTAAAGGTACATGTTTGGCTGAGTATGGTGGTGTATACCTATAATCCCAGCTGCTTGGGTAGCTGAGTCAAGAGGACGTTAAGTTTGTGCCTAGCTTGGCAATTTAGCAAGACACTACCTCAAAAAAAGAAAAAGAAGCCAGATGTAGTGGCTCATGCCTGTAATCCCAGCACTCAGGAGGCTGAGGCAGGAGAATCATTGTGAGTTTGAGGTAGCCTGGGCTATCTAAGCAAGTTCAAGGCCAGTCTGCACTATGTAATGAGATTCTGTCTCAAAAAAAAAAAAAGGAAAGGAAAGGGAAAAAAAGAAAAGAAGAGAAAAGAAACAGGGCTGGGACTGAAACAGCATTCCCTAGGCTTGCCTTCCCAGTATGGCCAAATAAAAAAGTACAAGTGTGTGTTTTGAACCTTGTGACTTGGATCTTGACTCTTCATTTCCCTGAGGAAGGTGTATGTTTATCATATAAAGCGGATTTTCTGCAGTTCTGCATCCTTGAAAGCGTTCATTTGTATCACACACTTGTAGAAGGGGCCTTCCCGGAGAGAATGAAGTAAAGACTGTGTAATGCAGACCAGTTCGTTCACATCACCGTTGACCCTTACATAATATCTTCTTTTGTACTATGGCTGGTCGTTGTTGAAAACATCTTTAGGGCTGGTTTGGGGTGAAATCACGTTGGCATTCCCAGACACAGGACTTCAAGTGAATGAATCATTGAATAAATAAATCCCTGGACAAATGAATGAAGGAGCTAATTAGAATAATCCCTAGCTGGGATTTAGAATATTTCAGAATTTTCCATTTAAAATGTTTCCTCAGGGGCTGGGGATTTAGCTCAGTGGCACAGCGCCTGCCTGGCAAGCGAGAGGTCGTGAGTTCAATTCCTGGTACCAGAAGAAAAAAAAACATTTTTCCCCAATTATTTCTGATTTGCCCAAGGATAGTTTCAAAATAATTTCAAAAATGTTCAAAAAAATGAAATTACTTTGTTAGTCACAGTGTTGATCGCCAGAGTTGGAGAGGCACTTCCTGAAATAACACACTCCATTCCCAAAGAATCTGAATCTATGCTATATGGGGTTGAGGCCTAAAGTTAAGAGGACACTGCTATATACACATAAAATACGCAGGAATTCTAAAAACCTCCCGTGCTAAAGCAGGCTTCCTTCCCTACAGGGAGAAGATGGTCTTTCTTTACGAGTTTTTCATCAACTGCTGATAGAAATTAAACATCTGTTTTAACCTGTTCCTTCCTAAAATCACTCGTGCAGTCACGAGGAACCACCACTGAGGCGCAGAGCCTGCGGAGAGGCCCGCGAGAGGCTGGCTCGTGTTAGTCTGATGTGTCAGGAGGTCACTTCTGCTGTAGAGCACTCACATTAGACACCAACAGTTTTCCGAAGAAACAGGACTTCTCACCCTTTTGGGAAACTCAGGAAAGAGAATGAAGTCATTTTTCCTATCTTTGGGAAAACTAAGGAAATAAAGATGTGTCATTTCTGGATCTTTGAGAGAGAAATCACACACATACAGAGAGAGAAAGGGAGGGAGGGAGGGAGGAAGGGGGAGGGGAGGGGAGGAGGAGGGGAGAGACAGAGAGAGAGAGAGATCCAGCGTGGAGGTGCATGATTCAGTTTTTCTATTCTATTCTTTTGGAGCGAGCCATGGTGACACAGCGACAGGGCGCGTTATTTCTCAGGCCCCATTTCAGCCTCCGGGGGTGGGGCTGCATCTTTAGTGTGATATCAAAATGGCAGACAGGGTTGGTCTATTGAAGCCAAGTAGTCCTTCTCAGGAAGCAATATAATGCTTCCACATGGCTTTGACCGGTAGTGGCGAACCTATGGCACACGTGTTGTCTTCCTTCTAAGACCAGACTTCAATGTCTGAGTTGTTTTTTTTTTTTTTTCAAACTAAAACCTCAGGGTTCAGGTTTAACTGCAGTGTTGGCCCTTTGCAATAAATAAGTGGGTTTGGGGTTGGAGTTTGGGCACTTGTCTCTGAAAGGCACACCATCACTGCAGACCTTTGCAAATAGAAATAAAAAATAATTGATGAAATCTTCCTCTGATTTAATACTTTCTCTAACGTGCTTCTAACTAACATGTCTTAGAGTTGTTTCATTATAATGTGTGCAGTATAGATATACACCTGCTTTTAGAAAGAAAACTAGCCAGGCATGGTGGTG
>NW_004955430.1:6625236-6626309 GCF_000276665.1 Chinchilla lanigera | reverse complement strand
CAAAAGCACCCTGATGCATTTACCTTTTACATTTTTCAAACTCTTTTTCTCTTATACTAGCATTGCATGGATGTTGCAGAAAATTATAAAAATAAAGGTAAACTTTTTTAAAAAAAGATTATTAAAGCATAATTTTGCTACTAAATGAGAGTTGGAGTATTGCCTTCCTGAGTGTGTAATTACATGACACAGTGGAGTGATGTGATGTGCAGGTGTGGTTTTGTGGCTTGTTGTTGTAGTGGTACACACAGACATTATTCTTGTCCTTATGTCTACCTAGGCCTTAATACAGTTAATAGCTATATAATACCAGATTGTCCCCCTGAGACATAACTTAGCCCAGGTGGTGCACACTCTAATCCCAGCACTTGGGAGGCTGAGGTAGGAAGATTGCCACAAGTTCAGGGCTAGTCTGGGCTACAGTGAGACCCGTCTCAAAACAAAAACAACTTAGCCCATTATTTTTGTTTTTTTTGTTTTATTATTTTAAAGAGTAATAGAAGGATAACATAGTAATAGAGGGGCTTACCGAATTATAGACAAAGTGGTAGAAAATTATCAATGGTTGTTGTTTTACACATTGTTATCTACAAGATAGTTTCTCAGGAAAACAAATAGACAATAATAGTGAATTACAGACAAAAGTGTTAGGTTATTATCAATGGTTGTTGTACTACACTTTGGTATCTTCAAATTGGTTTCTAGAGAAAATAAAGAGAGCTATACATGAGTGACCAATTGAATAATCATTGACTATTCTCAAAGGTTGTTGTAGGAAATACATAGTAATAAACATACATCCATTTACAAAATAGCATTGGAACAATACAAACATTACAGAGTTATGGACAGAATAGTAGGAAAATATCAATGGCTGCTATAATACATGGTGGTATCTTCAAAGTGGTTCCTCAGGAAGACAGAGATACGCAAGAAAGATCTAGCAAGTAGGCACAGCCTAAGGGTTGTGAAAAATAGCATATTACCTCCTCACCAGTGACTCCTTTCACTGAAGTGTGATGGCTGGAAGGAAGGCCAGGATTGAAAAGAAGGACCGAGAGACTTGCACCTGT
>NW_004955430.1:6606609-6624710 GCF_000276665.1 Chinchilla lanigera | reverse complement strand
CAGCAGGAATCTTGGTGCAGACCTCTCCGGAGTTCCATGCTCTCCTCCACCACAACCTGTACTGTGAGGGGAAGAATGGCTTCCAGGGGGTCTCCCCAGGTATTGCGCAAGGTCCTCCTGTTTTCTAGCTTCCAAACGGCTCTTGTGACCCTGGTCAACTACACCTCTGAGTCTTCGGGCTTAGTCTGTATTCTCGTGTTCTCCAAGTCCTTTTTCAGCAGCTGGTCCTCTGCTGACTGTGGACCTTTCTGGTTCTCAATGGCAGGGGCAAGAGTGACCCATTGTGTGGCATGTATTCTTAGGGGTTTCTCCATGTTGGAATGATTCATGCATGTCCCCGGGTGGGCCTCCGCGGCTGGCACATGGCGGGCTAATTGTGTCATTGCTTCTGTGTGCCACGATAGTTCTTGACTGTGCGGCAGCAGCTGGCCTGAGGGCCAGTGCGTGGCTTCCCGGGTGCCGGCTTCCCACCTCCCAGGCACCTGCGTGGCTAGGGTCAGGCCCAAGGCTGGCGCTCCCCACCACGCGGCTTCCCGGGCGCATGCAGTCTGCCTCCCAGGTGCCTGTGTGGAGCCCATTATTTTTGGATGTAAAGTCTATTTCCAGTTTTTCTTACTGTAAGCTTCACTTTTTTTGCAATGATGATACCTGCTTTCTACTTCATACCCAGTGCCAGGAGAAGCATTTTCAATGTAACATCTATCTTTTTATTTAATTGAGGTAAAGGCCACATAGCATAACATTGACCATTTAAAGAATACACTGCTGTACCATTTAATATATTCACAATGTTGTGCAAGATGATTTCAAAGCATTCTGTCATCCCAAAGGGAAAACCCACCACCATAGCCTTAACTTCTCATTGCTGGAACCAAATATGTGGCATGTACAACGTACAGGAGGAAATGGCTTATTTTGGTCATGGCTTCAGAGGTGTCAGTGCAGAGCTGGCTGGCTCCAAGTAGCAGCATCCTGGTGGAAGGCCGTGGCGGAGGAAAACTGCCCCCTCATGCAACAAGGAGACAGAGACACAGAGAGAAAGGAGCCAGGAACCAGAGATGATTGCCAAGGCTGGGCCCCATGACCCACCCGGGTATGCCCAGAAGTATCTTTCATAATCCCCTAGGTGTTTCTTAAGCTAGTCAGATCGACAAGATCATTCATCATATCCCTGAACAGGTACTCCACCAGCCTCCTCTTCAGTCCCTGGCAGCCATTAATCTAATTTTCATTTCTATAGATGAACCTACTCTAAATATTTTAGATAAATGGAGACATAACGTGTCACTTCTGGTATAACATCTCCTTAACCCTTCACAAACCCTGTGAGTGAGAACCAGAGAGGTTAGGGACTTGCTAGAGTTTTCAGAGCCTCCACCCTGCAGAATCTGAACTTGAACCCTGTCCTCTCTGGCTCGAAAGTCTTGTTCTGTCACCCTTCTTACTCTCCCCAGGGTCTTTAGACTCTGCTGTATGAAAATGTTCACTCCTTGGTCTTCCACTTCTCGTCTGTGAGGTGGGAAAGTGTGAACACAGTGGTTCTCACACCTAGCATTGATCAGCATTGTGGAGGACTTGCAGTCTTCTGATTCCTCACAAGTTTAAAGGTGATGATGATGCTGTTGGTACAGGGACCACGCTTTGAGAGGTCCGGCTCTGACAGCTGGGGTACAGGAGAATTGTTCCTTAACAGGACCTTGTGATCAGAAGGCTTGCAGTAGCACTAAAGAATATTGAAAAGTCACAAAAATCTAGCTGTTTTCTAGCTTGATGAATGTGTGGGTGTGATATACACTGAGAGCTGAGGAGTCCTCTGAAGTGTGGCCAAAAGTTGCACTTGGTTTTTCAAACATGTTAAAAAAAGAAATTGCATACCTGGTACGATCACAAATATGCATATCCTATGATCCTGCCGTAGAAATACAAGTTTGAGCCTTAATGAGCCCATCTCAACAGTGTAGAAAGAGGCAAGTACAGGGAGATGCTGTCACCACTCCTGTTCAGTGTAGTTCTGGAACCACTAGCCAGAGCAGTTAGACAGGAGAGAGAAATAAAAGGAATAAAGGTAGGAAAGGAAGAAATAAAACTATCACTACTTGCAGATGACTTGATACTTTACATGGAAGACCCAAAAAACTCCACAAGAAGACTCCTTGAATTAATCAACAAATTCAGCAGTGTAGATGCTACGCATTTTGTAATGGGGGGAAACAAGTACCCATGAATAACAGAACCAATAAATGAAATATGATGCAGGAGGACTGGATACAATTAAGCTTTAAAGTGGATCAACAGTAAACAACACGGAGAGGACTTTCAAAAACAGTGCTAAAATATTTAGATTTACACTTGGAAAATACTGCTGCACATTATTTATGGATGTCTGGAATAAATATAGAGGTGAAAAGTAATAAATAGTCTCCAGAGAAGATATGCAAGTGGCCAATAAAACATGAAAAGATGCTCACGATCAACTGTCATGAGAGCAATGCCAGTAAATCGACAGTAATATACCACTTTATACTCAGTAGGGTGGCCGTGGAAAGGGCGGAGGGTGGAAAATACCAGTGTTGGTGAGGATGTGCAGAGAAATGCTAATGGAAATGTAAATAATGCTGCCACTATGGAGGAGTTTGGCAGTTCATAAAATTAAATGTAGATTTATCATATGACCCAGCAGTTTCACTACTAGGAACATACCCAAAAGAGTCGAAAACAGGAACTCAAATAAATATTTGTACATGAATTTTCATAAGAGCGTAATTCACAGTAGTCAAGGTGTAGAAGCGACCCAAGTGTCCCTCATCTGATCAGTGAATAAAGAAAATGTAATAGATCCAAACAAGAAAATATTACTTGGCCATAAAAAGGAATGAGTAGCTGGGTGTGGTGGCACATGCTAGTGATCCCAGCACTTGGGAGGCTGAGGCAGGAGGATCTCCACAAGTTTGAGGCCAACCTGAGCTACATAGTGAGTTCAAAGCCAGCCTAAACTGGATATCGAGACCTGGCTCATAACACACTCACAAAAAGGAATGGAAATGTTCTGAAATCAATGGCGCTGGTTATATAACATTGTGAATGTGCTAATCACCACTGATCACTAAATCCGAAGCCTTCAAATGGCTAAAATTATGAATTTTATCTCAATAAATTATTTGACAATGGTAGATGGGCGGGTAGGATACATACCTAATCCTAGCAGGGTAATGCTAAGCAGCACTGCCAGTAGCTAACTGTGGGAAATGGAGATATTAGCTGTATTGGTAACGCTCTCTCCCTTTTGTCTGTTAAAGCCCTGGAAGCAAATTTAACAAACGTTGAGTTGTTCATTCTGGAGAATGGGCATGCCAGTGTTTACTGTGTTACCATGGCATTTTGCTATGGCTGTACCCTCTGCATTTCCCAGTGTTGTGTCCCCAGGCTTTGCCCCTCTGGACTCCTCCTCCCCGAGCCTGGGCACAAGTCCTCTCCTGCCCACGAGAACCCCGAGCAGCCAGGCTCACTCAGGCAGAGGCTGTGAAGTTTCCGTCCAGAGCAAAACCGAAGCGAGCCGTTTCCGTTTCTGTGAATGTGATCTCGTCACTGTCAACCAGAGAGAAGGCCTTGACTTTTCTTAAAAAGAGTATTTCTCCTGAAATCGTTTCTGCTGGCAAAGAAGTGACCGTCGTGTCTGATGAGCCAGCCTAATAACGAACGCCAGATGAGAACGACGGGCTGCCTGCCGGTGGCGCAGCGCTGGCGGCAGCGAGTTACGGCCGAGTCCGGTGGATTGTCCGCTTTTATAAATAAAGTGTCACTGGAGCGCGCCTTCTCCTCTTCACAGTGCTGATTGTCTAGGGCTGCTGCTGTGCCGCGTCGGCAGAGCTGAGTCGCCGCAGAGGCTGCGTGGCCGGCGAAGCCTGAAATAATGGTTATTTGCCTGTTCTAGGAAACGCTTCCCAACTCTTGGTTGTGGTTTAGAACGTAGTGTCTTCATTGCGGATCTCCTTGGAAGAGGCGTGGGTAATCTTCCTGTTTCCTTTGTTGGGTAAACAGGACACTGAAATGCAGAGAAACTAGGTGACGAGTCTGGGTCACAGCGCTGAGGACTGTCTGGGGGTTGGGGTCGAGGACGCGGGTGTGAAATGCCGCTTCCTAGCCGCAGAGCCGTGGGCGTGTCGTTCGGTCTCCAGGCTGTGAGCTCACTGCTGAGACAGCGTTCTTGACAAGAGCAAATGAAATGGTTCGGTTCTTTCATCAGTAGATATTTATTGGGCTCCTTTCTATGCCAGCAACGTTTCAGATGTGGTGGTGAGACAGAAAACGTGAGGGATGCGGGCTGTGCCTGCGCATAGCTCGTGACCCCGATGCGGGGATGGGAAATCACAGAAAGGAGCAAAGATGCAGTTGAGTCTTGAGGTACCCGGAGTGGGGGAGAGCAGGGGAGCCCAGGGCAAATGCCGAATGGCAGTTGAGGGTCCCCCATAGACGGGAGCTCAGGAACGGCTCTGAGAGGGCGTCCTGTGAGCCAAGGCCTCCGTGACAACAGGGCTGAGTTCTGCAGAGGCTGTGGGCAGCAGAGACGGCCTGCACGACCGTCCTGGCCTGATAATGAGGCCGTCGTGGTCAGGAAAGGGGAAGGGGATTGCTGGGGCACAGTGGGCGAGCGGAGAGAAGCAGAAGGTTGCAGAGAAGGGGACCCAGGTCCCCCGGGCCTCCTTAGTTGTGGCCGGGGATCAGGGTTTGTGCAGCGGAAGCCCACGGAGGATTTAGGCAGAGCGAGGTGTGGAGGTGTGAGGTAAGTATTCCGAAGACCCCTCTGACTGCCGTAATGCAGTGAGACTGGGTAGGGGCATTGGCACAGGAGGCTCACAAGCAAGACAGTGTTTGATCCTGCTGAGATGCTGACACCCTGGGCTGGGCGTGGCGCAGGCAGGCAGGATGACAGAAGTGCATGGAGAAGGGGAAGAGGAGGTGCGCTGGAAGGTTAGATTTTATGTGGTGATACATGGAAGAGGTGCAGCACGGACCACAGAAAGAGTATTGCCATGGCCACCACTCCCACCACTTTCATTCCCATTGCTTGGAATCTGCCACTTTAAGGAAGTCACTTCACCTCTCTGACAGTTTCCTCATTGTTTGTTTTTTTGTTTTTCTTCCGGTACCAGGAATCGAACTCATGACCTTGTGCTTGCCAGGCAGGCGCTTTGCCACTGAGCTAAATCCCCAGCCCCTAGTTTCCTCATTGTTGTAAATACAGCAATGCATGTAGGATGGAAAAGAATAGGACCTTATTTTTATAATAATTTTGATGTTCACTTTGTTTGTTGGGCTTTACATGGCCTTTGCATTATGAGTATCTATGAGAGCTTCACATTAGGTTAGGAATAATCTTTAAATCTCTACTTGAATACTATGGTAAGTCCCTGACTTATGAATGAGTTGCGTTCCAGGAGAAGGTCTGTAGGTTGGATTTGTGTGTATCCAGCAAAGTGAGTCCTATACAGTACACCTCTGAAAGTTCACAACTCGAATGTCTGTAAGTCGGGGCTTACTGTATCAGCAAACACTCGTTTAGCACTTGCTACGTGACAAGCAGTCCCTGAGTGCATTTCATGTGTCTAGTCCTCACAGCAGCCCAGAGTGGTAGGTGCTGTTGTAGTTCCCACTTATAGATGAGAAAGGGGGGTTTAAGCGAGTGAGAGAGAGCTTACCCAAGTCACGAACTAGAACAGGGCAGAGCCAGGATTTAAACCTGGACTACACAGCCATGCCTTAACTCCTATGTCATCGGCTAGCCCTTAAATTCCCGGTGTAAGTGGTAGAAACATAACTCAAATTCTCTTAAGCAGAAAGGGAATTTATGCTTATGTAACAGAAAATCCTGGGAACTATCAGCTTCAGGCATGGCTGTATCCAAGAGCTCATTTTCCTAAGAATCTCATTGTTTACCCCTCAGCTTTTATTTTTTCTTTGTTGTTTGCATTTTCAGATGCACTATCTCCTCCTAGTCGAGGTGGTCACCAGCGCATGTGCCGAGCTTACACACCTGCTACTGACATGGAGGGGCTTGCTTGCCCTCTTCTTCCTGCAGACCTCCTGAGCTTGGCTTACATGGCTCTTTAGAAGCGGTTGGCAGGACTGGAAGGAGAGGGGTGCCGATCGCTCAGGCCTGAGTCACCGCACTCCCGAGGGACTCAGAGTGGGCCCAGTCCCGCTGGAACCACCAGCACACAGACTTGAGAAAGGGCAGTTGCCCAAAAGAAACGTGGAGGCTTGTTCTCAGAAGTAGGAGAAGTGGACGTGAGTGAGTGAGCCAAAGCCCCGAGTGCACTTCAGCATGAACGGCGTATTCCTAAGTAATCAGCCCCAGGTGCCGGCGCGCAGGCAGTGGAGGTCTTGAATGGCACAGTGGGACTCTGTTAAGCCTTAAAAAATGAAGGCTTCCTGAGTTCCCGTCACGTGAGCCTCAAGGGCCATAGTATTGGTCAGGTCTCAGCGGCATTACAGAATAAAACCAAAGAAGCAGAATATGTCGTTGCCTGTCTGATACCAGTGATAGGTTTCCTGGGTCAGTGATGGAAAGAGATTAATTTCAGTCAATATGGATGGCAGCTGAAGGATATTCTTGCCCAACTAACCCCCAGACTGAAACATCACATTAAAAATTCAGCTCCAGTCTTTGAACTTCAAAAAAGGGGAAGTACATTGTGCCTTTTTCTAGGTGTGATGTGTTGTACCAGAATCTTGGTAGTACGCAAAAGCATGATTTTGAGACTAAATATAGGCCCAGAACAGAGTATGTATTCTTGAGTTGCTAACTCATTAGCTTGTGTTCCCACTTAACATTTTGATTAGAATGAGCTTGTCAGTCAAAAAAAAAAAAGACAATCAATTTGAGAAAATAGAATAGACATTTTAAAATAAAACCATTGGCATTTTAAAACAAAACAAAACAAAATGATGGGTTTCTGACATTCTAATGGAATGTGTCAGAAAAGGTACCACCAGATTGCCAGCATTTGTCAAATACCAAATTCCAGAAGAAAAGAACATGGAGATTCTTTCCCTCTTCTTGGCCACTGATGGCTGAGGAAAGAACAAGATCTCACATTGCGCGAGGTTCTGAAATTGGTGCGTTTGTAAATGTCATCTGAAAGCTTAGCCCATTCCTGCATGCTCTAAGCTTGTGTGCAGAGTGTGGCTTGACACGCAGCCGGGCCTGGGAAGTGACATGACGTGGCTGCTCTCATCAGCCAGCCCAAGAGGAGAGACGAATATTTACTTGTGCCCTGCGTTGTGTCCGTCTCCTGTCCTCATCTCCTGCCATTTTTACACTAGCCCTGGGAAGGGGTATTGTTTTCATCCTTATGGGCGAGGAAGTGGAGGCTCAGACAGATTGCTTCACTCACCCAGGGCTCCAGAACCAAGAGTGATAAAGTCACAGTTCAGACCTGGGCTGCTGCACCCCAGGGCACATCTATGGCTTCCTAACAGTGCTTGGTGACCCAGACCTTAGGGCCTCTCGGGCCTCCCTCTTTCTTTTTGACAGGTAAATTTTGGGGTTGTTAGAAAAAGATTTCTACCAAGCGATGCCTCTAAAGTGTTTCACTCTGCAAATCCTAGTGCATGTTAGCTCTTATTGATGAACCATAAATAAAGAAAAACTCCTTAGATTTTTCTAATCTGTCTTCCCCTCTTTTTTAGGGAATGTCCACTGGTGCTCCAGTAGCCTGGGTCATGGCACATGTTTTATTTTACCTGTAGGAAGAGAGGCAAGGGGCAGGCTGCTGACCAACTTGGCCAACAGCCCTGAACTTGATAACTGTCAATAATCTTCACAAAATGAAGTCTGTGAGACCTGGTAATTATATACTTATGTGTCAGAGGCTGGACTTCTAAGCAAATCTAGGTTTGAATTGTAGCCTGCCATTGTGACCTCAGAGAAATTATAGACCTGTCTGAAACTCAGTTTCCTCACCTGTAGTGGGGCTGAGTTCCCGGGGTTGTCATGGAGATGAAAGGAGGGGATGCTTTCAATGTGCTCAGCTCAGTGCTGCTAATAAGTGGTCAAAAAAGGCTGGCCGGCCAGTGATGTAGCTCAGCGGCACAGCGCCTGCCTGGCAAGCTCAAGGTCCTGAGTTCGATTCCTGTACCAAACAAAAAAGGCTGGCTGCTAGTAACCCAACCACTTACTACTGTCTTACCATTACTATTACTGCCTATCCTTGCAGGACATAACAATGCCTCTAATTCCTCCTAGACAAATGCCGCCACAGCAAAATCCGCATTTTTATTACCAACATGTGATAGTCAAACATCCTTTTCTTTGCAGGGGTTTGAAAAGCACCTTGCAATTTCCTTTCTTCCTAATTCCTTGGATTCCATTTGTTTGAACTTGAATTGTTTAAAGCTCTCTGTCTGTTCCCCAAACTGTCTTTTGTGTTTTTCTTCTGATATCTAGAAGCCTTGAAAGCAGCTTTTGTATAATCCTCAGTGAAAGTTGCATGAGCTCCCTCAAGGGTCTGTGGCTTTTGGCACTGCCTTCTCTTTCAGCTGGTTCTCTGCCTCGGTCAGTTTTTGAGCTTCCCTCAGGATCTTTTCTCTTTGTTCAGCATTTTAAAGGGAAATCTCTTAAGTGGCTTTCTCTAAATATTCTTACCGCCCTTACTCAAGATTAAGCTGTTACCCTGGTGACAGGTACTGATGACCTCGAATCACTGAAGGTCATGAGGCTTGGCTAACATGTGAGTGCCTTTTTCAGGTGATAATGACCCCACGGGAGTTACAGAAGCTTTATCATAAAAAGTTGATCATTTATGGCAGTCTTGGTTCTGACAGGTAAAATAATCTGGGATCTACTTCACTGGGTTCTGCCCCCACCCGCCACCCCAAGTGAACATATCTGGAATTCATTTATGGCAAAAGAAATACAAAGGCACATGTCACCTTTTTAATGAGGATAACTTCGCATCTGTGGAGCATGTCACAGATTCCAAAGCACATCCACTCCCGTAATCTGGCAGTGAACCTGTCTCTGGGAACCGGTCAGATGTGTCCTTCCAGGGAAGATGCCGGTGGGGTGCAGGGTGCTGGGCTTGAGGATGAGTAGCGTCTGGTGGATGCAGATAGGATGTGCCTGGGCTGGACTGTGATAAGGAGGGTTGATCTGCGGCTTTCTGATCCCTTTTTCCCCAGTAATGTTAATAACAAATGGCCTGCGAGAGGGTTTCGCAGTATTTACAGGGAAGCTCCATCATGAAACAGTCCTTTATAATTATAATGATGAAGCTGTTGTCATTTTTCTTTTTCTTTTTCCTCTTGTGGTATGTTTAAGACATTCATCTTGTACTGTAACGTATTCTGCATCGGCGGCAAGAGGAAACTACAGAATAAATCTTGCTTCCTGATCAAAGTAGGTGCATTCCTAGCAGAAGTCATTGGAAAGATATTTAGGGGAGGAGAAGATAAATAGTTCCTCTTTTAGTTTTAGCAGGATCCCAAAGAAGAAAAAGAAGAGCTTAGAAAAACAGAAAAAGAAGGTGCGGATGGTTGACAGGATTGATGAAAATAGCCAAGGGCCTGGCTCCCGGCAGCAGTGTGCGCACCTCAGTTCAATTCTGTCCCCTCGTCTTTTTTTTCCCCAGTGCTGGGGGTCAAACCCACCCTTTACTTTTTTGATTATAAAAACAACACAATCACATGTCCCATAATTAGGGCACCTTCCTTCTAATTCAGCCGTGATTTTCATGTCTCTGCACAGCTTTCCCACGTGGGTGCATATGTATGTCCCAGGCATCCTCATAAACATTTTCATTCTTTGTCTTATTAACTTACACTTTCCCATGTTGCCTGGCTTCGCAAGTGTCCTCGTGAGTATTTACACAGAACGCATTCTGTGGATGGCCTATGATTTAATTAAACACCCCCTAGTGCCCACATTGGGTTTCAGGCCAGCTGAGAAGCAGAAAGGAGTGTTCCCTAAAGCCGCCCTGACCTGGCTTTCCGGCTGTGCTACTTCCCAGCTGCATCTTGGGGCTTGCTGTCTTCGTCTGAATGAGCTGCTCTCCTCAATGTGTTCTTCTCGGGGGAATCATGGAGAGAAAGTATTAAATACAGAGCCTAGAGTGGAGTGTATTTCCCACATTCAGTAGCTGATTATTTAGAATTCATCATTATTAAGGTTAGAGTGCGCTGATATTTTCTTCTTTTGTAGTATTTTCTTGTAAATTTACACACATAGGATGATGGAGCCAAGATGTCTATGTATTTATATTGCTTTTGGTGTGTAGTGATAGCTCTTGCTAGCACAGTAATTTTTATTGTCGCCAACACTTCTAAGTGTGTCGTTTCCCCTGTACTCTCACCTTAGTTGACCAGAGGTTGTCATTTTCTAAGCTGGGTAGTTTAGTGTGTTAAGCTTGATACCTGGTGATCTGCCGATGTTGAAAAGTAGAGGGAAGAGCATACTTGGTGGCCCTGCCCGCTCACCCTCCAGCTTCAGTCCCGGGCGCTTCTCCCTCTCACCCACTTTGCTTCTGAGAGTATCCTAAGCGGACCCCAGCTGTGGGTCCTTCACAAATCAGTTACACTGGTGTACATACGTCTCTTCCGTATAAGGGCCTGTTTTTTTAAACACATAAACCGCTGCAGCTTATCATATCTAACAAGATGAATGTGTTCTTTTACATTTGACTTTGGACTACGTATAAAGTGATGTTAAGGAATTCTTGTTAATTTCTCACCAGGAAGTCTGGGCAGTTGCCTGTTTGGCTGAGGATCCCAGCATGGTCCACCCGTCTGTATGTTCTTCTGAAAAACTTTCTTATCTCTTTCTTTACCTCTTTGCCATTGATTTGCTGGGGAAACTTGTCTTTTTTTGCTTGTTAGTTGTTTTTTGAGACAGTGCCTCACTGTGTAGTTTTGACTGGTCTTAAACTCACTGTGTAGCCCAGGCTGGCCATGAACTCGAGGTGATCCTCCTGCCTCAGCCTCCCTAATGTGGGGATTACAGGTGTATGCCACCACCTCTGGCCCCATTTATTTCATAGAAGATTTTCTATCTTGGATTCAGGTATATGTTGATAGACTTTAGAACTTACCTTCTGGCACCATGTCTTTTTTTGTTGTTCTTTAATTCATTCAACAAATATTTATTAAGCACTTATTATTTGGCAATCTTTTTTTTTGCCTGGGGAATGTGGCTTATGAAGCAGCCTGATTTCATGGCAGAACTTCAGCTGGGAGTCAAAAGACCTGGATTACTCCTAAGTCCTGCTGTTAGAAGTACAAGAAGAATTCCTTAAGGTTATTGTTTCTCTCAGTATTTCTAGCTGGAGACTTTGACAGGTCCGACTGAAATTGTCCCACACTGTCATCTTTCCTGGCAAGAAAAGACGCCTCTATTTCAATGAAAAAAATTAAATAATATATATTTTTCTTCTTTTTCTTCCTTGTGGGAGCAGATTATCCTTTGAGCTCTAAAAACTTAGCTGGAAATGCATGAAACGATATTTGCCACTACCCTAGGCGAGGATACAAACGAAAACGAGAAGGCTGTAGCTTCCGGACAAGCTCACCTTTGTTCAGGTTCCAAGCGAGTGGGTTGCAGGTGAGGAGGAGGCCTACCTGTGGTTACCCCGCTGGGAGAGGGGCGCCCTTTCTCACGAAAGAGAACAGCTCTTGAGACTGAAAATGGCTTGTGGCAGAGTGGGTGGCTGAGTACAAAAGAAATCGCTCACATTCCTGACATATTCGTGTGTCTTTAGGAGCAGTTCAGTTCTATCCATCTGATCCCAGTCTGCTTTCCTTTGAGTTCAGTTCTGTCAGCATCGGTGGAGTGCTTGTGGGGTGTAGTTCTGATATTTCAGGAGGAGGGATTTTGCTTCCTTCACACTGTCTTCACCAGCTCCCCTGCCCCTGAAGCACCCAGATAAGCTCACAACCTCAGGGTGTGCACTACGGCTGCCATGCGAACGTAACTCTGACACGAGCCCTCTGAAACCTCTCCCTTGCCTCCCCCAGTTCCTCTCTTCCCTTTCTCTTCTTCCGGTCACATGAATTCAGTACAATTCTGGATTTTTCCAGATGGAAAGAACTAGGGTTCAGTCACTTCTGCTTGCTAACAAATGTATTCTACTCCCTCCCCTGACCGGAACCTCAGGACAGAGGGGTCAACTCATGCCAGCCTGTCTCCCTTTTACTTCTAACCTCCTGGGTATAAAATGCAAGTGAGTGCTCTTCCATAGGACTTGGATGGAAAAACTCTGATTCAATACATTCTGTTGGGTTAGGGTAGAGCTCGGGAAAGTTAAATGACTTGTCCACAGCGCCCAGAGTCTGGGTGAACAGGGACAAAAGCCCAGCAGACTCGAGCCGGCACGTGTGGCCTTCTCAGGAAGCCCCCTCCCCAAGTTGTAGACACAGCCTTTCGTGGCTCTGGGCTCAGTGGGGGTTTAGATGCTTGGTTAAAGCCATCCAGATTGCAGCCACCCTAAGTTCGGGTATGGCTATTTAGTAGCTGTGAGATTTTAGTAGCCCTGAGCCCCCATCTGTGAAACAGGAACGGCACTTTTTCAGTGGCTATGAGGATTCAGTAAGGTGATACATGTCATGTGCTTGGCATGCAACTGGCAGAGGGCAGGTGGCACCTAGTTCTGAGCACTCAGATGTGAATGCCCCCATCACAGTATTCTTTTTGTTCAATCCAAAGTTAACTCAAACCTGTGTGTGTTATGTCATCTATTTGGGAAAAAAAAAAAAATGTGGTAATTTTGCTTTGGAATGTAGTAAAGGTGTAATCTACTCTTAGAAATTATTTGACATCTGAGTGCCTATTTGGCCAGCTGTTTGCTTCCTGTTCCTGGCCTTTGAAGGGATCCCCTTCTCCTCCAGACTCAGCTCCTCCTTCTGTAGGACCATAATGAACCTCGCTGCTGTTCATCGAATTATTACTGTGTGTCAGCCTCCTCGCCAGGCTACTCTCTAATCTTTACCTTTGCCCTTTGAAGTAGGTGCTATTATATCCTAATTGCACATGACGAAACAGACTGATTGAGTCACTTACTTGATGGTGGAAGAGATTTTGATGGTGGACAATGGGAGGCACATTTGCGTACCCGTCGGTTGCCCGGATGTAGGATTACCCAGCAGCGGGGGGTGACGACTGACAGGGACCCGAGTGAACACCCAACACCCTGACTGACCTGGTGGGGAAAGTATTGAACAAAGCAATCCTAGGACTTGACCAAAGTTAGCACAGGAGCGTAGGGACAGGACGTGAACCCAGGGCTCTGACTTGCACTCAGGGTTCTTTCAGTCATATCATATGAACTTGAGTCCTCAGTCCTTGGTATCATGGGCTGGAGTATCAAGTCACTCTCATTTGTATATGGGCTGCAGATTATTAATGTTCCATTTCATAATTCTTACTGAAGGTTCTGGAAGCAAAACATTTGCCCTTAAACCCCAGATCTGCCACTTATTGGCAGTTTTGTGACCTCGGGCAAGTTGCTTAGCTCCTTGTGCCTCTACTTCTCCCACTATAGAAATCCTTGTCTCATAGGATTGTCAGAAGGATTACGTGAGAGCCTGTAATCTCAGCGCTTGGAAAATCACTGCAACTTCCAGGCCATCCTGGGCTCCATGGTGAGTTCAAAGCCAGCCTTAACTACAAAGTGGGACCGTATCTTAAAAAAAAATTACATGAGATATATCATGTAAAGTCAAATAATAGTGCCTGGTAGATGGCAAACCCCTAATCACCTGTCACATCATGCATTGAATTCTTGCCACTTGCCGGACATGTCTCGGCACTAGGGAAGCAGCGCTGAACAAGGAGTCATGGTTCTTGCCCTTGAGGGAAGTAAATATTAAAGGAAAATAAAGCTTATGATTACTGAGCGATTCTAGCTCCATTTCTCATTTGTAAGGCACCGTTTAGAAGTTGCTGCGATGCTTCTTTGTTTTTAGTTCTGATTTTTATAAATGTGCAACATCCTTGTCAGTATTTCATGTCAGGACTTTGGCTGGGTGGGGAGTTTCACACAGAGCCCCCGGGGTCCCGCAGCCCATGCCAGCAGCCCCCGGTGTCACATCCAGAGCGGCACTGGCCACAGTTCTGCCCCATGGGTGCAAGAAGCCCAGCCCTGAAGGGCAGAGCGGAAGTTCTGACTGGGGGAAGTCCGTGGGGCAGCGGGAGCAGGTCCACCGCGCTGGCTGTCACGGTCGCAGCAGCCTGTGGGAAGACGACGGGAGGAAGCGGGTGCAGCTGTGTAGATAACACGGACTCTACACGGCCAAGTACCTATTTTTAAGTGGCAGTGGTGTATTTCAGGCCAGGTCCATCCCATTTGGAGTCCGTCTCCGTCTTCTGTCTGCATTTCTTTTTTCATAATGGATCTTCCCTGTGTGTCACCATCATATTTGCATTTCCATTTGATAGTAAAAGAATCTTTATGCATATGCATTTCCTAGCAAATGAGGACATGGAGCTTAACTTTCTGTTTAATCCTTATGAAATATTACCATACGGAACCATTCCAAAGCATGGGTGGCCTATAACAAAATGCTGATTTTTTTTTTGTACTAGGAATCGAACTTAGGACCTTGTGCTTGCCAGGCAGGCACTTATGCCACTGAGCCATTATCTCCAGCCCTAAAATGCTGATTTTTAACAAGGACACAAAATAAGGATAATATTCCATGTGCACTTAGTCTTTGCTCTGTGTGTGTGTGGGTGTGTGCATGCGCGTGTGTTTTCTGTACTCAGGATTGAACCCAGGGCTTTTGCCCTGAACTACAACCCCAGCCCTTTAAAATTTTTCTTTTGTTTTCTGGTACCAGGAATCGAACTCATGACCTCACCAGGCAGGCGCTGTGCCGCTGAGCTAAATCCCCAGCCCCCGAAAATTTTTTTAAGCCAGGTGTGGTGGTGTACACCTGTAATCCCAGCACTCGGAAGGCTGAGGCAGGAGGATCGTGGCAAGTATGAGACCAGCCTGCCTAGTGAGACCCTATCTCAAAAAGACAAAAAAAAAGTTTTTTTAATTTGTCTTCCTAAGTTGCCTAACTAGTGACCCTCCTGCCTCAGCCTCAGGCTGTACTATTTTACAGAATCACAGAAGCATAAGTATTTGTGTTTAAATAACCTTATTTTATAGTTCAAGAAACTGCACCTCAGGGAGCACTTGACTTGCTCAAAGTCACACAGCAAATTTAAAGGTGACGGCAGGGTGGGACCACACTGTCTTCCAGTTCTGGTCTGTTCAGTCTTCGCTGTGCTGCTGCTTCGATGTGTCCAACAGTCAAATAAAGCTTTGAAATCATGAGGGTAAGAATTAACTCCTTGAAAGCAAGGATAGTGGGATAAAACCCCAAATCTCATCATCCCCCTCTAATTCATTGAGAAGAAGAGAGTAGGATGATTTATTTATCAGAAAGATTAATAATAATATGGACTCAATGGGCTGGGAATGTAGCCCAGTAGTAGAGCAATTACATAGCTTTAATACCCAACACCATATATGTGTTATAAATAATGTATATAATGCCTGATATCTATATTTATGGACATATTAATATATAAATATACGTAAAATACGTAATTGTATATTTTTATATGATCAAATGTTGGCCATATGCCTAGAAGGCTAACATATGTACTATCACATTAAATTATTTGTGTGTTTTTATATCATTTAAGCCTTGTAACTCTCATATCACCATTTTATAGATGAGTAAACTAAGGGTTGACATGATTAGGAAAACTCCAAAGTCCCATACTTTGCAAGGCAGAACTTGGTTGTAAGTCCAGACTTGCGCTTTTGAGCTTGCATTCTCTTTTGTTTTAGCAGAAAATGAAGGCTGGTATATTGACTATTCCACAAAGAAAGTTTTGCTGTAGAGTCCAGTGTGAGAGGAAAGTGCCTAGTTCTTCAGAAAAAGTAATGTCACTGAGCATGGTGGTACACACCAGTAATCCCAGCTCTCAGGAGGCTGAGGCAGGAGGATTGCCTCAAGTTCAAGGCTACATAATGAGACCCTGTCTCAAAAAACAAACAAACAGGTCTGGGGATATAGCTCAGCACCTATCCTCAGGTGATACGGCACTTGCCTGGCAAGCACAAGGTCCTGAGTTCAATTCCTGATACCAGCAAACAAACAAACAAAATGTAATGCCACAAGGCAATGTACTTTTTCGTATTTTTCAGTTTAATGGAGCAGTCTGCATTTCCCCCTTTACTTTGTGACTCTGTAACCTAACCTTCTGTGTTAAAAGTTCCTCTAGGAAGTGAGAATAAATTTGGAGGAAGGTAGCCTCAATTATTCTAGCTCCTGGCTGGTACAGATGCTCGGTCTGCTCGGGACAGGTAGAGGGAGAATATCGGCTCTTCTCTGCTGAGCTTGTAACCTGGAGAAGCAGCTGGTTCGGGAATGAAGCCAGGCAGAGCGGGGGCCGGGCAAAGGCAGGAGGAAAGGGATGTGGTGTGAGGGCCCTAGCTCAGGAAGCGTGATGGATGGCACCGCCTTTTACAGTGGCATGAGGCAAGCGTTAGGAAAAGAACATGAGCTATTGTTACGGGCTTTTTTTTAATGGGTGGGTTGTTTTTATAAAGTTTTATGAACAGGAAACTGAAGCAAAATGCTGATCCTTTTGGTTTTTGAGCCCTGCCAGCATCATTTTCATATATACTTTTGAATTTTGATGACAGACACTTCCTTTAACTCTTTTGGGGTAAAGCATAAGGAGACACCCCAAACTGCATTTCCTGACAGCAGACGCCAAAGGCGGAGGACAAAGTTAGACTTTCACATCTTTCTGGTAACTCCAGGGGACAGAATTAGATCCCTCCCCACCTAGGAGACAAAGATAATTCTTTCAGTAACCCAGGCAATCTGCTAAACATTTTCCCTTTAAAATGTTCTAGACGACGTGCCTCACATGTGGAAAGCCTCTAACGTACATTAAAACGGGTCATGCTGTAGTGAAGAAAAATTGATTGTGTTGCCTTCCTCCCCTGAATCGTAAAAGCCTAGCCTCCCCAGTGACTGTTTCTCTGGGAAGATGATTTCATCCTCAAGTACGTGCTTCTAGCTGCTGTGCGCTGTGAACATATACGCCAACATTTCAGGCATCTGGCTGGCGACTTTGAAGATGCTAAAAGCCTGTTTTGTTCCCGCAAGGCATTTATTCATTGCTTACCTTGTAAAAGTTATGTCTTACTGCATTTTCCTGGCACCAGAGCTGCCCTTGCACCTACCACTGCATTCGGTTTTCTGAGCCTCCAGGCAGCACAGGGTTATTAAAGTTCAGGGTAGAAGCCACGTGGTGTTGGCTTACAATTTTAATTCTCTCTTACCTCCCTCCTTCCTCTCCTCCTACTCACTGACAGAGGAGTTTGGTTCACTGTGAACTGTCTCTCAGCCAGAATGAGCTCAAGGCATCTCTGGTAAGACTCTGAGAGGCAAACATGACCCTTCTTTGGTGGAGTGGGAGCAGAGAAGCTTGCTTCTCCTCTCTTTGGCTTCCTTGGATAAAAAACTGCATCGTGCTGGGCACAGTGGCTCAGGCATCAGCCCAGTACAACTGTAATCCCAAGATTCAGGAGGCTGAGGCAGGAGGACAGCTGCCAGCCTGGGAGACATAGTGAGCTCAAGGCCAGGCTGAACGACATAGTGAGACTCTATCTCAAACCCTCCTCCCTCCAAAAAAGCTGAGTCAAAGGACCAGGAATACAGCTTAATGCAGAACTCTTGCCTTGTACAGGGACCCGGGTTTGATTCCCAGTACCATTTTTAAAAAGTTCAGTCAAGGGCTGGGCTACTCAGGAGGCAGTGGCGGGAGGCTGGCGTGAGCCCAGGAGGTCAAGGGCAGCCTGGGCAACAAGCGAAGCCCCTCCCCCAAACAAAAGCATGGTGAGTCCATCATTTCACACCTGCTTGGATAGCGTATTAGCATTGTAGTGTTGCACAAACATCTGGCAAAATCCACTCTACGCCCAAGTCAAGGTCCATCTCAAGGGAACAAAATTTTTATATAAATAGTGCTAGAGGAGTAGCGCAAATCGAAAAGGGAAAAAATTTTTTTCTGAAATTTGATCTAGAATCAAAAACCTACA
>NW_004955430.1:6573707-6606329 GCF_000276665.1 Chinchilla lanigera | reverse complement strand
TTTTTTTTTTTTTTAAATAAAAAACAGACAAGAAAAATTTACAGAAGGAATTCAGGGTCAGTTGCTGGGGATGTGTGAAAACCTAGGGGGGACTTGAAGGTCTCAGCGTGTCTGAGGGGTTTCCCACATTACACTGCAGAAGTCATCTCAGAGCACTTCCCTGGAGTTTTGGGCCCTTAAGAAGCTGGAAATGGAGGACTAGGTCTGCCTTCCCACGGTTCTGACAGCTCCCGGTGGTGCTGTGCACCTGACTCCTTGGATCCACCTCAAACATGCTGTGCTCCTCCTTAAAAGCCTTCTGGCTTTGGCTTCTCTGTGACGTGTCGTCTGATCAGCCCCATTTCAGTTTAATTTTGATCTCAACAACTCTGGATCCTGCATCTTATCGTATGTGCCAACTTGGTAGATTCCCTGTCGCCTTGCAGTTTGCAGTCAGTGGAGACAAACAAATGAATTAGCGTGGGTGGGATGAGAGGTGTTCAGTGTGCGTGGGAGCCCGGGGGTCACAGCGGACCTCAGCTGAGAGAAAGTAACCAGACAAAGCCCTCAGGAGGTGGTACTCGACACGCGCAAGCTGATGAGTGAAGTGATGGAAACTGGGGGGCCGGCTGGAGACCCGTGCTCCTGATCAGCCGCCTGTTGCCCAGGCTTTTGGGGTGATGGGAAGTGTGCGCATATGCAGATTGTGTTCCAGAGCCTGGTTTTGGGGGTGAGATGAGAACACACTGAAGTATATAAAGTGGAAGCTCCCTTAACTCAGCTCCCACTTAGCCTAAGTTCCCAGTTAGTCCACCCTGGAGTGCTGCACATCGGATGCCTTTAGCGCAGGGAACAGTCCAGCTAATGCAGTGTTCTCTGTAACACACACCGGACAATTCCTGCCCCATCAGATGAGACATGCACTTGCCCGGAGTCCCTGGGCCTGTTTCTGCTGGTTTGACTCGTTCTGTAATTAAGGTCTTCTACCTGAGCCCCTCTCCCTCCCCTGCCTCAGGTGTTTTGTTTTGTTTTTTTTTTTTTTGGTAAACATCTCAAGCCAACTGCCCTCCTTTCATTCTCTACAGCTAATTTTTTAAAAACTTAAATGTAGCTGTGCCCCCTGGCTACGCAGATAAGCACCGTTTTCACTGGAGCCCTGGATACCAGATTGTAAATCAAGTCCCAGGTGCCAGCACTTGTCTCCGGTGGGTGACTTAGGGAGTAGTTTACTCGGAGTGTGGACTCGCCTTGTTTTCATTGCATCCCGAATGCACCGGGTGTGTACAGCTGCTGTCTAGCACGCAGTAGTCCCCCGGTGCACGTTGGTGTGAAAGAAGAAATAAGCAGCGCCACAAGCCCGTTCCGGGTTTTGTTTGATGCTACAGCCGTTGAGCTAATTACCCCTAGGTACCTCTGGCCTCTGATCTGCCTCACAGTGTTTCTGGTGGGAAGAGGGGAGGGCGGGAGAAGCAGGCTGGTTAGTGATAATTCTAATTCATCACACTGCGCTACTCGAACAATGCTCTTTGCGGGTATTGATCAAAAATACAAATTTCTGGGCTCTACTGCTGGAGAGTCCAATTCTGTTCATCCAAAGTAGGAGCCAGGGACATGGATTTAATAAATTTCTCCATCGGTTTCACCGCAAGAGGCCTGTGAACATGTTGTCCCTGACTCCCTAGAAGTCAAGCCAGGTTTTTTTGTTTTTTTTTTTTTTGGTTTTTCTCTGGTACCGGGAACCGAACTCACGACCTTGCGCTTGCCAGGCAGGCACTTTGCTGCTGAGCTAAATCCCCAGCCCCTCAAGCCAGGTTTTTAAATGGTGATACAAATACTGCTGTTTGTCATTGGTTCCCACATTTCCCCGCACATTTTAACCTCTCGGCAACTGTAACATCTTTTGCAAGTGACTCTGTGATATAATATATTGGGTAATAGTTTTTCTTTCTTGAGAGTATATAAAATAGTAATAGTACATAGTACAGTCTGTGGCATTTGAGGTTTGATGAAATATGATACTTTGATTACCCAGTTTAAAATGGATGGAAGAGGAAATGTCTGCATTATTCAAAGCTAGACTTTAACATTTTAGGGTACAACTTCTCCACGTAATGGCTAATGTACAAAGCCCACAGAAATACATACATCAGCTGTAGTCTGAGGAGAATAAATACATTTGGAATATAACAGATTTATTCAGTTTTTGGCCCCAAAATATGAATTACTGTCAAACAAATGTAGACTATTTATAAGGTTCAAAGACTCTATAATATACAGAAAATCTCTAAGGGCTGGCCTATTTCTGTGAATAAAATAGACCTGCTAATAGTCATCCACTCAAACTGGAGAAGATCTGGATTCTTATGACAAAATCTTGAGTAAGACATATTTTTGTGTTTGTCATACCTGCTGTGCTGCCAGAAATACTCATATCAAGAAAATAATTAAACTCTTTGGAGTTTTTGTTAATTGCTGGGTTTACATTTTCTGTCCCCCAAAATGACTAAATATGGTAGTGAAAGTTGTCTTGGGAAAGACTGCAGTTTGAAAAATTTCTTCTCCCTTCCCTGATTTTTGCTTAAATTATATTTCATTGCAACTAATTTTCATTGGTCTTTTCTTTCCTTCTTTCTTTCTCTCTCTTTCTCTCTCTCTCTCTCTCTCTCTCTCTCTCTCTCTCTCTGTCTCCCTCTCTGTCTCTGTCTCTGTCTCTCTCTCTGTCTCTCTCTTTCTTTCTTTATGATAGGATCTCTTTGTAGTTCAGGCTGCCTGGAGCCCAGGGCAGCCTTGGACTCAAGGCAGTCCTCCTGCCTCAGCCTCCCAAGGGCTGGGATTACAAGCATGCACTACCACAGCTGGTTCACTGATCTTTTAAGTACATTTTTGTATCTGAAGCAGCTTATGAAAATTTTCTTTCCCCCCACACTCTTGCTCCTATATTCCTTTTAATTCTTTTTGTGTTGTGTGGGATCTGTTACTCATTTACGAATGAGGCTTAGGCATCGAGAAAGATTTGAGGCATGGCAGTGTTCTGGGTCTTCGTGGTACTATGGCATTTCTCCCTTGCTTCACCAAGCCTAAGCTAGCATCTGACACTAATCAGTGGTAAAGGTCTAAAGGGAGAAGATCCTCAAGGTCAAAACCAACACATTTGCTTGGCTCCAATGCTGTATGTCAGTCTTGCTCTGCTTTAGTGCAGAATTTCTCAGTGGTGGCAGCACTGGCATTTTGTTTTGTTTTTTTTTGGTTTTTCTCCGGTACCGGGAACCGAACTCACGACCTTGCGCTTGCCAGGCAGGTGCTTTTGCCACTGAGCTAAATCCCCAGCCCCAGCACTGGCATTTTGGACATGCTCATCCCCTGGTGTGGGAGCCAGTCCCGTCATCAGCACCCCCAGCCTTTACCCACTAGATGCCATTGGCACCCCAGTGTCTCTCACTGACAGTCCAAACTATGTGCTGACATTGCCAAACGTGCCCTGGTTGAGAACTACCGCTCTGAACCAGAAGGTAGGAAATGTATCTGTTTGTGGTATGTCAAGACAGGTTCGTTTCTTATAGCTCATTTTTATTTTTTTATTATTTATTTATTTTGGTACCAGGGATCGAACTCAGGACCTTGCTCTTGCCAGGCAGGTGCTTGTGCCACTGAGCTGTAACCCCGTCCCTATAGCTCATTTTTAAATTATAGCTTTTTGGGGGCACTACAGCTAATAAAACACAGGATTAGCTCAGCTAGGAGGAAGAGAAATATTTTGTCACTTAACTGGCTTTTTTCAGACCTGTTTTAGAATATGAAATCTTTAAAACAACACAAGCATTAAATCTTCCAAGCTAGGCATGGCAGCACACAGTAATCCCAGCACTCGGAAGGCTGAGGCAGCAGGATGACTGAGGGTTCAAGGCCAGACTGGGCTCCATAGTGAGTTCAAAGTCAGTGTGGACCATGTAACAAGACCCTGTCTCAAAAAAACAAAGAAAAGGAAAGACTTAGGTCTTCCAGCTTAGAGTATCTAGGGATAGATTTTCACAAATGGATCCTGGAGCTAATGGTCATATCCTCAGGCAAAGGAGAGTAACAATAGTATATGATTGGAGATCTCATCAGTGCTCTGTTTGTGCAGTCTTTACCCGTTTAGTAGGTAAATCACTTTCCTGATCTCTCAGAATCCCTTACCAGAACTTCTTCAGCTTTTCCCTTCCCCACCCTGGACCAAGTCTAAAGTGAAAGGAAGAGAGAATGCTTGATTATAACTGGGAATGTCACCCAAGTGGAAAGGGAGTGGGGAGGGGTCGGGATGTGTGTGTACACCTACATTGCTGAGTCACATTAGCAGGCAGAGAGAATGGCTGCACATGCCAGGGAAGCAGATGGAGGTACAACATGTTTGCAGGCTGGGCTTTAGGGGACTGGCTACTGTCACTCGAGCTTCTTCAGATTTATACCTTGCTGCAGAGGTTACAGCTGAATATAGACACATTTTTAAAATAGACCATATTCCTCCAGCAGGTATGTATTAAATATCTGCCTGCAGGGACGTTCAGAAACGGAAAAGAAGGAAAAGCATCAGATCTGTAGTAAGCACTCAGTCCTATGTGATGAGTGAATGGACTGATGGACGGATGAATGAGTGAATGAATGAATGAATGCACGACCTTGTTTTAAGGAAAAAAAAAAAAGAACCTCCTAACCCTGAGTTGTATATAATGCTGGTAGAGCAGAACTTCAAACATCGTTCCATGGGCTAAGAAGATTGTCACAGCCACTTGAGCTTCTAAAATTTTAGCCTCTTGCTGGGCCTGCTGTGCTCCTAGTCACAGTTCTAGAATTTGAGGCGTGGTAGAGGTCTCCCGGCCATTCCTGTCATCAGTTAGTCTAAAAGGAGCGAATCCCTAGCAGTGGACTTGCACTACAGCACCCACGACCCCCGCTCAGCAAGGCGAGACCACAGCCCTGTGCTTGGCACCAGTCCTGGAAATGCAGAACAGGCTCCTTTATTCCGATCTGCAGGCTTCTGGCTTGCGAGGAGCACTGCCTGGCTGTCAAGTGTTTTATAGGGTTATAACTGGCTCTGCCGAAGGCAAGTTCTGAAAGGCACTTTGTGCAGTTGCTTTGAGTGAAGCAGCCTATTAGGGTTGTTCCTGAACCTGTAAATACATACGGACACGGCAGGACGGGAAGCACCGAGCTCCGGGGTTGCCTGGGGCAGCAGCGCAGGGCGGAACCAGCTCCTCTCAGCTGCACTCCGGTCTCCAGGGATGTGCTTAGGAACCCTCCTCCAGGCAGCCCGCTTTCTGCCGGTCTTTGGCTACACACATCCCTTGTTAGAGTCCCAGGCAGACTGCCCAACCCCAAATCAGCTAATAGTAGAGCTGTACATTACACAGGAAAGAAGTTCTGAAGTCTGGGCGCAAGGTGAAAATTGCATGAGGTCAAAAATACACTTGAAAGTTCTTTAAATGTCCCAAGGACCACATACGTGGCTTCTGTGTACCCAAAATTACCAGCCTGAGTTTACAGACTTTATTGTACCAAAAATATATGTTCTTAAACAGCAGAATTCTATTCAGGGTGGTGAGGCATTCGGGCTGTGAGACGCTTCGAAGAATCAGACCACCCAAGGGGACTCCATATGCTCATCTCGCCTTTGACACGCATTTTGGAGTTTATGCCCTTTTGCAGCTCTATTTAAATTGTTATGGGTCATTAGGAATCTATTTCTGGGACTCTTTCTCTGTCTTTCTCTGCCTAGATACATAAGTAGAAAGGAAGTTTGCTACGTATATTCATTGATTTTGATTTTTAAGGTTCTTGTGTGTGTATTCTGTGATACTAAGGGTTCAACAGGGGGCCTTTGTACTGAGCTACATTGCCATTTTCAAAATTATTTTGAGAAAGTGCTCTTGCTAAATTGCTAAATTGCCTAGGCTAGGACTGAACTTTTAGTCTTTCTGCCCTAGCCTCCTAGAGTACTGAGATTACTGGTGTGTATACCATGCTTGGCTTGATTCTAATACCGTGTGTATGTGTGTTTTACTAGGAATTGAATCCAGAGCATTAACACTAAGCTACAAATTACACCCCCAACCTTTTAAAAATTATTTTATTTTGAAAGTAACCTTAGCACTGGGGAGGCCAAGGCCTGAGGATCGCCACAAGTTTGAGGTCAACCTGAATTACACAGTGAGATCTTGTCTCAAAATAATAATGAAAATAAACCACACACTAAAAAAGAAAATGTCGAGACAATGTATTAGCTCTCTTGTCACTGAGATACAGTAGACACCTACAATTTGGAGAGGTTTAATGTGGTTCATAGTTTTACAAGATTCAACCCTGGTCAGCTGGCTCCAACACAAACGTCGTGATGGAAGGCATGGCAGAGAAGGCTGCTCATTGGTTCATGGCAGCAGATAAGCAGAGCAGGGAGGAGCCGGGGATATAGCTCAGTGGGATAAGTGTCTGCCTGGTAAACACAAGGTCCTGAGTTTGATTCCCGGTACAGAAAAAAACAGAGCAGGGAGCAGTGCTGGAGAGGAAGGAGCAAGGGATCAGATACAGACCCCAAGGCCACACCTCCCTGACCCACCCAGACCCACCCAGACACACCCAGAAGTGGGCTTTACCAGTCCGCAGGGAGATGGCTTAGCCAGTCATGTTGACAGTCCACTTTATCCATCACAGACAGAATCACTGTAAGTGGGTAAAGCCCAGGCTGCCTTTGAATTTGTAATCGTCTTGCCTCAGCCTTCCAGAGTGCTGGGATTACAAACATGGGCCCACCATGCAGCTCTAGTATCTTTTGAGAAGTTTTTGTGGGTTTTTTTGTGGTTTTTTTTTGTTGTTGTTTTTTAATTTGGGGCTGGGGATATAGCTCAGTGGCATAAGCGCCTGCCTGGCAAATCACAAGGTCCTGAGTTCAATTCCCGGTACCAAAAAATTAAAAAATAAAATAAAAATTTGAGCCCAGCCTGAGCAATTTACTGACTCAGTAAGACCCTGTCTCAAAATAAAAAGGCCTAGGGAATGCAGTCCCATTGTAGACTGCTTGCTTTGCATTCATGAGTCCCTGGGTTGTGTCCTCAGTAATGGGGAAAAAAAAAGAGTGAGAGAGAGGAAATGTATGTGGCAGCCTTTTTGTCAACCAGTATGATTATTCTTTGCTGTGCAGTAACTGTATCTGCCTTGTGGTTAAAGTCACCCGATTTCTTAGGGCTTATTGATTACCGTACCCTCTTGGCTCAGTCCTGAGCGTGCCTCGGAGAGCAGCCCGACCCGGGGCTGTGGGGCTTTGGCCAGGTGACTCTCTTCAGGTGCTCTGAGTATGTTTTCCAGTGCAGAACAAGGCCCAGGGAGCTCCCTGGGGATGGGAGTCTTCTAATGGGGATGGTGGGTCTGTGATGTGAGAACAGGAAAGGGAAGAGGAAGAGCACTCTGGGGTTTAGTGCAGACCCTGAGTGGCCAGGCGAGCCCTGAGGGAGGCACTGTTGGGTCGCTGCCTTCTTGCCCCACCTTTTTTTGTACAGGAATAGAACTCACAACCTTGCGCTTGCCAGGCGCTGTGCCACTGAGCTATATCCCCGGGCCTCCTTGCCCCATTTTGGCTGCACAGTTAATAGGGCTGCTCGGTTGGCGGCCCTTGGAGACGAGTTCTCTCCTTCAGCACACTTGGCCAAGCTTATGGGAGGCTGAGTTCGCTCCTGAGCGCCATCAGCACAGCTCAGGCTGAAAGGGCTCGGCTGTGTTTGGGAGCGTCAGTAGGAGGAGCCAGTGGTCCCGAGGTGACTTTTCCCTTGGTGCCTCTTCCCTTGCTTCACCTTGTGTATCTGAGGAGGTGCTGTCTTCACTCTCGGCTGAAACCCATTCATCTACACATGATCGATCGCAGGCTGCTGACTGGCTCAGGTCTTGCTGCTTCCAAAGGCAGCCTGTGTACCAGCAGGGCAGGAGAGGGGTGGATTTGGTGCCAGGGTGTGGGTTTGATGCCTGGGTTGAAAGAGCTATGTATGATAAAGTTTCCTACCTGGAAAATAAGAATTGGTGGGTTCTGACCTCAGCTGAAAGCAGAGGCCACTGAAATAGGCGCTAGATGTCTCCATCCTCACGACACCCCACCCCAAGAAGTAATAACAAGAATCAGTGTCTCCCCAGAGCACCACTACGGTTTTCACAGGAGGAATTCAGCAGTACAGACCACGGAACAACTTCAGAGATAATAACTTTACCATTAAAAAAAGTCTCATTTCCCAAATGATACATAAATATATTTTTCTGGTAAAAAAATGTAAAAGTATTGGCTGTAAGTGTAAGGCCCCCTTTGTTCACTGACTCTAATCCTTTCACCCGACGTGGCTCCCCAGAGCTGCAAGGAGATGGGTAAAAATGTGGATTCTTCCAAGTAGTATTTGATGCAACTTACCTACAGGTATGTCCCTACAGGAAAATCTAGGCTACTGTTTTTTAGCTGTGTTTTAAACAAACGGCATTGTACTAAGCTGGGTCTGGTGGTCCACATGTGTGATCCCAGCGCTTTGCGAGGCTGAGACAGGAGGATGGCAAGTTCCAGCTCAGCCTGGGCACTTTAATGACTTAGTGAGACCCTGTGTCAAGTGAATAAATGCATAGTAAATGAATAAAGGCCTGGGGATGCAGCTCAGTACAAAGGCCCTGAATTTACTCTCAGGTCCTACCCTGCCCCCGATGGAGTTAGTTGTACCGCACCTATCCTCCCTACAGTTGTTTGTTTATTTTGGTGCTAGGGATTGAACCTGGGGCCTGGGGCCTCGCCCTTGCTAAACACAAGCCCTATCACTGAGCTATACCCTCGGGCTTCTGCAATTATTTTTAAACTGAGCCCGATACATTGGAGATCTTTCCATGCCACACCCATAAATCCGTCTCCTTTTTCACGTGTGGCATTCCCTAGTGAGGAAAGTTTATTTAAACACTCCAGTTGTTTCCAGTTTTGCTTTTTCTACTACCAGACAGGGCTGTAGCAAGCAGTTGTGGGCATTTACAATGTCAGTGTTTCTCCAGAGAGAACACCAATAAGCGCGGTAGGGCGGATCATAGATGCACAGTCTTTTCTTTTTCTTTCTTTCTTTTTTTTTTTTTTTGGTCTTTTTGAGACAGGGTCTCACTGTGCAGTTCAGGTTGTTCTTGAACTCACTTTGTAGCCCAGGATGTCCTCAAACTCGCAAGGATCCTCCTGTCTCAGCCTCCCAAATGCTGGGATTACAGGGGGGCGCCGGCTCACTTCATGGTCTTAAACTGAAAGCAGACCCTGGTTGCCTCCTGAGTGATAGACAGCCTCTCTGATGCCTGGCCCTTGTTTTTTTTTTTTTGTTTTTTTGTTGTTTTTGCAGAGTTGACGGGTGAGGGCTTGGAGGGGACTCTCCAGGTGGTGGAAATGTTTTGTATCTCGATTGTGGAGGCGGTTAGTATGGTGGTTACATTTGACGGAACCCTGCGAACTGCACATTTAAAATCGGTGCATTTTACTGTTTGTATTGTTTTTACTCCATGGACGTTCATTAAAAAAAAAAAAAAAAAAAAGAAAGGATAGCCAGGCGTGCTCATGCACTCCTATTATCCCAGCACTTGGCTTCCCCCACGTTCCCCCTCTTCCTCGCCCCCCGCCCCCCCCCCACTGGCAATCTAACTCACAACCTCGCGCTTGCCAGGCAGGCGCTGTGCCGCTGAGCTAAATCCGCAGCCCTTATCCCAGAACTTGGGAGGCTGAAGCAGGAGGATCACTACGAGTTCGAGGCCAGCCTGGGCTACTTAATGAACTACACAGTGAGACCTTATCTTAAAAAAAAAAGAAAAAAAAAATCAGGAGACTGGCCTGGGAATAAGGCTAGAATAGCCTCTCTTAAATGTGAGCATTTAGAACGCGCTCTCCTCGGCCCCTCCCCTCCGCACCCGGCTTCGGCCGCTCCTCCTCCGCCTGCCCCTCCCTGGCTCCCTCGGCCGTGTCCCCTGCGCGTGGCCGTGGGCGGTGGCACCTGGCCTCCCCGCGCTGGGCGGGCCCGGCCCTCCGCCCCGCCTTCCGCTGGAGCCGAGCGTCCGCCGGACCTGGCCGCTGTGAGCGCGCCGCCGCCGCCCGGCACCGTGGAGCTGGGACCGCCTTTCACCCGCGAGCTCTGCAGTCGCCTGGGGTCAGCGGTGACCTCCCAGAGGGCAGGCCCGGCCGCCGCCATGGTGGCCAAGGATTACCCCTTCTACCTCAGTGGCAAGAGGGCCAACTGCAGCCTGGAGCTGCCCCCGGCCAGCTCGCCCGCCAAGGACGCCGAGGTAGGGCACGCACCTGGCCGCTGCCGGCGCCCCGCTCGCTCCCCCGCGCCCCGCGCTGTCCCCCTGCGCCTTCTCCCCTCGCCCTGTCCTGGTCTTCCCCCGCGGGTCCCTCGTGAACCTCTCGCCTGCTTCCCCTGCCTCTCCGGCCGCGGGATCTTGTCTACACCCGGCAGAGGGGAGGCCTCCCGCGGCATCGGAGGTGGCGGATTGCTGTCCTTTACGCGGGTGTTTCCTCTTGCCGGAGATGCGGGTGCGCACGGAGGTTCTTGGACCCCCGGACGCCGTCCCGCAGCTGTTTGGCGGCCAGGACAGGACACGGCACCTCCACTGGTCACCTGCGGCCTGTGTGGGAGGGGGTCCTTTAGCTGGGGAGCGGGAACTGCGTAATTTGTGCAGATGAACTGAACTCCCCCTGTGAGTGGGAGGCTGCCTTGGGACATGAGAAACATTTCCCTTCCTGGGAACTTCCGTATGCCTTGGGGTGTGATGTGTAGGGGTCCTCCCGGCCGGCGTTTAGTCCTTTGCTTCCTGCTGCTGCTTCGCTGGCCGATGGCTCCCTGACCTTAGAGATCGGTGCAGCTGGAGGAGAGAGCGTCCTTCACCTTCTCCTTTCTGTGAGGGTTTTAGAGGAAGCAGTTCTTTCACGAGAACAGAGCTTTACTGTGGCCCAGCAGGTGGAACCCAAGAATCATACAGCTGCTGGCCGAGGCTCTTGTGTGTATGGTGGAGCTCTCCACGCCCCACCGTCCCCACCGCAGGAACCTAACCCGCACAGCTGGGGAAGGGGTGCAGGCAGGTGTGCATCTGCTTGGTCCCGCCCGCTCACTGCGCAGTGTGTGCGCTCGGCTCCTGGATTATGTATATTCCAAAGGACGGCATCAAAGATTCATTGCCTCCGACAAGTGCCGCTCCCGGCGGACTGGACTCCAGGCGCTGGTTGAGCTTTCTTTACAGAGCACAAATGCACTTTTCCCTCCTACCCCGTCTCCACACCTCAGCTTAGTAGAATATTTTCCCGGTTTTTGTTCCCAGGAGCCACGGAGGTGTGGTGGCCCTGGTGGCCCTTGGACATTTGTTTAAGTTTGAACAGGATGGCGCACTGCATCGGACTCAGGTTGTTCAGGCTTAGAGTGGATGTGGCGGTGTTTCGGTGCGAACTTCGTAAATTAGGAAATGAGGTGCAGTGAGGCTGGTGCCCCCTCACATTCTCCTTGGTAGGAAGAAAAGCAAAAAAGTATGATCACTGTAATTAGTAAACCGGAGTGAACCAAAGAAAAGAAGAGGGCCTGTGGCTGTTGGTTCTAACCAGTCCTTCTCCGCCATCACTGTGTGTCGGAGTAGTTTAGCTTAAAGGACTGGGTAAACTCCCTTGCTTATCTTATTATTATTATGTGTAAATTACAAACGTCTATGGCTTACCAGTGTGCTGAAAGAAGCATACCAGATGTCACATCCTAATTGTCTTCAGTGGTAGCTCGATCCAGATGGTAAAGGTAAATGTCTTATTTTGCTTTTATGAAGGGTATCCTGCTGTGAGAGTAAGGATGAATAATTTTTGGAAATAGTTGGTAAATATTTTTTTCAGGCATCACCCCTGAAGTTTTTTTTAAAACTAGAATAGAAGTGTGTTTATATACCTGGAGCCAGACATGGCTTTTAGCTGTGCTGATTTGGTATAAATCATTTCCAAATAGTGGAGATAGGCAAAGCTGGAAAAAGAAACCTAAGGGGGCTTAAGGGGAAGTTTTCTGGTTTCATGGTCACACAAAAGGCAGCCAGCTTTATAGGCCCAGCTTCTCTCCCTGAGTAGTCAGCTAGAATATATTTTCTACCAGTAGGTGTCGTCAGTATGTGTCAATGTTTAAAAAGCAGCTTTGACTTGTCATTGAACATCATGATTATATAACTGTTTATAGTGTAGACATTGACTATTCCCCAAAAGTATTTTAAAGATTGATTCTTTGTGGAAAGAATATGGCTGTAATAAAAAGAAAATTGGGCATCCAAAGGCCTTGCCAGGACAGTAGGGTTCGTTGACCGTTGGAGGTGCTTGCGGCCAAGCCCCTGTGCCCTGTGCACACGCAGTAGCCTGGCCTTCCCATTCGCTGGGGAGGACACTGCCCAGCATGGCAGCGGCAGGGGCCTTCCTCGGTCACTCCTGGGTCTCGGCGAGTGCGCTGGAGAAGGCGCTCAGAGAAAGACCCCTGGAAGCAGGAGCTGATGTGCCCGGGATACCATACACTTGAGTCAGAAAAATACGCTAGGAAAAGAACGAAAATTCTCATGAAAGCAAATAAAGTTTCTACTTGAGATTTAAATTGTTGTGTTTTGTTACTTCCGTGCTAGTTTCCAGTAAAAGAAAAAAAAACAGAGATATATGTTTAAATTAAAATTTATTTCTTTAAAGGCTCTGTTTAAACTTTTGAAATATTCTACGTGGATTATGATATTGCATATCTGATATTTTGTGTCTGTTAATGTAATACTGCTTTTTAATCTGTTACTTCTTATCGCATGGAAGTATAAGGTGGTTTGCAAATGTCTGATTTTTATACCCATAACTAGCTAGATCCTTCTGGCTAGAAATAACCAGCTAGATCCTTCTGGCTCTGATAAACTGTGAAATCTCTGGAGCTTAGCTTAGCTCTGGGTTTTCACAGAGAACATGGTGTGATGTGAGTGTTAACTGTCTCTCTTCTGATCACTGATGCAGCTTCGCTCACTTTCTGTGTTCACACTGATTGATGGTCACTTCGCAAGCCAGGAAGGCATGTTAGATGTGCTGAACCAACGCCTGCTCATGTTGCTGAAAGAAAGCTTTTAGGTCTAATCAGTTGCAGTGATTGTACATTTAAAAATCTCTATTTCCCCATAGTGAGTTTGCTTTTTTTTTTACTTTTTGAGACAGGGTCTTGCTATGCAGTTCAGGCTGACCTTGAGCCCCCTTTGTAGCACTAGCTGGTCTCGAACTCACATCCATCCTCCTGCCTCAGCCTCCCGAGTGCTGGGATTACAGGCGTACACCACCACACCGGATATGTTTGCTTTTAAACAAAGGCTCATGGGGAAGATACATTTGCTAAGAAGATAGAGCCTGAGGAGAAGCTTTTAAGAAGTTTAGGTCCATTTCATTTTTAATAAAAATAGGCATCTCTGTCATTTCTAGGAGTAAATCTGATAACTTGGTAGACAATTTACTTTTGGTTTTAAGGTCCATCATCTTAGATGTTGGTCAAGATCGGGCCTAACTTGGGTGGTGGTGTTTGTATCACCTTTGTATCTTGGTGGTTGTAAAAGTTTGCAGCACAGCCTGGGCTTAGTGGTGCACATCTATCATTCCACCACGCAGGAGACTGAGGCAGGAGGATCACTTTAAGTTTGAGGTCAGCCTGGGCTACATAGTGAGTTCAAGGGCAGTCTAAACTACAAAGCGAGATCCCATCTCAAAACCAAAACAAAACAAAAAATGTTTGCAGCACCTAGACCAGATACCCAGAATAGTTGAGACCCAATTGCTGTGGGTCTCAAAGGTACAGGTTATGATTTTGCCTTGGCCTGTACCCTTGCATGGCCTGGAAATAATGCCATGCACCTAGAAATAACAGGATTCTACTCCTTTTCTAAGTCTGCCTGTATCTACTGTTTCACTTGAAACCCTAGCCATGTTACCGGGTTAACATAAAGCATGCATTATTCTCCCTACTTTATGAGAGAGAACTCCGAAGGAAGGTAACTTGCAGAAATACACAGAAGAGTACAAGCAGCTGGAGCCAAGCTCTAATGCCAGATTTCCTGATGGATTTAGTCCAGCATTCAATACCGGAATCCCTTAAAAAGGTGGGGGGAATATAAAACTTAAAAAAAAATACATAAAATATTTAAAAATACTATATTTAAAATATATAATCTTGAGCCTATAATTGAGAAGGTACCTTGGAAGGCTTAGCTGAAGGGCAAGGTGAACTGCATGTTCTTGTCACAATTTATGGCTCATCAGTCAACACACGTACTCGACCTGTGTACACATCTGGGGCGGTACTGCTTGAATGCCAGCTAGAGATCTAAAGGGTTCCTGCCTTCCAGTAGTTTATACTTTCCTTGGGCTCTGCAGCATACGCTGTTGAGTTGTCAGTATGTGTGACCAACTGTGTGGAAACACTGCAGTCATGAGGAATTATTATAGTTAGAACCCTAGCTTTCTTCAGAGTCTTGTGACCTTGGGGATCTGGCTGAGTAGAGACCCACACACAGTGACCCAGGAAAAGGCCGTTATTTGCTGGGCCATCATTCTGGGGCTTGTTCAGTTTGGAAAAATATTTTGTGGGTGTGGACCTCTAGATGTCCCTGACTAGGCCTGTTAAAAGAAATTTGACTTTACACACGCTGGCTTTTAAGGCCGTTCAGGTCATTGACCTTGGATTAAGATAACTGGCCTCCCAGAGTCATCTCTACCACCTCTAGTGGTATGGCCTTGGACAACCCACTGTCCCTCCAAGCCGCAGCTTTTCCAGTGGTACAATGGACATAATAATAGTTCTACCTCCTAGGGCCGTCATGAGGCTCAAAGGAGATGGTTCATATGCAACACTGAGTGTAGTGCCTGGCATATAGGAGTGCTCAGTAAATATCATCATCATGCTGGGTGTGGTGGCACATGCCTTTAATCCCAGCACTCTCAGAAGCTGAGGCAGGAGGATCCCAGGTTTGAGCCCAGCCTTAGCAATTTAGTGAAGCTCTTTTTTTTTTTTTTTCCTTGTTTTTAAAAGGGGCCGGGTTTTGGTTCGGGGCAAAACGCTTGTTTTCACTACCGGTTTTCAAAACCAACCAAATATCATCTTCTTTTATTCTTCCTTCTGCATTCATTTCTGTCTTGTTTGTTTTTTTTTTTTTGTTTGTTTTTGTCTTTTTGAGACAAGGTCTCACTAGACAGTTCAGGCTGGCCTTGAGCTCACTTTGTAGCCCAGACTTGTCTGGAACTCTCAACGATCCTCCTGCCTCAGCCTCCCGAATGCTGGGATCACAGGCATGTGCCACCACGCCCAGCTCTGCAGTGGTTTTAAGAAACATCACAACCACCATCCTAATTTCCTAAATGTTGCTTTATACATAGCAGTGCATTAGGGGCTTTTAATAAGTCCTTTAATCATCGTCACAGCAAGTGTGTGATGTTGGTACTCTCCCTTTTGTAGAAGCAACTGAGACTCCACGTTGTAACCCGGGATGATTGAGCTACTGGGTGGAGAAGCCAAGACTCACAACCCAGTCTGAGCCTGAAATCTGTATTTTCACAACCATATCACATTGCCTCTAAGTGATTCACTCACTGGTGTCACCAGGTAACACACGAAGGATGAACCCACCTGCCAAAAAAACCAACCCCCTGATGATCAAAGGCTTGCTTTTCCCTAGTGTCTGGTTAGGGAATCCCATCCTTAGTCAGCAGTTGTTTGTTTGTTTTTGGGACATAGTCTCACTATGTAGCACAGGCTGGCCTTAAACTTGCTTATGTAGCCCAGGCTGGACTTGAACTCACAGCGACCCTCTTGCCTGAGCCTCCAGAGTGCTGAGATTACAGTCCTGCTCCATCACACCTGGCTAGTCAGTGGTTCTGACAGCCCGTTTCATAGAATGCTGTGGCCGACAGGAATGGGGTTTGCAGGCTCCTATTTGAGAGGGTTTTGATAATTTCCGTTTTGTGTTTCTCAAGACCAAGGAATTGATCTTTGGCAGAATTCTGCCTGCTCAGCTCTGTGGAGGTGATACTGTTAGTTGCTCTGTTACTCATTTTGCTTATCTATAAGAGCCACCAGGCTTCCATGTACACAGTAACTAGAAGGTCCAGCTACCATCCAGGTATTTGCAAATTGTGTTGGTTTTTAAAGACATCCTTGTGATTGCCTCTGAGATCCTGAACCAGTGCCACTGTTTTCATGACTGCTGAATGAAGATCAGTGATTGATCATATCCTAATGTTGCAAAGCCTAATGTAATGTAATGTAACAGTGGTGTGTGTCTCGAACGGCTGCTTCGTTTACAATGTACATGATGTACATGTGTGGTTATCTTGCATAATCTTAACAGCACTGGTAATAGGTAGAGATCACACACAAAATGGAGAATTGCTTTAACCACGTTGCTGTTTATTCTTGTTGTGTCTGTTCAAGGTCTGTCAGGAATGTAGGCCTGTGGTTTTTCCTTCCTTCCTTTTTATCTCTCTCTCTCTCTCTCTCTTTCTTTCTTTCTTTCTCTCTCTCTTTCTCTTTCTCTCTCTCTCTTTCATTCTCTTTCTCCTTCTTTTTTCTAACTAAATTGACATCAGTTACTACCTTAGAAGAGGTTATATCACAGTTAATCAGAAAAGGCTTGTGAACTTGCTACTACTGGGAAAGAAGTGGTTCTTTCTACGTCTAGAAGTACTGGTGCTGGGACCTTCTCTGTTTGGGCCATTGTGTCCTTTTCTGAGAAGGCAGCTCTAATTATTAGTAACCTTTAATTAGTTGGGGCTGAACCAGAACCCTTAATGGTAAATCCCTCCCTGCTTAAGATGAGGAGGAAAGGAATAGCAAACAGGCTCTTTCCCCCAGGGATTTATGAAACAAAACCAGCCTTCGGGAAATGACCCAGATCCTTGCATCAGAGTACCTCAGAGTGGGCAAGGTCTGCTGAAAACAGCGTCCCTGTTCTTACCCAACCGCTGGATCCACTGGATCTCTGCTTAAATACCTGCACAGGGCAGAGAACTGGTAACCTGCATAGGCCCTGCTCTCTCTTTGTTCAGTATGGATCATGAGAAAATCCTTTCATGATGGTAACATTGGGCCAGGGATTTAGCTCAGCGCCACAGCGCCTGCCTGGCAAGCATGAGGTCCTGAGTTCGATTCCCGGTACCAAAAAAAAGTAACATTGCTTTCTGGAGCTGTATATTATATAGTAATACTTTCTCTTGTGCCATCCCCTCGAGTATTTGAAAACTGCTCTCTCCCTTCCCATCTCTCCCACTGTGCATACTTACTCACATTTCCCACCCCAGCTGCTTTCCTTCTCCTGTCTGCCTGGTCCTGGTTCCTCTAACCTTGCATGTGCAAGGCAGTACTCTGTCTCATTCTCTTAGCCTATTTCTTCTGAATGTGCTTGGTGTACCTGGAAATCCTTAGTACTGATCATCCCAAAGACACTGTGTGATGCTGTATCAACAGACAAGATATACATTATGCTTAATATGCTTTCTTAGACAGGATAAATTGAGAAGTATTTTCAAATAAAGATAGCAGAGTTGGGCATTGTGGTGCATGCCTGTAATCCTAGCACTTGGGAGGCTGAAGCAAGAGGATCACTGTGAGCTCAAGGCCAGCCTGAGTTACATAGTGAGTTCAAGGCCAGCCTGAACTACATAGTAAGGTCAATGCCAGCCTGAACTACATAGTGAGACTGTGCCTCAAAAAAGCCAAAATAAAATAAAGATAACATACTAAAGATCAAAATCTTTGTCATCTAATATGTACAGACATAAAGAGTATTCCATGGTCTCTTTGGACAAATGGGCAAAAGACAGTAATAGGCTCTTCACCTACAAGGGACCATAGAAGTAATGAGTATTTAAAATGTTCATTTTAATAGGATTTATAGTAAGGGAAAAAACAAACAATAAGATGCTAATTCATACCTAATTAATAGTGCAGCTATTTCATAGATATAATAGAAATGTTGTGAATATAGCTAAAAATAAAGCACTTCTTTGTGCATATTAAAAGATGAAACATTTTGAGCCTTTGACCCAGTATTCCAGCTTGTCTTAGTTAATTTTCTCATTGCTGAGACAAAATATTTGACATCCACAGTTAAAGGAAGAAAGGTTTATTATAGCCCACAGTTTGCAGAAGTTTCAGTTCATAGCTGGCTGGCTCCAAGGCAGGCTGGCATGGCAGAGGGGCATCGCAGAGGAGAAACAGTTCATGGTGGGCAGAAGGCAGCAAAGTAGTGAAAAAGCAGCAAGTGACCACAGCAACCCTCTTTCTGTCCCTTACATTTCTATGCAGGCTACCCACATTCATACCTAGGGTGGGCCTTCCCACTGTCCACTCCCAGAACTATGCCAACCAATCAATGCACCGATTTAGTAATCACACACCCTTGATCCCAGCATCACACGGTCTCCTCTGAAAAACCCCACCAATGACCACATGAGGCTTTAGGGGGACATTAGATACAAGCCATAACACAGTTCATGGCTGGCTGTCCAGGGTTGTTCATATGACATTACTTGCAGTAGTGTTTGTGCTTTATATGTGTGCATTTTATAGGCTTCAGAGAACCTTTTATACTCTTTGACTCACCTAAATATAATTATTCCCATTTTAAAGATGAGGGGACCAAGTGTCAGAGAGTTGTAGCAATTCGCCAGGATCACCCAACTGGAAATGGCATAGCTGGAGCTCGAAGCCCAGTTGTCTGATTCCACTCTGGCATCATTTCCTACTTACTTACTTGTGTGTTTTTTCTGAGACAAGGTCTCACCTTATAGTGCGGGCTGGACTTAAACTCACTTTGTAGCCCAGGTTGGCCTTGAGTTCATGGGGATCCTCTTGCTTCAGCCTCCCAAGTACTGGGATTACATGCATGCACTGCCATACCCTGTTCTTTCCTACTTATTTATTTATTTATTTATTTTTGGTTTTTCTCTGGTACCGGGAACCGAACTCACGACCTTGCGCTTGCCAGGCAGGCGCTTTTGCCACTGAGCTAAATCCCCAGCCCCTTTTCCTACTTATTTATAATAGCCTGAAAACCAACAGCTGCTCTTACCAGCAGTAGGGAACTAGCAGAATAGTTCATGTACCGTGGCTCCATGTACCATGGCTTCTGGCACAGGGACTGGTGGTGGCATCATTTGCAGTAATTACCAGCTAGCCAACGGATATCCTAGTATCTCTGGAAAAAGGAAAAATAGTTGAGAAATGTAAATACAAATATATCTAAATGTTTTATATGCATAATGGGATGTAGAGAAGTGGGGGAAGGGATGCTGGTATCAGAGCACCCCTCCCCTTTACTGTGTTCACTGAATAGCAGTATCCATAGCAATGCTGCCTATGTTCAGCCTTAGCTCCTGTGAACCCAGCCCCAGGTGAGGACGGTGGGTAAGGCAAGGACTGTCCTCCCCATCCACTGAGATTTGGAAAGATTAGGAGGCAGAGAAAAGTGGAGGACCTTTCTTTGCCCAGCCTCAATCTCTTTGGCAAGCCACAGTGTTGACTTAAGCTAGTCATGTCCCTGAGTGGGGTCTGTTGTAAGCCGCTGTGTCTGCTCGGAGGGCGTTCAGAGTGAACCCCAGGAAAGTTAGCTAGAACACTGCACAGCGTGACCTTGCCCTTGGCCTGCACTCCAGAAGATCCAACTGCGAGCAAAGTCTTGCTTTATATTTGATGAGGGATCGTTGTTAAGAGTAAATAAAAGGCCACACAGAATGGATAGACAGACACACACTTCTTGGGGTTTGCAGCTGTAATGTTTGCTGAAGACATGATACAGGCAAAATACAGCACTTCCCAGAGGTGCTCTCTCATGGTTAGCACTGGAAGTTGGCAACCAGACTGAGTTGAATAACACTGAGATTCCATGTGGGAAACATGCAAATGTGCAGTAGTAAATACTGTACTTAGCACTGGCCACAGGTTGTCAGAGTTAGAAGTCTGGAGTGTTCCTGGAAAAGGAGGCCACAGAAGAAGGAAAGGAATAGATCAGTGTGTAGCTGGAAAGAGACAGAGCTGGGGCCGATGGCCAAGGGGCGTAGGTGATAAAGCTTCCCCGGGGCTGCTTGCTGCCCAAAGCTCAAGGCCCGTGCAAGCTCCCTTCTAAAGTGTGCTACCTTATATTGACATACTGACATTTCATAACCCCCGGTGACGAAGGCATGTCAAGAACAACCCCAGGCAAACAGAGAGAAGATAGCCAAAGGTCACTGAAGACTTCTTTCTTGTGTGTCAGTGGTGGGGGTTGAATCCAGGCCCTCCCACATGCTAGGCACATGCTCTCCCACTGAGCTACAGCCCTACTCAGTTCCCCCACCCCCACCCACACCCCGGGGCCTCTCGTGGTTGGCAGGTGCTTCGTCTCTGAGCTGCCTCCCCGGCCACGCAGCCGGTTCTTAACGTTGACTTCACACGGGTGGGGGAGGGGTGGGTGGGTCATCAGTACCCTTTGGGGTCTGGGCAGTCTTGGTTCATTTTCACGAACCTTGTCAGCCATCCTGATTGCTAACTGGTGACTTTTTTGGGTGCTTCAGAGTGCGATTTTGCAGAAGGGGATGGAAACCACCGTGCAGAAAGGAAATAAATTGTCAGAAAAGGAAAAAACTGACGGTGGCTTAAGTGTAAAGCCACACAGATACAGTGAAGCATCAGCTCCTTCCGCCTCAGCTTTTTGGTGGTGACTGATCTGAGAACTTAGAAGAAGAGAACATCTGAATCTTGTACTCTCTGAATACTCTAGGCCCAGGCTCTTAGGGGCTAGGAGACCGCACTTGGTGCCTACATCAGTGTCCAGGAGTAGGAGCTTGCCTCGGAGGCCCTGTGAATGCAGCATTTATTTCTAAGCTGAGTTTTAGAAGCGCACTCACACATACGCACATACGCACCAGCTCGGGACAGGGCACACGTGGGCCCAGCCTCTCAGTCTTTGCTTCTGGAGTAAAAAGACTGGATTAGACCATTATTTCCCAGAATGTGGCTTTCACCGCTTGTAGCAGCTCAAATGATATGAGGACAAGACACACAAAAAGTTTGAGTCACTTTCCCTTTTCAGTCCTCTTCTTATCCTCCTGATCAGGTCAAGTCTCTGGATAAATACTGTATGTCTTTAACTCTGTCACTTGCTGATTTCCCTTCTTAAAGTCCAGGCCTCAAGCTTGGAAGCTTCAGGAAGGCAAGAATATCTGACAAGGGCTTAACAGGATTCATTTGTCACAGTCGGTCTCTGCTGGGGGCAGGGGATAGTGGTTTTCCATGTAAGGTAGTGATACAGATCGTTTCTGTAAGTGTATATAAGTCACAAATGAGTAATTTCTTTTTTCTTTTTTTCTTTTTGTCCTTTTTGAGACAGGGTCTGTGTGAAGTTCAGGCTCAAATGAGTAATTTAAAGAGGCATTATGTACTCAATAGCTTTGGTGATTTGTACATACGGCAAAAAAAAAAAAGTTAGGTTGGTACCTAGAACTTGGAGACTGCACTAGGCATTTTGGGAGAGGTTTTCGTGTGATTGGAACTCTACAGCAGTAAGTTTCCACATTTGGACCTGGTCACTTGTAACCCAAACTTGAAATTTATACAGTGAACATAGGATCCAGATTTCATATGTTAAGACCTTTTTTTTTGGTACCGGGAATCGAACTCAGGATGTTGCACGTTGCACTTGCCAGGTGGGTGCTTGTGCCGCTGAGCTATATCCCCGGCCCTCAAATGTTAAGACCTTTAACTAGATAAAATGTGATTTTAATGTGTCAGAGTAAATGATTCTAGATTACATGTTAGCCGAGTGAAAAAGTAAAGCTAGATTTCTGTTCTAAGAACATAAATTATTTTTTCTTTTCGAAGGATCACTGGTCCAAAGTTCCAGCTGAATTCATTTCACCCATCCTCTTCCCCTTCTCCCTGCAGGAGGGATCGGGCAAGATTGCACTTCAATTTGGGCCAGAGTGTACTGCAGAGGAACTTGGTGTTGGGGGTCAGACTGCGCTGAGTTCAAATCCCCACCTGGTTTCTGGTGAGCTGAGAAGACCTAGAACCAGACTGATTCCCTAAATCTCAGTTTCCTCATCTGTAGCATGAGGATTTCCAAGGAGATCGTGAAGATAAAGCAGGCATGCAGAAAGGCTTCCCAGAGCAAGTGGTCAGGAGATCATTTGCCGTGGCGGCAGCATCGAGTTTGAATGCAAATCTGCTGAGTAGAAGCAGTGGCCTGTCAAGGGTTCTCTTCCCTTTGTAGGAAATAACCACTTAGTTTCCCAGAAATTGGAGTTGGCGCCGGACATTCTATATTTTTAACAAAGGTGTTCCAAGTATGTTGTCAACTTCACATTCATTCCTGCCAGGTAGAATTTTTAAGAATTGAGCGTGGTTGCATAGGTGTTCCCAGAATGAGTTTCTAACAGGTGTGCAGACTCCCTTGCTATGGGGCAGCTTCCCCCAAGACACGCATCAGCTGAGCAGCTCAGCCACGTGCCAGCCACAGGCACAGACCTGAGGCAAGCAGATGCGTTAGGTGCTGAGGCCCTGTTCGTTAGCAAGGCACTTTACTTATAAACAGATCTTTGTTAGAGATGTGCGGAGCTGCTTTGTGGTGTCCTTGAGGTGACCCAGCTTCCCCAGCTGTGTTGTGGCCGTGAGGCACTCTGCTGCTAAAGCAACAGGGCCAAGTCGCTGTGTATTGAACCTTTGAAACCAGGAGCTAGATAAACCGTTCCCTTGTTAAAAAAAAAAAAAAAAATGAAGAATGGGGAAACTCAGCGCAATGGATAAAAGCTGCCGAATAGTTGGGCCTAATTGTATACATTGTTTACTTCCACATTTAAAGAACAAAAGGTGTGCTTTCTGTCCTCAAGGAACTTACACTGCAGTTTGACCGAGTCATTAGCAAAACTCACAGGTAGTGCCTGGCAGCCCCCAGAAGAGAGGTGGGGAAGCGGGAGCGCTCACAGGCGAGCTTGGGGGACTGGGTTGTACTGGAAGATGATAGCCATCCAGAGAAGCCTGGGGGCTGGGTGCCACTCATCAGTCTCCAGGTGCGCCCTTAGAAGGCAGGGACCCTCGAGCAGGACCCTGTGTCCCTGCCTGGCTCCCTGAGATGCTGAGGGAGGAGCTAAGGACCCCCAAGAGACAGGGCTTGAATGCTGAATGAACAGTTTCTACTTTTCCACTTCCTGTCTTAGGCCCCACCTCCCTCCTGCCTTAGCTTTGGTTTCTGTCGGGGTTCCCACCTGTTTACCAACAGTACTATGGCCCTGTTGAGTAGTACCCTGGGGCTCGGTCCTGGGTGTGTGACCTTGGATGAGTTCTTAATCACTCTGAGTCTCAGCTGCCAGCTTTGTGATTTTTGTTTTTGTTTTATTTTGTTTTGTAAAAGGCCTTACCATGTAGCCCAGGCTGGCCTCGAACTCACAGTGATCCTCCTGCCTCAGCCTCTTTGAGTGTTGGGATTATAGGTGCACACTAGCATGGCTTGAGTCAGTTGCCTGCTTTGTGAATGGTTCTAATTTGAGAGAAGTCAAGGATAGAATGCACAGAAAGCACAGCCTGGCACAAAATTACCCTCTGTGCTTGTTATAATGAGAGGGAATGATATACCTTGGGAAGCCAGCGTGGGGTGCTGGAGGGCCTGTACGTAGGTAGTTCTGAATTCAGTTTTGGCTCTGCCAGTTAATTACTGGGTATACCTGGAGCACATCGTTTCTCTTCTCCAGACAGCCGCTTCTTCTTCTGTAAAGCGGGGTGCTGGTGCTGTTGTGTGGGATGGCATCTGGCCTGGGACACCTGTAGCTGGCACCGTGGCTCTGGGTGCCCCCTCCTGCCCTCATTAGGGGTCCCCGTTGTTCACATAGGGCCTCGGAATCAGAAGTGTCGCGCCTGGATCAGTTGTGGGGGTAGAACTTCTCTGTTTCTAGGAAAGTGCTGGACCTGGCAGCCTGAGGTTTATTTAATAGCAGTTCACTGAGACCATGGGGTTGCTGGTGGGGGACTACAGCTCCTGCACTGTCCTGCTTTGCAAACTCAGGAGGGCCCGGCCCATACATGAGCCTTCCCTTAGTCCACCAGCCTTTGCCACCTGGAGTACCCAGGAACTTTCACCAGGGACGCTTTTGCCAGGTGAGATACCCAGCAGTCCTGTGGTGCTTAATCTTGTCTCCTTGTTTGTCTTGAGAGGCAAGTAGGAGATTAATAAAGTACACTTCTGGGTGTGTTTGGATGGGTCATGAGGCATGACCTTAGCGATTTATCTGGTCCCTGGCCTCTTCCTCTGCTTTTGACAGGGTCCCATTATATATAAATAGTTTAGGCTGACCTTGAACAGATTCTGTAGCCTAGGCTGGCCTGGAATTCCTAGCGATCCTCCTGCCTCAGCTTCCCCAGTGCTGGAATTACGGATTTGTGACACTATGCCCGGCTTGTCTTCCTCTGTTCTTTCTTTCTTTCTTTCTTTCTTTCTTTCTTTCTTTCTTTCTTTCTTTCTTTCTATCTATTTATTTATTTATTGTCTTTTTGAGACAAGGACAATAATGCAGTTCAGGCTGGCCTTGAACTGTGTAGCCCAGGCTGGCCTCAAACTTGCAGTGATCCTCCTGTCTCAGCCTTGTGGGATTACAGGCGTGCGCCACGACTCCTGGCTTTTTTCCTCTGCTCTTGCTTCCCAAATGCGGTGAGCTGAGCAGCCTTCCTCCTTTATGCCCTTCCTTCCACCATGGCATTTCGGCCTGGCAGCCAGCCATGGACTGAAAACCCTCTGACACAGTGAAGGAAACTCACCCTTTTCTCTAAGTTGTGGGCGTCAGATATTGTCCCAGCAGTGAGGGAACGGAGCGATAGACCTCCCCGCTGTGCGTAGCCCTTGCTAGAAAACACAGAACTTCGCCCTTTGCTGCCATTAGTGTCCTTTACCTGGATTTCATTTGCAACCACACTGGCCTTGTTTCTTCTGGAATCTTTTGCTAGCACCCCATACCTAAGACTCCGCAATGGCTAACCCAAACCGTAGCGCTGTGTTTACTTCTCTTTTAAGTACACTGCCACGTCTAGCCATTGTTCTGTTTGTCACTTCGTGATTGAAATGCGCTGAAAATGATGCAGCAGCAGAGCTGGGCCCCTGAGCCCCTGGCCTTCTTTGTCATGTAATGCCTTCTCTTCATATTCATAGGCCTCTGAATTTCAGTCCAGGGTGGGTAATGATACGTCCGCTTGCATATTAATGGCTGAGAAGGAGAAGTAATGCTGAGGACTTCATAGCTGCAGATGTACAGCCTGGAGAGCTAGCCTCGCCCTGAACCTATTGACACCGCACAGTTTTTAATTCCTGGTCTTAAAAACGTGCTGCAAAATGAAAATCGTCTCAACAGATAAAGTCAGTCTTGTGTTCTGCTTGAGTGTGCACATACTCATCCTAAGAAATAATATTTGAAAGCTAATCATCTGCACTTTCGGGTGGAGCGGGCAACAGAGGGATCCTATAAGACCCTTGGAGGTTCCCTACCCCGCAGTTTCCTGACCAGCGTGCTTTGTACTTTTATTTTTCTGCACACTGTTGCTCAGTGGGTGGCGGGATGTCAGCTGAACACCAAAACCAGAAGAGTTCAACTTCATTAAAAAAATTTTTGCACGCCTGTAATCCCAGCACTCGGGAGGCTGAGGCAGGAGGATCGTTGTGAGTTAGAGACCAGCCTGGGCTACAACGGGAGCTCAAGGCCAGCCTGAACTGCACACCCAGACCCTGTCCCAGAAAGACAAATAAATAAATAAATAAATTGAATAAATAAAAAATAAAAGTTTTACCCCCAATTCAGTCAACCCCCCCCGTGGTGCTTTGGTATTTTTTTTCTGTTTCAGATCATCAGATTTGGGCGTGTTTTGTTCTCAGTTGAGAGCAGAATGTTCTGAAACACCCAAGAACCGTTCCCTGGTTCTAAATGGAGCCGCGTGCTGAGGACAGACGCGGCCAACATCTGAGGGGATCGTTGTGTAGGAAGGACGGCTGGGCTCACCGGCAACGCTGCTCGTGTAGCCCTGCAAATGTGTTTCTCCCTGCAGGTCGTGTCCTCCTAGGCTATCCGCTCAAAATCATTGCTCTTGTCAAAAATAGAAACTCACCGGGCAGCGGCGGAGTCCGTCTTCTCCCACAGACCTGGTGCCCTTGCTCAGTGGTTGTCCCCTCATCAGGTGCTGTGTTTAACCCTGGAGCCCAGCAGGGGGCCCATGGCCTCAGCCTCACCTCACTCGGATGGCAGACCCGACTTCAGGTCGGCTGAGCCCGCCTGAGATGTACTTGATCATCACGGTTTCAGCCAGAGCAGCCTGCCGTTCCTTTGGGACGTGGAGATCGGGATCTGTAATTCTTTTTTCATCTCTCTGCTTATTTTTCTCTTCTGGGAAGCTAAGACAGCGCTGAGTTTTAAAAAATGACAGGTGGATGAAAGAGAGGACACGTGCAAGGTGCTGTGTGGTCTGTTCTGGAAGCCAAAGGCAGCATACTATTCTTGGGAAAACATCTGGCAGGGGCTGAATGCCTACCACTGCCTAATTCTAGACAGTATCGGGGTCTGGCAGGACTGCAAAGTAGCTTTTCTGGCCCGTAATTCAGAGCGTGTGTCGGGGTAGAGGGGGGCTTTCATGCAGACCTCAAGGCCCATCTAGTGGCTCGGGTCCTTATCTTGGGATGTTGCTGCTGACATTTTCCTCTCTGTTGTCATAGCCTTGGGTCCTGCCAAGCCCCTCCCAGTTTTGTTCTTTCCAGCCAGAGTTTGACTAAACAGGTGATAAAGCCACGGGAAGACAGGCAAGGCAGGAATATGGAACCAGAATACACAGTCCCATAGCAGCCTCAGTGGCCAGAGCGTCAGTTATGATTATGGCAGGTCACTTGGGAAACCCAAGGCAGAATCCAGTGTTGCAGGGCATGGAGGTAGGCAGGACAGCAGGCTGGGAGAGGCGCCTCTCACTGGCCGTGAGAAATGAGGGCCGTGCTTTGGTATTTGTAGGGGATTTCTGTGAGGTAGGCTTGTGGCAAGCACGTTACACATACGATCTCATATGCTCCTCCCAGAAACACAGAGGAAGTGGAAGGGTCATCCCATCTTACGGTGAAGGCAGCCAAGCCTGTGCTGCTTACCTTGTTGGCCCACGGTCACAGGGGTTTTCTGGTCTTTGGCCAGCAAGGCTGGCTCCTATTTTATCCTTAGAGCCTCTGCAAAGCATTGACATGTTCTTTGGGCCACGTAAGAACGTTATCGCCTGTCGCAGAGGCTTTCCGTTCATTCCTAAGCCCTGAGCAAACCCAGAACGTATCCCTGAAGTACTTTTGAAGTCTATACATACCAGCTTCCTGAACCTGAAGTCCAGATGAATCCCCGTGGCACCCTGTCCCTTCCAGCCCAGCCCAAGGGAGAGCCAGGATGTCCCTTTGACAGAGGTAAACAAAGGAAGAGCTTATATCACACCAATGGGTTTCTAAGAAGTCAGTAGGAAGCGGCTGACTGAGAAATCCCAGAGCCACAGAGACCTTTCTTAGGGCCCTGTGGCCATGTCCAGGCCACCACTGCCAGCTCCAGGTACCTTGTTGGCGTGGCCCAGCCAGGAGTTCCAGCTGCGGACCCATCTTCCTGGCCTGAGGATGGGTATGACATGGTGGGCACGTTACCATGGTGGCAGTCGTTTTGTTTTGTTTTGAGATAGGTTCTCACTATGTAATTCAGGGTGGCCTTGAACTCACTATGCAGCCCAGGCTAGCCCAAAACTCGTCACAATCCTCCTGCCTCAGCCTCCTAGGTGCTAGGATTATAGGCGTGCGCCACCAAGCCTGGCTTGCGCGGCATTTCTTGTCCGAAATGCATGCATCTTCTAGACTCAGGATTGGCCTTCCTGTAAGGGGCGGAGAGCTGCGGCTGTGCTGGTAGCCCTCCTACTTTTCTTGGAGGTCAGACTCTTTCAGTGCCTCATCCCTGAACATCTGACCCTTTCTGCCTTGTCAGAGTAGGGATTTGCTTGAAGTTCAGAAGGCAGATTTGGAGCCAGGGACCGCAGAGAGAACTAAATATTTGGCTTCCTCTTTCTCTGAATATCTCTAACACCATGTCTGGGCATGACGAAGATGAGCTTCTTGCACTAGGGGCTGGCATTTGCTAAAAGGAACTTACCCGGGGTGTAGGTGTGTGTTTCTCCTGCTCAAGGTTAAGTAATAGTAACATCCTGTGTAAGAGAACTTGAACATGGCTTTCTGCTAATCTCCCATATTTTAGGGCTATTTATCAGATGTGTTTAATCTCAGGCCAATTTAACCAGTAGCAGACTAATAAAATAACAAATGTGGGCCTGCTGCCAGGACAAATGTTGACTTACCCTTATAATGTTGACTAAAACGAACGACTCTGAAAGTAATTGAAGAGTGAAACCTTCGCCAAACTGCAGTCTGAAACAGTGGTTCTGTTTTCTTTTACTGGCACTAGTCTGCTGCCTGTTCTAGCACTCAGAAAGTCCCATATTGTGCTGAATTGTTTCCCAAGGTTCTTTTTTCCCAACTCATAAACCGTCTTTCAGCCAAAATGAAATTCCTCATGGCAGGCAAATGGGACAGATAGTTTTTCAATGTGGGAATCAAATTCAATGATAATGAGAAGAATAAAAGCAAGAATTTGCTCGAGATCTTCCTTCAGAAGCAAAACTGGCATGCGGTGGATTAGCCTTCTTGGAATTCGTACTGAAATTGTTTCTTCAGGGTATGCCGGGTGAAATCCATCTCTCCTGCCCCATCCCCACCCGCCGCTTCCTTTCATTTTGCTGTTCAGTTGAATCAGACCTGAGAGGGCTGTAATATTTTGCCAGTGTCTTGTTTTGCACTTGAAAGAGGAGGCCTGCAAGAAAGGAAGTCCACAGAGCTTGTCATACAGGATGAGTTCTTTCTCCCTGTGGTTTCGGTTCGTTGCACTGCATAGAAGGCTGCCTGGGGGCAGGGGCTGTGCTCATGGCTTCGGCTGCTTATGCCAGCATCGTAGAGCTCAGCCAGCTGTCCTCCCGACGTCTCTCCCTGGACCGGCAAACGAAGGCACCGCTAAAAGCAGTTGCTGTGGATGCTGAGTCGGCGTTCCGTGCTGACTGGCGCAGGCAGAGGGAGCCTGATATGTGGAGAATGAATCATTTCTCCAACTTTATTCAGTTTTGTAAGGGAGAGTGTTTTGTTTTCGTTTCTGGTTTTTTTTTTGTTTTTTTTCCGGTACTGGGAATCGAACTCACGACCTTGCGCTTGCCAGGCAGGCGCTGTGCCGCTGAGTTAAATCCCCAGCCCCCTTCATTTCTGTTTTTGTTTCAGGCCGGAGATAGAACATAGGAGGGACCTCATGCGTGCTGAGCATATGCTGTGTCACTGAGCTCCACCTCCAGTCCCAGCATGTTCAGTTTTACATGCCCGGGAGCCGGTGGCTGAGTTTGTGGACTTGCCTGCGTGGTCCTGATGTCTCCATCATCTGTTCCGGAGCACTTCCGTGGGCCACAGCTGGAGAAATCAGAGCTCCAGCCAGGGCGCCAGAAGCCTTTCTGCAGCTTGGCCGTGAGACTGATGCAGTCAGGAGCTCCCAGGATTTTTTTTTTTTTTAAATCCAGGTTCTCCTTGTTCCCCCATGAGTCAAAACAAAACAAACACTAGCTATTCTTTTTAAAAAGAAGGATATGGTGGTGTTTTCCTCCCCACACCTGATATAGGCGAGAGTTGGGCCACTTCATCAAAGAGGAAATCCAGTCTCCTTTGAACACCTGGTGCCAGGCTGCAGGCTGCCAGACTCACAGCAGGCAAAAACAAACACGAGGGCGTGGCCTTCGCATCTGAGGGGACTCACAAAGGCGCAGTATTAGGTCCTCTGGGAGCGGGGTTTGGTGGTTTGTCCCAGTCCACAAAGCTTGTAGTCCCTTGTCGAAATCACTGATAAGCTCTGTCAGAGGAAAATTATATAGTTATGAGTTTGAAGGCCTTTTGTTCACCTTGTGGGTTAAAAACCAATAATCCTGACGTGTGTGGCTTGATGAATGAGACCTGATTTCTGTTAGAATTTGGGCCTTTTTTTTTTTTGGCTTTTCATCTTCTGGGTAACACATGACACCAGGTTAATGACCTCTGTGTCAGGGGAACAAGAGCAGAGAAAAAAGATTTAATGGAAATTTGGGGATTAGGAAGTTATTTCATTATTGACCTCTCCCCCACAAAAGAGATAGAGTTGCTTGTGAGTTCCAAGGAGCTCGCTTTCCTGCACCCGCAACCCCAGTGCTGTCTCGCCCGAACAGCTCTATGAAGCTGCTTCATCGCAGCCCGAGTCTGTCCTGCCTCTGCGCACACATCTGCTTTGCCCGCCCGGCAGGCAAAGCTCCAGGCAGTACTGGCTCTGGAGTGTTCTGTCTGGACCTACTTGGTGTCCCTAGGAGACACTGTCTTCATGGGTGACGCCCGTGCCCCTCAGTGACACCCACTTTGCAAATACTTGGTAAGCGCTGCCTGAATTTGATGGAAAAGGGTACACAGGCACACACCCGTGACCCCGGCACTGTGGGAGGCTGAGGCAGGAAGCTTGAAACTTGAGTCCAGCCTGGGCAGCTTAATGAATTAGCAAGACCCTGCCGCAAAATAAAAATGAAAAAAGGCTGGGAATGTAGCTCAGGCAAAAGCCCTGGATTCAATCCTCAGTACCAAAAGGGAAAAGGATGCATGTAGTTACGAAGGACCTCCTCCATATGTATTATGTACAAAGGTGATAGCAGTAACTTTAGTGAAGAAATCCTAGAACACCACCCATGTTAGTCTCCTGGGGTTGCTACAACAGAGTACCACAAGGCAAGTGGCTCAGAGCATCATAAATCTATGGTCCTACTGTCCTGGAAGCTAGAAATCTGAAATCAAGGTGTGAGCGTAGCCCTGTTTTTGGAACCTGCAAGGAGGGCCAGGGATATAGCTCAGCGGCACAGGTGCCTGCCTGGCAAGCACAAGGTCCTGAGTTCAATTCCCGGTACCAACCCCCCCACAAAAAAACCAACAACAACGAAAAAAAACATTCAGAGTTGAAACCTGCAGGGAAATCTTTCCTCGAATAAATCCTTCCTCGCATCTTCTAGTTTCTGGTTTTCGCTGGCGATACTTGGTATTCTTTAGTTCATAGAAAACTTGAATTCAGTTGTCACCTCTCTGTCGTTACATCCAACTTTTCCCTTGTGTCTCTGTCCAACCCTCCCCCTTCTTTTTCTTTCTTCTTTTTGTGGGGGGAGATTCTTTTTGGTGTCTGTTTTGGTTTTTAGACACAGGATCTTACTGTGTAATTCGTGCTGACCTTGAACTCAGTGTGTAGTCTAAGCTGGCCTCAAACACTCACGGCGGTCCTCCTGCCTCAGCCTCCCAAGTGCTAGGATTACAGGCATGCGTCACCACACCTGGCTTCTTCCTTTCTTCTTCTTCTTTTTCCCCCAGCACTGGGAATTGCACTAAGCTACATCCCAAGTGACCCTCCCCCCTTTTTGGTGATTGTTGAGACAGTCTCACTAAATTGCTAAATTGTTCAGGTTGGACTTGAATGTACCATCCTTCTGCCTCAGCCTCCCCAAGTGCTGGGATTACAGGCATGTGCCACCATGTGTGGCTAATTCCTCTTTCTATAAGGACACCATGATAGGACTTAGGGCTGACGCTGATCCAGGGTACCTCGTTTTTATTAAATCTACAAAGATTCTACAAAGGTCACATTCACAGGTGAAGCATAGAGCTCACACATACCTTTTTGTGAAGATAGAATTCATCCATAACATAACTCAAACCATGCATCAAGGTCAGCGCATGGGTCAGTAATATGACAGAGTGATGTCTTGTTCCCCACAACATGGTGGTCTGAGAAAGGCCCACCCTTTGGTTCCGCTCTTACCGATGGGCACACGTTGAACCTAATCATGAGAACATGGCCAAAAAGCATAAAACACATAAAACAATTTATACTAAATCAAGGTACACTTTTAGATACATTGGTGATAGCAGATTATAATTTTTTCTCTTTCATTTTTCTCTATTCTTTTATTTTGCACTTTATTTATATATTGGGTTTCTCATATAAGATAAGCTATGTAATATTTAACCTTGTGTGTCTGATTTATTTCACTTAACATTATGGTCTGCAGGTACACTTGTGTATAAATACTATACCATATTTCCTTTATCCATTCATTTGTTGATGGACATATAGGCTGATTCTAAGATTTAGCTTTTATGAATTGTACTGCTATAAGAGTATGCATATGTAATATGATGGCTTTAACTCTTGGGAAAAGATACCTAGAGGGGGAATATCTGCCTCAAGTGGAATTTCTAGTTTTAGTGTTTTAAGGAATTTCCATACTGATTAACATAGTAGTTGTAAAAGTTTATACTCCCACCATCAATGAAGAAAGGTTCCTTTTTCCCCAATGCCTTTCCAGCACTTGTTATTACAGGATTTCTTGATTATGGCCATTCTCTCTGGAGTGAGATGACATCTCAGTGTTGTTTTAATTTGCATTTCTCACCTGGGCGTGGTGGCACATGCCTGTAATCCCAGCACTTGGGAGCCTGAGGCAGGAGGATCTTTGTGAGTTC
>NW_004955430.1:6566746-6573022 GCF_000276665.1 Chinchilla lanigera | reverse complement strand
CTTAAGAGTATGGTCTCAAGGGACATCCATTTACCTAGAGATGTCTCAAGCTTATCCTTCTTTATGGCAGAGTAGTACTCCATTGTGTTAAAAAAAAACCAAACCCACATCTTCTTTATCCATTCACCAGTTGGTGGGTATTTGAGCTGTTTCCAGGATTTGGCTATTACAAACTGTGCTGCTGTAAACATGGGTATGTATATATCACTGTGGTATGATGCTTTTAATTCTCTTGGAAAGATATCAAGAAAGGGAATAGCTGGTCGAATAGAACCTGTAGTCCTAATTTTTTGAGGAATTTCCACAGTATGCACAAGCTTTTTAATTTGATGTGATCCCATTTGCTGATTCTTCATGCTATTTTTTGTGTGACTGGGGTTCTGTTCAGAAAGTCCATGCCTATGCCTCTGTCTTCAAGACTTTTAACTATTTTGTCTTCTAGCAGATTGTTTCTGTTTTAATGTTTAAATCTTTGGTCCATTTTTATTTTAGTTTAGTGTGTTATGAGATAGTGGTCTAGGTTCAGTCCTTGGCCTGTGGATAGCCAGTTTGCCCAGCACCATCTATTTTGGGTTTTTTTTGGGGGGAGTGGGATACTGGGAATCGAACTCATGACCTCAGGCTTGCCTGCCAAGCACTTATGCCACTGAGCTATATCCGCGACCCAAGCACCATCTATTAAAGAGGCTGTCTTTTCTCCACAAAAGTATTTGGCTCTTTTGCCAAAAATAAGGTAGCTGAGTGTGCCTGGAGTTGTTTCTGCATTCTCTATTCTGTCTCATTGATCCACAAGTCTGTTTTTTTTGCCAATACCATGCTGTTGTTACCACTGTATTTTTGTAGTATAATTTGAAGTTTGGGATTGTGATGACCCCAGCCTTGCCTTTATTACCCAGAATTGCTTTTGCTATTCTAGGTCTCTTTTGGTTCCATATAAGTTTTAGGATTGTGTTCTCCTAAACACAAGGATTGTGAGGAATGCTATTGGTGTTCTGACTAGGATTGCATTACATATATAGAACGTTTTTGGAAGTATGGTTGTTTTGACCGTATTGCCTATCCAGAAACAGGGAGTATCTTTCCATTTTCTGATGTTCTCTTTGATCTTTTTCAGAGTACTGTAGTTTCCATTGTAGAGGTGTTTCACTTGGTTAGGTTAATTTGTAAGTATTTCATTTTTCTTTATGCTATTGTGAAAGATATTGTTTCCCTAATTTGTCTCATTGAGTTTGTTATTGGTGTACAGGAATGCTATTGATTTTTGAGTGTTAACTTTGTATCCTGCTGCAGTACTGGATTTGCAGTGAAATAAATTAGACTCCAAAGACCTAAAATCCAATTAAGACTCCAATATTAAGACTCCAATGTGTAAACATCATTTTGTCTCCCTAGCATAAGAAACTTAAAGAGTGAGTAAGATCCAAAAGGTACAATAAATATTGTGAAAGGGAAAGAAACTGCTCAAAAGGAAAGTGCAACTGGGGTGGGGGAAAGGAGAAAAGAAAGAAGGGGAAAACAATATATATATACACATACACACAAGATAGCTAAGATAATTGTACTACTAATTTCTATTAGTTCATTGAAAGACCTGTTAGTGTTTATATTGTTTGATCAACCTTACATGCTTCTATCTGGTAATCTGAGCAACAACTTTGAAGATAACAATATGCAATATAATAGCCATTATTTCTGATCATCTTGTTTTGAAATTCTGTATAATTTTTTTTTTTCTCTTTAAAATAAAAAAAATTCTAGGAGTCTTTTGGTAGGATTTTTTAGGTCTTCTATGTAGAGGATCATGTCATCTGCAAATGATAATTTAACTTCTTTCTTTCCTTTTATTTCCTTTTCTTTCTTAATTGTTCTGGCTAGTGTTTCAAAAACTATATTGAACAGGAGTGGTGCCAGTGGACATCCTTGTCTTATTCTTTGTTTTAGAGGGAAAACTTTCAGCTTCTGTCTTAGTTACTGTTCTCATTACTGAGACAAAATACTCAACACCTACAAGCTAAGGGAGGAAAGGTTTATTTAACTCACAGTTTGTAGTGGTTTCAGTCCATAACTGGCTGGCTCCACGGCAAGGTAGTATCACAGAGGATAAACAGTTCATAGTGGGCAGAAGGTAGCAAAGCAAATAAGGGACAAGACAAAGCTCTTTCTGTCCATTATATTGTATCCAGGCTACTGGGATTAGGGCGGTGCCAAACCAGTGAGTAGACTGATTAGTAATCACCCACCCTTAACCCTAGCATTGCACCATGAATCAATCACACGCTCTAGATGCAGCGACTGCTGAAAAGTCCCACCTATGGCAGCATGAGGGGGGACCTCTAAACACAAGCCAAAACATCTTCTTTCTGTTTAATATGTTATGGGTTATGGGTTTGTTGTAGACAACTGTTGTTTGGTGTTTTTTTTTGTCTTTTTGAGACAGGGTCTCCCTATGCAGTTTGGGTTGCCCTTGAACTCACTTTGTAGCCCAGGCTGGTCCTGAACTCGCAAGGATCCTCCTGCCTCAGCCTCCCGAGTCCTGGGATGACAGGTGTGCGCCACCATGCCCGGCTCAAAAGTAGACAACTTTTATCAGGCCTTCTATAGGTATTTTCAGAGTTTTTATAATGCATGAATGAATGCTAAATTTGTCAGATGTTTTTCTACCTCTGTTGAGGTGATCATGTGATTTTTATACTTGCTTCTGTTTAGTATTATATGTATTGATTTGCGGATGTTGAACCATTGCTCCATCCCTGGAATGAATCCTCCTTGGTCATGATACGTGATCTTTTGGATGATTTGCAGCTTTCTGCTTACCAATACCTTATGAAGGATTTTTGCATCTGTGTTCATGAAATAGATTGACCTCTTGTTCTCTTTTCTTGGTTGGTCCTTTTCTGGTTTTGGTATCAGCATTATGCTTGCTTCTAGGAATGAATTGGAGAGTACTGTTTCCCTTTCAATTTCATGAAAGGCTTTGATGAGTGTTGGCATTGAATCTTCTCTAAAGCTCTAACAGAATTTGGCAGTGAATCCATTGGAACCTGGGCTTTTCTTAGTTGGTAGTTTTTTTTTTTTTTTAAATTACTAATTCACTTTCACTGACTATTATGGGATTATTTAGAGTTTTTATATTTTCTTGGCTGATAATTCATATGTGTCAAGGAATCTATCCATTTTTTCTGAATTTTCCACTTTATTAGAGTATAGGTTGTCCAAGTACTTACTAACAATCTTCTGGATTTTGGCAGAAACCACTGTGATTTTGCTTTTTTCTTTTCTAGTAGGAACTTGGGTCTTTTCTTTCCTTATCTTGCTAAGAATGGCTAAAAATTTGTCTATTTTGTTTAGTCTTTCATGGAACAACTCTTTGATTCATTGATTATTTTTTTTGTGTGTGTGTGCTTTTTTTTTTGTGTGTGTGTGTGTGTGTGTTTTTTTTTTTTTTTTTTTTTGTTGAGCTTGAGCTTACTTTGTAGCTCAGGCTGGCCTCGAACTCACAACGATCCTCCTGCCTCAGCCTCCCCAGTGCTGGGATTACAGGTGTGTGCCACCACCCCTGGTGATGCATTGATTCTTTGTATTTTTTTAAATTCTCAATTTCATTAATTTCTGCTCTGATCTTCATAATTTCTTTCCTTATACTAGCTTTGGGTTTAGATTGTTCTGTGTTTCTAGGACCTTGAAGTATATCATTAGGTTATTTATTTGAGTTTGCTGTTTATCTGATGTGGGAATTCACCACTATAAATTTTCCTCTTTGGACTGCTTTCTTTATGTCCCGTAGGTTCTGGTGTGTTGCACGTGTATTATCATTTGATTGTAGGGAACTATCTGATTTCCTCCTTAAGTTTATCTGTGACCCATCGATTATTCAGAAGGGTATTAATTTCCATGTGTTTGCATAGTTTCTATGGTTTCTTGTGCCATTCATCTCTAGTTTCATTGCACTAGAACCTGATAATATGCATGGGGTAATTTTGATTCTTTTGCATTTACTTAAACATGTTTATAGACTGGTATGTGATCTATTTTGGAAAGAATCCCATGTGCTGCTGAGAAGAATGTGTTGGATGGAACACTCAGTAGATATCTATTACATCCATTTGTTTGAAGGTTTGGTTCAACTCTGATATTTCTTTGTTGATTTTTTTGTCTAGTTGATCTGTCCGTTTGTGGCTGGGGTGTGTTGAGTTTCCCTATTAGCTTTGTATTGGTGTTTACTTGATTTTCATGTCCACAGTATTAGTATACTTTTATAAAGTTCAGTCTGCCAATATTTGGTGCATGTACACTTAAAATTGTTATCTCTTCCTGCTGAATTGTTCCCTTAACCAATGTGTAGTGACCTTTTTTGTCTCTTCTGATCAGTCTTGACTTGATATCCTTTTTGTCTGAAATTAGAATAGCTACTTCTGCTTTTTTCTAGGTTTCTTTTGCATGGAATATGTTTTCCATCTTTTGATTTTTCATCTCTGACTTTCTTTTAGAATTTAATGTGTTTCTTATATACTGCATACCATTAGGTTTATTTTTATTTTTTTATTCATTCTGCTAATCTGTGTCTTTTGACAAGGGAATTGAGACCATTCACATTGAGAGTTATTACTGAGAGATATTGAGTTATTCTTGTCATTGCATTATTTTTCTGTTGCTGATTTCCTTTTTTAGGGGGAGTTCCCTTTTCCTTAGCTGTTCATCTCACTAAATGTATTCATTCTTTTTGACTTCCTGGTATTATTGAATTAATTTTCTCTTCGTGGGATATCCTTGAAAATTTTCTGTAAAGCTGGTTTGGTGGGCATGGATTTTCCTTGTCTTGGAAATACCTTATTTCCCCTTCAGGTTTGAAGGGAAGTTTTTCAAGATATAAAAGTTGTTTATATCTTTTAGGAAGTTGCTGTCTTTTAGGGCTTGAAACACTTTGCTATGTGCTCTCCTGGCCTTAAAGGTTTGCCTTGAGAAGTCTGCTGGAATTATAATGGATTTCCCTTTATATGTGATTCGTAGCCTTTCTCTAACAGCTTTTAAGATTTTGTTCCTGGGATGGATTTCTAATACTTTGAGTATAATGTGGTTATGGTTAATGGGGTTCAATATGCCTCATTTATCTGTATGTTTATTTCTTTTCCTATAGTTGGGAAGTTTCCTGCCATTATTTCTGCAAGCATTTTTTTTAATGCCATTTGTCTTTTGTCATCTGATTTTTCAGTTATTCCAGTTACTCTTAGATTAGTCTTCTTCGCATCATATAGCAGCTGTTGGATCCATTTCTCATGTTGTGTTGGTTTTAAGGTGTCTTTGAGTAGCTCATCTTTGAAGGCTTGGTTGTCTTCTAGTTCTGAAATTCTGTCCTCATGTTGGTCGCTTCTGCTGCCCATACTTTCAATATCATTTTTGAACCTCCTGCATTTCTGGTTGAAACTTTATTATGGACTCTAATTCTTTGATTAACTGGTCTCGCATGTTTTGCATCATTTTGTTTTGAAGATGTGGTTTTCTTCCCAGATCTACAAGTTTGGGGTGGTGTCCAAGCTGGGATGTGTCCCTGCTTATACTGTTAGGTAAAGAAGGCAGTCAGACCCACATCCTTGCTGGGTGCAGTACCAGCGGGCAGTGGGGTTAAGGTGAGGGGAACAGTTCCACGACTGTCTAAACCAGAGCAACTCAGGCTGAGCCTGGCCTCTGGCTGTGAGAGCACAGCCAGTGTCCTTTATCTTGAACCCTTCAGGGCATCTTCATCCAGCCTGATGTCGGCTTCCTGACCACAGCCTCTTCGGGTTGTTTCTCAGCTGGTAACTATGGGAACATAACACCGGGAGCCCTGCAGTGAAGCTGTCCATGGCTGCTCTGAGTCCTGGGTTCAATCAGCCCTTCCCCAGAATGGCATCTGAGCCTGGTCTCCCGAGGGATATGGCAGGTGCTGGGACTGGAGTCACTCACCAGCTGTTTCGTGTTGGAGGACTCGTGGGGAGCAGAGTCTCTCACTGTCCTTGCGGCTCACAGGACCCACAGGTCTGTTGTACCACCGCCTTTCTCCCTGAAGCCTCCTGGGGTCCCCGGTTCTCCCTTTGTAGGTTCATCTCCTTCCCATGAGCATGAGCTGGGAGGTAGGGGGAAGGTGCCCACACTGCTCCTTCCTTCTCTGCTCTTTAATTTGTCCGTAGGCTTTGATTTTCCTGTCAGAGCCTTCCTGGTTCCCCAGAATCTACTTTTCTGAGTTACTTTCCAGTGACTGGATTCTGAATCTTGGAGGGGCTAAGTTGTTGCTCACCACTC
>NW_004955430.1:6564981-6566356 GCF_000276665.1 Chinchilla lanigera | reverse complement strand
ACATTAGGGAAAGTCAGGTAAAAGGTGTATGGGAACACTGCTATTTTTGCAGCTCTTCTGTGAGTCTAAAATTATTTCAAAACCAATGTTTTGAAAAAGAATATGCCTATGTTGAGTGATTAGATAAGCTCACCTGTTCTTAGAGGCAAAGGAATAGACATTAGTGAAAAAGAATTCAGTATGTGTGCCCTAGTTGAGGCTTTGATAATTGAGAGCTCGCTGTCCACAAAGGACTGTGCGTGTGGTCTTCCTTATTATGTGCTGGGCAGAATAGTGTAGCAGACGTGTATAGTCCAACCTGTGGTCCATATTTCGCCTCTGCTTCCTGAGATACATTTCCTTCTCTAAGTAGTTCTGCTCCTTGAACTTTAGTATACTCACCAAATGTGGACAATGGCACTGGCTTCCTCACAGGCTGTTCTAAAGATGCCTTGAGCAAATCTATGTACAGCTCACATCCCAGTGCCTGACGCAGATTGTAAGTTCCCAATGAATAATAGCTGTTGCCCACAGAATTCTCACTTCTGCGTTATAAAGACATTCATTTTTTCACTTAAAAAAACTATAACTTGCCTAAGATCACACATTTGGTATGTATGAGAGCCACATAAGATGACAGATGGGTAGGTAGGTAGGTAGACAGGTAGATAGATAGATAGATAGATAGATAGATAGATAGATAAAACAGTAAGGTTCATTGTTAACCATTTTGTCCAAAACCGCGAACACCGGAGGGAGCATCTGTAGGAGTTCTCTGAAGGACAAGCTGTGAATCAAGTTGTCGGGTCCCCCCAGAGAGGAGGCATGGGACTTATCTGAAGTAAAGCTGTGGCTTGGGAAGAAGCAGAACTACTGGCCAGCGGAGAAGAAGAACCTGTAGGAGTGAGCCGGAAGGGCCCCGGCAGTAGGAGGTGTCAAAGGAAGTAAGAACACAAGAGTGTTTGTGCTGAACTAGAAGTTTTAAAGGGTGTGAAACTTGGGCATAAGCTGCAAAACGATGAAAACCACCCTTGGGCCTGAGGAAGGGAGTGGTGAAGTCAATGCAGTGATAGTGTAATGAGCTCACTGCTCCTGACTGCCGATGTCAGAGGTGCGGTGAGATCTGGTAGGGCTGCGAGATTTCTGCCTCTTCAGCGGTACTGTAGAAATAGAAAAGTGTGCATTTGCGAGGCAGTGGTGCTGGTGGTGGGTTGGGGAGCAGGCTGGCACATTAAATTCAACGGATCATAGGATTCCTGTCCATGGCATTCTAACATTGAAGGGCCCCTGTTTCCTCTGTTTTTCTAAAATGAATCAGAGCTGGGCACAAGGATCGTCTTATGTCCTAGAGCTCGGAGGCCTGTTGATGGGTTTCTTTTTTTTTTTTTTTTTTTTT
>NW_004955430.1:6554982-6564881 GCF_000276665.1 Chinchilla lanigera | reverse complement strand
GCTGAGCTAAATCCCCAGCCCCAATGCCCCGATGGGTTTCTTAATGAGAGTGAATGAAAAGAAAGAAGTAGTCAGTTGACTCTGATGTCAGGGCACCTGGTGGGTGGGGTGGTGCTTCTCCCTGGGTTGCCTGTCCTTAACTTTAAATGTTGGAAGGTGGCACTCCCGCTCTCACCTTCCCAGCTGTGTGGACCTTTCCCTAGTCTGGTCTGCATGGTTAGAGAGCAACTGAACTCCACAGTGGGTTTGTTTTTCGTTCTGCCAGATTTCTTCTGTTCTGGGTGATGTCTGTCTCCCCAGTATCCCCTCACGGGGCTACACTAAGCGCCAGTGCAGAAAGCTGGGGCGATACCTGTTTATTCCCGTTCAGCATTTGCTGGTATATTTTAAAAAACCATTTGATGTCCATTTTTAAAAAATACCCTTTATTAATGGAGAATTTTGACGTTTACCATAGGCAGGGTTGCTTAAATTATCATCAACCTATGCGCAATCCTGTTTTCTCCGTATCTCCTTACCCCAGCCTCACTTTATTTTGAAGTAAGTTCCAGGCTTCGTATCATTTTTATATCCTCTATATATCCCTTGAATAATCAGGGAGAATTGGTGTTGTGTTGGGACTGATTGGTTTAGAAACTTAAGAGAACAAACCGTGATAGGGCGGGGCTCACCCATACAAAGTCAGATCTATGGCCTGCTCATCGGGAGGACCCTGTGTGCCCCGCAGTAGGAAGAGCAGCAGCCCAGGCTTGTTCTCCCTACGGGAGCTTGCAGGCGCCTGTGTGCCTGTGGAGGGCGCGGAGCCCCTGCGTGTGTTTGGGGACGTCTCGGCAGAGGGGCTGAGCTGAGGCTGACGCTCACTGGGCAAGCCAACCGCAGCTGGGCCTCACGCTAAGGAGCGTCTGTCATTTTCAGTAATTGAAAAAGAAGAAGATTTGTTTTACATGAAAACTACTGTCTGTGCAATTTGAATTTCCCTGTCTATAAATAGAGGTTTAATGGACCGTAGTCCTATTCATTAACTTACATACTGTCTCTGGCTGCCAGCGGAGACAGGAGTCCTTGCGGCAGAGGCTGGGTAGCCCTCAAAGTCTGAAACGTTTGGCTTCTTCCAGGAAAAGCTAAGTCGTGGTATAGGACCTGGAGTGAGCCTGCATTGCCTGAAATCAGTTTTCTTTTTCAGCTGAATGACTCCGCAAGCTGGTCACACTGTGCCACAGTTTCCCCATCGTTCAGATGAGGTCATCACAGTAGCTAATGCCCAGCGAGGCTGGGAAGAGTAAACTAGTAAATGTTATTTGTCAAATACTGAGACAAGTTCCTGCAACCAGTAGATCGTTATTACTTATTTATGCTAGAGTTTTGCAGTCACAGTGAGATCACAATCCTCCCAACACGAAGATGATAAAAGTCACCAGAGTGTTCCTGGATGGATCAGAGGTGACCCCTGTGAGTACAGTTTCTACCACGCAGACGGAGCTCTGCAAAGGTTTCCATGGCATTTCCAAACATCTGAAAGACTGTTTTTTCTCACTCCCATCAGTTGACGGGAGAAAATACTGTATCTGCTGGGACAATCTATTCTCACCTCTCGCGTGCTTCTGGCCAGATGTAGAGCCGAGTATGGTGCTGCCCTGCGGGACGGTAATTCAAGTCCTTGCGCTGAGGGCTTCACTTCCAGCCCCCCCCACCCCCCACACCTCCCGGGCTGTACTTGTAGCTCAGTGGGTCATGTTCCAGCTACTCCCAGCTGAAGCGCAGAACCTCAGTGCCAGGGAAGTGAGGGGTTGCTGAATGCCGTGTCCTTTTCAATGAAATCGTTTTTCAAGGGATAATAAAATGATTCTGGGTTATATCAATGTGATAGGCATTTTCTTACATTACATATAATCTGCTTTGATTTTTACCTCTCAGGAGAAAGAATGAGGAAAAGATAAGAATCATTGTATTTCCTGAGAAGGAATATCAACTCATTACTTAAAAAATCATATTAGAAGTAAAGATCACATGGAATGTTGTGTTCCTTTCTGGTTTTTTTTGTTTTTTTGTTTTTTTGAGACAGGGTCTTGCTGTGCAGTTCATGCCAGCCTTGAGCTCACTTTGTAGCCCAGGCTGGCCTCGAACTTACAATGGTCCTCCTGCCTCAGCCTCCCGGTGCTGGGATTACAGGTGTGCACCACCACTCCTGGCCCTTTCTGTTTGTTATTCAAGAGCTATTTTAAATTGCTGGGTCAATTCCTTTATGAAAAAACATGACCTCTGCGCCTAGCTTCATTATCTCTTTGCTTCCTCCCCCTCTTCCTTCTTTTACTTTCTTCTGACTTTTTTTCTTCCCTGTTTTCTGAATAGATAAAGGAAAAAAAGAAAAAAAAACCGTGGCAAAGCTAGTACCAATCCAGGCATGGTTACTCACACCTATAATCCCAACAGTCTGGCAGGGTGAGGCAGGAAGATCACAGGTTTGGGCTCAGGCTGGGCAAACTTACTGACTTAGCAAGACCTTGTCTTAAAAAATAAAACATAGTTTTAAAATAAGGGCTGGGGATGTAGTTCGGTATTAAGGCCTTGGGTTCCATTCCCAGTACTGGGGAAAACAAAGCCAATACCAATTCATGATAAAAATTCACAGCAAGCCAGGCATGGTGGTACATGCCTGTAATTCCAGCTCTCAGGAGGCTGAGGCAGGAGGATCACCACAAAGTCGAGGCCAGCCTAGACTACATAGCAAGTTCAAGGCCAAGCTAAACAACATGATAAGACCCTGTTTCAAAACAACAACAAAAAACTACAGCAAACTTGAGATAGAATGGAACTTCTCTGCTAGATAAAGTGTATCCCATACTCTCAGCAAATACAATTCATAATAATAAAGTCTTAAGAATAACTTTAAAATCAACAATTAGACTAGTGTTGCATGGTCTTAGCTTATAATCAACAATGCAGGAAGATAAGAAAAAAAGTTAGTCTGGGAAACATAAAGCAAACTATGGTTATTCATGAAATTCTGCCTACAGAGAGCGCATTGCCTGCCTGCTTGCGTATTCGTATTCTCTTTCTCCTTCCCTTCCCCACTCTTGCTTTTTTCTTTCATTTTTTTAGATAGGACACAGGGTCTTGCTATGTAGTTCAGGCTGGTCTTAAGCTCATTATGTAGCCTGGGCTGGCCTCAAACTCACAGCGATCCTCCCGCCTCAGCCTCCTGAGTGCTGGGATTACAGGTGTGTGCCAGTGCACCCAGCTGTCTGCCTACCTGCCCGCCTGCCTGCCTTCCTTCCTTCCTCCTTTCTTTCCTTCCTTCCTTCCTTCCTTCCTTCTTTCCCTCCCCTCCTTAGTGATAGTCCCTTCTGCCTTGTCTTCAAATCCCATGGTAGAGGTGGTGTGTGCCCTTGAAATAGGACATCTCATCCCTGGGTTTAGCGTCTGCCCTGCCTCTCTTGGTCTGCAGCTCATTGAGTTGTTGAACGAGGCGGCCTCTGGGCGGGGCCTGTCCTCTGGTTGTCTGTGAAGCCTGAAAGCACCCGTGGTATTGCATTCGCTAGTTCTTCTTAGGGCTATTTGGCTGGAATCTGGAAACATTCTCCCTGAGGGCTCTCTTTAGACAGCAGTCAAAGGTAGCTGGAGATATGCTGAGTAAATGGAAAAGAAAAATCAAATTAGGCCAAGAGTTTTTTAAAAATCTCCTATTCTCGCAGAAGCCCTCAAGGAGAACACCATAATTCATACATACTTCACTTATGTGGGTCAGGCAGAAGCCTCCCCACTAGATCTATAACCTGTGAACATTAGGTTTCGAACTTGGACCTGCTTGCGTTGCTGGATCGTAGCACTGCATCCTAGGAGGGTTGTTTCTGGTTCAGTCCTTTATTACTTGGGAATGTCAGCTTGCCAGAGAGCAGCCTGATGTTTACTTGCAAATGGCCAGTGCCTTAGGCCAGCAGTTTTAATTATGCTCTCAGGTAGCAGCCCTGTGCCCAGCCTGCAGGGAGGCCAGCGTTGGCCTAGGACAGATGTCCTGTAGCCTTGTGGATAATGCCCACCCAGCTGGGCCGCATGAAATAATCAGTAAAGTCAGCAAAACCTTAGAAGAGTGACCCAGCGAGCGGAACAGAGCTGGATCGTGCTGCAGCCTGCCAAGCAGGCAGTGTTCCCTGCTCCTTTGTGAAGCGATTGAACCCAGCTGGTGTTTGCCCTGCACCTTCCCCATGCTGATGACGGAATTTTGGTCGAAGCAGATTTCACCATAAAATGAAACCCGGAGTCTCTGGGCTGTGAGATATCAGGAAGAGTTATCGGAGACCGAGTCTTGCTTCCCCCGGGAATTCCCTGTCTCCTCCCTTGCTGCAGTGCAGTGTATGCCCCCGAAGGTAGAGGGATCACAATCCTGGCATTTCCAGACCAAAGCAGGAGCCATTTAGAGAAATTCAGGGGATGCTTCGGAGGCTGTGTGTGCGCATGCGTGGATTCAGTATGCTGGTGGTGCAGCTCTGACGTCAAAAAAGATTTTTTTTTTTAATCCTCCTCTGGGCACAGATGCTCAGGAGCCAGGCCCGGGGTAGGGGGCGTCCTGGAGGGCAGGCGGACCTTTCCTTTCAACACTTACATCTTTCGCATTGGGAGATTCATCTGCTTCATTTTGGAACTGAGCCTTCCTAGTGCCTGAGATTTTCCTGCTCTGTGCTCATCTCAGCACGCTTAGAAGCCCGGGAGACCCCGGCAGCCCAGATTCCTTTTCCGTCTTAGAAAAGTTTCTGACTACTTTGAGAAATCACGAAGTTACTCTTCGCCACACCGTGTTGTTTGTTTTGAACTTTTTTGGTTTTAAGCTTTAAATTTTTCTATGTAAATGCCCCAAACCTTGGCGACATTCTGTTTCAAAGAAGGCTGCTGATTTCTGAGGCTGGCAGGGCATGAAATGACATGAGAGCTTCTCGGCAGAATTCCGGGTTTGCAAAAAAATTTCCAGGTACCTGCTATGTGCAGAATCCTCTGCAGGGATGCCCTGAAGAACTGAGAGTTCGGGCTAACGCCCGGGAACCTGGAGAGCAATGACCGAAAAGGAAAGATGAGCGCCTGGGGGCTCCGTCTAGAAATGCTTGAGGCTTGCCACAGCTGGCTGCCTGGGCTTTTTCCATCAAAACTCGGGGTCTTCATGTGCTGTCCGGCATCTGCTACCACAGGTCAGATGGAGCTTAGGAAGACCAGGGTAACTGTTCTTTTTGTCTTCATATCATGTTCTGTCTGGCATCTCTCTTCCCCGCAGTTCCTCATTTTGACTTATGTAATTCATGTCACTGGAATTCAGGGTCATTGGAATAGTGGGCTCCCTCTTATCAGCCGGTTTGGGAGAAACTCGCTTGGGAGAAACTTGCAGGTTTGAAATGTTTTCTGTGGGGGTGATTTTCCAAATTCATGACTATAAATAGTATAGAAAGCAATGCCTGTGGCACATTTGCTTTTCCAATCAGATTTTATTTACGAGTATTGACATAGGCATTTCAAGCATACTCTCAATACGGAGATGCTTTCATGAGATATCAGCACTAAAACTTTTTAAAAGCATAGATTTTTAGGTTAGTGAATTTAAAAAAATCTTTGCATTTTAGAAAAGCCACGGCATAAAAGTAGCTTTAGGCAAGGTGAGAGAAAGGTTTTTTTTTAAAAGATGAAGGCAGAAGTAACAAAAGACCACTGCCCGACAAGGTCATGTTGGATGGCAAATCGAAGGTCACTTTTCTCTGTAGAAGTAGGAAGAGTGATTTACTTCACCGAGTGGAAGCTTCCAAATTAAAAGCTGCAGATACTAGGGCTGAGGGATGAGAAGCAGGTCGCGGACGCTCCGCTGTCCTTTCAGAAGCTGTCTTTGTTGGCTTCCCGAGTCATTCGTCCTTCCCTGCCTCCTGCGCCCCGTCATCTCTAAGGAGCTGGAGTGCAACCGTGCACCGTTCACCTTCCGCAGATGATGTGCAGCTGGCTGCTGCGGTGCTGTTGGTGTGGTAGCATTAGGTGTCTTTAGAATTGACCTTGACATTTGTCTTTCTTTTTTTTTTAAACCCTGCAGGAACCGAGTAACAAACGGGTCAAACCCCTTTCCAGAGTCACGTCACTAGCAAACCTCATCCCTCCTGTGAAAGCTACGCCTTTAAAGCGCTTCAGCCAAACCTTGCAGGTAAGGAGGGTGCGGTGGGCCAGTGGTTACAGAAAACTACATTCTGTGGGAAGAGACACCTTTGCCTACCCAGAGTTCCCTCTGGTCTCATATTGACCTGAATCAATACTTATTTCAATAGAAGAGTGCGAGGAAGGCTGAAAAGAAGAAAAGTGGTTTCAAGTTTCCCCCTTCGGTCTGGCAGAGTTGGAGCAATTGTAGTTGGGCTTCTCCTCACAGTTGTATTTGTAAGTTGTGTGCCCCATCCAGATTTGTCCTGACAGGCTTTGTCCCAAAATATCTGTGGGCTCCTAAGGAAACCAGCGGTCCTGTGAGCTAGCCCATGGCGGTTTCAACCTGGAGCAGCAAGCTACAGTGTGTGGAAGAATCCGACCTGCCACCTGGTGTTTTTGGATGGGTGGGTGGGGGCTTTGTTTGTTTTGTGGTGCTGGGGATTGAACCCAGGGCCTCACGAAAGTGCTCTACCTCTACCACTGAGCCACACCCCCAGCCCCTGGCACCTGTGTTTTTTATGGCCCAAGAGCTAAGAATATTCCTTACTCTTTTCATTGTTTGGGGGGTGGGGTGAAAAGAAATTTTCCGATTTGTGAAAACCATATGAAATTCAGATTTCACTATCCATAAATAAAGTTTTACTGGAATACGGCCTTACCCGTCTATTTATATATGGTCTGTGGCTGCTTTGGCACCAGTGGCAGAGCTGAGTAGCTGTGAGACAGACTATTGTGCCCATAAAGCCAAAAATGTTTACTTATCCTGGCTCTTTAAAAGGGCTCTGGCTCCAACCAGGTAACTTAGCTCTGATCTTAGCTCTTTCACTGAAAGGCCTTTACCGTGGGCTGGTGATTTAACATCTCCAGGCCTTACTTTTACTCCTTTAGAGTAAATTTGTCACAGTGTCTCCAGCTCCTTTGTACAATCATCGTAAAGATACATGAGATTGTGCCTTTAAATGGTAGCACTTAGTTAACTATCAATAAGATATGAATTAGTAGGTTAGCAAACATTGGCTATTGTAGTACTTTTTTAGTTAACAAGTATTTTTAGTTGTTCTTTAATGAAGTTTTTTTCTTTTATGAAAAATTTCATAACAAAATAGGAGAACAAACAATAGTTAGTACACTGTATCATTATCTTCAAAGTGGGGGCTGGGGATTTAGCTGAGCGGCATAGCGCCTGCTTGGCAAGCGCAAGGTCTTGAGTTCGATTCCTGGTACTGGAAAAAAACCCAAAAAAAAGAAAAAAAAAGAAATTATCTTCAAAGTGTTTAACTCAGTATAAGACATAAATCAAAATGGTTCTTACAAAAAAGGAGACATACAGGTAATAACACAGAACTTTCTTTTCAGAGATCTAAGGTAAATTAGTAGTATAAATGAAACAAATTAGCATATATAAAAATATTTTTGAAACAACAATACATAATTTGGGGAAGTATTTTAACTTCTCCATACTTCCTATTTATCTCGCTTCTATTTTGCTCTTTATTTGTATATTTATAAATATTTTGTGTTTCTCATATAAGAAACCATGCAATATTTGAGCTTGTATGTCTGGCTTATGTCACTTAACATCAAAAAAAGGGCAACTGAAATGAATAGATTCTTCCCAGAAGACATACACATGGCCGATAAATACATTTAAAATGCTCAACATCATTGGCCATCAGAAAAATGCAAATTAAAAACTACACTGAGATAGCATCTTACCCTAGAAAGAATGGCTATCATCAAAAAATCTAACAAATTTATCTTTCAAAATAAAAATGGCCAAGCGTGATGGCACACACCTGTAATCCCAGCACTCGGGAGGCTGAGGCAGGAGGATTGCTGTGAGTTCAAAGCCAGCCTAGGCTACATAGTGAGTTCAAAGCCAGCCTGCACTATATAGCAATACCCTGTCTCAAAAAACAAAGTAAAAATCAAGATTAAGACTGAAGCCCAGGGCTGGGGAGATAGCTCAGTGGCACAAGCACCTGCCTGGCAAGCACAAGGTCCTGAGTTCGATTTCCAGTACCAACAACAAAAAAGACTGATGCCCATGAAAGGAGTATTCAATCTGGTAGAGTCTGTTCTTTCCACTTGCCATGGTTCTTTTTGCATGGTGATGCAAAAAGATCTTTGCTTTTGAAATCTTTATCTTTGCTTTTGAAATCTTTTATCTTTGCTTTTGAAATCTTTAAGAAAGTTGTGAACAAGAAGCCCGGACTTACCCCGTACAAGGAAAGCGTATAACTTGGTAAGGGTTTGCGGTTCTCACTTAGGGCTTTCTATCCCTGCTTTCTCACAGTTGGTCCACAGACCAGCTGCGCAGAACCATAACCACGTTCCTGCAGGCGCCCTCCCGCGACAGTTCTCAGGCCCGTCCCCGCGCTCCTCTGTTCACTCAGCGAGCAGTTGCTCCTGCATGCGTGGGTGTAACTCTGGTTCCCTCATCTGGGGAACACTGATGAAGGCCTGCACAGCTGGTGAGGAGGCGTGTTTCCCCGCCTGCCTTCTGACCAGCCCTTCCAGTCCTTCATGCTTGGAGGAAGTTCACTGCGGGCTTCTCCTGAAGATTCCTCCCCACCCGAGTCCTGCACATCTGGTCTTTCTCTGAGTTCTGCTTTCTATAACTTCTTTAGCTCCACTCCAGTCCACTGGATTTGACCCTTTCCTCTCCCTCCTAGTGGCTTCGTTCACGTTTACTCCGTAGCTGTGACTAGGGGACTCCCCCGCTGCTGGCAGCTTCTCTGACTATGTCCCCCCGCTCCTTATGCACCGTGCTGTTCTTTCTGCCCTTACGTTGCTCTGCTGGATTCATGGCGGTGCTGGGCCTAGGTTCCCCCGTGACTAACGAATCAGACCTGAGTCACCAGCCAGCTGTCACCTGTTCCTGTCCCTTCTCCGCTGTCCTCTAGCACTTGTCCTCCTTGCTCGCTGTCCTTGCCTGGCCTGCCCGGCAGGCTTTTGAGTGTGTGCTCCCGGAAATAGCATCTGGGTCTCCCACTCGGCCCAGCCTAAGGAGGTCCTCCATCCTTAGACCCATACCTCCCTACCTGAAAAAGATGCCTGACCTTGATTTGTAAATGACAAAGGGCTGTTGTTTCTGTAAAATCTTAGTAACTTTGTTCACTGGACAGGTACTAGGATTTATGCTTTTGGTTTTACTATGTGTGAATCCTGTGACTATATTCTCACCTAATTGCATCGGCTTGTCCAAGTCTATATAATTCCTTATATTTAAATACGGGGACCTTTCTAAACATTTGCAAATGAGGTTCTTCACTAGAAAGAATGGGAATACTATATTAATACCTACCTCACCGCACATGAGTTACTCTGCAAAGCGCTTAGCCAGGCCAGGCATGGTGACTCATGACTGTAATCCCAGCACTCTTTGGGAGGCTGAGACAGAAGGATCGTTGGGAGTTCCAGGCCAGCCTGAACTGCATAGTGAGACCCTGATTCAAGAAGACAAAGAAAATAAACAAAGAGATCCTCCATTCTCATGCTTTACAGTCTTTCTCTTGGCTTCCCAGAGAACCTTTTTTTCTTCTGTGCTTGGGGATCCTGCACAGGAAACATTGCAGTAGATATTTGATCGTCTTGGAAATTTCTCTCCTTTTTGGTACCAGGAATTGAACTCAGGACATTGTGCTTGCCAGGCAGGCGCTTGTGCCACTGAGCTATATTCCTGGCCTGGAAACTTCTTTTCAAAGACAGGGTTTTGCTCTTTAATTCAGGCTGGCCTT
>NW_004955430.1:6510133-6553474 GCF_000276665.1 Chinchilla lanigera | reverse complement strand
TTTGGTTTTTCTCCGGTACCGGGAACTGAACTCACGACCTTGCACTTGCCAGGCAGGCGCTTTGCCACTGAGCTAAATCCCCAGCCCCTAGTCGAATACTTAACCTCCCGTCCCCTGAGCTTTGTTTGGTGTCCCTGACAGGCTCCCTGAGCTTTGTTTGGTGTCCCTGACATCTCTCTCCCGTGATCTGCTGTGTTTGAGGGTAAAGCTTTCTTTCAGCTTAGTATGTTTGGTTCCAACTATTCTAATCTTCCCTTTGTCTTTAGCTGGGTGATAAGTTTTTATGTAGTGGGGCTGGGGATTTAGCTCAGTGGCACAGCGCCTGCCGGGCAAGCGCAAGGTCATGAGTTCGATTCCCAGTACTGGGAAAAAAAACAACAACAACAAAAAAGAAGTTTTTATGTAGGGAAGGAAGTATTGTATCACAGTCATCCATAGAAAATGCCTTTATGGATGCATGTATATTATTCCAGTGTGTTGGTGTGATTTATTTTACATAACTGGACCATGAGTGGATATTTGGATTTTGAATATTTTTATATTGTTAAGTAACTGGGTTGAATGCCTGTGGAACACACTTGTCCTGTTTTTTTAAAAGTACCTTCTTTGGTGCTTTCTTTTCTGATTATATAACATCATTAAAAAGTGGAAAAAATGCAGTGAAACACAGAAAAGGAAGTAAAACTCACTTGTAATCACTCCTGTTGTACGTACTCAGGCAGTCTTGTACAATATAGCTGCGTGCGTATTTTTTAATTGTATAGACAGTATACGCTGTTTTTAACTTGTGTTCGTCTTTTTTTTTTTTTTTGGTTTTGGTTTTTCACCGGTACCGGGAACCGAACTCACGACCTTGCGCTTGCCAGGCAGGCGCTTTTGCCGCTGAGCTAAATCCCCAGCCCCCACTTGTGTTCGTCTTAACATAATAACATCATAATATAAGAATTTTGCATGTCGTTAACTGTTTTTCATGGGTCTGGTTCTTAATGGGTTCATGTACTATTTACCAGAAGGTTGAATGCGTTCATCTAGTATTTTATCAGAAGTCTGCACTAGGTTGTTTAACCACTCTCCTATTATTTAACGTTTAAATTTTTCCTTCTTTTTTAACTGTGTACTTAACATTGCTTATCTTGATCACAACTCTCGTCTGTCTTTCTGTCCTATTATACTTCCAGAAGTGGAATTCTGGTGAAGGGTGTGAACATTTGAGACATCTGAGGTAGCCAGACTTCTATTCTTGATGTGCGCCTGTTTGGGAGAGAATAACTGCTCTGTTCTCACATCCTAAATCTAGTGTCAGGGTCAGTTTTCTTCTCTTCTGCCACAGCCTAGAAAGTAGCTCTTCCCCCGGGCCCCTTGCGTCTTCAGTGCAGGACAAGATTGTTTCTTACTTTATCTCAGTGTCTCTGTGCCGAACACTACACATTGCTTAGAATTTTCTCAGAACTTGAGAGCTACTATTATTATCCTGATTATTGTTAGAAACGCTGAGCCCCGCAGCTCACGGGCTCTCTCTAGGGGCCTGGCCGTAGGTACCTGGCTAGTGAGGGGCCCTGCCTGCCTCACCTCACCTTTTTTAGGTAGGGAGAATTGTTGGCGAAAGGAAGGCTTCTGGAAAGCATAGTTTCTCAGTGCTTCGTTCCCCAGCCCTTAGACATTGCAAGGGATTTAACCTGCAGCATAAATCGATGGAAGTTGGTGTTCTTAGTATTCCTTGTCTACTCTGTTACTTATTCTGCTCTAGACTTGATGGGGATTATGAAAAAGAAGACAAGCCTATTCTGGAAAGCCATAAAATCTACTTGATATTAGTTGTCTGAGAGACATTAGCAAATGAAAAAAAGGGAAAAAGTCCAAGACCACTATACTGTATTTTCAGTTAATCATACCCACCCATAGTAGCATCTGGAGGGGAATTAAGATCTAATTATTATCTCTTGGGAATACAGTAAAAGACTTACACTGTGTGTGTGTGTGTGTGTGTCTGTCTGTCTGTCTGTCTTTCTTTTTAAGACAGGGTCTCGCTATGCAGTTCAGGCTGGCCTTGAGCTCACTTTGTAGCCCAGGCTGGCGTCTAACTCACAGCAATCCTCCTGCCTCAGCCTCTCAAGTGCTGGGATTACAGGCATGCACAACCACATCCAGCTTTCACTTGTTCTGTGTTCTTTTTTCCCTATTACATAAGAATTACAGATGAGCAGTGACTTACTAAATGAGCTAAAACGATTGGTTTCCTCCATTATATTGCTTATTACACTGTACTTGAATTTACAAAATAACCATTGTAGATAGTTATCCGACTTTGCAACCAGAACAGCAGTGAATAAGATGTGATTCCTACGTGGTGAAGTACACTGGTGAGAGAGCACTTAGGAAGGGCTTGGTGGTGGGGCCGTCAAGGAAGGCTCCCTGGCAGGAATGACACAGAGATGCTACAGAGGAAGGAGAGAAATCTCAGGTTTAGAAAAGGAATGTGAAGACTGACCCTCTGAGTTAAGAAATAAGTGGATCACCCAAGTGTCGTGCTTCATCCCACGTCTGGCAACCATTATTTTCTCCTTCGGTGACCTCAGACTTAGTCCCATGGGCTGACGTGCTGCACTCCCCATAACAGGTCTTTGGTCCCTAGTTCCTGGGCACAGGTGGAGAAGAGCTTGGAGCTTGCGTGTGTGCGCGGGTGCTGCATGTGCACTGGGGAATCAGCCAGAAGCCAGACCTCCTCGCTGCTGAGGAGGCGAAGGTGCAGCTGAGAAGCGCGCTGTGCTCCACGTCAAGAGGAACGCGCAAGTCCTTGCTGTTCTTCGCTATGCCTGGAGTAGGACTAGGGCCATTGTAAACAGTTCATCTGTAGTTCGAAGCTCATCATTTTTTACTTTAATACTAGTAACTCTCATTAGTTGAGTAGTATAGTGAGCCAGTTCTCTGCAAAGCACTTTGTGTTCATGGTCTTATATCATCTCCTCGGTACGCTGCAAGGTAGGGCGCCAGCACTGCAGAGGGGAGGTTTAAACCCGTGCCCAGGGGACGCAGCTGGGCACCGCGGAGCTGAGGTTCTGCGGGCTGCTCGGGCACCTCTCCTCAGGTCGGCTTCTCGCAAAGAGTAAAGCACTGATAAGAACGCCTGCCGAGTCTAAAACTAGCTCCCAGCTTTGGAGCGGAAGCATCTCACCTCTCCACTTCCCCTTACTTAGTTCAGCCCCTGCAGCAGGGAGGGCCATCAGTTCCAGCTGGTGGACCATTTTGCCATTCGTATTTGCAGATCAGAGCCAGTTCACGGTGCCAGTGACGGGGATCAGATGGCTACTCCAAGCCGCAGAAGGCTTCCTAAGCTTTGCATAGCCCTGAGCAATTGTATAATATTTTCTTTACACCTAAGCCAAGTATTGTTTTCAGGTTTTTGTCCATTCTACTCAGAACTTCTCTGAACCACAGAGAAGTTTCTCTCTTTGCTGGGTCTTCTGGGACTTGACATGTATCGATTATAAATTGACTGGGTGCCCATATAGAGTCTTCCATGAGCATTATGCTAACCAGTGTCTGGACGTATGAGTTGATGTGTGTAGCGTCACTTCTAACTTACTGTTTGTGGTCTTGCGTATTTGTCAGCTAATTTTGATTTTCCTTAGTGTCTCTTCATTATGGAAAGGGGATCTTGCTTCTCATAACTCCACATGTAAGGTTTTCTACTTCTTAAGCTTTTGTCAAAATGAATATTTTAAGCCAGGTGTGGTGGCGCATACCTGTAATCCCAGCACTCGGAAGGCTGAAGCAGGAGGATCGTTATGAATTTGAGTCCAGTCTGAGCTACAAAGTGAGCTTCAAGGTCAACCTGAACTGCATAGCAAGACCCTGTCTCAAAAAGACAAAAAGAAAAGTAAAAACAAAATGAATATTTTTAAACAATCATATAATACTCCATGTTATGGTTATATTATACTTTAATTCCTTTTGAGCACTTTTGGCTGTTTCTAGATCATTTACTTTTATAAATAATACTGCCTTGCACAGTTCTCTCCATTCGTGTTATTCTAATGAAGGTCTTTAGGGGCCTTAGGGTAGTCAGACAGGTGTCCACACTGTGCTAATAATGAAGGGGGAGCAATACTCTCCCTTAATCCATAGTCTTTAGTTACCCACAATCAACTGCAATCTAAAAATATTACATGGAAAACTCCAGAAATAAACAATATTTTAAATAACTTTTATTAGCCAGGTGTGGTGGCGCACACCTGTAATCCAGGAAGCTGAGGCAGGAAAATCCCTGGGAGTTCGAGTCCAGCCTGGGCTACAAGTGAGTTCAAAGCTAGCCAGAACTACATTGCGAGACCATGTCTTAAAAAAAAAACCAAATAAAACCAAAAACCCCGAAACAATAAATAACTTTTATTGTAGTCTATAATTGTTGTTTGTTAGTACGGTTAATACCTTACTGTGCCTAATTTATAAATTCAACTTTATCATGAGTTTGTATATGTAGGAAAAAGTGGCATATATTGGATCCAGTACTATCTGCAGTTCCAGTTATCCTGGGGGAGTCTTGGGATGCGTCTCGGGGGTACGTGGGGACCGCTATGTTCAGACAAGCACTTAGCGGTGTAGCCCGTAGCATAACAGTGGCAAATAACAGCCGTCTGCTCTGACTGAGGGCCCGGCATCTGGTTAAGCCCTCGACACACTTTACTGTATCCAGTCCTCGCTGCAAGTCCTTACTGTGAAGCCCCTTCTACAGAGGAGAAAGCTGAGATCCAGACATGGCCTTTCCCGCGTCCCTCGGCCGCTGAGTTGAATTGAAGCCTGTTTTACTCTAAAGCCCTTGTCATATCCAAATTTGTGCTTGGCAGTTAGACAGCTGCACAAAGTGTCTGTTCCAGCACTTCGCTTGTGCCGAACATTCTCCTGACGCTCTCATCTACTAAAGGAGGAAGAGGGGCTGGGGATTTAGCTCAGCGGCACAGCGCCTGCCTGGCAAGTGTGAGGTCGTGAGTTCAATTCCCAGTACCGGGGAAAAAAAAAAAAAAACAAAAAAGAGAAAGAGCTTGCCATCGCTTCCCTTGAGAATTCGCAGGAGGGTCAAACCTGACCCTGCCACACAGTGTGGAAGTGTTACTTCAGCTAATGGCCGTAAAGAAGTGGGAGACTCTCGCAGGCTGTGTGGGAGAACATGTTCTGGTCCCCGCCACGACCACCATACACTCCGGTTTAACTCACCGCAGTGGCCACGTAGGGGTGTGTTTCCTCCTCCAGTGCCATCCTGACTTCGTCTGTTCCGTAACAGACCATCTGCTACCAAACAGCTCCGAGGTCAGGCTGGTCAGTGTAGAGAATTGGCCTGGCCCGCGCTGTCTCCCCTGGAGCGTGCTATCTTTGGCTGTGGGGACCTTCTGTTTTTGGAAAAGGATGGGAGCACTCTACCGGACAGGCAGCATTAGCAAATCAGATCTGCCCCACCGTGTCTGCCTGCGAGGTTTACGCTTCCTGACACGTGCAGAGGAGCCACCTTTTCCACCACCAGGCAGTCCATCTGGCACCTGCACCATCTTTCCCACGTCCGCAGCTTAGGCGTAAACAGCCCCCATTTCCTAGATCTGTATTATCTGGTTCTCGTGGCCGTGGTTAATTTAGCTGCCAGCAGTTAGGAGCTTTGGGTTTTGACCCATTTGTGAGGCTGGATTGCCTCCTGGAAACTCTTGCTTATGTGGAACATTTTTCATTTCAGTCGCAGAATTCCTGTACCCAGGGCTATCGGTACGTGTTGGGTTTTTGTGTGGTTGCCTCCAAGCCCAGCTCCCTCACATGAAAGTGAATCCCCCCTAGTTACTCGGACCAGTGTTTCTCGCCCCGGGGGACCTTCGGCAGTGCCTGGAGATGTTTTGGTTGGCCCACCTGGGGTGGGGGTGCTATTGGCGTCTAATGGTTTGACACAAATCTCGTTGGTACACACCCTACAAGGCGCAGAATGGCCCTTCATAATAAGGCATTTTCTAGTTCAGAATGGTAGTAATAGCAAGACTGAAAAGTGCCATAGACTGAACAGTAGCACGAAACTCATCTGCTCTGCATGTTCCATACCACCCGAGGGCAGACCTGAACTCATTCCGAGTTCCTTCTTGGCCCCCTGGGTTTGAATTCTAAAGCACCATTCATTAGCTACACGACCTCTGGCAAAGCTCACCTTCTGTGAGCCTCAAGTTTACACATGCGTAAGGTGGGCGGAGAGTCCTTACCTCTTGGTATAATGGGGCTGTCAAGCTCCCCTCGGTGCCCAGCACATAGCAGCCAGCCGTTCACTCATAATGCCCGGCTTCTCAAGGCCGCCCCTGTGCCAGCTGCTGACAGAGCCCTCTCTGAACAGGGCAGTAGACATCCCTCTGCCTCACTCTCTTGTCACTGGGGCACAATATCCACAACTTAAAGGAGCAAAGGTTTATTTTGAGTCATAGTTTATATAGGCTTTTCAGTCCATACGTGGTTGGCTCCAAGCCAGTGGAGCTTTGGAGAAAAGAAACATGGCACGGCATGGTGGCAGGAAGCAGAGAGGGATCAAGGGAGCAAGATAAGCCCTTCCGGGCCATGCCCCTGTGACCCACCTCCTCCCACCAGCCTTCGCCTCCCATCAGAGTTAAGGTAACGCCCCATCCCAGGATCACGCCCTCCGATCCAGTTGCTTCCCAGAAGCCCACCTGTGAACGCAGGGGCCTTTGGGAGGACACACCTTCAAGGGGATGGCTTTCTACCGTGAGGAAATGGACACATCAGAGGCAGACCAGCCTGTGAATGAGATCACATGGCACGTGCTGCAAACAGAGAGAATTAAAGGGGAATGCACAGTGGCTAGGACGCTGGAGAAGCGTTGCGGTGGCCTCCTCTCTCAAGAGGCATCCACTTCCTTGGGGAGTTTCTTTTAGCAGTCTTCCCCCATCCTCACACATAATTGTGTCCAGTTATATCAGTGCTGGCTAGGGTGTCAGTGCTGTTTTGAACACCTGACCGTTTCTCCGGTATTGTCCAATGACAAGCCAACAACTGGTCCTTTTTCCCAGGGCCAGGCCAGCCAGCTGCTGATCACACACCTACCTAGCTCTCTGTATTCCTTTTTTTTTTTCCCCTGAGCCAGGGTCTCACTATATAGTTCAGACTGGCCTTGAACTCACTATGTAGCCCAGGTTGGCCTCAAACTCATGGCAATTCTCCTGCCTCAGCCTCCCAAGTGCTGGGATTACAGGTGTGCACCACCGCTCCTGGCTCCTCTTTTAGATTCTTCCTTTCAGTATCCTCCCTTTTGATTGGAGAAAGAAAAAAATACAGTGTTTGTTTTAATCCAGCCTAACTCGAGATATAAATGTGTAGTTTGATTGGTCAAAGATCAGTCATTAGTCATCTTTCTGTCACTGATACAAAATACCTGACATTCACAATTAAAAAGAGGAAGAGACCCAGGCGTGCTGGCGCACACCTGTAATCCCAGCACTCAGGAGGCTGAGGCAGGAGGATTGTTGCCAGTTTGAGGCCAGCTTGGGCTACAAAGTGAGCTCAAGGCCAGCCTGAACTGCATAGTGAGACCCTGAATCTAAAAGACAAAAAAATAAAAATAAAAAAAAGAAAGAGAGAGGAAGAATATTTTGGCTTATGGTTGCAGAGGTCTTAGTCCATTGTTGGCTGGCTCCAAGGCAGAATCATCATGGGAGAGGAAAGCACTCACCTCGTGGTGGCTAGAAGCATAGAGAGACCAGGAAGACAGCCAGAGGGAGAGATGCACCCACCAAAGGCTGCAGTGACTCACATCTCCAGCTGGGGTCCCTCCTCTTAACAGCCCACTCAACTGTAAACTCATCAGTGATTGCACCAGTTGATGGGGTGAGTTCCCTCGTGGTGCCATCCCCTTCTGGAAACCCCACCCCTAGACATGTGAGACTTTGGGGGAACATTTTAGATCTCAGCCATTACAGTCATTACCTCTAAAACTGAGGAAAGCCATTCCCTTTCTTTGTGCAGATTTCATATCCTAGAAGGCCGGAGCTAGGTCTCATCTCACGGAAACCTTCCTCCAGTACCTGATTTATGTGGAATCAGCAGGTACAGTTCCCATAGCAGGCTTTGAAGACAAACAGCTCTTATTTTAGATCCTGATTTAGGCAACTTCCTTTTCCTCCGTCAGCCTCAGCTTCCTCACTGATAAAATGAAAACCTCCCCCACCTTGGAGGATGGATGTGAACACTGGAGAGATTGAACTGGAAGCTCTGAGCATAGGCAAGGACATCAGAGACCCTCAGTGATGGCTACTGTAGTCTCCTGGGCAGGTAATCACGAAGAAAACCCAAAAGGAAGAATTTTGGGGCCGGGGATATAGCTCAGGGGCACAGGCGCCTGCCTGGCAAGCACAAGGTCCTGAGTTGGATTCCTGGTACCAAAAAAAAAGAAGAATTTTGAATGATGGTGCACACCTAAGGTAGTGTAGCTCACCTCTCATTTTCCTTGAGCAACTGAAGAAAATCTCCAGCTCTCTGGGAAATGTTTCAGTAAATATATGAAAATACATATGCTCAATCTTTCTTTCCTTCTTTCTTTTTTCGTGTGTGTTTTTTGAGTCACGGTCTCACCATGTAGTCCAGACTGGTCTTGAACTCTGTGTAGTCCATACTGGCCTCACACAGCCATCCTCCTCCCTCAGCCTCCCAGGTGCTGAGATTACAGGTGTGTACGAACACACCTGGCTTGCTACATTCAAAACATGAAACAGATTCAAGTATAGGGGCTGGGGATTTAGCTCAGTGGCAAAGCGCCTGCCTGGCAAGCGCAAGGTCGTGAGTTCGATTACTGGTACCGGAAGAAAAACAAAAAACAAACAAACAGATTCAAGTATAGTAGTTTTGCCTATCAGATTGATAATAATCTCACAGCGTGTTGATGAGAGTGTAAATAAAGTGTATTCTCCTATACCAACATGGGAAATAGTTTTTGTTTTGTTTTGTTTTGTTGCTTTTTGAGACAGGGTCTCACTATGCAGTTTAGGCTGGCCCTCCATTTACTTTGTAGCCCAGGCTGATCTCAAATTTACAACAATCCTCCTGCCTCAGCCTCCTGAGTGCTGGGATTACAGGCATGCGCCACCAAGCCCAGCTCCAAGAAATGTATAGTTGAACAGCCTGTTGAGGGCCAATTTGATAGCACATAGCTCAGTGATAGTGCACTTGCCTAGTATGCAGCAGGCCCTGAGTTCAATCCTCAGCACCAAAATAAAATAATAAAATAAATAAAATTTACATGGGTACTTTTTAGACTAAGGAATTCTACTTGACAGATCTGCCTTCTAGAAGTACCAGTGCAAATCCACAGAGGATGTCCGCTGAAGCACTTTTCGGAATAGCTAGACACTGGAAACGATTTTAATGCCCATGAGGCAGGAGTTGATGAAATCCATGCGCACATGTCAGGAAAGTTGGATAGATGGAGAAGGAACTTCACAGTGACTGCTCCTAGAGAGTAAAGTTGGGAAAGGAGGGGATTTTTACTTTATACTTCTCAACTCTGAAATTTTAAAGTTAGCGTAAATTACTTCTCAAACTGGTGGGAGAAGTCTGACTTTGGTCAGCTTCTGAGCAAGTAGTAAAGTGGGAGTTTGATTCTCAAGAGAAAGTGGAAACTGTGTTTCATTTTGAATTTTCTTTTCAGTGTGTTTTCCTTTCTTTCTGCTCTTCAATTCCCCCACCCCGGCTCCCTTCAGAACCGCAGAAGGAGTTTCTGCATGACTCACTGGGCTGTTTTGACCTTTTCCTGAGGAGGGCTAATTGATTCTGAGTGCAGGGGATCTGCCTTCACTTAGCCCAGTTACTGTTTATAATGGACTGTTTAAAAGAGATCATAAGGATTTGCAAGATACCATTAGCAAATTGTGTGTTTTGTACAACTTCTTTTTTGATCTCCTGCTCCGGGCTGCCCCAGTGACTTACGAGCATTGGTAAGCCCAGGAGCTGCGTACATGCCTGTGCTTGTGTGGTGGAGGAGCTTGTGTTGCTACTTGCAAGCAGAGCTCACTTCCTGCTTCCGACTTCCTGTATCCAGGGGGCTCTGGTAATGTCCTGAGCCTCCTTGGAAGTTTCTTCTTTAGTTTCTCATTCATTCATTTTTCTTAGGTCATAAAAATTATAAAGTAGCATAGGAATCATCTATAATGTCACATTCTAAAAAACAAGAGAATTTTATGGCATTTGCATTTTAATCTTTGTTCACATGTACTTTATTTTTTTTTATTTTTTGGGTTTTGCTTTGTTTTTTAAGACAGGGTCTTGCTATGTAGTCCAGGCTGGTCTTGAACTGCTATGGAATGCAGGCTGGCCTCGAGCTCACAGCGATCCTCCTGCCTCAGTCTCCTGCGTGCTGGGATTACAGGCATGTGCCACTACACCCAGCTCACATGTTTTTGCATAATTATTTAGTGTTCATATACAGATTTTAATCCTGGTTTTATTTTAATTTGCACAGAAAAGATTTTTAGCATTAAATTATCTCAGAGTGGTCTTAACAGCGTCCTTATATTGTCCTAGCAGGGCGGAGTGGCATGCACCTGTGGTCTCAGCTGCTCGGGAGACTAAGACAGAACAATCATTTGGGCCCAGGAGTTTGGGGCCAAGCTAGGCAATATAGTAATACCCTGTCTCAAAACAAACAAACAAACAAAATCCAATTTGTTTAATTTTATTGTTGAACTATAAGATAATTGGAAGCTGTCTTAGAATATCTTAGCAATGCCAGCTCGTATATCACATACAAAATCAGTTCCTGTCCTGAGAAGTTTATAATTTCGAACAAGTGACCAAGAAGTATAGCAAAATGTGATCATGGCTTTGTCAGAGGTGTATCAGATTGTTCTGGGAGAGGAGAAAGGGACAGTGTTAGTGGAGGCTTCCTGGCGGAGGTAGTATTTGAATTATATTCTGAGGAGAGTTAGGAGTTAGGCAGCTGTAAAATGCAAGAAACACCTTTCAGAAAGAGATTTCCTGGAGGAGGCACAGAGGGATGGCAGGTGGCCTAGGAGGGCTGAAGAAGAGGGGTGAGGGGTGGGCTGTGATTTTTTTTTTTTTTTTTCTTTTTCTTTTTTGTCTTTTTGAGACAGGGTCTTGCTATGCAGTTCAGGCTGGCCTTCAGCTCACTTTGTAGCCCAGGCTGTTCTGGAACTCACAACAATCCTCCTGCCTCAGCCTCCCGAGTGCCGGGATTACAGGCGTGCGCCACCACTCCTGGCTTTGTGATCTTAAATATGTAACCTCTGGTCTCACTACAGGGGGCTCAGTGCCAGGCTGAGGAGTTGCAGTTTCACACTGAAGGCCACGGGAAGCAGTGGCAGGAGACACTTAAATAAGACTGTGGTTTGCGGGTACAGTGATACCTCATTGCTTTGGCAAAGTTTCCAGTGTTGAAATCTTGTGAAGACTAAAGATGATGTGCTACCCTCCTTCCTGCCTGGGGATTTGTGTAGGAACCATCGTGGTGGCCTGTTTCAGCCACAAGAGTAGCCTTCGGGCGTTTGGGCCAGCCCTGAGTAAGCAGGGGCCGCTTCTGGAAATAACTACATCAAACATGCAAGCAGCATTTCCTGCCAAGATCGTGTTTAGTGTGTGTATTAGCTGGGACTTCTTGGGTTGACAGCACCTCGGCTAAGCTCAGTGTAAATAGGTATTAGCCTATGTAGCTGTCAGTTGTATTAGCCAATGTAAGTAAACTGTTTAAGGGTGGCTTTTCCTGGCTTCAGGCGCGGTGGGATCCAGGGGCTCAAACAGTGTTGAGTAACCTAATCCCCGTCATCCCTTAGTCGGTCAGTCTGTCTATCCTTCTTTCCGTGCAGCCCTTTCTTCTTTCCTATGGCAAATAGCTTCTTCTGTGTGACTAGAGACAGCTGCTACAAGCAGCTCCTGCTTGTGTTGTCTCTTGAACCCGCAGTCCCAGGAATGAAGACTCGTCTGCCTTTTCTCTTATAAACCATGTAGCAAATTTCAGGGCCTCGGTGCTCAGCCGCCAACCAGGCGGAATACTCTGATTGGTCAGGTCTGAGGGAATCCACCCAAACTGTGTAAAATGGGATGCCCAAGAGAAGCGGGGGCCCTCTTCTTAGGAGAAATGTGGGCAGCCTGGCCCAAGGTTGTACTATCCCCCGTGTCCTTCAGAATGGGGAGATGTCCGCTGGAGGCACGGCGAGCTCGGAGCTTATTGGGCTGTCTTCCTGAGTGAGCTGGGCCTGGTCTGTTCTTGGGCGGTGGTGCTCCCAGCATGTGTGTGAAAGTAGCCCCATCCAGCTTCCTTCAGCCTGTAGACTCCCAGCAGTGGCTGGGACAGTATCCTGGCGTTCTTGTGAACATGCGATTTACATTCTGTCAGCCGCAGGAAGCTGCTCAGACGATCCGCCCAGGCCTGTGACTGACCCTGTGTGGTGGTTTGTTTTTCTCGTTGTTCAGCGGTCCATTAGCTTCCGCAGTGAGAGCCGCCCTGACATCCTCGGCCCCCGACCTTGGTCCAGAAATGCCACCTCCTCGAGCACAAAGCGGAGAGACAGCAAGCTGTGGAGTGAGACCTTCGATGTGTGCGTTAATCAGATGCTTACGGCCAAGGAGATCAAACGGCAGGAGGTAGGCTGGGGACCCAGGGAGCTGGCTGTGTGTCTGCCCCAAAGCCGTAGAGCGGGCCGCAGCCTGCAGGGTCTGTGCTTTGGCTTCCACATCACTTCTTTGTGCCTTTATAGGAAGATACATGTGTGGAAGGAACCTAGCGCCAGCAGCCGGCTGGGTAGGTGCGGCTTCCCTGTAAGAAAGAAACTGATGTGAATATCTGAATGTACAGGATGTTGAAACCAACAATCTATTTTAGAATTCTGAAGTTCACAGAAACAGGCGTTTTGATGGCAACTTCTAAACTGTTTAAAAATATTCCACGTGTAGAACTTTGGTTCGGCTTCGTGGAACACTTCTTTCTGTAGAGTACGGTTAATTTCATTCCTTGCAAGTTTTTTGCATCAGTAACCCTAAGTGGCTATGATGGTATCACCCCTTCTAGAGAGTTTGCTGTGTGCCAGGGTGGGCGCTGCGTGTGGGCATCTTCTAATGACACCCCCGCGGTCTCTTTTTTATGGAGAAGCTGATTTTGGCAAAAAGAGTACTTGAAATTTTTCTAGATTCTTTGACGAAGTAGTTCTTTTCTAGGAGCCTGTCTCCCAGGCTTCCTCATACAGCAGTGAAAAAACACGTATGCAAGATTTCTCATCACAGAACTCCAGACACATCGGAATAGTTCTTGGGAGACCTTAGGTGGAGATAAAGCTCAACACTTTTTTCTGGAGAAAAAAAAAAGACTTCTCATCACAGTAACGTTTAAAATAGTATTAATTTAGAATAGTCTGTCCATCCATTAGTAAGAAGTGGTTTAAATGCCTGAAGTCCTGCAGCTGTAGAAGCACATGAAGAAGAACTGATATGTATGTTTGGCTAAGTGGATAAAGAATGGCATAACAGGCCGGGTGTGGTGGCGCACGCCTGTAATCCCAGCACGGGGGAGGCTGAGGCAGGAGGATCACTGCAAGTTCGAGACCAGCCTGGGCTACACAGTGATTTCAAGGCCAGTCTGAACTGCATTGGGAGACCCTATCTTAAAAAGATCAAAAAAAAAAAAAGAACAAAAAACAAAACCCAAAAAACAGAATGGTGTAACATAGGACATCCAGTATGCTCCTATCTATATGAGAATAGCAAAGTGTGTGTGTGTGTGTGTGTGTGTGTTTGCTTGTAGAACCATGCCGTATTTCTGGAAGGACACCCAAGGAAATGGCAACAGTGTCGCTTGCCTGCCTGGGTGACTGGAAGAAGGAGAGGAGATGGAGACTTTCGCCATATGCCCCTCTGTGCACTACACATTTGGCACCATGGACATGTACTGTCTCTTCAATAAACAAATGAAACCTTTAGAAACACACACCTTGAAAACAGTTCTGTGCGGACGCATGGCACAGTCTTAACGGCTGGGTGACGCTGTGAATAGTCTTTGGCCTTGCCCCCATTTCCTGGCACACAGCGCCTCACACCTCCGAAGTGGTGTTTTGAATGCCAGGGAGCTGACTGACGGCTGCCAACCCTCGGTGGCATCAAGATGGGGCTGGGCGCCCAGTGAGAGGCAGGTTTAGAAGGGTGAGATTTTTCAGCCGCACCCTAGAGAATGAGGAAGAGCTGAAGGTTGAACTGACGACCAATGTAACGGCGCCTCCATAAAAAGCGAAAGACAGGGCTTGCGGAGCTTCTGGATAGCCGGGGTTCTCAGAGAGAATGCAGCCGGCAGGGTGTGGAAGCACCATCCCCTCCCGTGTGTTACCAGTTCCTCTGCTCATCCGGCATTTAGAGATATGCTCTGGAAAATTCTCTCCTTTATGAAGTAAACGATTAAGCGTACGTGTTGCCTTGTATTCAAACTAATTAATCCTAGTTAGGAGGGTCAGTGAGTCCTAAAGAGGTGGTCACGGGAACCCTCGTTGATAGCCAGTTGAGGAAGACTTGCTGGATCTTTTTTTGGCATCTGACAGAGGCTGGAGCCCTGGGACTAAGCCCTGAACCTGTAGAGTCTGATGCTGCCTCTAAGCGGACAGTGTCAGGATTGAATTGGGGCGCCGGGATGATGCCCACTGCAGAGCTGCTTTCCTGGGGTGTGAGGAGAGCTCCACAGACCGGGTGTCAGGATCGCTCTGCGCTGTGAGTGCATGGGAGAAACTGTGTTATCCCTGTGGTCTGTTTCTGCGTCACGCGTCTCTGCGTTTTCCCGAGCGCTAACCATGCAAATGTATCACTTGTCCAGTTTGACATAAAACCTGGTGAGCTTAATTCACTCTAAAGTACGTCTCAGCCCCACAGGGGGAGGAAGGTAGGCAAGAGGTAAGGAAGGGTGGGTTCTGTAAATGAAGAAAGTATTAAGGTGTGGTGAGCACAAGGTCACGCGCTGGTAGGTTACAGTCAGGATTTGAACCTGGTCCTCTCCTGTCCCGTCCTATCCTGGAGCCCGTGGTGTGTGTCCTACGACGTGCAATGGTTTTTTTCTCCTGGGGGCACACTGGGTGGGCGTGAGGAAAACAGATGGTCGGGGAGAACGGAGGGAGATACACACAAAGGCTAGTTGAGTGTTTTGAGCCAATCCGTTTCCTGGTTTTGGGGAAAAAAACCCTTTTGTTATGTAAGGTGCCACCCCTGTGGACTGCCGAGTGTGGGTTGCGCAGGCCCCCTCTGTACCATTTTTGCGACTTTTCACGTGAGTCTTGTTAAATAAAGAGATAAAAAGGAGTGCCAAAGGCCATGACATGGGGCTTTCCTGGGCCTCAGAGGGGGGACAGGGCCCGCCCCCCAGCCCAGGGTCCTACCTCCGTCTGCCCTCTCGTCTGAAAGAAAATGCCCTAGTTCGCAAACTACACTCACCAGCTCACCGTCCTTGAGTAGCATCATGTTTGCCAAGCGTTTAGATTCCCAGACGGGAGAGAGCGTTCTGCACACCGCGCCTTTAAATGATGGTGGCTTTGAGTACAGCTGAGTTAGACTGGTCCGTGTACATCCTCGTGCACACAGCTGGCTCCTGCCGTTTTATTTATTACCCCTGTGGGGCTGAGACGTACTTTCGAGTGAATTAAGCTCACCAGGTTTTATTTGGAGCGATAAAATGTTGGCTTCTTTCCCCAACCCCAGCCTCAGGACAAGTGGGTGAAAGGAATGAAGCTTTCTGCTGGGCTTCATCTTCTGTTGGGGAGGAGGGAGGCAGCCTGATGTCCCTGTGAATGTATTGCCGGGCCCATTGCTGAGAACAGAGCCCGAATCATTGGTGAGGACTGCCACTCGCAACAAGGGTGTGGAATCCATGGCCCAAACCGTAGTTATGTTACCTAAAATAGTTTCCTCTTGTTCAGCTTCCTCAAAGATCTGTACCATGAAAAATGCCTTGTTGGATGAGAGACGTGTGGAAGCCCCTTCTCCCACAAACTAGAAGCCTATCACGCAGAAAGCTTACAGTAGCTTTCCTTTGCAGATTTTCGCTGGTAGATGGATTTGCTTTGGGTTAATTTAACTTTTTGAGAATACTTTTTAAGTATTTAAAGATTTGAAGCCGGGTATGGTAACCCACTCCTGTAATCTCAGCACTCAGGAGGCCGAGGCAGGAGGATCACCGCAAGTTAGAGGTCAGCCTGGGCTACAAAGTGAGTTCAAGGCTGCCCTGAATTAGAGAGAGAGATTGATTGATCGATTGATTGATTGATTTAGAGCTTTTAGTGCTAGCAGCAGCACTCAAGGGAGAGTTCAATAAATACACCTTTTCTTGCAGGCAATCTTTGAGCTTTCTCAAGGAGAAGAAGACCTGATAGAAGACTTGAAGTTAGCCAAAAAGGTAAAGTAAAATCCAGCAGTCGTTGGAGTCACTTGCGATTTCCTTTCCTCTGAGTAATTTCAGTTCTAGGCTGATGTTATGTGAGCCCTGTCTCGGTGGCGAAGAAACAGAAATTGAGGAGAACTTGCAACCACAAACTGTGCATGGGGGAAATGGCTCAAAACAAGAAAGCAGAGCAGCTCTCTGCACCTGGCACCTGTGGGGTCTGCGTCTGCGTGTCTGTGCTGCACCTCAAAGAATACGTTGTGTTCAATCAGAATGTCTCTGTGGAGGCCTGGCTTTATGTGTATTTCACTGTCCCAGAAATCTCACACGCAGGGGCCTCTTTGTCCACGGGAGGAAACCGATGTCTGACACTGGAGCAATGTCTTAGAAATAAACACTCTTTGAATCTCAAAGGTGGATACAGTGGTGAAGTTAGACTAGTTGCATAGTGTCATAAGACAGGGCCTTTTATATGGAAGCTGGTTTTTTGCTTGATTGTTTAGTGCTGGGGTTAGAACCTAGAAACTTAGGCATGCTGAGCCTATGCTCTACCTCTGAGCTACACCCTCAGCTGGACACTTGCTTTTCAGTCAACATTGTATGGGAGGAGAGGAAGGAAACCCATGCCTTGTAGCATGTGTACTCTTGGCAACAATACTTCCTCCAGATCCTTTTCCCGTACAGTGACCTTGCATGCTTTAGAAGCTAAATCCAGAGTGTATCATCTGATATTCACTGCCTCCTCAGACAGTCATGGGTTGAAAGGATGATTCAACCCTTTTTTGAAGGGTCGTTAGCCCAACTTCCTGCTAATATGCAGTGACACCTCCGGCATTCCTGAGATGGCCGTCAGGCTTTTCTTGGACAAAGCCAAGAAACTTAGTCAGGCCTGGAGGAGAAGGAGACCTGGGAGGCATTTAACTGTGGGAGACATCATGTTGGTCATATAAGGGCTGGTCAAAATATTCAGTGTGGCCGGGCGTGGTGACGCACTCCTATAATTCCAGCACCCGGAGGCTGAGGCAGGAGGATCCTTGTGAGTTTGAGACCAGCCTGGGCTACAAAGTGAGCTCAAGGCCCGCCTGAACTGCATAGCGAGACCCTGTCTCAAAAAGACAAAATATAGTGTGTATTTCAACAAAAATTATTACAGTGAAAGACACATTGTCATTAATGGCCCTCAAAACTCTAACCTGAGTTGTGAAGAGACTTATCCCATCACTCTTGCAACTTTCTGAAGCAGTTCTGGAAGTACTCTTTCAGAATGTCTTTATGAGATGTGATAGAAAATACGGTGAATGCCTCTGTCAGGTGCCATCTGACTGAAAGGTAGGCTTGTAAAAGCATCACAGTGTGACTTTATCCACCTCATTCCCCAGATCTGCCACATTGCCTGTGGCTCGTCCCCAAAGTCAAAAGGACCATCAAAGGTAAACATTTTGAATCCATTCAGGACACTGAAGCAGCCACAGAAACACAGCTAAAGACACAAAAAAGGACTTTAGAACTGATTCAGAAAGTGGCAAGAACAACAGGATAAGTGTGTTCCAAATGGGGGAGAGGGAAGTATTTTAAGGGGGATTAATGGCAATGTGTATTGTACTGTAGTAAAATATTTTAAAATTTTTTAGCATTCACTATGCTGTAATCTTTCAAATTTTTTTTCTTTTTTGAGAGAGTCCTTGAACTCGCTTTTATATAGCCCAGGCTGGCCTCGAACTCACAGTGATCCTCCTGCCTCAGTCTCCCAAGTACTGGGATCACAGGCATGTGCCACAGCTCCAGCTTACATGCTGTTAGTGATAGACATGTATTTCATTTTCTCTGCATTTAAAAAAAATGTTCCTGTTTAGCTTTCTAAAACGCCTTAAAAGCAGGAACTGTATCATCTAATGTCTTCATATTTCATCACAGAGCCCTGGTATAACTATATTCTTGTTGTTTAATCATCTTCAATAGAAAAGAATAGGATTGCCAGAGGTTTTGCTCTCTTTGCCCTAAAAGTAAAAGATGACAATCACTTTTTCTTTGCTTTTTTTTTTGTCTTTGTCTTTTTGAGACAGGGTCTCACTATGCAGTTCAGCCTGGCCTTGAGGTCACTTTGTAGCCCAGGCTGATCTCGAACTCACAGTGATCCTCCTGCCTCAGCCTCCTGAGTGCTGATTCCGGGCGTGTGCCACCACGCCCGGCAGCCTCTTTTTCTTTTCCTTATTGTACAGATGTACTAATTGAAAAAGAGCCTGCTGGTAGCTAATTTTGAATACAGTGAAGAGTTTTTCAAGCTGAAGGATCTTTTTGAATTTTAAAACACTGTAACAGTCAAATTTGCTCCAAACCTGGGATTTGTGCTCCATTCTAGATGTATGATGTGCTAAAATAAGAAAGCTTTGGAAAAATCTGCTCCGGCTTGTTGCAGAGCCGCGCCTGTGTGCTGTTTCTGGAACGATGTGGGAGTTGCTGGAGAGAGCCATTGTGTGGTTTTGCGTTTTGTTTTTAGTCACTCTGAGGAGCTAGGGCCGGGGATATAGCTCAGTGGCACAAGCGCTTGCCTGGCAAGCACAAGGTCCTGAGTTCGATTCCCGGTACCAAAAAAAAAAAAAAAAAGAGCTGTGTGCATGTGACAGCTTAGCTCCTCTGACGTTAAATGTTTGTGTCCATCTTTTGCCCTTCTTGTGTAGGCCTATCACGACCCTATGCTGAAACTCTCCATCATGACAGAGCAAGAGCTGAATCAAATTTTTGGAACACTGGACTCTCTGATTCCTCTGCATGAAGGTATCATTTTGTTCTCAGGATGAGTTATGACTTTTAACCCTAATTAAGTTGCCTTATAAGGAGTCGGTAATTATGTAATAATGTGACTGACCCAGAACCTACCTCTAGCCCTGTCCATTTTAGCGCCTAATGAAATAAGCATTCTGTCTGCTTCTTGCCAGAGCTCCTCAGTCAGCTTCGAGACGTGCGGAAGCCAGATGGCTCAACTGAACATGTGGGTCCCATCCTCGTGGGCTGGGTAAGGAGAGTTCTCTGGTTTGCGGGGAGGAGAGATTCAGTTCATGTAGATGGACTTGCATGTAGCTAGACATTCCTTATTGGCAAATACTAGTTTTACACCAGAAAAAAAAAAAATTTAGGCTGTATGTCTTCAAAGCATCAAAACAAATTTTTCTTAATACAGATTTAGTACATTTCAAGATAACATGGCATTTTCATAATAAAATAAGTAAAAGTACACATGAAATTATTACTAACTGAACATCAAATGAAATTAGATACTATTGGATTCAAGCCAATTCTCATTATAATTATTACTATTTCTAGTCTACTAAAATTGATTGATACAGGGGCTGGGGATTTACCTCAGCGGCACAGCACCTGCCTGGCAAGCGCGACGGTCGTGAGTTCGATTCCCGGTACCAGGGGGAAAAAAAAAATTGATTGATGCAGTCTTGCTCATCATAAAAAAAAAGCTTTTCATTCTATTAAAAATCTCATGGTCAAAGTGAAGTTAATAAATACGAAAATAAGTACATGATGGTAATGTTTAGCATATATATGATCCTAAGTTACTTCATAGGAGAGCTGGGTATGTAATAGCCTTTATCCCAGTAACCCATTTTCCTCAGCTAAGGAAAAAGAGCTGTGACTTCAGAATGGATGCATACACTTATGGTCCTTAACCTGGATGTGTCCCATTGGGTGAATAATGTCGTTTGTGGCTTAATTTATTTTAGACATGGCACACGGGCTCTATTTTGCCACGTCCCCGCCACCCTGCTTTGGTACATTTCTGGGTTTTTTGTAAGTACTTGAGAGGTCTGTCCCAGAAGACTACTTCTGTGACTTCTTCTAGGTAGAGTTAGGTCTCTCGTCCCTCTGATCTACCCTGTATTCTAGGAAGATAGCCAGGAAGTGACGTGACAGCTAGTATTAGAGATCATGTCCCCACTGGGAGAGCGTTGTGAAGGTTATAAACCCTGCTCCTGCTGTATCAATTCTCCTTCTCCAGTTATGTTTGTATTTTCACCTTCCTAGCACTTCTCACTTCCAGTTGGTGCCAAGTTGGTGGTAGGAAGTTTCAACATTGATCTCTTGTGTTTTTCCATTACTGCCTTTATCCAGAACCTTTGAAGGTTTCATGCCTTGGCCACATTTAGTGCAGGAGTCAGTTTTAGCACCAAGGCTGAAATATCCCAAGGGTATCTGAAAGACAAGTCATGTTCTGAGATGAATAATTTAGAAAATGTGCCTTAATATTTCAAGAGATCATTCATCTTATACTTTTGACTTTCACTTTATTAGGTAGTGGATGTTGTAACTACTTTAGCTCACAAAAAATTTCTTCCAAAGACAGCCAGCCTCCCGGAGTCAGAGAAGTTGTAAAAGGAGGAGAGGTCAGCCTGTCCTTGTCTTTTTTTCTTTTCTCTTCTTTTCCTTCTCTTTTTTTTCCCTCGGTCTTTCTAAGCATGTTGAGTTTGTAGCCTCCTTTTGTCGGGCATGATGGAGGTAGTGTATCCACACCCAGAACTGGCAGGGTGATGACTCTTTTTGACAAGATAGCAATGTAGAACGACATGGTTCCCTTAAACATCGTATGCGAATTGTGAGTTTTTATCAGAAGCAAACATGTAGGAATTTGCCTTGTTATTAGCTCTCTCTGCAATAAAAGTTTGTCACTTTTATCAGGAAATTGTCTTGATTTGGGGACAGCTTTTGGAGCGTTCTTCTGTGCATGCCCAAAAGGAGAGGGACCATGATAGTCCACCCCCATCTGGGCCCTCCGGGCATCAAGAGGGGACTTGCCACAGGAAGAGCACTCTGCACCAAAACAGCCGGTCTGTTGTTCCCAGCCTTCATGAGAGACGGCCCTTATCTGTCAGGCCCGGAGCTGTTACACGCTTTCCCTCTGCGAACTGCAGATGTGTCCGGGCGAGTGGGAACTGTAAACCAAGGGGTACATCTGTTTGACTTCTGTTCTTTTTAACAGAATAGAATCAACATCTTAGTGGGCTTTGAATGAGAAAAGTCAGAGCCCATTCGACCCATGAAAAATTGATTTATTTCCCCTCCAAAGGAAAAAAGTGGGGGGAAAAAAAAAAACAAACCTTTTAAACAAGTAAGCCACCCGAATGGGGCACTCTTGGCCAGTCCTTTTGACCTTAAACATTCATAAGGATGAATCAATTACTTCTACTTTGAAGACCTTAAACAGAAGGGTAGCTTTTTTCAGAGAACCACCCTGGTTACTGAGGATTGGTGTCCCCTCCCCTGACACCCTGTGTGAGCAAACCTTCCCTGTCACAAAGGCGCAACTTCCCAGTGGCTTATCTCAGCAATAAAATGATTTATTCTCTCTCAGGGGCAACAAGTTCTCATGTTGGTTTGGTTTCTAATTAAATTTTAATTCCTAAGAGAGAGGCAGGGCACATAGAAGCCAAAAAAAAAAAAAAGAATTAGTTCTGTCTCTTTTCACAGTGTTAAGGAGACAAAAAGAATTTCATAAAAAAGTAAGAGTTTCCCTTATAAATTCTTGATAATCTATTTTAAAAGATGTCAAGTAGTTCTGAGCTTTGAGGAGAGGGATAGGTAAGACCAAGTTTCAGACTCTAGCTGAGCAAGTAGCTTTGATTCTCTAAACCATGGTTTCAAGTCAGGCATGGTGGCACACTCCCATAACCCTAGCACTCGGGAAGCTGAGGCAGGAGGATCTCTGTGAGTTCAAGGCCAGACTGGGCTACATAGAGAGACCCTGTCTCAAACCCCCACACACACACACACGATATTAAACCATGGTTTCTTCAATAAAGTAGGCTAGGGGCAAACAATAATAGCTAGTATTTTCTGATTATTAACCTGGGCCCCCCTCTGCGCTGCTCATTTTATATGCATTTTCTCCTTAAGGGAGAGGAAAACATTAGTATATGTATTTCGTAAATGGAAAAATTAAGGTTAAAAGAGTCATTTAGGCTCCCGGGTTTGTTTTTTTTGCTTCCGGTACCAGGAATCAAACTCACGACCTTGCGCTTGCCAGGCAGGCGCTGTGCTGCTGAGCTAAATCCCCAGCCCTAAAAGAGTCATTTAAAAGCGGCTGTTCAAGGGGTGGCTTTGAACCCGAACCTTTCCCAGTTCTAGAGTCTGTTCTCTTCACCACTGACTTTTCACCTCTGCTATTTGAAAGAAGCGTGTGCATCTGGGACTAAGATGTGTACGTTCTTTACCCCCTATCTCATTAAATATCATTTATGGCTTTTTCTGGCCAGTGACTAAACCAGATAGCCTTTCAGGTCATGCCCAGGAAATGAGCGCTCTGTCAGGTGTGAACACAGGACCGGAGCATGACTTGGTTGCCATAGTAGCAGGTGGGGGGGGATCAGAAGAGTAATGGCCCATTGGACAGCGAGCCGCAGTGCAGCTGGGGCTCCTCACCAGCTTACATCCGATGGTTACTGCTAATTTGTTTCTCCATAATGAAAACACTGGTCGTTTCCAGGTCTTTTAAAAGGCGAGGAAATGGAAATGAAATTAAGAAGTCCTGGGGTGCTTTTTAATTAACTCTGAAAATCTAAATTACAAGCATCGCATCTGGTGTGTGTGTGTGTGTGTGTGTGAGAGAGAGAGAGAGAGTGTGTACTGGTTATCGTTACTTTCAAATATAAGGTTGAATGAAGAGTTTCTGCAGCTCTTTTTAACAAATGTTGAGGTTTTCTTTTATAACACAGAACATGAGAGGAAGGTAGACATTTCCAAGGAATTTTAAGCTCAGAAGTAAACCTTTTACTACTATTTCCCTAGTAATTTTTTTTTTTTTTTAAGTTTTGGTCACAGAGAAAATTCAATAAGAAGTATAAAAGAAACAGCAGAATATTTAAATTTTTTGATGCTGCCATTTTCTTTTTGTTTTCTTGAGGCAGGGTCTCACTGTGCAGTTCAGACTGGCCTTGAGCTCACTGTGTGGCCCAGGCTGGCCCACTCACAGCCATCCTTCTGCCTCAGCCTCCCAAGTGCTAGAATTATAGGCATGTGCCACCATGCCCGGCTGCCATACTTTATTTTTAAGCAGTGTTCCCAAACCATCAAATATTACCTAATCTTATAGTTCATTAAGTATTCACTTATTTGTTCATCTTGAATAGAAACATGTTAACTATGTAATAGGCACAGTGCAAAGCACTAAGGTTGTAGAGATGAGAGACACCCTCACTTCACTGCCTTACAGTAAATCCTCTATAGAACAGGTGTCATGGTGGACATGGCTTCCCAGTGCAGGGGAGAGACACATTTTATTTCCTCTGATAACTTTCTGGAGGCGGGTAGCTTTGTGTGAGGATGCCAAGTATCAGGTGCCATGAAGCGGGAGGAGTACGAAAGGAGGGCAGGAGTCTCGGATCAGTGTTTGCATAGTGTGACTGATGAGGCACATCAGGGAAATCGGAGTTTTGCTGGAATGAAAGCAGTGGAGTTAAAATGTTCCAAAGTCTTTCAGTTGTTCTCTGCATGGAATTGTGATATGAACCATAAAATATAGCCGCAAATCTCTCCTGACCTGTCAGAACTAATTTAAAAGATTTTTATAAATGCTTTCTCCGTCTGATTGTTTTACGAATTCTACTTTTGCTTTAGCTTCTTTATCAACTGAGCTGCCTTGGACCCAAGTAATTGTAAACTAAGGCAGAGATGCTTGCGCCAACCCACACAAAAGACTGGGTTTAGGAGCCTGATCCCTTGCTTTTTGTGAGTGCCACTAAACCTTCTACGTGAGTTCCTTATGACTAATTTTTAAAGAAATTTTTTTGTTTTTTAAGGTGGCTTTTACCTTACTGGGTACTTTTGAAAGGACTAGAAAAATTCTGAACTGTGTGTATGTACAGCCATTCCAGTTTGTTTGTTGCTGGGTTAGATTGGCAGAATATGCAATCAAGTTGTCGTCATAGTCTTAATAATCAAGAAAGTAAACATGCAACCAGGAAAATTACTTTGTGAAAGCAAACCAGAGCCTAGGGAACCCGCCCATTGCCTGCAATTTTAAATAGATTCCGCTAGCTTCTTCTGGCCTTGAGGATAAAGGAATTTTTTTTTCTTTTTTGGTACCAGGAATTGAACTCAGGATCTTGTGCTTGCCCGGCAGGCGCTTGTGCCGCTGAGCTGTATCCCCGGCCCTGAGGATAAAGGAATGTTAGACAGGCCTGGAGAACAGTTCAGGGCTCATTCATTCCCAGCTGACGCTAGCACGCAGCTGTGGAGCTCAGTGATGCCGGCGCGCGACCTTCTTTTTCTGTTTTCTTCTCAGCTTCCTTGTCTCAGCTCCTATGACAGCTACTGCAGTAATCAGGTGGCCGCCAAAGCCCTGCTGGACCACAAAAAACAAGATCATCGAGTTCAAGATTTCCTTCAGCGCTGCTTGGAATCCCCCTTTAGCCGCAAACTAGATCTCTGGAATTTCCTTGATATCCCAAGAAGCCGGCTGGTAAAATACCCTCTGCTGCTCCGAGAAATCCTGAGGCACACGCCAAACGACAATCCAGACCAGCAGCACTTGGAGGAAGCTGTAAGCGTGCTTGTTTCTTTCTCGCTTCCTTTGTCGTTTCCCACGTGATGGCTAGCAGATCGGGTCGGGGGGCGGTGAAGGGTCCCTGCGTGTGGGGGACCTAGGCCTAATACAGCCGTCAACCCAAGCCTAGGTTCTGAGCCTAATACAACCCTCAACCTTGTTTTGATTTTGAAAGGCCCTTGTCATCCCTCTGATGCAGTTTGCTAACTTAGAAAACACAGTTTGCGTCAAATGTGCTTTCAGGTTCCTTTGAGTCTGAATTTTTTCGGTTTTGTATAGGTGACTCTAATCTAGTTACAGTTGCTGACTGTGTTAAAATCTTTGGGGAGGTCTTATGTTGAAAACCTTATTAAGTAAAGGGGAGTTGCCCTCGAGCTTAGCCCTCAAGCCCATTTGTAAAGGCAACATCTATCCATTTCTGATTTAGCCCCTTTTCCCCCATTGCAGGGTCGCACCTAGTCCAACCTAGAGGGTTACAACCAATTCCCCAGTTTGATCTGGCACAGGAAGATGTGCCCAGATAGTTTGAAAGTCAGAGCCTTGAACTGCTGAGTGAACTGCCTATCTCCTTCAAGAGAAAGATTTAGGGCCAGAGGCGGGCAGTGGTGGGTGGGCTATAGCTCAGTGGCATAAGCGCCTGCCTGGCAAGCACAAGGTTCTGAGTTTGATTTCTGGTACCAAAAAAAACCAAAACAAAACAGAGAAAAGTTTAATAATAACAAGCACCAGCAGCAACAACAATAACTGTAGTAACTACTGGCATGTAATGGCACCTAATAAATCAATTTTACATAATTGCTTTATAGATTATGCTTTGAAGTTAACACTCATAACCACCTATGAGGTAGCTTTCTTATTAGAGCCTTTTCTAGATGAGGCCTAGAGCAGTTCAATAGCTTGCCCAGGCTTAGAGTCAGGAAGTGATAGGGTTAACATTCAAACCCTGTCACTAGAGACTCCAAATCCTACGGCTTTCTCCTTCCTTGTAACCTTGTACATTGATGCAGAAAGCTGGCCATCCCTGGAGCTCCTCTTGCCTTTGGAACTGCAGAGAGCTGTGAGGTCCCCAGACAGGCTTTGTGGTGAGGCCTCAGGGTGTGGAGCTGGGCTGAGGGATGAGTTTCCTGCCTCATGAGGTGTCCGGTGCATGTGGCAGGCCCGGCACACACAGACCGGGTCCCTGGGGGTCCAGCACAGGTGGAGGGGATCAGAGCCTTTGGGTGAGGCCGTCCCGCTTCATCCTGTCTGCTTTTCTCACTGGGAAGAGTATCATCAGGTTGCCTCCTGTCCATTGCTCATCCCCAAGGATGTGTGGTCTGCAGACGTAAAAACAAGCTCGCGCTCCAGCTACTCTGAAGAATTACTTCTGCGAAGTGCATGAGCCTGTGCGGAGTTTTAATATAAAGATTGCTTCTTTTTAATAAACAGAATAAAGGAACACACTTCTCTTTTTTAAGAAACACACCCAGTGAGCTAAAGGTGAATTTAAAAACAGATAAAGAGGATTATTGTTTTAAAAACGTTACTGTTTGCATATGAAAGGGTGCTCGAGTTACCAGGCTCCCTAGTGCATAAAGTGAAGCTGTTCTTTCGTGCCTCATTGTTCAGGCAGATCTGTGCGTGAAGCACAATATACTCACATTTTAAAATGTCTGGCCCGGCATGGTGGCGCACGCCTGTAATCCCAGCACTCAGGAGGCTGAGGCAGGAGGATTGTGGCAGGTTTGAGACCAGCCTGAGCTACAAAGTGAGCTCAAGGCCAGCCTGAACTGCATAGTGAGACCCTGCCTCAAAAAGACAAAAAACTAATAATAATAATAAAATAAAATGTCTGAAAAACAAGTCTTCTAAGTGCCCGTTTACTCAGGTAGAGGGTTGTTTCTTTTTTCCTTCTTGTTCTTTTCAAAATCCTTGTAGCATTGCCCCAGATGAACATTATGTAGCTCTGTGCTCTTGGGTGCATTATAAATGTTCAATAAACATAAAACTCATAATATCAGTGTAGCTTGACTCATGCGCTCCCTGAACAAATATCCCAGCTATGCAAAGGGGAAAATCAGAGTGCTGCGTGCACTGCTTCCATGCCAAAGCAGTTGGTTACATGCAGTCCTGTGGTTAGCTCTAAAGAAAGGTCCTTTAACGCAATGCATAAACTACCTCATGGTTACTGGAATTTCTTAATAGCAGTGTTTTGACGGGTGGTAGTCATTTCCCCCATTCAGAACTTTTTTAAAATAAAACTTTGGATATTCAAGAATGGATTGTTTAATTGTTAAATTCTAAGTGTGTTTCATCCAGAAAGGACCCCGTAGACCGTCCCTTCTCCCTACCCACCACTACTTTCCAGCCCTTGGAAAAAACACTCACTGAAATAAATGAGAACAGTCCTACTTGTGATGCCGTAACAATGACGATACTTATTCTTGGCTCCTGTCAGGAGCCGATGAGTGTATGGCATTGTGACACCAGGGACCAGAAGGACAAGGCTTGCAGATTCCACTGAAGGCCGATGATTCCAGCATGTGCGGGCCGAATCTCTGTACTGTTGTATTTCTCATCATCTCCCTTTACAGTCCCTCCCCTCAGTTTAAAACCTGCTGAGACACACAACAGTAAATTTACCTTACATGCACAACTACCGTCACTGTGCATTACCGGAAGCCTGTTGTATGTAAGTGGTGACTCCTGGACGTCCTGCAGAATATATTTCCCCCAAGACCCATAGCAAGAAGATGAGAACCTCGTGATGTTCAGGTAGACATAAATACAAAGCATTATGTTTAATAAATGAAAGCAGGCCCAGAATTACTATAACAAATGCATATATAAAGTACGGGATGATAACACTGATGATTTCCGTTGTTGCTTTCTATATTTTTTCAAATACCAAAGAAAGAAGCAATATTTGAAAGTAGTCGTGGCTGCCTAAGGAACCATTTGTGGCGTTTGAGTTTATAAATCTTCATGTGCTCTACCAGCTGTCTGGTCCCTGAGTTAAATTAGGAAATGAACACATCCTTATGCCTGCGGTACATCTTCTTCCTGGTTTCCTAGATACTTGAAGGAAACTCAGAAAACTGACTTGAGTGCGGATGAGTCCAGCTGCCCAGGCATGCCTCGTTATAGTTAACCGATAAGCCACCGCCATTGATCCTGAGGGCTTCAAAAGCAAGGAAAAGCTATGAATTTTGCTACATATTAAAAACAAAGACAGATAGAAGGATAAGGTAGACAGAAAGCAATGGCTCGGATACCTCCCATATGCTTAAGCTTTCTGAGGGCAAAGACCCACCCTCCTGTCTTTGAACTCACCTAGTGAGTCTAACACAGATCGACAAACATTAATTTGAAGGATGAATCATGGCTTTAGTATATTTGTGAATTTTTTTTGTTTGGTTTGAACGTGACAGTGAATACCAAGAGGAAAAAACCAAGAAAGGAAGAAAGTAGTGGAGAGAACATCAGTATGCTGGAGTGTTTTAGTACTTGCTTTGCCTTAATAAAACTCACATTAATTTTACAACCCTTATATTTAATACTGGGTTGACATCAAAGGCCAAAACCTTCTTTTATGTGACACTGAGGAGGCTGTATTTTTAGGTGATACTGTGCATTTGCCGGTGCTGTAGCTCGGTGGTAGAGCGCTCGTCTAACGTGCGTGAGCCCCCGGATTCAACCCTGAGTGCCTCCCCCAGAGTGCTCTTTTAAACTGAAGTAGTGCTATCAGCAAAATTTGAAACCTTGAAACCAGTTTTCGGAGTCCCCAAGACAACCCTGTTGTTCAGATTGCTGTGTTCTGCTTTGTTTTCTCTCCCTGGCTCAACTTTTTTTACAAGCCTACCGTTTCAATGCTGAGCGTGTTTTAAGAAATAGGCGAGGGGAGTTCAGTAGTGGAGTCATCTTGGATGTCAAAGATGACAAAGATTACTCTGCCCAAGGAAAAAGGTGTGTACAACCCGAAACTGTGAAGAAAACGGAGGGGAAACACTTGACGCCACAAAGGCCCAGGCAAAGACTTCCCGAAGAGGACTCAGATAGCACTGGAAATAATAGCACAGATCAATAATTGGGATGCTATCGGATTTAAAAGTTTCTGCACAGCGAGGGAAACAACAACCAGAGTCAAGAAACAGCCTACAAAATGGAGCAAATCTTCGTCAGCTGCTCTCCCAACACAGGATTATGATCTAGAATCTGTAAAGAACTCAAAAAACAAAAAATGAATAGCCCACTCAATAAACGGGCAAATTACTCACCAGGCACTTCTCAAAAGAAGTACAGATGGCTATTAAGTATAGGAAAAGATTTTCAGCATCGTTAGCATTTGGGAGGTGAGAATCAAAACTACACTGAGATTTCATCTCACTCCAGTGAGAGTGGTTATCATCAAAGAATATACAAAAAGGAGTGCTCCCAAGGATGTGGGGGAAGAGGAATGTTCTTTTTGCTGCTGGCAGGAGTGTAAGTATAGCCGCTGTAGAAATCAGTACGAAGACTTCTCAAAAAGCTAAAGATAGAACGATCATGCTCAACTATCCCACTCATTGGTGTATATCCAAAAGAATTAGTTGGCGTACCATAGGGATACCTGCATACCCACGTTTATTGCGGCACAGTTCCAGCCTAGGCGCCCATCAACAGATGAATGGATAAAGAATATATTATGAGTGGGGCTGGGGATTTAGCTCAGCGGCACAGCGCCTGCCTGGCAAGTGCAAGGTCGTGAGTTCAATTCCCGGTACCAGAGAAAAACCAAAAAAAAAAAAAAAAAAAAACCACATATTATGAGTGTGTACACAATGGAGTATTATTCAACCGTAAAGAAGAACTAAATTATATCATTTTCCGGAAAATGTATAGAACTAGAGATCATCATGTTAAGTGAAATAAGCCAGACTCAGAAAGACAAGTGTCACATAGTCCTCCTAATGTGTGAAATCTAAAAATGATGACATGAAAGGAGAGGGGAGACTTTTATTAGACGAAAGGAAAGGAATAAGGGGGAATGTGGGGAATATAAGAGAGGGTAACAGTGGATGGAAAAAAGTTATTAGTTATATCACAAAGCTGACATGAATTTATTGAGGTGCAAAAGTGTCCACTCCATTAAGTGAAACAGCAGGCTATAAAACAGCTGGGCGTGGTGGCACACGCCTGTAATCCCAACACTTGGGAGGCTGAGACAGGAGAAGCATTGCAAGTTCGAGACCAGCCTGTGAACTCCAGCCTGAACTGCATAACAAGACTCTGTCTCAAAAAGACAAAAAAAAAAAAGTAAAAATAAATAAAAATAGATCAAGAAATCATCTAGAATGGTGTTCACATAACTGTTTTAATCTGTCTCTAAAAGTGAGGTGCTACACACATTTTTCCTTTTGCTTTTTTTTTATTTTAAAGAGAAAAGAAAACTAACAAAAACCAAGACAAAAACAAAACAACACAAAAACAATAAAACCAATACCAAATTTCAAAACAAGGTGATAGGAAGTTAACAATGGTTATTTTTGACTTATGCTATTGTACACTGTTTCTAAAGGGAGAAAATGAATTAATGTTAAGGATATAAAGTGATGGATGCATTAATTGGCTTGGTTGTAGTAATCATTTCATAACATATGTATGTGTATTTTAAAACGTGTGTAAATCTTACATATGTATGATTTTGTTAATTAAACTCAATTTTCTAAAAAGACTATCAAGTATCTCTTCTCTGATAAAATTATGTATCACTGTTAGTTTTATGTGTTGTTCAAATAGCTGTACCTATGTATAAATAAATATGTATGTGTATATATTTTATGCAAATATGAATGCATATAGTAACAATATATTAAAAGCATTTTTTTCCCTTTTCTCAAAGAAGCAACTTAAGATACCAGAATCTCAGATCCAAATGTGTCTTGGTAATGTCTAGGTTGGCTCTCAGACTTGTTGATATTGATGGTTTGATTACTTTCTGCACACTAATTTCTCCCTTTCTTTCCATAGATAAACATCATTCAGGGAATTGTGGCAGAAATCAACACCAAGACTGGCGAATCTGAATGTCGTTATTATAAGGAGCGGCTCCTTTACTTGGAAGAGGGCCAGAAAGACTCCTTGATTGACAGTTCTCGAGTCCTGTGTTGTCACGGGGAACTGAAGAACAACCGGGGTGTGGTGAGTGGTTTCTGTCCTCGCAGCCCTCGTCCAGGGCCTCCTGACCCTGGGTCCATTTGATCTGCAATCTTTTTAGATTTCTTTCCCTACCTAGAGTCATGTTCTTATAAACAGAAATGTTTTTTCCATTTTTCCATTCCATGAGATGGTTGCATGGATGGATGTCATGCCCAGTATATATTCAGAAGGAACTTTGGAAGCTAACATAGGTCTGCCAAGCTGATGGAGACCACTCTGAAGTGGCTCTGAGCAGGATTTAGTATTAAGCAGTTGGCTTTCCATGTTTACTGGGGAGCTGTCCGAAGCGTAGGGCCCTTGTCTGGTAATGGGCAGTGGACTCACACTAAATGAACCTCTGTGAGTCACTGGTCTCCCCGGAGGCCTGTACTGGCCTGTGAAGCTCTAAGGACGAGATAAGGCCATTGCTGAGGATGTCTGGCTCCAGCCCCAGTTAATTTAAAGGACGCTGTAGCTGCAGGCATCTCACTGCTGTGGTAAAGGCCTTCCAGGAGATAACATAGTTCTCCTAAATTAACATAAAGTGTTACCTGGAGAAGTCCTTAAAGAGATTCCCAAGCCCTGCCCCAGATTCCTGCATTTTCTTCAGTGTTCCCCTCCTTTGTTTCAAAACCTAATAAATATGGGCAGCTCAGCGAAGTCTTGGTCTTAACCCAGAGAATCTTAAATTTTGTAAGAGAGTTGGACCTTCCTGGAGCCCTAAAATCATTTCAGTTGTCTCATTTATTTAAGCCTTCTCCATCCACTCGTTTGGGAGATTGCAGGCCTGTTCAGCCTGCAGTAACTAAGGATTATTAATCCGATACCAAGCTTGTCATCTTTTTTGATCATAGCCTTCAACAAATACAGAGCAGTTAACATCTACTTTTTTTTTTTCATGGACAGAATCTTGCTAAGTTGCCCAGGCTAACATTGAAATCCTGGGCTGATCTCCTGCCTTAGCATCCTGGCTAGCCAAGACGATAAGCATGTGCCACTGCGTCTGTCTACATCTCCTACTTTGATCTCAGAAAATAAACGGTGATTTAGCAGGGCGGGGTGGTGTACATCTATAATCCTAGCACTTGAGAGGCTGAGGCAGGAGCTATTGCCCTGAGTTCAAGGCCAGCCTGGGCCACCTAGTAAGTTCCAGGTCAGCTTGAACTACATAGTGAGACTGTGCCTCATAAATGAAAAATTTAAATGAATGGATAATTTAAAGAGGTTGTTGGATATTAAAGGATTTAATATCCAAAAAACATAGCTCTTACGTTTTTATTAATACCCAAAAAACATAGTTCGAATGCATTGTAGCTATATGAGAAAGTCTTCTTTCTCAGGAACTGGCTCCCATCCAGAGACGGGCATTTTGAGATCAGGGTTTTGTTTTGGTTTTGGGATTTGGGGATTTCATTGAAGTTTTTTTGGTTTTTACTTTAAATAACTTACCTTCCATTGGCTTCCCATCTAGCTATGATCTACAAATACTCCACCTAGCTTTTATTTCTGACTAGCTATTGAAGTTGTTCCTCTTCTGTTATCATATCATCTGTGCAGATGTCCCCTGGAGCACTTGCTAGAGTGGGTTGTAATTCTCCATCTGTCTATCAGTAGCTGCCATTATACCATGATATTTTAGAGTGGGGAGTGTGCTGTGTCAATTCCCAGAACTTGGCACTTACTGAGCACATGATGAATGTGTGCTTGCATAGAGGAAGGATAGATTTGAAGTATATGAGGGTTAAAAACTCATTTAATTCACCAAGCTATTTGCATGTGGAATGAGAAGAAGTGTGTGTGCGTGCATGCGTGTGGCTTTCTCCAGTGGACCCCCAGGGAATTACCTATTGGAAAGGCAGTGGACAGACATCTCTGGAAATGCTTTGGGCCTGCACAACTTCTGCTCTCCTGGAGGTAGATTTGCGTGTAAGAGTTGATAATGCACTGGGAACCTGAGGACTTCACCACATTTGAGATGTTTGCTAAGGGAAATCTTGTGGGCTCTTTTCTTCCAGAAACTGCATGTTTTCCTGTTCCAAGAAGTACTTGTGATTACTCGAGCTGTCACCCACAATGAGCAGCTATGCTATCAGTTGTACCGGCAGCCCATTCCTGTGAAGGACCTGCTGCTGGAAGATCTGCAAGACGGAGAAGTGAGGCTGGGCGGCTCCCTGCGCGGGGCCTTCAGCAACAATGAGAGAAGTATGTGCGACCGTCCAGGTGCAGCTGTGGAGGGGTGTTGGCCGTGGTCATTTGGAGGGAGCAGTGGACTGGGGCAAAGAAGGAGCCAGAGCCCTGGCGTCACACTGTATTCCAGTGCTACCTCTTCACTTAAGGATGGTGTGATCTTCTTCAACCTCCATGAGCTTCACTTTGCCGTCTGCCCAGGGAATGCAGAGCTACCTCCTTCATGAGGTTGCTTTAAGATTAAGATACTGGAAGTGAGCCACTATCACATGGCTAGTGCTCCTTACGCTCCCTTTCCCTAACTTCTGCTATTGGGTAAAGGTGTTTAAAGTCAGAGTTCTGATGTGGGCACTACTTGCAGAATGACGGGTCTTGTAGCCGGGCGTGGTGGCGCACTCCTGTAACCCCAGCACTCAGGAGGCTGAGACAGGAGGATCGTTGCGAGTTCGAGGCCAGCCTGGGCTACAAAGTGAGCTCAAGGCCGGCCTGAACTGCATAGCCAGACCCTGTCTCAAAAAGACAAAAAAAAAAAAAAGAAAAGGAAAGAAGAAAATAGGATGGGATCTGTTTTAGATGACATCATCAAGTAAGTCTGAGAAATTAACATCTGAATCTTGCACATTAGCACAGGCGTCCCATTATCAAAGTAATTAACATGTATCACCTCTTTCTTGCTTATCAGTCCCTACCACCACTGTGGAAGTAGCAGTAGTAGAAATAAAAGCTTTTATGTCTTGATTACTATGTGCCATACACTGTATAAGCGCTTAGCAGTAGCATCACGTTTACCCCCCTAACAACCTGATATAGTAGATTATTGATGCTTCCTCTGTTTTGCAAATCAGGAAACTGAGACATAGAAGAGTGAAGCAATGGTGGCGAACCTATGGCACTCACACCACAGCAGAGTGTTTGTTGTCACTGAAAGCTCTAAAAGGTTTGCCATCACTGAGTTCAGGTGTTCACCCAAGAGGAAACAGTAGAGCCTGAATTTAAGGAAGTAAGATTAGCTTCTAGCCGCAGTCGTGGAGCAGTGGAACATGTGGTCCTCCTCTGCCCTTGTTGCTTAGTCTCTAAGTCATCTGAAGTAGAGCTTTGCAGTTTGCTGGTGACAGTAGCAGTGCATAGCAACTGGCTATACGGGGGCTTCCATGCAGCCCACAGGGCCCATTAATGTTATTAGATGTTATTAATGTTATTAGATAGACCCCATTCCATGTTGTGCTCCACCATTTTTAAAATGCGTTTTACTGGGCCTGGGGATTTAGCTCAGCGGCACAGCGCCTGCCTGGCAAGCACAAGTTCGTGAGTTTGATTTCTGGTATCGAAAGAAAAAAAAATAAAATAAAATGCATTTTACTTCTGTTGAGGTCACTGCAAGGTAATTTCATTTTTAAATGAAACCAAATTTATTACAGCTCTGTGCTTTTACCTACCCTTTCAATCACTGAACACTGAGGTACTCTCATGTGTGAAAGATCATGGCATGTTTTGATGCTCCAGTGTAAGAACTTCTTACGCTGGGCAATGCTCTTTTTTGTTTGTTTGTTTGTTTTTTGGTTTTTTTCCGGTACCGGGAATCAAACTCACAACCTCGCGCTTGCCAGGCAGGTGCTGTGCCGCTGAGCTAAATCCCCAGCCCCAGAAACGCTCTTATCTCAGAGCACTTGTTGAAGTTACAGATTATCAGGCCTCCTTTGGACCTGTTGAATCAGAATCTCTAAGGGCAGGGCGCAGGGGTTTGTATTTCTGACAAGCTCTCCACAGGATTTTGAGATGCAGATGTGTTTGGTCACCAGGATTCTGGGCTCCCCTGAAACACAAAACTTAAGCTTGCCCAAGCTGATACCATTTGCTTCCTTCTGAGTGTAATGAGAGCAGCCAAAAACCAGGCCTGTGTCAACTCCACTGGATTGATGTTGGCCTCAGGTAGAGCTCAGCTGTGTCCTGAATCAGTGGGAAGTGTTCTGTCATCAGCAACAGATACCATGGGTACCGGGGTTAATGTCGCTACGGGTGTTATTCTTGGCCTGAGCAAATACCTACCATTGATTTTTTTTTTTTTTTTTTTTTACGTCTTTGTCATTTCTAGTTAAAAACTTCTTCAGAGTCAGTTTCAAAAATGGATCCCAAAGTCAGACCCATTCATTACAAGCTAATGATACCTTCAACAAGCAGCAGTGGCTCAACTGTATTCGACAAGCCAAAGAAACAGTTCTGTGTGTTGCCGGGCAGGCGGGAGTGCCTGACACCGAGGGACCATTCCTGAGTCCCGCCAGCAGGAGCCGGGAGCCGCAGGGAGAAACAAAACTGGAGCAGATGGACCAATCGGACAGTGAGTCGGACTGCAGCATGGACACAAGCGAGGTCAGCCTTGACTGTGAGCGGATGGAACAGACGGACTCCTCCTGTGGGAACGGCAGGCATGTGGAAAGCAGTGTCTGACGGAAGGGCGTGTCCCTCGTGGGAGTAGCCCTGTGTCTTACCTGTACAGTATTTGCATTCCACATGCAATGGTTTGGAGAAGCACTTTTTGATACGTTTGTGGCCACGTCGACCCACGCTCTTGTATCTGTGCCTCTGTCTCTCGTACTGTAACTGCCGATCAGTCTGTCTGTGGCGCAGGAACCTGGCAGCCGTCACCCTGTACCGTAGCTAACAGGTGTCCGGAGGGACGGAGAGGTACTTTCAGTTGTCCTGCTGGGTTTTTACAAATAGAAAGAAAAAAATCTAAACTACTGTTTTGGGTAGATTGCTTGAAGAGTTCTTCCTCCCCTGCTTCTCTAGTGCTTTGCCAGCGCTGTGGTGCGGGGGCCAAAGGCACGGAGTCTAGAAGGCTTTGCAAACAGAGTTTGGGACGGTGTCTGAGGGAGAACTAGGAAAAACCAACCACGGACGTGAGACCTTGGTTCTGTGTTACTCAACCAGAAAGCGTGAGAACATCCCTGAGGAGTCTGAAAGCTTCATTTTGCAGAGGAGGAAGGATTGTTTGAACCTTGCCGTTCCATCCAGTGCAAGTTTGATGCAGCCATCGCTGAGGACATGAAATAGAGGCTGACCTTGGAAGAGCCGGGACAAAGGCAGCTGCCACCTCCAGATCTTTAACTAAAATGCACACGGCTCTAGGAGGTGTCTACCATGGTTGGTAGCCTGCCACAGGGAGCCACTTGCAGCCTAAAATATCAGAATAGAACATAAAGGGCCTGGGAGAGTGTACCAGGGTAATGAACGAGCCCTGTCTTCACTGGGTTTCACCTGCCCAGGCCACTCCTATTTTACAGTGTGCATGAAGCGATAGGAAAAGGGACTGTGACCGGGTTGGTGACTGATTACAGAGCACGTGAGAGAAGCGCTTCCTCGGGGTCTTCCATGGGAACCATTAAAAGAGAAAAGCAAGGAGCGTGGCCGGAGCCTGGAGGAAGGCCACAGCCTTGGGGGTTCCTGCTCTGCTTCTGGGTCACCCCTTCGCCTCTCTGGTTCTGTGTTGTCATCAGAATCATAATTACTTTTTCTCGAGGTCAGTTTCATCCACTGATGAATTAGGGTCAGCTAGCCAAACTTGTCACCTCCGTGTCCAGCCTTGATGTACCGAGCGGGGTGGCTTGTAGACCTTTCAAGAAAAGTTCACAAAACACACAAAAAGCTCCCTGTGATTGTAAATATTTAGAATGACCTGTGCAAAACTATACCCACACCAGCACTGGTAGTGATGCTAAATTATTGCCAAAAAAGTTTTTTTTTTAATCTTCTGTGTCTTTCAAGTTTACAGAAAAGCAGCAAGTACAATGTTGTCCTTTTACCGTGTACATAGACCATACGCATTCAAAGGCGCTGTATAACAAGAGTCAATGCTATAAAAACAAGGTATATGACATTATTATTTTTCAAAAGCAAAAATACTATGGTCAATTTTGCCCTGTAAAACATATTTATAGATTTTAAACATGGTGAATTTTTTCTATTACAAGTTTATTTAAAACTACTTTGTTTCTCAAATCGTTACGAGTTAGCGAATGAATGAACCTGCTGCAGATGGAGGCAGAGCAAAGCTTAGAAAAGTTCTTCAGTGATGGGAAGTGAATGAATCGTTCTTTGAAGATCCATTGGCCACTTGGGCCCGTGTATCGAGAAAAGTTTGTCAAGGGTTGGCCTATGGGAAGGACGGCATTGAATGTTTTGATGGAATGAATGTTTTTGTATAATGGCCTTAAACTTTTCTGGAAGCATTTCAAATAAATTGCATTAAAAATGTCATTCTCCTCTTGCGCAGTGTTTGTTCTACAATCAAATTTCAGCAGTCCTGCGGCAGGGGTGCAGTGGGGGTCCTTCTGAAATTTGCTTGTGGTTCCCAAGTGTAAACGATAAGATGCAAATTGATTTGGTGTATCAGCATTTTGCAGAACTTAAACATCTATTTTTAAAAGTACTCTATATGCATTCACTTACTTTTATCTTTTTTTTTTTTTTTTTTTTTTTTTTTTTTTGGTCTTTTTGAGACAGGGTCTCACTATGCACTTCAGGCTAGCCTTGAGCTCACTTTGTAGCCCAGGCTGGTCTTGAACTCGAAGCAGTCCTCCTGCCTCAGCCTCCCGAGTGCTGGGATTACAGGTGTGTACCACCAGGCCCGGCCCACTTGCTTGAATAAACCTGGCCTTATGCATACTATGTTTAAAGTGAAATGATAAATTATAGTCATTACATTAAAAAAATGTTGAGTCTCACTGCCAGTATAGGTTGATGTTGGTTAACCTGAGGCTAAATAAATTTCAGTCCACTTTTTCCTTAAAAAGATTGGTTTTATTTCTCACAAAGAATAGTTTTTAGATGAAAAGACTATATAAACATCGTTAAGCTGTCAGTAGCCAATTCTCAATAGCGCATTGGCCCAATAAGGCTGGTAGTTAGTTTGATGTTATAATAAGCTGTGACGATTTTCTTTGCCATACCTCTGATTTTCAGACTAGTCAAGATGTTCACATAAACAAATGTAAGTCCATATAAACTTACTTCTCTTTCTGCTGCTCCTCTTCCTCTCTCTCTCTCTCTCTCTCTTTCTCTCCTTCCTTTTGTCCCTCATGTCCTTCCGTAGTGCCGCTTTGGAAGCTCCCTCTCTGTTTGATCTCCACAATCGTACTGACTGTGAATACTAGAGAATGTGTCTTTACTAATATATTAGAAAGTGTGTGTCTGACATTTTGTGGGTTAATACAAATGAGTGCTGGCTAAATGATTTTCTTCAGTCTATTCTCTAATGTTATTTTACACACAGTAATCCTGCAGTCTAAGTGAAAAGTCATAAGCAACAAAAACAGCCAGAACTAGCAGTGTTGTGCCAGTTAGGGTCTGGTTTCAGCTTCTGGGTTGTGGTCACTGCCGCCGGCTGCATTAGTTTCCATTCGCAGCACAGTTCCAGCAGCTAAGACAGAAAACCCCTTCACAGCCACAGTCTCACATGTGGTTACAGGAAACTACCGTACACCTCTCCGGTGAACGGGCTCTTCAGCTTGCCATGTATGCTCTGTCCATCTCCATTTTTTAAAATGCTTTTACAAGCCCATCTCTGTTTTACTCCCTGGAAGATTTGGCATAGAAAATAGTCATGCAGTTTCACTCACCTCAGTTTCTTACCTGGATGCCCCTGGCATTTGGAAATAGACACTGAACATTCACTTTCTTTGAGGCGGTTAATGTATTTAATTCATGCTATCTTGTTCATTCTGTAATATAATTCTATCATTTATAACGTTGGTTTGGATATTTTTGGACCAGGAATTGAACTCAAGACCTGCGCTTGCCAGGCAGGCGCTTGTGCCACTGAGCTATATCCCCGGCAATTTATAATATTGGAAGGGAAACGGGAGAGGGGTCCCCAAGCCCAAACTTACCAGTAGGAATTTGAAGATTCAGTATAAAACCTTTCTTACATGAGGAAGCACACCATGAAAAAGGTGATTATAGTCACTAACCTCAACGGTATTTAGGCAAACAAGTTGCAAAATCGCCACTGCAACTGTAGCGCAATTATCATTACATCGCGTCTCTCTTCTGCAGGTGTGGTTGGCATGCCAGTCAGCTGCATAGCCAAGCCAGAAGAGGCACTTCATCACTTGACCTGGGGAAGGAGCGAGGGACCACTAGCCACATGCTCCACCTTTGAGAGCAGCGCGTTTATTTCAGCAAACAGGGTGTGCATTCCAAGTAGCTTGTGGTTTTTATTTTTTAATTTTTTTTGTACCGGGCGTCAAACTCAGGACCTTGTGCTTGCCAAGGTGCTGTGCTGCTGAACTATATCCAGAGCCCAGCCCAGCTTGCGCTTTTTTTCTTTTTTTGGTACCAGGAATCGAACTCATGACCTCAGGTTTAACCAGGCAAGCACTTACACCACTGAGCTATATCCCTGGCCCAACTAGCTTGAGCTTTTTTACACATACATGTTCACACACAAACACACCGCAGTGTTCATGAGCTGTGGCATCTCATCTGTGAAAGATTTGTGGGGAAGAAATCACCCGCAGAGTTTCCATTCAGAGTATGTGTTTCCATGTCACCAAAACAGGACACTGTCCCCTCAGGCTCACTGAAAAGGTAAACCCGTACGCGTGAAATCACTGGGAGAACTACGAAAATTAATAATTGCTGTTTCATTCATTGTGCTGCATGCTTGAGCCAACTCAATCCAGAGAATCTGGAATTTTTATCTTGTATTTTTTTTTACTAGATACTTTACCCTTTACCTTTTTTTTTTTTAACTCCTAGGGTTGAAATCAGGGCCTTCCCACTGACCTACACCCCTAACCCTTTTCAATTTTTATTTTTAATTTTGAGACAAGGTATCACCAAATTACACAGGCTGGCATTGAATTTATAATCCTCCTGCATCACCCTCTCAAGTGCTGGGATTACAAGCATGTGACAGTTACTTTTCTCATTGCCGCGACAAAATACCCAACACCTGCAAATTAAAGGAGGAACAGTTAGCCGGGCGTGGTGGCGCACGCCTGTAATCTCAGCACTCGGGAGGCTGAGGCAGGAGGATCATTGCAAGTTTGAGACCAGCCTGGGCTACAAAGTGAGCTCAAGGCCAGCCTGAACTGCATAGCGAGACCCTGTCTCAAAAAGACAAAAAGAAATAAATAAAAAGGAGGAACAGTTTATAGTAGGTCACAGTTTGCAGAGGTTTCAGTCCATAGCTGGCTGGCTCCATGGCAGGGCAGCGTGGCAGAGCGGCACCGCAGAGGAGAAACAAGTTTGTGGTGTGACAGGCAGAAAGCAGCAAGCCATCAAGGGAGGAGGATGAATGGATGGATAGATGGTGGATAGACTGATAGATAAGAGACACCCTTCCAGGATAACCCCACAGCGATCCATCTGTTCCCACCAGGCTTCACCTCCCAACATCACACGCAGCTATGAACTCGTTAGTGGACTAATCCAGTATCACACACACACGATGCAGTCACCTCCCCAAAGCCCCACCCATGTGAGCACCAGGCTTGGGGGGCATCTAGATATAAGCCGTAAGAGCCACCAGGTCTGGATGGTAGATATTTTGCTTCTCACAATATTTTATTTTTTCTTCCAGGAATTCCAGAAAGATGTTGAACCTTCTGGATTTGCTGTCTTACCTCCTGGGTTGATACTCATCCTCCCTTCCTCCCTTCCTCCCTTGCCTCCTCTCTCTCTCCTTCCCTCCCTCCTTTTATCCCTCCTGGTCTCTCCCCTCCCTCCTTTCCTCTCTGTCTCTCCCTAACCTTCTCCTTCTCCCTTGTCCTGCTAGAGCTCAAGCTCTGAGGCTCATGCATGCTAGGCAAGTGCTGTCCTGAAGTACATCCCCAGATCATAATCTTCCTTTGTGTTTCCTTATATTTTGTTCCGATCTCAAGCTTTCCCCCCTTTGCTTTCTGACTCTTCTGTTAGTATGAGGAGAAGGCTGCTATCAGAGTTGTTGTTTTCGTTTTGGGGGGTATTTTGTTTTGTTTTTGAGACAAGATCTCTCAGGCCTTGAACTCACTATGTAGCGCAGGCGGGCCTCTCAAAGCAATTCTCCTGCCTCAGCCTCCCAAATTCTGGGATTATAGGCATGCTTCACCACATCAGCCTATCAGTTTTTATTGCTAAAAGTTGTTTCTTTTTCTGTCATTGTTCTTGTATTTAGAGCATCCCTGTTCATATTCAGCGAACGCATGTCTTCTCTAAACTTACTGAGGGCATCACAGTTTGGTTGTGTGTTTCTTCTATGCGGTGTTTGGGGATAATAATTATAACCATGGGGTTGTTGGGAGAATTAATTGTGCTAATCCATCTGAAGTACCTAGAATGGTGTTACAGTAGGCATTTTTGTTTACCTGTCCAAATGCACTCTCTACCCTGATCCACTCTTCTAGGTCCCTGTGTCATCAGCCCGGACTTCATCAGTGGGCTTTCTTGGCTGCAGTTTCTGCTTTAGTTTGGCCAAACACTAATGCCAGACATGGCAAACATTATATATGTATGCTACCATTACCGTTTATCTGTGTTAATGTCCTACCATCTGCTTCCCACTGTCACATATTGTAGCTCAAAGATAGGGAGATTTTTGAAATTATCAAAGGTGGATTTTTATGTTTCTTTTTCTTGCTATTGTGATGAATTATTTTGGGAGACTAGCAGTGAAAGTACCTTTCAAAAACAAAGCCCAATACTTTTACAAACCAGGGTATGGTGCCACAGGCTTATAACCCCAGTCCTCTGGGAAGCTGAGACAGGAGAGTCACAACTCTGGGCAACTTAGTGACTTAGCGAGATCTTGTTTAATGTTTTCTCTATATGTTTAATGTTTAATGATCTTGTTTAGTGTTTTCTCTAATGTAAGTGGATTATAGATATATATGTAAAACCTAAAACTATAAAACTTCTAAAGGAAATCAAGAAAATCTTTGTGACTTGGTCCTAGGCAAAGATTTCTTAAATATGACCCCTAAATAATAATATTTTTATAAGAGCAAAAAATGATAAATTGGGTTTAATTTAAATTAAGAACTTTTGCTCTTCAAAAGATAGGGTTGGGCCTGGCATCGTGGCACATGCCTGTGATCCTAGCACTCGGGAGGCTGAGGCAGGAAGATGAGACCAGCTTGGGTTATAAAGTTAGTTTAAGGTCATCCGAACTGCATAAGGAGACCCTGTCTAAAAAAAAAAAAAAAAAAAAAAAAGAAAAGATAGGGACAAGACTGAAAGCAAGCCACAAACTAGGAGAAAATATTTGCAAATCACATTTCTACTACAGAATTTGGCTCTAGAATATATAAAGAAAAAAACTAAATTCAGTAAGCACCTAAGTTTAAAATGGGCAAAATATTTGGAAAGACACTAGTCATGAGGTTAAATGTAAATTAATACCACAGTGGGCTACCGCTAATCACCTTTTATAAATCTAAAGTTAAAAGACTAACGCTGGCCAACAAGACATAACAAGATGCTCAATATCAGTAATCATCTGGGAAATACAAACTGAAACCACAATACTGCTACCACACAGCAGCAAACAGGAGGTAGCACATGTTGACGTTGGCAAGGATGTGAATTTGGAGCCTTTGTACACTTAAAGTATTAAGAATGTGAAGTGATAAATTGGGTTTAATTTAAATTAAGAACTTATGCTCTTCAAAATGGACAAGAATATGGCAGCTTCTCTAAAAATTAAATAACCATATGGTCCAGCAAGCTCACTCCTGGGTATATATATGAAAAAAATTGAAAGCAGAATCTCAAAAAGATCCTTATATATTCGATCCATTTTCTTTTTTTTTAGTACTGGGAATCAAACTCAGGACCTCGTACTTGCCAGGCAAGCGCTTGTGCCTCTGAGCTGTATCCCCTGTATCCCCAGTCCCTCTATATTCATGGTTATTGTAGCATTATTCACAATTACCAAGAGAAAGAAACAAGCCAGTATCCATCAGTGAGTGAGTGGATAAATAAAATATGGTCTGTATTCAACATAATCAAAATATATGGTTAATGTTTAGATGTTTTAAATTTTCATTTTATTTTAAAATTTATTATAATAAAAAACATTGTTATGAATCCC
>NW_004955430.1:6507976-6509726 GCF_000276665.1 Chinchilla lanigera | reverse complement strand
TTGAGGCCAGCCTGGGCTGCAAAGTGAGTTCAAGACCAGCCTGAATTGCATAGTGAGGTCCTGTCTCAAAAAGACAAAAAAAGAAAAGATAAACATTTTAAATTGATACATGTCTTAGTTACTTTTCTCTCATTGCTGAGACAAAATGCCCAAAGTTAAAAGGGGAAAGATTGATTCAGTTCACAGTTTGTAGATGTCTCAGTCCATAATCAGCTGGCTCCAAGGCAGGGTGGCACATGGCAGAGGGGCAGCAGTTCATGGAAGCTGGGCCAGCAGAAGACAGCAAAAGTAGCAAGAGCAAAAAAAAGGGCAAAATAAGCCTCTTTCTGCCCCTTTTATCTTATCCAGACTGCTGGGATTAGGGCTGTGCCAATCCAAACTGTGGAGTATCCAGCAATCACCCAGCCTCATCCCCAGCACCCTTAGCCCCAGCATTACACTATGAATCAGTCACAATCTCTAGATTCAGCTACCTCTGAAAAAGCCTGCCTCCCATGACTGCATGAGATTTTAGGGGGACATTGAGATACAAACCGTAACAATTCAGGACATCTAGGCAGCTCAGGACTACTTCTGAAAGTGTCATGAATGAGTTTGTTCAAAACAAGGCGGAAATTTTGGAGAATTAACGGTAATCTTTCACTGTAATGAAATTTGTATACTTTGATCACATCTTGTGCACACAGTGGAATGTTACTCAGCTTTTGTTTGAGACAGGGTCTCTTTAAGCAGTTCAGAGGCCCAGGCGGTGGCCCAGGCGGCCTTCTAAATTGCCACAATCGTCTGTTGGGAGTGGCTGGAGCTGGAAATGGGTCATATGTGTGAGGGCAAGATAGAGCCAGAGTGCCTCAAGCAGTCAAGCTACCTCAGTCTTAAAAAGAAATCCTGCCAGGCATGGTGGCACACGCCTGTAATCCCAGCACTTGGAAGGCTGAGGCAGGAAGATCATTGGGAATTCGAGACCAGCATGGGCTACAAAGTGAGCTCAAGGCCAGCCTGAACTGCATAGTGAGAGCTTGTCTCAAAAAAATCCTGCCTAGACAATTTCAGTCATTAGTGGGTAGGCAACATTGCCTCTCTTGATACTAACTTTACAAGAGTATAAATAAACGCCCCTGTTATTGTTGTTCAGTCCTCTTGCCCAGCAGGTAAGAGGCCTCCACCTGACCTCAGCTTTTGTCTTTATTATCTAAATCCCCTTGTCATTTTCTCCTGGGGACCAGCAAGAAACCACTGAGTCCTACAATCCTCCTGCCTCAGCCTCCCAAGTGTTAGGACTACAGGTGTGCACCACTATGGCCCGCAGCTCATTCAGCTTTTAAAGGAAGGAAGACTCTGACCTGCTACGGCATGAATGAACTTTGATGTTATGCGATGTGAAATAAACCAGTCACAAAAAAAGACAGACGCAGCATAATTCCACCGATAGGAATTATCTGAAGTAGTCAGAACCATAGAAACTGAAATCATAGAAAGTGTGGTGGGATTGTCAGGGGCTGGGAAAGGGAACAGAGGAAGCTTGGTGGAGAGGGTCCTGGTTTTATAAGAACGTTCTGGGGATCTTTTACACAACGCTATAAATATACTGAACACACAACTTTAGATGATGTGTGTGTGTGTGTGTGTGTGTGTGTGTGTGCGTGTCTTTTAAGCACCACCCTCTACACTGACAGACATGGAAAACGGAGTGGCGCCGTCACCCCTGGCTCGTCCACCTGGTCATGAACTTAAAACCAAAGCTGCTGTGAAC
>NW_004955430.1:6504241-6506631 GCF_000276665.1 Chinchilla lanigera | reverse complement strand
AGTTGTTAAAAAAGAGCTGGGCATGGTGGTACACACTTGTAACCTCACCACTCAGGAGGCTGAGGCAGGAGGATCACTTCAAGTTGCAGGCCAGCCTAGATTACAGAGTGAGACGCTGTCTCAAAAGCACCCTCCCCCAAATTATATGATTTCTTTTTTTTTTTTTTTTTTTGAGACAGGATGTCTCACTATGCAGTTTAGGCTGGCCTTAGGCTCACTTTGTAGCCCAGGCTGACCTCACATTCGCAACGATCTTCCTGCCTCAACCTCCCGAGTGCTGGGGTTACAGGCACGCAGCACGATGCCTGGCATGATTTCTTTCTTATGAGTGGTCAAATTCAAAGTAGAAAAGTAGAATGAGGGTTGTCAGGTGCTCGAGGAGAGAGAAATGACAGTTGGTCTTCAATGAGTGCAACTTCAATCTGCACAGAAACCCCTTGAGGTAGAGGTGCAATTTTTACTGCAGATGAGGAGACTCAGGCACACAGTTACAATATGTCTTTGGAAGGAATCTCATTAGGGATTTTTTTTTCTTTGAGACAGGGTCTGGCTTTGCACTTCAAGTTGGTTTTGAGCTCGCTTTGTAGCCCAGGCTGGCCTTGTACTTGCCTTGATCCTCCTGCCTCAGCCTCCTGAGTGCTGGAATTACAGACGTGCACCACCATGCCCGGTTCCCCATTAAGTTGAAACAATGATTCTTTGGTACATAGTTGGCAAAGGACTAGGCAGATGATTCCATGAAGACATAGGGCTCACCTCTACTTCCTGTTGCTACGGCCCCCGGTCCTGTCCATTCATGAGTTTATGGCAGTCTCAGAGCTCTGGGAAGAAAGAAATCTGCTCTACCTAATTGTAAGTACTGCTCATATATGTATAAGAACACCTATATGTTCTCATAACTTCTGGAATATTTTTAAAAAATCATTAGGTAATCTTGAAAACCTGCTGCTTTTAAAAAAAAAACTGCTTAGTGAATTTTTGCTGCCCCCTGCTGGAAAGTTTGTGTACCTGCTGGGGGTTGTTTTAACCCCTGAAGGATCATAAGATGTATAGTTTAGTATGCTCTGGTCCAGTGTTAGTTTCTCTTCTCAGAATCTGTTTCAAGGAAGTGTTGCAGGAAGTCTGCAAGTCTCTGATTCAAATTTTATTTTCTAAATACTTTAAAACTATTTTTACAAAGAAAACAATATTGTGTGTTTAAAAATTACATGATCTGGGCAGGGTGTGGTGGTGCCACACCTGTAATCCCAGCACTTGGGAGGCTGAGGCAGGAGGATCATCTGAGTTCTAGGACAGCCTGGGCTACCTAATGAGTTCAAGGCCAGCCAGAACTGCATAGAGAGATCCTGTCTCAAAAAAAGAAAAATACAAAAAACGAAACAAAACAGATTAAATACACACATACATACCTAATTTTGATTTCCCAGGTACTCCGTCTCAGAGTGGAAGTATAATGCTCTTTTAAATGATTCAGTCTTATTCCTCTCATGTGTCTGTGCTCTGTTGATCTACTTCAAGCCCTATGGTCTTCTACTAACATATTCCAATAGGGAAAAGACAGAATGTTTTATATAGGATGTAATTTTTATCTTGAAAATTGTGAAATATTTTGCAAAGTCCTCTGTATCTGAATTGTGAACTGGAAATCTTGGGGGTTTTGTTTTTGTTTTTGTAGTGCTATGGATTAAACTCAGAACCTTGCTGCCCAGGTCCTTTAAGGGGACATATGTAGAGATATAAACCATAACATTCTGCCCCTGACCACCAAAAGATTCATGTGCATCTCTTTATGCAAAAATGAGCTTAGCCCATCTGTAAGACTGCCAAAGTCCTCACAGTTCCAGCACTGCTGAAAAGTCCAAATCCAGAGTCTCCTCTGAGACTGAAGGTAGACTCTTAATCTGTCAAAATGAAAAGAAACTTAAATACTGCAGACCTACAGTGTCACAGGGTAAACATTCCCGTTCCAAAAGGAAGGGACAGGAATAGAGACCAAAGGGACTAAAGAAAGATCAAACCCCACCGGGGCAAACATTAAATCCTGAAGATCTCTGTCTAGCACCTGGGGCAAGATGTGGTGAGCTGCAAGCTCCAAGTGGCTTGGGCAACCTCACCCTTATGGGTTCCCCAACAGTTATGGCCCTTGTGGCTTCTCTTTTAGGCTGGCTTTCCTCAGACATTCCACGTTCCTGGCTTCTCTAGCCTTCTTGGGTCTCCACTGAACCTTTGGCTTCACTCTCATAGCTTCACACTCTGCCCTCCCAGGGGCACACCTCCCAGCTTCCAAAGCCTTCTTCTGAAATGTATGTGGGAGCCTCCCTGGCCCCACAACTCTGGCATTCTGCATCCGCCTAAAACCAGTACCATGTGGATGATGCCAGTGTGTGCTG
>NW_004955430.1:6501949-6503111 GCF_000276665.1 Chinchilla lanigera | reverse complement strand
GCACAGCTCAGTCTCCTGGAGAAGCCTGTCACGTTGGCTTTCCTGATGGGAGCTCGGCTTTTCTCATCATTGGAGGAGCTCAGGACCTCACTGTTGCTGAGGATGGCTGTGGTACTTTTCAGGGAAGCTTTGGTTCTTACTTTGCATGTTGCTTCCTGGCTCCAGTGTAGATCCCTCAGCTTGCTAGCACAGATCCTTCACCCCACTGGCACAGACTTCCTAGATTCCACCACTGATCTTTGGGCCTTCCCAGTGCAGATCTGTGAAACAGGCCTGCAGGAGATATCGTCATGGGCTCTGGGCCTCCAGCTGGACTAGTGGGAGGCATTGTTAGGGGCTCTAGGTCTTCAGCTGGACTCATGTAGGACACTGCCACGGGATCCAGGCCCTCAGCTGGATTCTTTGGTCTTTAGTGTGTGGACAGATTTCCTGCACTCTCTTTGTATATGATCCTTTGGGTGACTATTATAAAATAATCTTATCAAATGTGTCCTGTATTGTATTGTTTCCCTTGCAAAACCCCAAAGTACAACAGGGACAAAATACCCAACACCCACAACCTGAGGGAGAGATTTATTTTTGGCTCAGATTTAGTACATAGTTGGTGGGCTCTGTGGGAGGACAGCATGGCAGAAGGACGTAGCAGAGGTGAGCCGCCTACAGCACAGAGGGCAGGCGGCAGAGAGAGAGGGTCAAGGAGGGGAGATACAACCTGGGTCAGGCCCACAGAGAGCCACCTGCTCCAACCAGGTGCTACCTGCCAACAAGTCAGCAAGATGGCCCTACATCCAGTTACCTTCCGCAGGCCCCTCCCATGATTACATCGTAGTACAGCTTGGGTTTGTATCTCAGCTGACCAGTTACGAAAAGTGGTGAAGTCCTAAGCAAGCTTTTTACAGATTTTTGCAACAGTGTCTTAATTGGTTTTATTGTCACAAATCTACCTGAACATCAACCTTCCAGAAAAAGAACCAGAATAATCTAGGGCTGGGACTTAGCTCAGTGGCAGAGCACTTGCCTGGCATACACAAAGTCATAGGTTCAGCTCCTAGTACTGCCTTTATTTATTTATTTATTTATTTAGTCTTTTTGAGACAGGTCTCGCTATGCAGTTCAGGCTGGCCTTGAGCTCACTTTGTAGCCCAGGCTGGTCTTGAACTCG
>NW_004955430.1:6499330-6500349 GCF_000276665.1 Chinchilla lanigera | reverse complement strand
GCAGGGCAGCAGGGCAGCCATGGTGGCCAGAAGACAGCAAAAGCAACGAGGAGGAGACAAGACTCTCTGTCCCTGATATTTTATGCAGGCCACCTGCCTTGGGAGGGGCGTTCTAGCACTCACACCCTTCATCCTACCCAGAGCTATGCCGAACCAATCAGTGGACTAATTCAGTAACCACACACCTTTGGTCCCAGCGTCACACATTCTAGACGTGGCCACCTCTGAAAAAGTCCTATGACTGCATGAGGCCTGGGGGGGACACCTGGACACAAACCACAACAAAGTATCACACTAGTCACTGTTTAAAACATGAAATCCAATGAAATAAGGTCTTTAGTAAAATCACTGAGTTGTGAAACCATCATAAATCATTTTATTTATTTATTTATTTATTTATTTGGTATCGGGAATCAAACCCACAACCTTGCACTTGCAGGCAGGCACTGCACCACTGAGCTATATACCAGGCCCCCTCATAAATAATTTTAAAACATTCATTTTTATTACTTTAAGAACTCACACTCTTTAGTTATCAGCCCCTCCTCCCATTCCTCCAGTCATAGACAACCCCTAGTCTAATTTCCCCTTTAGACTTTTGTACATTTCATATAAGTGGAATCAGACCTTTTGTGACATACCTCTTTGTGACTGGCTTCTTTCACTTGCATACTCTTTTCAAGGTTTATTCATGTTGCAATATGTATCAGTACATCATTCTTTTTTTATGGTTGAATAATATTCCATTTTATGGTCATACCACATTTTGTTCATCCATTCATCAATTGATGGACACTTGCCAATGTTTTTAGTATCAGTATCTTATAGCATTTATTGTGTAGGTAAAGGTCATGTCAAGCCAGGCATAGTGGTGCACATCTGTAATCCCAGCACTCAGGAGGCTGAGGCAGGAAGATCACGATGACTTCAGGGCCAGCCTGGAATACATAGTGAGCTCAAAGCTAGCCTGAATTACATAAGGAAAACCTGTCTCAAAAAAAACAAAACAAAAACAAAAA
>NW_004955430.1:6493675-6498950 GCF_000276665.1 Chinchilla lanigera | reverse complement strand
TTTTTTTGTTTTTGTTTTTGTTTTTCTTTTGAGACAAGGTCTCACTGTGTAGTTCAGGAGCCATGAACTTACTATGTAGCCCAAGCTGGCCTTGAACTCATGGCAATCCTCCTGCCTCAGCCTCCTGGGTGCTGGAATTGCAGGTGTGTACCACCATGCCCACTTGCTTACTTTTTCCTGTCCAGAAATCACCTATAAATTTGTCGGAGCCATTAGAAAAAAGTAAAAATGAAGAAACTTGTATTTTCAAGGGCTTTGATGGGAATTTTCCTGTTTACTCAGGAAAATGACCAAAACAAGGAAAGGAAGGGATATGTAAGAAGCACCTGAAGTGCATGGCACTATAACTTCATAAATTTAAAAAAAATTCCCTTCAGTTTTGATTAACAAACTAGGTATCCCAGGCATAGGCTGTATAGCTCCGTGGTGGAGTATGCAGGGGATATAGTTCGGGGATATATATGGGCTGGGGATATAGTTCAGTGGCATCAGTGCCTGCCTGGCAAGCACAAGGTCCTGAGTTCGATTTCCAGTACCAAAAAAAAAAAAAAAAAAATGCCTGGCAAGCACAAGGTCCTGAGTTCGATTTCCAGTACCAAAAAAAAAAAAAAAAAAGAATGCTTGGGGTGTGTGAGGCCCTGGGTTCTATCACCGGCACCAAAAAACAAAGCAAAGCAAAACAAAAACAAACCTAGGCATCCCAGAAGCCTAAAAGCAAATAGCATTTGGTGTGGTTACAAGAACCTATCATTGAAGTTAAAATGCAAAGGTCAGTTCGGTTCCATCACTGGTTGGTGGTATTTCCTTGAGCAAGGCAGTTATATCATCATTCTCACTCTGCTCAAAGTGGCAGCGTTGCCTTGGCAACTGCTGTAAAGAACCAGTGCAGTGATGGGATGGAAACTGCAGACGGTAAACCCAACCCAAGCAGGACGGATCTGCTGTCTGTCCTCGGGACACCGGTTTGCGGCTTGCTAGCAGGACGGTCCCAGTAAATACTTATTGACAGAATAAAATATTTGCTGAATTGTTAAGGCATTAGTCAACATTCTTTCCATATTTCTTTTCCTCTAACTTGAGTGGTTAAGTAGGTAATCCTCCCAGAAAGAGTTCCAGGCGACTTTCTCTTGCCCATTTTTATTATAAGAAACAAAAATCAAAGACTTTTTGAGGGGGAGGACCTGGAATCGAACTCAGGACCTTGCGCTTGCCAGGCAGGCTCTGTGCCACTGAGCTATCTCCCCGGCCCTCAAAGACTTTTAATGTGAATTATTGTTCATACATTTCACCAGCATTTGGAACTTTGTAGTATACCACTTCCTCTGGGGCATTTTATTGTCCTCTGTGTGTAGCTCTTGTCATCAGCCTCTTTCTTTAGAGGACTCCACCAACTACAGCTATGAAATGAAGACAAACCTGGGTCTGTCTTCGGGTGGAAATGGCAGTGCTGTAAACAACTTTGTAACTAGGTCTGTTCTGGCCACTCAGCTAATACACTACTGACACTCCCAGCTGTTAAATCCTCTTGATTTCAGCAGGCCTTGTATTTGGCAAGTGAAGTACATCTGTGTGCTAGCACGTCCTAAAGGGCACTTTGAATTTGCTATTTCGTTGTTATTTGTTTGTTTGTTTTTTGCCTTTTTGAGACAGGGTTTCACTATGTAGTTCAGGCTGGCCTTGAACTCACTTTGTAGCCCAGGTGGATCTTGAACTCACAACGATCTTCCTGCCTCAGCTTCCCAGGTGCTGGGATTACAGAAGTGTTCCACAACACCCAGCTGCCATGCCCATCTAAAAAAGCACAAGCCTTTTTTTTTTTTTTTTTTTTGGATAACAGGGATCAAACTCAGGACCTTGTGCTTGCCAAGCAGGCACTGTGCCACTGAGCTATATCCCCAGCCCCCAAAAAGCACAATTGTTAAGCATGCAACTAAACACATATTCATAGTTTATATACTGCATGACTACCACCCAGATCGAGGTACAGAGCATTTGCATTATTCCAGAAGGTTCCTTCAAGTTCCCTTTGAGTCAGTTCTGTCCTGCCAACACACACAAGGAACCACTGTTCTCACTTGTGCTGTGGATTATTTTTGTCTGTCCTTGAACTTTCCATCAATAAAATCATACAATATATATTCTGTCTAACGTATGTAACGTTACGTCTATGAGGTTCACCTGTGGTGTTGCATATAAAAAATCCTTTTTCTTCTTTTTCTTTTTTTTACTGGGCCTCATTACATTGTTGAGGTTGGTTTTGAACTCACTGCGTAGCCCAGCCTGTTCTTGAACTGGCAGTGATTCTCCTGCCTCAGCCTCCCAAGTGCTGGATTATAGGTGTGTACCACCAACCCCTTACCACGCCGCCATCTTTGAAGGGCTTGATTCAGAAATGAAACAAAATGTAATCAATCCTTAGTATCAGCTGTTGACTCTTAGGCTGAGTGGAGGGTTGTGGTTGCTGGCATCAGTCCTGTAATTGAGAGGATGCCTGCATACTTGTGCAGCCCTAACTCCACTCTGATTTTCCACTGAATATCCTTTTTGCTGTTTCTCCCCGTTGCATGAAAATCTTTCTTCCAGACACCAATCATGAACCGAGTTCAGACCAGGTTCCTATCTACCTAGTCTTCCTTTTGCTTCCCTTGGACACATTCAAGAAATACTTGCTCAGTAAAGCCTGGTGTGGTGGCAAACGCCTGTAAGCCTAGCTCTTGGAAGGCTGAGGCAGGAGGATCACCTTGAGTTCAAGGCCACCCTGAACTACATAGCGAACTCCTATCTCAAAAAGCCAAAACCAAAACCAGCAACAATAGCAACAAAAACTTGCTTAGTGAGTAACTAGACAAGTCTTTAGGGAAAGAAAGTGACTCACTGGAAGTAGAATTATTGTTTTCATTCAAGCATAATGGAAGGACGATTTCACATCTTTTAATGCATCTAAGTGCACAATGGAGCCGTAACCTTATAACACTATCTTCACCCATAATTCTGAGATGCTTCACTTCTGTGAATTAGATCTAAAGGTGGTAGTTTTATTGGTTGGCCTTGGTTATCTTTCCCCACTACTGCCTTTGAATGGCAGTGCTAAAAAAAGAAAGAAAAGAAAGAAGGGAAGCTGTGTGACCCCTTCAAGACTTACCAGGCATATGTGAGCACCAAAGATAACGTCTGTACCTGAAAGAGACGCCTGCATTGATTTGTAAATGACAAAGGGCTGTTGTTTCCATAAAATCTGAGTAAATTGTTCACCGAACAGGTACTAGGATTAATTCTTTTGGTTTTTGATATGATCGGGCCGAGGCCCACAAAGAACCGGACCAGACCTTCTGACAGGAGAGGAGTCTTTATTGTGGGGGAGAGTGACATGGTGGGCTGCCCCGCAGACTAGACCAGTCCTGAGCTGAGCAAAGCATGGGGTTTTTAAGCTATTTTTCCCCACATCGGGAGGGTGTCCGAGGGCCAGAACATTTTCTGGGGGGGTGTCCGTGGGCCAGAACAGCCCTAGCGGGGTGGGTTGTTTATCAGAGTTGAACGTCTGGTTCTACCAAGGCAGATGAGGGTGAGGTTGGCTTTTGTCAAGGGGAACTGGAGGGGAGCAGGTGAAGAGGAAGGAGTTTTTATTAACTCCTTAATAAAAGAGCTTAAGTCCCCCTACCCCCTGGGAGTGGGGGTGAGTTGCCTTGTGACTTCTCAGTTTTACTATGTGTGAATCCTGTGACTATGTTCTCAGCTAATTGCTTTGATCAGCTTGCCCAGGTCTGTATAATTCCTTATATTTAAATACGGGGACCTTTCTAAACCTTTGCAAATGAGTTTCTTCACGAGAAAGACTGGGAGTAATGTATTGATATCTACCTTGCAGCACATGAGTTATTCTGCAAAGCACTTAGCCAGGCCAGGTGTGGTAGCACATGCCTATAATCCCAGCACTTGGGAGGCTGAGGCAGGAGATTTGCTGCAAGTTCAAGGCTAGCCTGCGTGGACTACATAGCAAGACCCTGTCTCAAAAAAAAACAAAAGCACTTAGCCAGGCATATTGTTAGCACTGTTAGTTTTCTATTACTACATGATACTAAATTACCACAAATTTATTTATTGTTTATTTTGTTATTTTTGTCTTTTTGAGACAGGGTCTTGATGTACAATTCAGGCTCGCCTTGAGCTCACTTTGTAGCCCAGGCTGGTCTCGAACTCGAAACAATCCTCCTGCCTCAGCCTCCCGAGTGCTGTGATTACAGGCATGTGCCACCACACCCGGCCCACAAATTTAGTATACTCCTGTATATCATGTTGCAGTTTCTGTAGGTCAGAAGTCTGGGCATGACTTAGCTAGGTTCTTTGCTCAGAGCTCTCACGAGGCTGAGCTCACACAGCCCTTTGTCTTTTGTTGTTTTCTTTTGAGATGGAGTCTCAGCATGCTGTCCAGGCTGGACTTGAACCACTAGGCTCAAGTGATCCTCTTACCTCAACCTTGGTATAGCTGGGATGACAGGTGTACCACCACACCTGGCTCCTGTATTTTAAGGTACTGTTTTGTTGTTTGTCTTTTTTGGAGACACAGTCTCCCTATGCAGTTCAGGCTGGCCTTGAGCTCACTTTGTAGCCCAGGCTGGGCTTGAACTTGCATCGATCCTCCTGCTTCAGCCTCCCAAGAGCAGTCTGCCATATTCAAAGTGCTCAATAAATTTTAATAAACCTCCCCAGCCTGTGACAGTGTCAGGAATTGAACTCAGAGCTTTAGGCATTCTTATTAGCTTGCTATGTGATTGTAGGCCATTGCACTGTCTTTTCCCGTTTAGTTGTCATTTTATTTTTTTGCAGTGCTACAAATCAAACCCAGGGGTGAGCTACCTCCTCAGACATTTTAAAACTTTGTTGTTTTTTAAAATTTTAAGACAGGGTGTTGCTAAGTTGCTCAGGTTGGCCTTGAACTTGTGATCTTCATTTCTTAGTCTCCCAAGTAGCTGGGATTAACAGGTGTCTGCCACCAACTTTTTTGCTATTTTCAAAAATGAGTTGAACTGGCTCATTTTTATGCTCCTAAGTTTATAAAAGCAACTGTAGTCCCAGAGTTTAATTACATACTAATTTTCTCTAAGGTTTCCAGAGTAGCTGCTATCCTATTACTGACTGTAGGAAACAACATAGGTCTTTCGCTCTGTGCTCGTTTGGGACTTATTTTTGCAAGGGAGAACAATATAATACAGGACACATATTTTATAAGATTGTTTGTAATAGTCACCCAAAGGATGATCTATGAGTGTGCAGAAAA
>NW_004955430.1:6490310-6493155 GCF_000276665.1 Chinchilla lanigera | reverse complement strand
AGCTCCTCAGAGGATGAAAACAGCCAAGTTCATCAGGAAAGCCAGCATGACGAGCTCCTCCAAAACAGTAACAGCTCCTTACAGCTCCTACCAGCTCCCAACTGGTAGGAGCCTCCTTCTCCTTCTCCAGGTCTGCCTCTTATGCTGCTGGCAATAGTCTCCAGGGGGGCCTCCCATACCCAGCACCATGCTTACTCAGTTCAGCTGGGGGTGATAAGTTGACCAGCAGTTGTCAATCCACTACATGCTCTAACTTCTGGCAGACCTTGCTTCAGAACCATGTGCATCTGTGGTACTTCCCCTCCCATACTGGATGTCTAGATCTATATTCATCCACGTATATAAACACACGGGAGGATGTGCTCTGTATCAGGCTGTGCTGTTTATCTGGCCCAGGTGGAAGCAAACAAATTTATATTCCCTTTCTGCCTTTCCTGGGGCTAACACTTTTAGATTTCATCTGTCACTAGAGATCTAAAACTCACTGGAGTTTTACAGTAGATACATTCCTCACTGTAGTTTTTTTCTGTACTGAATATTGTTTGTTTGTTTTTTTGTACTGGGAATCAAACTCAGGACCTTGCACTTGCCAGGCAGGCATTTATGCCACTGAGCTAGATCCCCAGCCCTGTACTGAATATTGAACCCAGGGACACTCTACCATTTATCTATGTCCCCGGCCCTTTTTAAAATTTTGAGGGTCTCACTGAGTGGCCTCAAATTTGTGATCCTCCTGCTTCAAGCTCCTGCGTTGTTGGAATTACAGCCATGTGTTATACCTCCAGCTCTGAGCTGTAAACCTGATAGAAGTAACCATGTTTCAGTTACCTCCGTAGCATCTACTGTTAGTCCTTAATAAAAACTATTTCTCACTTCTTTTTTTTGGTACCAGAAATTGATCTCAGGACCTTGTGCTTGCCAGGCAGGCGCTGTGCCACTGAACTATATCCCCAGCCCTATCTCTCACTTCTAATGTTCACTTTTTGCTATCTACAAAAATTGAATATAGACTTAAAATATTTTTGAGCTTTTCAACTTTCAAAAATATCTTAGGTATAAGACTGAACTCACTAAGTTTTTCTTGTAAGCCAATGTGATTTGGAGTGGAAAACCATTTTTTTCCTTACAAAATCTAAGATCAAACCTCTGCAGAGGACTAACGGTTCTCTCTAGCCTTACTTTTAGGTATGCTTTGTCAAAAACCTTTACATACAGCCTAGGAACTTGACCTATAGTTGGCTTTTGGTAAGTGTGGGAAGAAGTCCTTCCTTAAGTGTTGCCACCAGTATGTAAGTAGCTCCTATTTACTCTGGTAAAAATGAGTATTGAGGGTTGTCTTTAATGAACCCACAAAAAAGGAAGTTACTATATGAAGACCACAACATGAGTTTCTGATTTATTTTTTTGAAATAGGGTCTCACTATGTAGTTCAGGTTGGCCTTGAATTCACTATCTAGCACACATTGGCCTCAAATTCATGGCAATCCTCCTACCTCAGCCTCTCCAGCGCTGAGATTTCAGGTGTGCACCATTATGCCCAATGAATTTCTGATCTTCTGTAGCTCCTTTCAAGTAGATCCTACTATTTACTTATTTTTAATTAATTAATTAATTAATTTAGTCTTTTTCAGACAGGGTCTCACTATGCAGTTCAGGCTGGCCTTGAGCTCACTTTGTAGCCCAGGCTGGTCTCCAGCTCGCAATGATTCTCCTGCCTCAGCCTCCTGAGTGCTCTGCTTACAGGCAAGCTACTTTTAATTTAAAGCAATGTACTGTTTTTCCTCAAGTTAGCCCTCATTTTTCATACCTTTTTTTTAAGATAAAAGAATGAAAACACATTAACAACCACCATTTTTCATACTTTAAAAATATTTTAAAAGTGCTTTTACCCTTTAGTTTTGTTCTCCTTTAATTTACTGAGCTGATTCCAATAGGTTGGGCAATCCACAGAATTTTCTTTCTTTTTTTTTTCTTTCGGTACCAGGAATCCAACTCAAGACCTTGCGCTTGCCAGGCAGGCGCTTTGCCGCTGAGCTAAATCCCCAGCCCCCACAGAATTTTCTTTATGAGCTATTAAACAATTATGATTGTACTAAGACGTGGGAATCCAATTTTCCTGTTGCTCTTGGGAATGCTCTTTAAGTAGCAGTCACCTGACACAGACTGTTTTTTAAAATTATAATTACTGATCAACTCCTTGGGAGATAGCTAGAGTTTGTGAGAACACAGATCAGGGTTCCAATCTTGATCCAGCTACTTGGAGAGCTTGAATAAAATGTGTGTTGCCGTTCTGCGTTTCTTTTCTTCCCTCCCGGTACTGAGAGTTGAACCCCAGAGCCTTCGCACTGAGCTACATTCTCAACCCTTTTGTATTTTGAGACACAGTCTAAGTTTCCCAGACTGGGCTAGAACTTTCGATCCTCCTGCCTCTGCCTCCCAGAGTGCTAGGATTACAGGTGCAAACCAGGCACACCCTGTCTGGCCCTCTGGCTTTCTTCGTTCATACAATGAAAAAAGTGGCCAGCCTGGCCCTGCTGCGTGTCCAAATAAAACATCAAACGGTGCCCAGGCCGCGGTGGCACTCAGGGCTCAAGTCTGAGGAGGCGGGCAGGAGTCCCGCGCTGGAAAGAGGCTCGACGGTGGAAGTAGCAGGGCTGGGAAGCCGCTCGTGGCCCGTTCTATCAACCCCCAGGCTTTTCCGCACCCAAGAACGTCACAAAATCGGGATCCGCCTGTCCCCGACGCTCGGAAACGGGATTTAGCCGACGGAACTCGCGAACAGGAGGCCGTCTCCTGCCCAGAAGGGCCTACGCCTGGCGCCCCGGGCACGGGCGGGGCGCTGCGG